>NW_026596051.1:17749145-17885492 GCF_907164565.1 Psammomys obesus | reverse complement strand
AGATAGATAGATAGATAGATAGATAGATAGATAGATAGATAGATAGATAGATAGATAGATAAGGCATAAGTGTAGCTGAAATAGTGAAGACCTGTAATCCTCACAGTGAGAGGCTGAGGCAGGAGAATCATATGTTCAAAGCCAACTTAGACTACATAAGGAGATCTTGTCCCAGTAGGTTAAAGCAAAAGAATTGCTACAAGAGGCTATCTCGCTCCTGGCCAGCCAGGGCTACACGGCAAGGGTCTATCTTTTAGAAATGAAGGAAGGGAGGGAGGGGGAGAAGAGAAGGAGGGAGGTCAAATTAGAGGCTGAGGGTATAGTTCAATGTTAGAATTATGTGGGCTTGGTTCTAGCCCCAGCAACACATACACACAGAGAGAAAGAGATTTTTTTAAATAAGGAAAGTCAAATGTTGAAAGTTTTTTTTTATTCCTGTGAGACTGCGTTGGAGGGGATGAACACCTGTGCGAGCACACACAGAGGCCTAGCAGCAGGCGTCCTATTCCACCTCTCTCTGCCTTATTTCCTTGAGACAGTGTCTCTTACTAAACCGAGGGCTGAGCTGGCAACCATCAAGACCCAGTGATCTTCCCTCCTCCCACGAATAGTGCTTCAGGTGCGCATGCCATCACATGCAGTGTTTTATGTTGATCCTGGGCATCTCAACCAAGGTCCTCTTGCTTGAAAAGCAAACAGTCTTACCTGCTGAGCCATCTCCCCAGGTCCAAGCATATTGTGTATGTGTGTGCGTGTGTGCGTGTGCATACAAGTGCACAAGTGTGTTTATAAAATATACAATTTAGACTTATTAACCTGCTACAACAAGCAAGAGCAAGTCAGAGCTTTAAGACCTACAAAGAAAGCTAGGTATAGTGGCACACGCCTTTAGTCCCAGCACTTGGAAGGCAGAAGCAGGCAGGCAGATCTCTGTGAATTTGAAGCCGACCTGGTCTATGTAGTAAGTTCCAGGACAGGCAGAAATATCTAGTAAGCCCCTGTTTCGGAAAACAAAAACAAACAAATAAATAACAGCGGACCTAAAAAGCTCGCAGAGTGGCACACTCACCGCAGCCCCTGCTGGTGTGTGGATGTGCACAATACACTTAGCATCTGGTCGTGCAGCATAAATGGCAGAATGTAATGTGAAGCCAGCCTGATTTACTCCTAGGTTAGTACTTCCACGATCTACTATATCTCCTTGTAGATTGACCTTAACCTGCAAATAAAGAGGCAAACCTTTAAAGTTGAACAAGATTTCAAGGTGCCCTTACTAGAAAACACCGAAAGCCAAGTTCTTCTAAAGGTTCCTCTCTAAACTAGCTATAGTTTTGTATCTTCAGTTATGCTCTGCAACTAGAAGTGAGGGAACTAAAAGGTCTAACACAATCGTTAGAAACACGATGCCAAAGAAAAGGGCATTCTCACCAAGCTGGATGCAGTCACTTCACTGTAGAGAAGTCCAAACGGTACGATGAGGAAGTGCTCCTGCTCGGAGTTCACTCTGGTCTACGGGAAAATGCCTGAGTTAGTACAGCAGTAATTTTACAGAGCTAATATTATCTGTGTCACTTATAGGGGACAAACTCACAGGTAAAAGACCAGGGAGGAACTAAAGCATATGGTCTATCACAGAGCTAAGATGTGCTGAGCACCTACTATACAGCAACTTAACTTCTCAAACACATAGTGGTCACGCCAATGAAAACTGACTCTACAGGGAACAAGCCAAATACCCCGGTTCCGTACTCACCCTCTGACAGGTCAGCTACTCATTATAAGGTTATTCTGGCCTCCAGTCTAATGGCAAAATGATGCTAATCCTCAGAAGTAGAATACTGAAACAAAACCTTTTTTGTTTTGCTTTGTTTTTTGTTTTTTTAAGTTTTTCAAAGGGCTACAGAAATGGCTCAACAATTAAGAGCACTTGCTGCTCTAGCAGAGAACCCAGGTCTGGTTCCCAGAACACCTATCAGGCAGGGGATCCAAACCCACTTCTGGAATCTGTATATACCAGTACACATGTGTGGTACACAGAGACAAGCAGGCACATACACATACACATAAGATAAATAAAAGTTTTAAATTATATTTACCATGCAAACCTGCAGGACAATGGAAAGATAGAGAGCAATAACAATCTTTCCTCAATGTTTGATACAGTTTTGAAGGTCTCTATACCAAAACATCATCACCTCTGTTTTTTTCTGCATCTTCCACAGCGTATGTCTCTCTCTACAATTCACTCGGCATAGAAAAGCACTATATATCCAGCATATACCAAACAGCAGGAATACAGCAATAAAAAAGAAGAGCTCTTCCCACAATAAAAAAAAAAACAAAAAACAACCTCATTTTCATAAGCAATGAGTTTTGGATAGCGCCCTTCTACAAAGTAGGCATGGCAAAGCATGCCTGTGATTACAGTACCAGGAAAGCTAAAATAGAATAATCTTGAGTTCAAGAGCCCCTACGTAAGACCTTTTCTCAAAAAAAAAAAAATGGTCGTTACAGATTAAAGAGAAGCATGTTAAACATTTGTTACTAGTTAATGAACTCCATAATACTAGCTAAGCTTAGGTAAAGTATTTATAAAGGGAGTGAGAGGAAGTGAAGAAGAGAAAGAAGAATTAATCTCCTAGCTACTAACAGCTTTTCATATAAAATATTTTAATTTTTTTCTATAAAGTTATTTTCTTGTATTTTGTTTATTTTATACTGAGTTTTCCTGCCCCCCCCCCCCAAGGGCAGCCTGGTCTATATAGCAAGTTTCACATTAGCCAGAGCTATATACAGTGAGACCCTTTCTCAAAAGACAACAATATATAATTCCAATTATAAGCTTAACATATTTACATGTTTTAATAAAAAACACTTAAAATATGTAAAGTAAAAGGAATTATACACAAAATTCAGACATCAAATGAAAGAAGGACATTCCAAAGTAGATTTCTTCAGCAGTGGTCTCTCTGTCTGTGCCCCTGTCCACCCTCCTCTGTACATGAAATGAGGATGGACAGCCTCAGACCCTCAGACGCTCTTAAAAACCAAACACAAGGCAGCACTGAGGAGGAAGAAGTGGGCTAAATACGACAGAGCAACAATGCTATAACCCCACATCCGGTACACGGGCCCAAGGGTGGACTCCAGACTACCACCTCAGAGCTCAGCATTCCAGGGAGCTGACTAGAGCTGATTAGGGACTAAAGCTGAAGCAAGCACCTGTGAGATTCTACGTTCTATAGGTGCTAATACTTAACACAAGACAGAAAGGCCTATGGACCAGCTAAGGATCACCAAAAAAGGATCCTCAGCCCAATATCCCAGCTGGACCACCCTGGCTTGTCCTTTCCCATCTCCAAGGCTTCTCTAAATCTCATACAACTTTAAAGATCTAAGTCAGACTACCCTCTCTAATCCTCAAACACCTGTCAGCACTTTAAAATCCCCTTAGCAGAAAATCCCCCGCCTGTCTTTCAGAGAAAGAACAGAATGTCTGCTTAGCACTTAGTTTTGCAGTGATACTGTTAATATCCCTTTTCTGTTAAGGATTTACATAATAATATCTAGATGGTATGCTGGTGTCTAATGTTAAAACAAACAGATGTCATAAATCTTAAAAACAAAAATACTTTAAAGTTTAAAAAGCCAAAAGAGAACAGTGCTTTCTTTTTCAAAGACTCCCTAATTCCTTATTGGTAACTCGGATTTTTTTTTAACTCTGTATTAATAACCAAACAGATCGCTTACAGACAGAGCAGTAAACATTTAATCGGCATCTTAATCCTGTCAATGCCAAACAAATTACAGTGGAAAGGGGAGAGGCCTATAATTTGAGTCAAATAGCATTCATAACAGGGTGAGTTACACACAGCATCTTAAAAACACACAAATAATGAAGCTACTGTTAAAGCCCGGGACATTTCCTATCCCTATTACAGCTGTAACATCTGCCTAGAACCAATTAGCGTTAGATCTCCAGCTGAGCTTTCTGTCCAGGATAATTAGCTGTAAAGGCCAGCAACTTCCCAGAGCCAGGATGGTCCCTGGCAAGTGAACTAAGCTAACTGGACCTACTGTTCAGCTATCAAAAGTTTCTAGTGAGTTCTTTGTCACAATTTTCCTAAAGTAATTCAATTCAGGCAGGGCTGGGCGCTATCCTGTGTCAGGCACTGCTCCGGTCCCAGGCACAAAATGGAAGCACAGCAGCTCTGCTTACAGAGCTGATGTTCCTGTGGACAAATACACCATTGCACAGATGGGTAACAATCACTGCTACATGGGACTAGAGCAGGAAACCTCTACACAAGAGTGCAATGCACTGTATCAATCTAATCAGCTTGCATTTCAAACAGTTCATTTTAACAGCAGTGATGTGAGCAGACAGCAAGGAGGCAACTCAGATCTTTAGTACAGATCACGTGAAGAGACAGCAGCACAGCACACTGCTAACAAGGAAAGCACTAGACCACTTCAGGAGGCAGAACATTCCTGAGCCTAAAAGGAGCTGAATTAAACATTAGTTATGAGCTCACAAGTGGAGAACCTCCACATATATATGGAGAAAAGTATCTAAGCTGGTGTGAACATTACTACTTCAAGACAAACAGGAATACTAGCAGGATTATAGTTTTTCTTTAGAACTCTGTAATACATATGGTACACAGTTGTTGCAATAAGCAGGTATTATAATAACTTCTTAAAATTTAGTACTGCCAAGTTAGAATCAGCCTGGGTCACATAATGAATTAAGGCTGGCCTCAAAAAATATCAAATGTGGGAGCTGGAGAAATGGCTCAGTGCTTAAAAGTGCTTTCTGCTCTTCCAGAGGATCCAAGTCCAGTACCAGCACCCACACTTGGTGACTTACAAGCCCCTGAAAGTCTAGTTGCAAGGGATCAAACACAATCCTCTGGTCTTCTTCAGCATCTGCAGGAATGATATACCAGAAGACAGACAGACAGACAGACAGACACACACACACACACACACAAATAAATAAATAAATAAACTTTTTAAAATAGTAAAGCTTTAGCTGGGCAGTAGTGGTACAAGCCTTTAATCCCAGCACTCTGGAGGCAGAGGCAGGCAGATCTCTGTGAGTTCGAGACCAACCTGGTCCACAGAGCGAGTTCAAGGTAGCCAGGGCTACACAGAGAAACCCTGTCTAGAAAAACAAAGACAAACAAACAAAAAGTAAAGTTCTTAAATCCAGTGAAAGAAATTCAATGAAAAAACAAACAAAAAACACAAGAGGTCAAAACAAGCTTTAAAACCAGAGGAAAAAAAGTTCAAAGAAACTACAATAAGTAACAGAAAGCAAGTTGCTTGTGCCTTAAGAGTCTAGAAGGGAGGCAATGAAAGTCACAGCTCGAATAGTGTGGCCATCGACACAAACAGTCCCCTTAGTTTTCTGTCATGATGAAGGCGGTTACTCAAAGAAGGGCAGGAGGTCATTGTTCTCTGGATTTATGCATTTGTTTGCTTACTGAGACAGAGTCACGTTTAGCTCAAACTAGCATTGAAACACAGTCAACGACGACCTTGAATTAATTTATTTATTGGGGGGAAATGTGGGATGTGCCACAGCACCTGTGTGAAGGCTAGAGAACAACCTAAAGGAATCCATCCTTCCTTCCTTCCTTCCTTCCTCCCTCCCTCCCTTCCTTCCTTCCTTCCTTCCTCCTCTCCCCTCCCCTCCCTTCCCCTTCCCTTCCCTTCCCTTCCCACCATGTGGGTATCAAGGACTGAATGCAGGGAGCTTACAACCAGCAGAGAGCGTTACTGAACTGATTGACCATGAAAACAAGCTGAGCTGATTGGTTAGAACCGGGCACAAGGGCAATACTCATGCTGTTCCCTCATACAACCTGAGTTGGAACAATAGTGAGTGCACAAAAAGCAGGCAGCCAGTAACAGTTGTTACAAAAATAAAGGGAGGAACAGAGAGGCCCTGATAATGCTGAAAAATGGTACAAAACTGAAGTAGCTGAAAAAACAATGCAGAGGAGGCTTTGACCAGAGTCAGGAAGAAAATATTGTTATTCTTAGATTTGTAAGTCATAAATGAATTTTAGGAATGGCTAATAATTTGATACACACTCATTAATTAGGTTAGCATACAAGAAAGACATTTTAAGAACTACTCTTATAACCTTTTAATCCAAACTTGGCAAGTCTGGTGTTCTGTAGCAAGGAATCCAAAGACAGAGTATTCTAAGATTTACTAAACTATGTGAGCAAAGATGGTGCTGGATAGTTACAGAATAAGCCACTTGTCACCCAGTTGCTACTGTGGAATAAGTTGCAGCAGGCGTTATAGTCTGGAGTACTCACTGTGATATGATTGTAGATAAGCTGAGACCACCCAAAGAGATCTGCTAGTCTGTAAAATGCTGCCAATTTACACCGCAATAACTTCTCCCCTTTGTCATATGCAATAGAATCAGATCCTCTAAGGTCATTCACAGGAGTAACCATACCAAGACCTAAAATAAAGAAAAACAAAGGTCAAAATTTTTTTCTACTTTTATTGGTATTTTTTGTATTTTTTGAATGTAAATCAATTACCATAGTCCTATTTATTGTCCATATTAGACCATAAAATTTCAAAATATTCAATGACAGAAAGACAATGTTCTCTCTGGCATTAATATATAGTTCGAAATAGTAACAAAAATGTAGCCAATTTTGTGAGATGCAGTAAAGAACAGATTAAAAGAAAATGTACAGCCTCTGGCTAGAGGCTGTCGAGTGCTGCATGTCAGGAAAAGCCTAAAAACTAGACTGTGAAAAAAAAAAAAAACAAAAAACAAGCCATATTTTGAAGATCTGTCTTACAAGTATTTCATCATTTGTAAGAATCCAAAAGAGCCAGCAGTTTAGTTCTTGAAAGATCTCTGAATCATGTTCAGTTACTTCAGTGAGTAGGTCAGGACCAAGTCATGAGACAGGTAGAAAGACAAAACCCAATAATATAATATTTCTCTAGCAACAAATGAGATGTGGTGATCAGGGGACAGTGAAGCAGACCAAATGGTTGACATCTGTCAAAAGACCACATGGGACAGATTATTGGTGTTTTGATCAGGCCTCAGAGATGTGGTGTACTGGTCTGTGAAAAAGCAGCTTGAGTATCTGTGGAAGGGAAAGTGGACTACGGTGAATACCTGGATAAAAATGAAATGAGGCAGCAAGCAACAAAAATCACAGCTGAGGACATATTTCCGAGTGACCAGACAAAAGAAAAGGCATACTACGTCTGATTCTTCTTTGATCATTGTTTGGTAAAATTTGCTTTCCAAATCATGCATAGTCTATAGTCTAAAGATAAAGATTAAAACATTTTATATAAAAAAGGAAATTTACACCAGGTAGTGGTGGCTTATGCCTTTAATCCTAGCACTTGGACGGCAGAGGGAGATCAAGGTCTGAGTTTGAAGCCATCCTGATCCAAAGAGTGAATTTCAGGACAGACAAGACTACAAAGAGAAACCCAAACTTGTATTAAACATAGCAAAAATGAAGAAAATATTACAAAAATTTTCATAGCAAAAATATTACATAGCAAAAATGAAGAAAAAATTAAATCTTGATTTCAGCAAAAGCTGGCTCTTTAAATTATAAAATCAAAAATAAAATAAACCTGTAGCCACAATTACCAACAAAACAGAGAGCAGAGGAAAAAAAATAAGAGGTGGAAGCTGGCCATGGTGGCTACACGCCGTTTATTCCAGCACTCGGGAGGCAGAGGCAAGTGGCTATCTGTGAGTTCAGGGTCAGCCTGGTCTACACAGTGAGTCCCAGGCCATCCAGGAGGGAGAGGGAGAGAAGAGAGGGTCACTACATACCCAACAGGCGTACAATGATACAAACTATAGCATTAAGTTCTTTAACTTAGATGAAGCAAATTCTTTGAAAGATACAACCTGCCCTTTCCTAAAGGGAAAGGGTAAGAGGAATGCATCTGGACCTAGGGAGAAGAGAGGTGAGGGTTGGGGAAAGAATTGAAAGGAGAAGAAAACGCGGTTAGGATGTAATATGTGAAAGAAAAAAAAATTTATTCCAGAAGAAACCATTACCAAACACCAGTATTTCTGTTAAGCTGAATTTGAAGTTGCACACATTTCCACAAAGAAAAATCTACGCACAGATGACACTGTGAGTTCTATGAAATATTGAAGAAAAAAATAACGCCACTTCTTCCAGACACCTCCCAATTCATTCTGGCTAGCATTACCTTGAAAAGCACACAAAGGCATTATAAAACAAAAATAAAAACAAAAAAACCACATCAACGTCAGTTATGAACAGAGACTTAAAGTACTTGATAAACAGAGTGTAGTGGTGCACACTTTTAATCCCAGCTCTTGGGAGGCAGAGGCAAAGGCAGGTTCGACCTCTGAGTTGAAGGCCAGCGTGAACTACAGAGTGAGTTCCAGGACAGCCAAGGCTACACAGAGAAACCCTGTCTCGAAAAAAACAAACAAACAAACAAACAAAAAAATCACAAGGACTGGTGTATCATAGGACTGATAACCTCCTCATTTCCATCCCTGGAACCCACATGGCAGGAGAGAAACAGCTCTTCCAAGCTGTCCTCTGACCTCAACAGAAGTACCTTGGCACACATTTGTCCACAGATAAACAAACCCAAAACAAATAAATAAAATTTAAAATTACTTTTAAAAGCAGAACTCATTAAGCTAGAGCTATAGGCCAGTGGGAGAATACTAGCCTACCAGTTACAAAATTCTAAGTTCATAGTCGCTTTGGCAGCACATATACAAAACCCTGAGTTCAATTCTCAGCACTAGAAAAACAAAAATCAAAATTCACCATTATCAAAATAAAAACAAATTTTGATGTGACTGTTTCAATAGCATTTGAATAGCAGAAGCATTTCACAAAACTCAACATCCTTCGGGATAGATACTCTAAGCAAATTAGAAATAAAAAAAAATTCTCAATAAAGAATATCTCTAAAAACTACTAACATCAAATATGGTAATGAGACTGAATATATTCCACATTAAGATTGAGGACAATTAGGATGTGCACTTCTGTACTAGTTCTGAATACAATACTGTCAACTCTAGCCAATGCAAGCTAAGGGGGAAAAGGAAAACAAAAACAGAACATTTGGAAGGAGGCAAGTCTTTCTTCGATCTTTTCCTTCTTCCTATTTGTTTTTCAGTTTTCTTTTTAATGAGTTATTACTAAAATTTACTTAAGAGGAGACAATGTATGGGTGAATGTATTCTTCTAATATTTAACTCATACCCATGTCATCTAATCCAGCAGGAATCCATGGGCAACATGAATGGCTTGATGTGACCATTAGACTTCATGCTGGTAAGTTAAATGATTCTCCATACTCTGCACACATTAATAATTGATCACCATCTGGTGTCAGTCAAGTTCTAAGAACACAATAAACAGAGGAGTAAACAGCAAATGTTTGGAGACTTAATTGAAACAGCCCCTTGTATTGTCAACCAGATCTGATCATCCAATAGACTGACAACATTGACCCAAGATACCTGTGTGCTGTGCTGTTGGTCACATCAGCTGACAACTCCAGCAGCCCTGGGATCCGCCTTGTGAGGCTAATGTTTATAAAGTCAACAGCTAAGGTAATCCTCCACCTGAGCAACACTCACTGCTCTTTGCTTATATTTACCCATGTTTACAACGGCTTTGTTTTTAAAATTTCTCACTTTTTCTAAGCAGTGGTAACAAGTGGTGGTAAGAAATGGAAGACAAGAAATGTTGCCCTTCGAGGCTGGAGAAATGGCTCAGTGGTTAAGAGCACTGTCTGCTCTTCCAAGGGACCCAGGTTCGGTTCCCAGCACCCACATGGCAGCTCACAGCTGTCTGTGACCTCAGTTCCAAAGGATCTGACACTTTCACACTAATGCACATAAAATAAAATTAAATAAATTATTTTTTAATGTTGCCCTAGGACTGGCTTAGCGTTAAAAGCGCTTGCTACTCTGGCTGAGGACTAGGGTTAAATTTCCACCGCCCAAATGTGGCTCACATCCTTCTGTAACTCCAGTTTCGGGAAACCCAATGCCCTCTCTTCTGAGGGATATGAACACACATAAAACAGAGTGAACATATCTAACAAGAACATTAAAAAAAAAAAAAAATGTTGCCCTAGATGTACACAGGCAAAACACTGATACACATAAAAACTTTTATAAAATGTTTAAAGTCATTTATCTTAGAAATAATTTCACTGGCTTATAGAAACTAAGTCATCCACACCCAAGGCACCTTCAAATTTACAACCTGTCTTATGGGTTTTCAAAATACTCAGGTGGTGGTGGCACATGCCTTTAGTCCCAGCACTTGGGAGGCAGAGGCAGGTAGATCTCTGCTCTACAAATCGAGTTCCAGGACAGCCAGGACTATACAGACAAAACCCTATCTTAAAAAAAAAAAAAAAGGGAAAAAAACCTCAATCCTGGGGCTGGAGAGATGACTCAGAGGTTAAAAGCACTGGCTGATGTTCCAAAGGTTCTGAATTCAATTCCCAGCAACCACATGGTGGCTCACAACCATCTAGAATGAGATCTGGTGCCCCCTTCTGGTGTGCAGACAGAACACTGTCTACATAATAAATAAATAAATCTTTAAAAACAACAACAACAACCTCTCTACTGTATATTATACAGTCGCATACTCATGTGGTGGCCACGAGAAAGCTTCAAGGTTTTATCTGGAAAGTTACAGATCACATGCAAAGCCAAGAACTACTCACTCATGTTCAAGGCAGCCATTCCTCCCTGTGGCGCTGCAGGGTAGACATTTGGTACATTTGCTGTCATAAAATCTGCAATCTGCTGTAATGCCAACAGGCCTGTGGGATTCTTCCCCTTCTTAAACTGTTCCTGTATCATTGATTCCAGTTCTTCACAGAAGGCCTGCAATGCACATTAAAACAGTCAAACGCTCTCTATTGGGAAGCAAGGGTACATGTGTAACTATCAGACAAATGTTTGTCTTCATCCAGTGCTAGAACAGCAAACAGTGGTCTGCGCATCTCACTTCTGAGAACATGTACTGATATATTCTTTTTGATAAGTAATTTAACTAACAAAAGGTTAAAAGTTAGAACAGGATTCGATTCATTAAAACCTATTTTAAGGAAATAATCAGGAATTACTATATTCATAAGGTAATTAATTTCAGCATCACAGATTTTTTTTTACAAAGTAGGTCATGTTTCAGAAATTAAAGAAGTGATTCAACATGGAATTCTACAGATGTGTTTAACAGAAAAATCTTAAAAATTAAATGGCATAAAATGTTCCTGATATGTTTTTAAATAAAAAGGTAAAACAGTCCGTTTTTATAAGAAAAAGATGCAAATCTAAACTAGAAAAAGATTAAAAGTATATTAAATGATAATTACAATTCCCAGTAACAAGATTATTGACAACTTTTATATTCTACTTTGTGCTGTCTAGTATTTTCTTCAAAATAGAGAATTGTTTTGTTAAAGTAGAAAAGAGCTGGCGTGGCAGTGCTGTTATCCTTGCAAGGGACTGGCTCAAGGCCACCCTAAACTACATAACAAGTTTAAAACAGCCTTACCTACATGAGACTCTATCTCAAACAAACTTCTTTAAGTAAAAGAGAAAGCTGGGAATGGGGCATACCTGTATTACCAACATCCGGGAGGCTGAAGCAGGAAGACGGCACATTCAAGGCCATCTTGAGCTACATAGTGAGACTCTGTCAACTAAAACATCAAAGAAACCCTGTATCTACTACTAACAAAAAATAATCCTCAATTAGGCAAAAACATGCAGCAGATTGATAATGATTTTAACATGAAGTTATTACTGGAGTAGAACAGATTTTTCTATGATGTGGTTTTTGGTTTTTGTAATAGAGGCTAGCTACCTAGCCATAGGTGGCCTGAAACTCTCTATGTAGACCAGGCCTTGAACTTACAGTGATCCTCCTGCCTTGGCTTTCTGACTACTGAGATTATACATTTATGTCACCACACCTATCTCAGGTATTTTTAACTTCCCTCAAACTGTCATAAATTATCACATACTTGTAAAGAAATAAATCCTTTTTTTTTCAAATAATTGTAAGTGATATCTCAAATGAAAATATTTATTCAGTAACCCATATAACTGTAAGTACTGTAAGTGATTTCAAGTTAAACTTATTTGTAGTTTTTCATTGCTTAATATGAAAATTTATTGAAAAAAATTACCAAGCCAGGTGTGGTGGCCCATGCTTGTAATCCCAGCACTAAGGGAGGCAGAGGCAGGCTGATCTCTGTGACTTTGAGGCCAGCCTGTTTACAAAGCGAGTCCAGAACAGCCAAGGCCACACAGAGAAACCCTGTCTCAAAACAAAACAAAACAAAACAAGAGAACAAAAAACAAACCCATACACACAGAAGAAAAGAAATTACTGAAGGGCAGTCTAGTTAATCTATCACTCAGAAACGCACAAGCAAATGTATGACTGCTAATTGAATGGAGTGTTGGCAGCCTTTTGCAAAGCAAAGATCTACCATCTCATAAGAAATAAAGTCAGTGCAAGTCAATGAAGGAGGGAAAACAAAGATGAAGTAGTAAAATCAATCAGCAAAACACAGCGACTGATCTGTCTTTGTTATCAATACACAAAATGCATGGAGATACATATAAATACACATACACAAAAGCTAAGAACGCTGCCTTCCACTGAACAGCACAAGCTACTGGTCACCAGGGGCTGCACGCTCAAACCCAGCCTGGGCTACATAAGGAAACTAATAAACAACAACAACAAAAAAAAAACAACTGAGCACAGTGCTTAAGGCTCAATTTAAAAGGCTTCCTGTCCTTATGAACCCTCTGTCTGAAAACTCAATCTATTTCAGTGCTTTCCAAATACACAAATATGTCTATGGGAAATCCAATCAAATGTGCTACCATCAGACCCTGTGTTAGACACTGAAGACTCTGACATAGGTAAGAATCCATACCATCAAGAACTCAAAGCCTTAGTAAGGAAAGAGTAGGTTGAGGGGCTGGAGAGATGGCTCAGTGGTTGAGAGCACTGGCTGCTCTTCTAGAGGACTGGGGTTCAATTTCCAGCAACCACATGGCAGCTCACAACTGTCCATAACTTCTGTTCCAGGGATCTGACACTCTCATACAGATACATGCAGTCGAAACACCAATGTACATAAAATAAAAATAAAATTATTAAAAAAAAAAAAAGAGTAGGTTGAGGGTCTTCCACTTCAGGAGACATTTATGTGCAATAGAATGGGTGACTCAGAGCAGTGCTCAGTGATGAGCCTGAGATAGCTCCATAGTTACGGTTTACCCCCCAGCCAGCAGTCACTGCCCAAGGACATTATGTGTTACTATGGCAACAAATCCTGATTGTTCAGCATCTACACTCTGACCTTTCTCTGCCAGATCTTTCTCCTGCAAGAACTCTGCTGTCCAATTCACCTTTGCCTCTTCTGCAGGCATACTCTAGACCCACCCATTCCTGATAACTGTACCCTCCTCCATCTCAAAGCCACAAATGGACTCTCCCACTGTCCCTTTCCAGTATCCAAATAACCTTTCCTCCTACCCCACTGTGATTCTAACACTCTTCATACTCCTCCTCACCTTCTCTGTATCCTGATGTCCCTCACTAAGCTTAGATAGATCCACAGTAATCATTCCTCCAAGTCTCCACTATTTCAAGTGGCAAAACCCTACAGAGATTAAATATTACTTTTCTTCCCTTCGGCTAATGTTTCAAAGGTAAAAGGAGCCATGAAGTCCAGCCCACATCAACAACTACCTTGTCTCACTGCAAGTTCATGACCTCTGACCTCAAGTTCCCCCTTCACATTAACCTCATTAACTTGATTTTCCCTAATAGCAAACATCATCCAAGAGGGACCAGATGGGCAAGGTGCTATGGTAAGAAGGGTGTGCTGAGCAGTGGTGGTGCACGCTTTTAATCCCAGCACACAGGAGGCAGAGGCAGGCAGATCTCTGTGAATTCCTGGCCAGTCTGGTCTATGAAACAAGTTCCAGGACAGCCAGGGCAACATAGAGAAACCCTGCTCAAAAAAAAAAAAAAAAAGGAAAAAGGCAACAACAACAAAAAGAAGCCTAGGAAGCTACTTATGCCACACAGAAATCTCACATGGGGCAAGACACAGGCTCAGGGTATGGGAATGTCCTCAGCCATTCAACACTTTCCAGACAAGTTCTTTCTACTTGGTCTAGCTACTGCTGTCCTCATGCCCGCAACCAGCATCTTCATTCCCGGTCCTCTTCTCATCTAATAAGTCAAGAACATTTGTGCACCCTTCCTCGTCAAACATCCAAAATCCTTCAACGTAATCCTCATAGGTACCTGGTCCTTGCTGTTGGCCAGAGTCTACAGCATGGGCAGGAAATGGTCACAGTCCAGCACCTTCACATTCATTTATCACTTCCGGGGTTCCCCAGGACCTTGAGCACTTCAACATTAGCAGGATTCTGCCCTGGACCCTCATCATGGCCCCACACTGGCTAGACAGGACTTTGTCATCACCTATTTAGTCAAACAGCTCAGAGGACTCCTGCAGGGCCTTCTGCTGCAGTGATCTCTCCCAGCTTTCCCTGAGACAAGATCTCACTGTGTATCCCTGGCTAGCCTGACTCCTACTCGAATTCTAGGATTAAAGGCATTAGCAACCATGCTGGAGGCGGGGTTCTCTTCTCTCTGCCCCCTCTATTACCTTCTCTCTCCTCTCCACTTTTTCTAAGCTCTGTATTCATTAAAAAGTTACCACCTGTCTTTATCACATTCTCGCCACCTAAGAATACAAAGCCAAATAAACCAGGACTGAGCCCCCTAAAAGTAAGAGTCAAAATAAATTCCCTTTCTCCTATAAGATTTTTTGCCAGGTACTTAATCAAAGCAAGAAAGTACCTGACACAGTAACATTCCTAATACTGCATCGGTTCCCTGGCTTACCCTGCTCTATGTCGTTGCTATGAGACGACTCTGGCCACCAATACTCCAAAGGAACAGAGCTACATGATATCAGAACATACCTTCTCCTAGCACAAGCCTATGTTAAAAAAACAAAGGTTAGGGGCTGGAGAGATGGCTTAGAGGTTAAGAGCACTGTCTGTTCTTCCAGAGGTCCTGAGTTCAATTCCCAGCAACCACATGGTGGCTCACAACCATCTATAATGAGATCTGGTCCCCTCTTCTGGCGTGTGGGTGTATGTGCAGATAGAGAACTTGTATACATAAAATAAACAAATCTTTAAAAAAAAAAAAAAGAAAAACAGGTTACAAAAAACTCTGCAACAGGAGACAAAACCAGATTAAAAAGAAAAAGGGGCGGGGAGGAGAATGTGCAGCACAGATACGGATAGCAGCATCAACGTGAGAGAGCTGTGAGGACAGGGCTTCCCGAACTACATTTCATCTAGAAGACACTCAGGTAGGTAGGAGTGTGGACCACAATTCTGACTGTAACAAATCAGGTGTTATGAGCTTAGGGATGGCAAAGAACACATGAAGGCCATACTGAGTGTCCCTTATTAAAAATATTTAGGGTCAGAATCAGAAGTATTTCAGATTTTGGAATATTTGCACAGGCTTTATCAGTTGATCATGCCTAATTCAAGCATCCTGAAATGCTCTCAAATCCAAATGTTTGAACCAATATGGTAATGCTTAAAATATTTGTCTTACATTTCTGGAACTGGGATGCTTGACCTATATTTTGAAGAAAACAGTGGGTTTTGCATTGTCCCCCTTCTTATAAAAACACTTTGGACAAACAATGAAGACAGTTCAAAAGAGAAATAAATACCTATCCTTTATAATTCTAAAATCTTTTCATTATGTTTGGGAACGTAAACCAAACAGAATTCTTTCAAAAAGTGTCTATGAACATGAAGCACAGGTGTGCTGGGTAATGAGGAACTCACTATGCCATTCAAACAACAGGCCTATGAGCACAGGCATCAGAAGGAAACTGGCCAAATTTGTTCTGAGCAAACTTTTTTCTTACGGGACTTTGTAGAATCATGGATACCCTCTTCTTCTGCTCCATCATATTGAAGTCCTGACGAAGGTCTGGTGCCATATTCCTCTCCCGCAAATATTCTGGATTGTTCTCATCGACTCTGTCAAAGTACCTCTCCTTGTGAGGGGCCGTGGTTGGGGGTGGTGAGGTCACCACTGCAGCCCGGGTATCACCATTCATTGCACAGTTTTTCTAGGGTCCTACAGAATGAAAACAAAAGACATTTTTGTGTTCAAATCAATGCCCATTAGGATTTCATTATGAGGACATCAACCTCAGAAAAAATACATTCTTCTATGTGGAGATATGCTGGCTCCTTTATGATCCAGAAGCACATGACTGTTCAACCATTCCCCTCCCTCCATTAATTAATCAATGCTGTATTTTGTTCTGGCCACTGTTTACTAGAGCACAGAAAAAAAAAAAAAAACAATCTAAAACAACTATTATGTATGTCCTCTGACAAATCCAAAAGGAGTAAGAAATTTAAATTTAACCATACGATAATTAACACTTAGATTTTTATCACACATTGACAGGAAAACTTTGACATGTTAAGACAAAACCTGTTTGTTTGTTTGAACTTTTTTCTGTGTTTGTTTCTTGAGACAGGGTCTCTCTACATAGCCCTGGCTATCCTGGAACTCACTCTGTAGACCAGGCTGGCCTCTGCAGTGCTAAGATTCAAACTGTGCATCACCACATCCACTCTAGCACTCTTCCTAATTTTTAAAGAGTAGAAAACAGGTGATTATGGTAGCTCTTGCCTATAATCCCAGCATTTTTTCCTCTATGACAGGGTTTCTCTGTGTAGCCCCAGCTGTCCTGGAACTCACTCTGTAGGCCAGTCTCAAACTCACAGAGGTCCGTCTGTCTCTATCTCTGGAGTGTGCCTGAGATGTACACGTTTAGGGTGAGAAATTCAAGGTCATCATAAGCTATCTAGTGAACCAGGCAAGTCAAGACTACACAAGACCCTGTCTCAAAACAAACAATCATTAATCCAGCTGGAAAAAGGAGGCCCGAGAGTCAAACCAAAGCAATGTAGCGCAGAGCTCTTGTTCTTAAACTCTCTGAACTACACTATACATGGTCAGTATGACAAGTGCAGCAGCGGCGAAATCCAGGAAACACAGGTAACGATGCCGTAAAGGAACAGGAAGCTGAGGCTGGAGAGAACGCATCTGTTACGAAAACGGTGGCTTTTCCCGAGTCCCCAAGATTTGCTCTCCACACCCACACTGTGCAGCTAAAACCACTGTTCTGTTACTATCGTGCCAACACCTTCTGACCTTCCCAGGCACCCAAACACACTCACACTGACAACCACACTCATGAATGAGTGTTAAAAGGGAGTGATGGGAAAGACATAGATGAAAAACTGGCTTTCAGCTACAAACTTAATACAGTCTGGAATTGACCTTTTCAAACAGGATCTCTCTGTACAACAGCTCTGGCTGTCCTGAAACTCTTTGTAGGCCAGTACTCAAGGTGACGAGGCAGGAGCATCACTCTGAGCTGGACACCAGCCTGGTCTACAAAACGAGTCCAGGACAGCCAAGGCTACCCAGAGAAACCCTGCACAATGCCAACTGCTTTTTTTTTTTTTTTTCCAACTGCTTTTTCTATTTTTGCTTCTTCACTAGATTTACTGTTCAACTACTGCTAACTTTTTCCAGGGTTTCTTGTGTATCCCTGGCTGTCCTGGAGCTCTCTGTAGACCAGGCTGGCCTTACACTCACAAAGATCCACCTGCCTCTCCCTCCTGAGCGCTGGTGTTTTGTTTTGTTTTTTTAAGACAGGGTCTCACCATCTAGCTCTGGCTGGCCTGGAACTCACTGTGTTAATCAGGCAGGCCTCAAACTCAGAAATCTATCTGACACTCTCCTAAGTGCCAGGATCAAAGGGCTATCCTACTACACCAGGCTTTTTCAACTTCCATAATAGTTTTACTTTGGCTAAAATTATAAAAATCTTTCAAAATGTACTGTTTACTGAAACAAAATTTGCCCTACCTTTTTTTTTCCCCTTGTGGTGCTGGGACTCAAACACCACAGGTCTCCAAGGGTAATAAGCCAGCACTCTGCTGTGAACTGCACCCCAGACCCAAATTCTTTCTGAGGGGCATCCCACGAGGGAAGGTTGCTAAGTAATAATTCGGTCTGCTGTTTTAGCTATTTTTCTGCAGGCTAAGTGGGAAAGTCTGGCAAGATTACAGGTAAGAAAGTAAAATACTGACCTCATTTTTTTTTCCGCAGAATCAATGGTCTGAATGTTCCTAGCTGTGAGGTAATTGGTTCTGTGAAGACTAGAGACAAAGGAAAGCTCTGAAGTAATAGCTAGGACTTGAAAGATGAGAACAGCACAAGGCTCTATTCTGTACACACTTGTGTTGCTTTGTTGGCTGTGGAGCTTCTGAAGAGAGAGCCAGGTTTCCTCTTTTAATCTAGGCAGGAAGCATTTAAAATCTCAAACACAAACTTAAGTAAAACTCTGTCAAAGCCATGCTCTTCAAAAATTCACCACATTAAATATTAGAGGTTTAAGTCTTTATGCTACCAAGTAATTATAAATGTACAGGTGTTTTCACAAAATAAGGATATTCTGTTAAAGTGAAAAAAAGCAAGATACAGAAAATGGTATATAGATTGTATATGTGAGGAGGTAAGTAAAACTCAATTATATTAGCATAAAAACGAGAAAATATACAAGAAATTGAAAATGGTAGAGCATTCAAAAGGAATAAGGAGGTGGGTAAATGGAGGGCAGTTATGATTATATGTATTAAATATACATTTGAAAGTTAATTTATAAAAATAATTTAAAAATAAAACAGCACTTAGATAATAAATAAGACAATAAATAAAATAATAAGCACCACTGAGGGTGTACAATGAACAGAAGATACTGTACTGTGTTGGCAGCAGCAGAATGACTGTGTAAAGAGTTCTTAAACTTTATTTATTATTGTGGGGAGAGGTCACAGGACTTTATAGAGTCAGTTCTCTCCTCCTACCTTTAAGTAAGGTCCGGGAATCAAACTCAGGTCACCATGTATACTCCACAAGCACTATCCTGCTGAGCCATCCTACCAACCCCACTTGTTTCAGGTTTTACAGTCTATACAGGTACTGAAATATATATATATATATATATATACTCTGTCACTGAGGTGTTTTAGTAGGGTGGCCTTAACCTGATTTCCAGATAATAAAATATAGCTTGTAAGAGACTGTGTCTTGGCTGGGCGCTAAGTGGTGAGGCACACCTTTCATCCCAGCACTCTCGAGGCAGAAGCAGACTAGATCTCCAAATTCTAGACCAGCCTGGTCTTCAGAGCAAGTTCCAGGACAGCCATGGCTAGGTAGTAAGACCCTCTCTCAAAACAAACAAACAAACAAACAAACAAACAAACAAACAAACACTGTGTCTTATTCTAAAGTAAATATACTAATTAGCTGAATTTTCAAATTAAGACTATAACAAATAAAATATAGCCCTTTCTTGTCTCTGCTCAAAATGTCTCCATTTGTATCTGAACAACTATTAATATGTTATCTCTCTAAACCTACACTGCTTGATTAAAACTGCTTGGGCTTGGGTTTTTCTTATTGTTGGTGGTGATTTGTCTGTTTTGCGACAGCCTAAAGGGTAGCCATGGCTGTCCTGGGTCTTGCTATGTGAAGATCCCCCTGCAACCACTACCTTAAGTGCTGAGATTAAAGGTGTATGCCACCAAATCTGGCCTACACTGAGTATTTCTAAATTTATATTAGCCCTGCTTGGCAGAGATTATTTCCACCTTGCCAAAAGCAGTGTAGTTCCAGCCTACCAGGATACAGGATACAGCACCATTCGGATTATGGTGATTTGAGTGAGAATGACCTCCACAGACTCGTATTTGAATACTTGGTCCCCAGCTGGTGGAACTGCCTCTGTTGGAGAAGGCATGTTGCTGGGGGAAGGAGGGAGGCTGCGGGGTTTCAAAGGCCCACACCATTCCTTGTTAGTTCTCCCCGCCCCCACTCTGCCTCCTACCTGTGGACTGGGATGTGCGCTCTCAGTTACTGCTCTAACCGTAGATCTGCATGCCTATTGCCACACTCCCCACCATGATGGCCATGAATTCTAATCCTCTGGAAGCACAAGTTCCCAAATTAATGCTTCTTTTATAAATCGCCTTAGTAATTAAAAAAGTAACGAAGACACTGGTGTTAAGAAATGCAAGGCAAGGCTTCCCCAAGGTGAGAGCATATATCATAGCTAGCCCTGAAGGTCACAGCTACTGAGCACAGCCCATCTTCCTGATCAGGACAGATAAGCTGGGCTCACACTTCTAAGCCTAACAGTGAGTTTATGTCATCCAGTGCATGGGAGCTGTTGAATAAAAATCTGTGGAATAAGACTGAACTGAAGCATTAGCAAACAGCAGCCCCAATGCTATAAATACCTCAGTAGACTGTTATGCTGTGTATCTTCCCAAAACCATCTATTGGAAACATAATCTTCATTCAGTTTAACAGTGCTGAGAGGTACAGCCTACGGTAAGTTATTAGGCTGTGAAAGTTCCTCACTTGTGAATAGTGGAAGTGGGTTCAGGCATAGATTCCCAATAAAAAAAATGAATTTGTTCCCTTTTTCTCTCTACCCACCCTTTAATAGCTTTCTGACAAAGGATGATGAGAGACAGTCCTCACCAATACCAGCACCTTCCTCCAGAACCATTAGCCAGTAAACTTTTGTTCCCAGTGAAGGTAAGGCTAGGTAAGGTGTAGCTCAGTGACAGAGTACTTACCTAGAATGCACAATGCCCTGGGTTTAATCCTCATCATGGGAGGGATAAAAAGAATAAGTATACTGTTACAGAAGATACTAATTAAACCTCTCTCTCCACTTTAAAAATGAACAATCTGAGCTGACACAATAGCCTATACCTGTAATCCCAGCAGTTGGGAGACAGACAAGTTTGAGACCAGTTTCCTCTACATAGTAACTACCAGGCCAAAAGGCTACAGTTTCACAGTGGGACCCAGACTAAAATAAACAATGAGTCAAGTGGCTGTGGTGCTCAACTTTAATCCCAGCATTGAGGCAGAGGCAGGCAGATCTCTGAGTTCAAGGCCAGCCTGGTCTACAAAGAGAGTTCCAGGACAGCCAGGGCTACACAAAGAAACCCTGTCTTGAAAAACAAAACAAAACAAAAAAAAACCCTAACCAAAATGGTGCTAGTGCAGCAGAAGTGACACTCACAGGTAAAGGGATGATCCAACTCTGAAAGGTTCCACAATCAGGTCACAGAAAAGAGACAGATCCTGTACAGCTTCTTAGACATGACGTAAGTAGAACCAAAACAAGGCAACAAAACAGGGAGTGCCTCTTTCAAAAGGAAGCCAGGCAGGAGAGGATCAGTGAGTGAATCACAGAATCAGAGAGGGAATGGTCTGTGTAGCGGTCTGGCAGTGCAGGGAGATGGGAAGGCCCGGGACAAGGTGATCATTCATAAAAGCCACACAGACTTGGGTGGTTGGAGCCATGACCAGGTGGCCTGTGTTCAGGAACAGCCTCTAGGCAGAGGGATAAATAAGAGGTCCATTAGAAGAAACTTATTCCAGAGTATAAGGCTACACCTGTCAAGTTACTATTGCTTTGGACATTTAATACATTTCCTTTACATTGTGGTAAAAGGGCAAAGAAACTAAGAAAGAATTAAGCATCTCGTTTCATTTTATATAAAAAACTAATGCCAGAGGTAGGGTTATTAGGGTTAAAACATCAAGGTGGCCAGGCGTGGTGGTACATGCCTTTAATCCCAGCACTCAGAGAGGTAGAGGCAGGTGGATCACTGTGAGTTCAAGGCCAGCCCAATCTACAAAGCAAGTCCAGGACAGCCAAGGCTACACAGAGAAACCCTGTCTCAAAAAAAATAAATAAAATAAAATAAAAGAAGGAAGAGGAGGAGAAAAAAGACTGTCCTATAAATGAGGATGGCTTCTAAGAAAGCCTTTGCCTATTCGAGGAAAGAGACCACCCTAGGCCACCTCAGAGATAGAAAGGCTAGACTAAAGGACTGAGGGGTAAAACTAAACACCAGAGCTCAGGGTCCCTGCCCTTGGGGTTTGGTCTGCTCTCCACTCTAAAGGATGCACTTCTGCTTTCTCTTATTCATCTGCTATAAACTCTGACGCTTGCTCTACCTGTGCCTTTTACTGTGAATGCTCCCTTGGGAATACAAGCACTGGCAATGCTATCACAGCTGGGATCAGAGGAAATTCTGGAGGAGACATCTTTCCAACATTATTAGAATTCACATCTTTTGCCTGGGCTCAATCTCCTACACCACAAGAGTAGAGGTTCCAACTCCTAAAGCTCTAGGCTGAACACACACTGCCTCTGTGGAAGCTACTCATAATTCCCCCTCTTCCCTCTCACTTGTTAATTTCTCTCCTTCCTCCTCCATGTTCATCTCACACAATCTCCTAGCAGCACCTGACCCCACACTGCCTTCTTTCTGGCTTTCCTCCCACTTCTCTACCACTCTATGAACTTTCCTTGCTAGCTCCTTTCTACCCAGCATCCTGAGCTCTTGTTCTTCCTTAGCAATACTGTCAGCCCCATCTCTATGTGTCATTCTCTTGGTCTCTATTCTGGCCATCTATCAAAATCACCTAGAGAAACCAGGCAGTGATGATGCATACCAAGCAGTCTGTGAGTTTGAGGCAAGCCTGGTCTAAGAGTGAGTTCCAGAACTGCAGGCTACACAGAGAAACCCTTGTCTTGAAAAAAGAAAAAAAAAAATCAGGCTGGAGAGATGATTCAGAGGTTAAGAGCACTGGCTGTTCTTCCAGAGGTCCTGAGTTCAATTCCAGCAACCACATGGTGACTCACAACCATTTATAATGAAATCTAGTGCCCTCTTCTGGCCTGCAGGCATACACTGAGGCAGAACACTGTATAAATAATAAATAAGTAATCTTTAACAAAAACAAACAAACAAACAAACATCACCTAAAGAAGCCAGGCATGGTGGTGCACGTCTGTGATCCCAGCACTCTGAAGGCTGAGGCAGGAAGATGACTAAGTTCAAAGTCAGCCTGAGATTGGGATACATAGTAAGTCCAAAGACTACACTACAAGAGACTGTTTCAAAAAAGTAAAATATCATGCTTTTAAAATTCAGAAAGATGAGCTGGGCATGCCTTTAATCCCAGCACTCAGAAGGCAGAGGCAGGAGGAATCTCTGTGACTTCGAGGCCACCTTAGTTTACAAAGAGAGTTCCAGGACAGCCAGGGCTATTACACAGAGACATCTTGTCTAAAACAACAAAACAAAACCCAGAAAGATGGGCTGTATGCTGTATAGTCTTATAGCAATTTGACACAAGCTAAAGTCATCTGAGAGGAGAGAACCTCAATTAAGAAAATGCATCAGCCAATAAAACTGAGCTGCAGGTAAGCCAAATGCAGGGCATTTTCTTAATTACTGATTAATGGGGGAAGGCCCAGCCCATTGTGAGTGGTCCTGCCTGGCAGGCTAAGCAAGCCAAGAGGAGCAAGCCAGTAAGCAGCACCCCTCCATGGCCTCTGCATCAGCTCCAGCCTCCAGATTCCTGCCCTGTGTAAGTTCCTATCCTGACTTTCTTCAATGATGAATAATGATATGGAAGTATAAGCCAAATAAACCCTTTCCTCCCCTACTTGTTTTGTCATGGTGTTTCATCATAGCAATAAAAAAAACCCTAAGACAGGCTAGAAAGATGGCTTAGTGGCTAGGAATGCTTGACCAGAGTTCAGATCCCAACATCATCAGAATAAACTATTGGCTAACAAAAGCCTGTGATTCTAGCCATAGCTCTTGATTTTACACACACACACACACACACACACCACACACACACACTGCTTTTAAAATGGAAGGGAGGTGTCAAAAGCCAAAGAGCTTTTTAAAAAAGAAATTAACTAGCCTAAACCCAAGGAATATAAATCTCTGGGAGCAGGGCCCAATTACCAGAACTTTTAAAGTATCACAAAGCCATCCAAGTGTGTTCCAGAACTTAAAAAACAAAACACTGATCTATGTATACCAGTGGACTACTAACCTTTTTTTTTTTTTTTACTATTAACCTTTTAACCATCAATCTAACTCGTGTATGTAATAATAATAATAAACTTAGATGGCCACTCACACCTTACTTATTCAAAACAGAACTCTGCATTTCCCCAGTCTTGTCTCCCCACATTTTATTGTATCATACCTATTTTATGGTATAGTATAGTACCTTTTTTATTTGAGACAGGGTCTGACTATATAGTCCTAGCTGGAAATCACTGTGGAAACCAGACCAGACCAGGCTGGCCTGGAACTCACAGAAACCTGCTTGCCTCTGCCTTCCCAACTCTGAGATTAAAGAATTGGGCTACCAAGCCCAGTCTTTTTAAAAAATGTCTTTTAGATAAGGTCCCTCTCTGTAGCCCAGCCTGGCTGCCTCAACCTCTCCAGTACTCACAAGAATAACAGGGTGTGCCACTGTGTCTGCCTGCTTTCCTTTCTCCCCTATTATGATTGTTTTTGAGATATTCTCACTCTACAGCCAAAGTTTGCACCAAACTCCAGACCTTCCTGCGTCAGATTCCTAAGTACTAGCATTATAAGTATCTGTCACTATACCTCATTCACTTTCTTTAAATTTTTAAAAATTCCAGCCGGGCAGTGGTGGCACACACCTTTAATCCCAGCACTCTGGAGACAGAGGCAGGCAGATCTCTGAGTTTAAGGTCAGCCTGGTCTACAGAGTGAGTTCCAGGACAGCCAGGGCTACACAGAGAAACTGTCTCAAAAAAATTTTTTTTCCCATGAGGAGTTAGAGATATGTGCACATAACTGCAGGTATCCACAGAGGCCAGAGACAGCAGATTTCCTGGAGCTAAACAAAGAGTTTCTCAATCTGTGGGTCACCCTCTTTAGGGATAGGACAACCCTTTCTCAGGGGTCACCTAAGACCATTGTAAAACATTACATTTACATTACAATTCGTAACAGAAGAAAAACTACAGTTATGAAGTAGCAAAAAAAAAAATGTTATGGTTGGGGGTCAGCACAACATGAGGAACTGTATTAAAGGGTCAGAGCATTAGGAAGGTTGAGAACCACTGAGCTAGAATGACAGATGGTTGTGAGCAGCCCATCACGGATGCTGGGAATCAAACTGGGATCTTCTCCAAGGACAATACATGCTCTTAACCAATGAGCCATCTCCCCAGTTCTACACATGCCCTACTTTTCAGACTTTCTTCATGTATGTCCATAAATGTGAAGGAGAGAACAGCTTTCAGAAGTCAGTTCTTTCCTTCTACCATGGGTTTTAAGCACTGGACTCCTCAGTCTGACATCTTTACACACGAGGCCATCTCACCAGTCCTCATTAAGCATCTTTAAAATAGCTGTTTTAAGCTGGGTTGTAATGGTTTAGGGTTGTAATCCCATCATTTGGAAGGCTGACACAGCAGGATGAAGACTTTAAGACCAGACCTAGCAATTTCAAGACACTGTCTCAAAAAACAAAAAATAATAATAATTTAGGGTGGGTTGTTAAATGCTCAGTGATAAAGCAAAACCCTAAATTCAATCTCTAGTAATAGTAGGGGGTAAAGTTAGCTATTAGTAACAGGTCAAAATGCACTATCTCCCTCACTAGAATGCAAGTCCCCACAGGGCAAGAAACGTGTGTGTCTTCCCCTCCCCTCCTGACTTACAGGACATCAACAACAAAGCCTCAATGAGTATACATGAAAGGACAAGTACACTTTCTGGTCTAGGTTCTGAACTGACAATGTCAATCAAATTCTGTTTGGATTGCAGAGGCATCTGATCAAGAGAAAAGTCCATGTTTCAATTCTGTCACTCACAACTTGAGGCACCGGGGACAGATACAGTCATACACTAACCAACAGGTTCCAAATTTCAGTTTACCATCTACAAAGGAATTCCAGACTGCAAGTGGACAATCTGTGTACGAAACTGGGCTTTGTATATCTCTGTAACTGGGTTTTATGTTTCAAAGAGTTACGTCAATCCCTAAAGCCAATACGTCCAACAAAAGCAGCTTTCTCTCTCTCTAGTTGACTAGATTTGGAGACAAGAGCATGTTAAACTCCCTGAGGGAGGGAAATGAGAAAAGGAGATTTCTATGCCTAAGAGGAACCACAACAGAGTATGCAGGGCACTACAGTGAACCCACAAAGACTGCAAAAGACCCAGCTAAATCAGAAAGCAGGGTTGACTACTCACATTAGCATAAAGAAGTCTAAGCAAATTTGATGAGGGACCATTCTGCAGTCTAATTAAACACATTCTCGGAAACAACAGCACTAACCTAAGGTAAGAACGTTGGGGGGGCACAGAGGACTAGAGACACAGCTCAGTAGTAAAATGCCAAGCATGTCCCCAGAACCACATACGATACAAAACACAGGAGATACCTACATATTCCCACCATACATAATGTGCAATTAAGTCAACATATTCGATTCTATATATATGGATGATTTCATAATTACAGAACATAAGTCTCTACCTAGCAGGGTATCAAAGCAGATGCTAAGACTCATGACCAAACCTTCGGCAGAGTGCAGGGAATCTTATGAAAGAAGGGGGAGTTAGGATGACCTGAAAAGGACAGGAGCTCCACAAGGACCAAATATATCAGGGCACAGGAGTCTTCTATGAGACTGTTTCTCCATCCAAGGACCATTTATGGATATAACCTAAAACCCCTGCTCAGATGTAGCCCATGGTAGCTCAGTATCCAAGTGGGTTTCCTAGTAAGGGGAACAAGGACTATTTCTGACATGAACTCAATGGCTGGCTTTTTTACCTCCCCCACCTCCCCCCCCCCCCAAGGAAGGAGCAGCCTTGCTAGGCCACAGAGAAGGACATTGCAGCCAGTCCTGAAGTTACCTGATAAGCTAGGGTCAGATGGAAGAGGAGGAGGACCTCCCCAGTCAGTGGACCTGAAAAGGGGCAGAGAGGAGATAAGGGAGGGAGGATGGGATTGGGAGGGAATGAGGGAGGGGGCTACGGCTGGGATACAAAGTAAATAACCTTAAATAAAAATTATTAAAAAAATAATTACAGAACATAATGAAAACATTACATAATAAAAGTGATCTTAAACCCAAATGAGGTAGCACACGGAAGGCTAAGGCAGAAAGGTTCAAACAGTTCTAGGCCTGCTTATGTTACAGACTAAGATCTTATCTCAAAATCTTTAAATGATCTTTTTTTTATTAGTTACATTTTATTAACTCTGTATCCCAGCTGTATTCCCTCCCCCATTCCCTCCCAAACCCTCCCTCCTTCCTTCATCTCCTCCCTGTCCCTTTCCAAGTCCACTGATTGAGGAGGACCTCCTCCCCTTTCATCTGATCCTGTTTTATCAGGTATCTTCAGGCCTGGCTGCAAAGTCCTCCACTGTGGCCTAGCAGGACTGCTCCTCCCTTGGGGGGTGGGGAGGTCAAAGAGCCAGTCATTGAGTTCCTGTTAGAAATGGTCCCTGTTCCCCTTACTATGGGAAACCAATTGGTTACTGAGCTACCACGGGCTTCTTAAATGATCTTATACTGGATTCGGGAGCAGTGGCACACACACCTGTAATCCCAGCACTCAGGGAGGCAGAGACAAGCAGATCTCTGTAAATTTAAGGCCAGCCTGGTCTACAAAGTAAATCCAGTACAGTCAAGGCTACAGAGAGAAACCTTGTCTCAAATAAAAACAAAAAAGAATCTTATACAGTACTGTTAAAATAGCATATACAAAAGAGTAACACAGAGGCTAGTGAGACATCTCAGTCAGCACAGTGCTTATCAAGCAAGTGTGAGGCCCTGGTTTGGGTGCCTAGCACCCATGGAAAAGCCATGTGTACAGTGTAACCACAGCTCTGGGTGCACAAGGGTGGGTCTCTGGAGCTTGCTGTCTGAATTGGTGAGCTCCAGGTTGAGAGAGAATACCTGTCTCTCAACTAAGGAAGAGATTTGTCATCGACCCCTGCCCTCCACATATGAGTGCAAACACATACTCACACTGGAATTCATACACTCATACACACACATACAAACTACTACAGCCATGGACAGGCAGATATACAACAGTGACAAGAACCAGAACATATACTAAGTGACACAACACTTCTGTCACCCTCTTCTCTGTAACTTCTATCAACTGGGTTATTGCCAGTTGGTCCCAACAACTGTTTTCCAGCTGTAATCTGACATTCTATGGGTAGCCAGTAGTGTGTGAGCAGATAGTCATTAAGTCCTACAACTGCTGGAACGGATGAGACATAAAGCTAGGCATCACCAAGATTCAAATCCTAGGACAAGTGACACACACCTATAATCCCAGCATTTAGGAGGCTGACACGGGACAAATTAAATTTAAAGTCAAACTGGACTACATAAAGAATTCCAAGCAAGCCTGGATTACATGGTGAGAGCCTGCATCAGAACACAAAAGTTCTTGGTTAATACATACGAGAAATATCTCTTGGGCAAGCTCACTATCTGCACCTCAGTTTTTCCATATAAAATGTGGAAAGTGATAAAAATACCTATCTTATGAGACTGTTGAAGACCGAACATGAAATTTGCAACATACTATTACTGTATTAGCAATAAATTCTGTTCATGGGCCATCATGACAAAGACAACAGATATCTCAAACTTCTTCCTTTGGTCAGAGAGAACCACTTCTTGTCCTATGTATTAACTTAGCTCTAGACTTCCATCAAAAGAAGCCCCTAAATGAGCTCCATCTAATCACACCTGAAAACTCCACAGTTTAAGCAGTCAATAAACACACAAAGCACTTTCCAATAGGGTAACACAGCAAATAAAGATCACTGAAAGTGTGGCCACTCTTGAAAATCCCAGCTCATGAGATTTGCCTTTAACAGCAGCTCAAGAGCTGCTAAAAATGAAGCAGCAGCAGCACATTTAAAAGGCTAAGCCCGATGCTGGAAACATCTGTTACAGAAGAATGTTCCAGAACAGAGAATGGGCTGGGGTTAAGTAGAAGTCACTTTCTTTTGGCTAGCTCATGCTGAGAAGGAATCAAGCAGTATAACCCGTTTCCCTGCTTGGTAGACTTGGTAGACTATTAATAAAGGTGATAGCCAATCTTCCTTATCAGCTTGACTGGGTTTCAAGTCACCGGTACACCAGTATCTGATGGCATTTGCAGAGGTTTAAGTTACAAGGCCCTAGGTTCAATCTTTCTTCTCTCTTTTTTTTTTTTTTCTATTTTTTTGAGATCTTGATATATTTATTCCTATATATTTGAAAATAATTAACACAAGGCACTGGGTTCACTCCCCAGTACAAAGAAAGAAAGAGAGAGAGAGAAAGAGAGAGAGAGAAAGAGGGAGGAAGGGAGGGAGGGAGGGAGGACAGATGTAGTGACATATACTTTTAATCCCAGAAATCAGGAGGCAGAGGCAGGCAGATCTTTAAATTCAAGGATAGCCTGATCTATATAAATCAAGTTCTGAACCAGGCAAGGATGCACAGTAAGACCCTGTCAAGAAAGACAGAGAAAAAGAGGCAGACATGGATACCTCCTTTTGAGTTCTTGGCCATGGAGGCCCCAGAGACCCTAAAAACAACACGCCTACTGTCACTGCTCTTGGTTGCCCACCACAACTAGATGGTAAGACCCTCTTCCTGGAGACACACTTCGGTTACAAGATATAAAGAAATCAAGCTGGAGAACACCCGAAACCTTCCCTGCTGACTACCTTTCATGGTGCCAGAAGATGCTATATAGGCTGTTGGAGAAGAAAGACATCAACGGCATCCCTTCAACCAACGCTGCACGCTACAATACCAACCTGCCAGTAAGGTGTACCCACTGGTAGAACATTGTGGCATGAAGGCTATGGGGATACCCAACTGCTTTTGGATTTGCGGCCTGATCCACTATAAAATTATCCCAAAGCACAGAGGTTGAGAAAACAGGTCCCAGGGAGGAAACTACTGCTGTTGTTAAACATGCTGTCAAACTGCCTTTTAAATATTTATGTTTATATGCACGTACTTACAGCTGCCCTCTACCTCAGCCAGAAAAGCTTTTCTCTGCAGTGGTCAGCAGTTCATACAAGGACTCATTACTGGTCCAGGTACTAAGGTGTCTACTGAGTGGGTGCTCAGCCCTAAGCAGGACATCTATTATCAGCTCCACCACCACCACTACCACCCTGGCCCCAAAGCTCAGGGAACACTGCAAAAGGGCAGAAAGAATATGACAACCAGGACATGGAGAAGTGCTCCAAAATGCTGTCACTGGGACGTGGCATGGCCACTGTACCCATGAATTCACTGCAGCTGTGATATCCTCCATGAGATCAAGTCAAGATCAGTCAACATTCAAACCAGCAGCATGAACTGGACTCCACAGGTTATTACAAAAATATGAAATGAAATGAAATGAAATGAAATGAAATGAAATGAAATGAAATGAAATGAAATGAAATGAAATGAAATGAAGAGGAGTAGGGAACATAGTGGGGGTGCTTAGGGAGAGTGGGAGAAAGGAATCTGAGGTTTCTTAAAGGAGTGAGAGAAGAAACTGGGAGTGCCTATGATCAAGATGTATTGCTTACGTGTATGAATCTGTCAAAGAATATACTTTTAAAATCAAAAAGAGCCAGGTGTAGTGACACATGCCTTTAATCTCAGCATGCATGATACCAAGGCAGGTAGATCTGAGTTACAAGCTAGCCTGAACATTCCATGCCGGTCAAAGTTATAGAGTAAATCTCTGTCTTAAATAAAATTAAAGGGGAGAAAAAAAAAAAAAAAAAAAAAAAAAAAGCAAGACTACACAGAGAAACTCTGTCTCAAAAAACAGAAAACAAAACAACACACACCTTTTAGCCCCGCATGCTCTGGAGGCAAGATCTTTGTGAGTTCAAGGTCAGCCTGGTCTAGAGTCCAGGACAGCCAGGGCTACCGAGAGAAACCCTGTCTGGGGCAGGGAGACAAAAAACAGAAAACAAAAACAAAACTGGGTGTAGTGGTGTGAGCCTTTAATCCAAGTGCTCTTTGGGAGGCAAGTATTTCACTTCATTTTAGGCCAGCCTGGTCTACAGAGCAAGTTCCAGGACAGCTGGGGCTACATACTGAAACTCTGGTTGGTTGGTTGGCTGGTTGGTTGGTTGGTTGGTTGGTTGGTTGGTTGGTTACTAATACAGCCACTACCCCAGACTATCATCTATAATTTCATTTTTCCAATAAGCAAATAATTTAACATTTTGCTCGTTTACCTCAGGAAAATGGTCTTCTCCTTTGTCACTGTGGTGGAGATTAAACCTGGGCCCTCACACATGTGGGAAAGCACCTACTCACTCAGCCTTACCTACAATCCTTTTTGTACTTTTGCTGAAACAGGTTCTCACCAATTTGCCCATCCTAGCTTTAAACTCCCCCCTCTGTAGTCCAGACAGGTTTTAAATTTTAATCTTCCTGCCGCTGTGTCAGAGTAGCTGCGATTACAGCCTACACCACCAGACGCAACTTCTGTACATCTTTTCCATAGTGAGCTCTTCTGCTTTTAAAAGGAAGGTTACTATGCCAGCAAGATGGCTCAAGCACCTGCCACGAAAGCCTGGTGACCGGAGTTTGATACTCCAAACCCACGCAAAGATAGGAGAGACTAAACCCCACAAAGATGCCCTCTGACCTCCGCAAGTACATAATAACAGTATGTTTTGTAGCACTTGTTTTTACGCTCTACTTTATTTGGGGTTCCACAAAGCCTCTCCCTTCCAACCCCTCAACCCAAGGTATGAGAAAGAAGATTAGTGGGGAGAGGAGCCACAGACCCCTTTACTTATCCTGGCTATTTAGGATTGATGGTTTGTTTTTTATTCTTTTGGCGGGGGGTGGGAGGGGGCGGCCTATACCAATCTCCATCAACAGCAAACACACACACACAGTCTCCTCTAAGCCATTGTGCCCCGAAGCATTTCTCTCTGTCTGTTCCAAACCTTCACACAGTCCGTGTCTGGTCTCTCTGAATTGCCACTCACCATACACTGACACCACACGCCATATCTTCTCTTTCTGGGCTCTCTTATTTATAGCCTCAGAGTCCCAGACCATCTCTCCATGCCTTATGACGCAGACCATTAACAGCTGTCAAAGGCCATTTCCCACATAAGACAAACTGAAGCCCAAACTGAAATTCCACACTTGGGATTAAAACGAAAATATATTTACATAATATAACTGAGTTTTTAAAGAAACCAAAACTGTCATTACAATGTTTTTAAAAGCAGAATTTTTCCACACATGTAATCCCATCACTGAGGAGGCTGTAGCAGGAGAATGGTTAAACTGAGGTTAGACTGGGTAACCTAATGAGTTTCAAGCCAATGTGAACCACATAGTAAGAGGCTGTCAAAACAAAGAAACTAAAAAGAAATTTGCCACTCCTTCATAGGCACAAATTAAATAAAGTGCTCTGCCAAAGAAAGCTTTAAGGTATTATTTCTGATGAACATTTTATCTGCTTTTTGGAGCGTTTCTGATTTTAAACCTTCCCCTTTAATCCACAGATTTATTTTGATGAATAAATGCCCATGATCCCTTCTTCCCAGGATGTGGATTGGCCTCTTCTCTCCCCTCCAGGGTCCCATGAAGCACATGACCTTGTACCACCTGCAGTGTGCCCTTACCTGCTTCATCATCTAAAACAGTCAAACCTTGGAAAGCTTCTCATCTTTTGTGCCCGGTTTCTTCATTTGCAATAAACATAGCCCCATTCCAAGACTGTTGGGACTATTAGAAATAGCTGTAAGCTGGGTGCTGTGGCGCATGCCTATAATCCTAGCACTCGAGGTCAGACTGGTCTACAAAGTCCAGTACAGCCAGGAGTACACAGAGAAACACTGTCTCAAAAAAACAAAAACAAAAAAAAAAGAAAGAAAGAAGATAAAAGAAAAAGCATTGTGGCTGAGCACCTTAGCTCATGCCTACAACAACAGGGAAGGAGGAGGACTGGGAGTTCAAGAACAGCCTGGGCTACAAACTGAAACCATGTTCCAAAATCAGAGACAGACTGGTACCCACAGAGGCTTCCTTCTCTTTCCTCAAGTGATGTTTGACTCTGTCTTAGGACTATACCAACAAGAAGGTCATCACCAGATGAACCAGAACTGGTGAATCATCATCCTTCACTCCTTCAACAGCAACAGCACTCCCAGACATTTGTCAAAAATATAGTCTTGGGTCCACGTCTAGGCCTATTCCTTAGCACAGGCCTAGAGGATTCCCTTGCAAGTTAGCTGCTCTGGAGAGGAAGCCAACCCAGACGCCATCTGCCCTCAAGACATACTTCTAGGGTGTGGCCCACTTCAAACTGCCTCTGCCCTGCCCTGTCCTGTCTTGGGGCTCTATAAGCCAAAATAAATCATGTCTTTAAAGTGAAAAAGTAGTAACAACAAGAAGAGTAATAAGTATAAAATACATAGCAGTGTCTGGTGTATAAAGTGCATGTAAGTGTTTTCATCATTCTAGCACTGATAGAAACATAACAGTAGCATGCTAAATTTTTCATTTGTGGTAGAGCCCTTGGGTTCAGTTCCGAGCACCAAACACCATTCTTAAAACCAGATGTGGTAGTACACAGCTGTAATCCCAGCACTCTAAAGGTGAAGGCAGGAAGATCAGAAGTTCAAGGTCATGCTTGACTACCTTGCAAATTTGAGGTCAACCTAAGCAATGTGAAAGAATCTTCAAAATATTTTAAGTTGTTATTGCTGTTTTAAGCTGTTTGTGGGGAGACAGTGTTAGGGACTGAACCCAAGACTTTCCACACGCTAGGTAAGCACCCTACCACTGAGCTACATGCCCAGCCCTTAGAAATAATATCCTAGTACATTTTCATGCTATTTCTCCTTTTTGTATTTTACGGTAAACTGCTGTATTTTCTCTCAGTCAACACATGTAGTACCAAAATTTCCTAAAATTCTCACTTAAACTCAATCCCTAAATGAACAGCGTTCAAGGGTGTGGTTTGAAAAAAAAAAACAATGGGTGAGGCAACTAGAGATAAGCCATTTATCAGTAAAGGAACAAATTTAAGTGAACTCTAATGCACTTTAGCTTGTTTATATTTCCAAAATCTGTCTGTCATCACTGGTACAGAAAAGAATCTGGCTTGGGATTCTGTCGAAATTCCATTACTGTTGAGGGAGGGAAAAGAACATGATCAAAATAAATGGAAAAAATTAAACAAAAAATGTTTTTAAAAGTCAATTTAATTTTTTTAATTCCATTACCATCCCAATGCTGATTTAAAAATGTGTTGGATTCATGTCTAATGTATAGATTCTGATCACAGTTCACCTATGTTTTAGTTACTTTGAATTGCTGTAATAAAACAACATAACCAAGGCAAATTATACAAGAAAGCATTAATTGGGATTATGATTTTGGAGGGATAGAGTCTATTATGGTAGAGCAAAGTATGGCAGCAAAAGGCAGGTTCACATCTCCAGCAAGTAGAAGCCAAAGAGCACAGGTATGCTGAGAGGCTTCGGAAACCTCAGGCCCATCCCACTAACACACCTCCTCCAACAGGGACACACCTACTCCTTCCCAAACAAGCACCAACTGAGAATCAAATACTCAATATACGAGTTATAGGGGCCATTTTCATTGAAAACACAACCTACAAGTTACATAACCTTGGGCTCATCTCTACATGCCTGTATTTCTTCACTTGTAAAATGAGAACAGTGTCATTATGTGAACTGGATAAGTGACATAAGTGTCAAAGACAGAAATACAAGGGTACTGAAGTGCCTGCCCTGCACGTGTGCTCTAGAACTCATGTGAAAGCCAGGCTCAGTGGTGCTGACCTGGAACTAGAGCACTGAGTGGAGGCAAAGACAGCAAACACTATGGGCCCACTGGCAACCTAGGCTACCCAAAACCAGGCAGCCAAACCAGTCAAGTTCTACACCCTGCCTTAGAAAAAATAAACAGCAATAAAGGGAGACTATTATCACCGAAAGTATACCCCCAAATACAGTTGCATGTATACATATATAGACATAAGTAAATTAGTTTACACACAAGGATATCTTGTCTCTTCCCATTTACTGTATCTGAAAAAAAAAAAATGCTTAATGCTTAGTAGCATTTCTATTTCTGTTTAACAACTTCAAGGCATTCACCTCACAGATATACTCAGCAGTGCCATACTGAGAAATACTTGTTTCCGGGTTTTTTTTTTTTTTTCTGTCATAAATAGTGCTCCAGCTAAGAACCGTAGTGTGTGCCTTTAATCACAGCAGTCAGTAAGCAGAAGCAGGACAATCTCTGATTTAGAAGCCAGCCACTGCTACACAGTGAGACCCGTTCTAAAACAAACCAAACCAAAACAGCACTCCCACTAACTTCTTATTCCCCGTCTTCTGTTGGGGGGGGGGGGTGTCTGTTGTTTTGGTTTAGTTTAGTTTTGTTGTTTGGTTGACTGGTTTTGGTTTTTTTGAGACAGGCAGCCCTGCCGTCCTGGAACTCAAGCTGTAGAACAAGGTAACCTTGGAACTCATAGCTCTCCTGGCTCTGCCTCCCACACTAAAATCCTTCATCTTTTTTTTTAAAAAACTTATTTTTCTTTTATGTCTTGTTTTGCCTGCATATATGTGTGAGGAAGTTGGAACTGGAAGTTACAGAGTTGTGAGCTGCCCAGATGTAGGTGCTGGGAAGTGAACCTGGATCCTCTGGAAGAGCCATCTCTCCGGTCCCCTCAGGTTAATCTTTTAAAGATGACTTCTGTTTTTGAGACAGTCTGACAATTAGCACTGGCTGGCCAGGAACTTACAGTGCAGACAAGGCTGGCTTCAAGAGATCTGTTTGCCTCTGTCTCCCAAAAAAACAAATGTGCCACCACACCTGACCTACGGTTCTTTTTTTTTTAATTTATTTATGTGAGAGAGAGAGAGAGAGTGTGTGTGTGTGTGTGTGTGTGTGTGTATAAAATGTGTACAAATGCCTAAGGAGGCCAAAAACACAGTGCAGTAACTCCCGCAACTAGATTTAATGTGATCCACCCATTGTCTTGAGTAGTTTTATGTCAATTTGATACAGACTAGAGTCTTTTGGGGAAAAGAAGCCTGAATTAAGAAAGCCTGTGGGCAAGCCTGTGGGAGCTTTCTTGGTAGAGGATTGCTGTGGGAAAGTGCATCAGTTTTGACCTCAAGGTTCCTGCCCTGGCCTTTTAATGGACTGTGAAGTGAAGGTGTAAGCAAAATAAACCTTTTCCTCTCCAAGCTGCTTAGAGGCATGGCGTTTTATCATAGCACTAGAAACTCTAAGACATGCAATGCAGGTGCCAGGAACCCAAATTGGGTCTTCTATACAAGCAAGCAAGCGCTCTTAGCTGCCAAGTCATCACCTCCGCAGCCCAAGAACCCATATTAGCATTTTTTCCTTAGATTTATTTATTTTATGTGAATGTTTTGCCTGCATGTATGCATGTGTATTACACATATGCCTGGTGCCTGGGGAGGTTCAGAAGAGGGCTCTGCATCCTCTGGAACAGGAGTTAGTTATATTGTTTTGAGCCACCATGTGGATAATGGAACCTGATGCTAGATCCTCTGCAAGAACAGTTAAGTGTTTTTCTTAACCACTGAGACACCTCTCCTGCCCCAGTATTTTTTTTAAAAACACAAGATGGCTGGCCTACATACTCTAGTCCTATGTTCAAAATGTAGTTTTTCCCATCTAAAATGCACAGATTCACATAAAGCCAGATCTGAACATGTCCAACATTTTTAAGGTAGCAACTATCAGTAACAATGTGTATGGGTTTTTGTTTCTCTTCAGACCTGAGGGGAACAAGTTATCAATACATTCCACGTTGCTCATATCAACTGTTTTAAACTGTACTTCTGAAAAAATAAAGATCAAAGGCAACTGAACTCAACCTGTTTCCTTTTACTCTTCCCACGTTTCCTAATTGTGGAAGGTCAGAACAAACATTAACTATTAAACAGTTCTGTTAAAGTTTAAAATCATGCTAAATTCCTATTTTAAGAAACATGATTCTGAACAAACTCAAAGGGCATTGGAATATTTAATCTGTTAAGTAACATCTTATTTAAGATTCAGTTATTACTGTAGTTGTTGATTTGTTTCATTTTTGCTGAGAAAAAGATACTATATAGTCCAAGCTGGCCTCAAACTCAATACACAGCTAAGGATGGCCTGATCCTCTTGCCTTCACTTCCTAGGTACTTGGATTACAAATGTGTGCCACCAAACCCAGTTTATACGGTGCCAAAGATTGAACCCAGAGTTTCATGCATGCTGGGCGAGCACTCTATCAACTAAGGCACAACTCAAGTCCTCTTGGCCTGCTTTTTTTGGCCTTAGTGAGTTTCAGTTCAAATGATAAAAATGGTACAGCGAGGAGCAACCCAAATCCTCAGACTATAGTTTGTAAACACAGTTTAAGTGTTCCAAGATGCACTGCATCAAAAATTTCTGACTTCGGGATGGACTATTTGCACACATTATATGCCAGAAATGGGATGACGCAGTATAAACAATACACCTTATGAACACAGCCTGTATGTAACTGTGCATTTTTCCATTTCGGTGCTTGTTTCAGATCAAACCCAGGATATCATATATGCCACACCAGTGCTCTACTAGTGAGTTAACTAACCCCCCGGCCCTACACAGTATTTTAAATGATTTTGTACAGGAAACAAAGTTTGTGTATCACATCTGAAGGGGCTGAAAGGCTCTTTTTAGACTACAGGCCTGCACTTCTGACAACCGATCACATCAGTGTCACACTGAGACTCCAAAACCCAGGGCTGGTTCAGTGGGTAGAAGAACTTTTTGCTCTTACAGAAGACCAAGGTACGGCTCCCAGCACCCACATGTCGGCTCACAAACACCTTTAACTCCAGTTTCAGGGGATCTGACCCCATCTTCTGACATGTTCCAGCACCAGACATCTATGTTGGTACATAGACATACATGCAAGCAAAACACTTACATACATAAAATTAAAAAAAAACTTTTAACTCCAAAATCCATGTTTTGAACTTTAGAGCCCTAAGGGTTTCAGATTTTTGATTAGGGATGCCCAGCCTGAATTTTTCATTAAAATAGCAGTTCACAGTCCCAATACTGAAATTTTTGACATTTACAGTCAGATGACAAGTAGCTGCTGTTAGAAAACAATGGGAAGGCAGGGATGTAACCCAGTTGGCAGAGTGCCTGCCTAATATGCACAGTGTCCTGGGCTCGACCCCCCACCACCACCACCGTAAGCCCAGACTCCCAGGGGCGCGGGCAGGAGACAGGGTCATCACCTAAAATTTGGGGCTGGAAAGAAACAGCTCAACAATCAAGAACACTAGTTAATGTCTTATAAAACTCTAGGTACTTTTGATTTCCTGGGGCTGGCTAGGGCTCAGCAGTTTGCATACAAGTACTACTCTTCCAGAAAAATCTGAGTGCAATTCCCAGCACGCACAAGCCAGCTTTCAACCTTCCACCACTCCTGTTCGGGGCACTTGACATCTTTTCTGTCTTTCACCATCACCAGGCATGCAAATAGTCCACAGACACCCTGCAGCCAAAACACTCATAAAACGAAAGTTTTTAATTAAATACTTTTTAAAGTTTAAGGCTAGCCTTCTCTACATAGCAAATTCAAGGCCACCTTGGACCACAGTAGACTGAAGAAAGGAAGGAAGGAAGGAAGGAAGGAAGGAAGGAAGGAAGGAAGGAAGGAAGGAAGGAAGGAAGGAAGGAAGAAGCAGCAAAACAGAACTCAGGAGGCAGAGGCAGGAGGAAAGCTGTGAGTTCAAGGCAAGCCTAGTCTACATAGCGAGTTCCAGGACAGCTGGGGCTCTGTAGAGAGACCTTGTCTTTAAAAAAAAAAAAAAAGGAGGGGGCAGTTTCATATGTAATCACTTATATGTATGTAGTTTATTCAACATTAATACGCATATACAGAACAAACTTAATTCCTTTTGTGGAATTTCTAGTCTTTCTACATGTTTAAAAGTACACAATGCATATTAAAGTAGAATTAATATATTTTACAGATACCCAGCTATCAATTGTTGAAACTGAATGAGTAAATAGTGACTTGTTTAATGCTACTCTCTCAAATGTGAATGTGTGTATATGGAAGAGCTCATTCAACATAAGAGAGAAGGAAAAAGAGATCAATCCATAAGTATCATATAGCAAAAATGCCTGGGGACCTGTCTTAGTTAGGGCTTCTACTGCTGTGATAAAACAAAGAATCAACTTGGGGAGGAAACGATTTCATCTTAAAGCTTATAGTTCATTATCCAGGGAATGTTAGAGCAGGAACTCTGGAGGAAAAGAGCTGATGGCTGCAGAGGACGTGGAGGAGAGCTGCTTACTGGCCTGCTCTCTTAAAAGCACCCACACCACCTGTCAGTCGATGGCATCACCTACACATCGAGCTCCCACATCAATCATCAATCAACAAGATGCACCACAGGCTTGGCCACTGGTGGGACACTTTCTCAATTGAGGTTTCTTGTTCTCAAATAACTCTAGCCTGTGTCAAACTGACATTAAACCTAGCCAGTAAAGCACCTTTTGAAGCGTTTCAGTACTTAATTTCCTGAATCAATACGACTATATGAAACAAATAGTTTTTGGGTTTGTGTCTGTACGTGTAAAATCAACAAAACTAAGTATTAGATAATACCAAGGGTTAAGTGAAAAATCTGAATAGTTTGTATAAAGCAGACCTTAGAAAGAAAGCTACCTCCAGTTTGCTGAGTAAAGTTTAGATTCGCTTCAATTACTCTCACTAACCTACACACTTTTGTAAACTAACAACCCACACTACCTGCACAACTGTACACCACATGTACACCCTGAAGAGCAGTTTTGAATGTCAAAACCATTCACTTCCTCAAAGAACAATTTTACTAGCAGGGTGTGGCATCAATCCTCCCAGTAATTCTAGAACTAAGGGGGCAGACCACACTCAACAAACACACAACTTTACCCATACTCAGAATTCAAGGAGCACATCAGAATTTTAGAATTAAAACATGATTCATGCATCACTAGCTTTAATTAAGGACTCAATTTTTGGAATCCCACCTTCATAACATTCCCCCACCCCCACCCTCGACCCGAAATGTCCTTTCCTCTCTAGAGCCTGTTGAATCTACTCACGAACTCCCCAGCTGGTTTTTCACCCGTTTTACAAAGGAGACACAGCCGATCTGTCAGCATTCTAGTTCCCATCTCGATTAAGATTTCAATCCACTTTTGACAAACACAAAAATCTCTCTGTAATAACTGGGCACTAATGCATACAGCTATGAGCTCTGTTCTTGGTCTTTGGAGATTAACAATTTTAGGCCTAAAACCATACGGTCAAAACAACAGCAGTTTCAGATGAGCCAAAATATTTATTTCAAGACAGCTGTGCATAAAACAAACGCAAATCACCTGCCAAATACCTTGAACCAGGAACCTTAGTGTTTTAGGGAGAGGTCTAAACGAAAAAAAACAGAGAGGAAAAGCCAGCCGCATCTCCAGGAAGTTCCACGACCACCTCATTACCACCATCCGTGGACAGAGGGGGCTTTCTGGCTTCGGGCTGAAGGTGTCATTTTTATAAAGAGCCGACGAACGGGACGCGGATGCGCCTTTCCACAATCTCTGCAGTGACCAGCGCACGGGGCCACCACTAGCACAATGCTGACCCGGGAAGACCCCGAGGCCCGCCAGCCAGCTCAGAACCGAGAGGCCACTTCCAAAGAGAAGCCCGTGACCGTCGGGGCCATCCTGGGAAGCGACGACACAGTGTCCTCGCCCCCGCACTCGGCGGCAAGCGCCGAGACCCCGGGCGCAGCAGGGACCGCGCCGCGCCCTCCTCGGCGCAGCGGAGGCGCCCCAGAGGCCCCGGGCCCTGCCCTGCCGAACCCTGCCATGCCCTACCCGCCCAGCACCGCCGCCGCGGCCCTACGCCCGCCGCAGGCCCGGGGACCTCGCCGCGCCCGCGGGCCTCACCTCCGCGGAGAATCAGGGGGCAGCGCGCAGCTTCCCGGGTCCGAGTGCGGCCGCCGCCTCGCCTGCAGCTCGCGCTGGGCTCCGCCCCCTGGCTGTCGCTCACCCCAGCCTCCTGCCGCAGCCCTCGGCCTCTCCCGCCCTCAGCCCTCAACCCTCCAGCTCGCCCCCGCCGCCCAGCTGGGTGCGGCCTGCGGCGCCGCGGTCCAACAACGTGCAGCTCCATTGGTCCGGACGCCCCGCCGCCCTCCAGCATTGCTCTCGATTATTGGTCAATCTTGAGCAAGGGGCAGGGCCGGGGAAGGGCGGGTCCTGGGAGGTGGACAGAGGGGTGGTTTCTCTGGCCTCCGGCAGAAGGCCCGGACAGAGCGGGCCCAACGGTTGCTTTGGCTGCCTAAGCCGGCGGGCGGCCGCACCTGCTGGCAGCAGCCTCTGCTTCTCCCTCTGAGACTGTCAGACCGGGCCTTCGTGCACCCCCACAGCAAACGGACCTGCTCTTGGTGCGCTGCAGGCGAGAAGGTCCTTAGGCAGTTTGGCGACTGAGCTGTCAATATGGGTGGAGTCAGGACTGCGAAGTCTGTGTGCTCTGATAAGGCTCCACAGGCAGGAAGGGCCCGACGGATGGGAGTGGATTAACAAACACGGAGGCCTCTTCAGAGTTGGGGAACAGGGCTAAGGGAGGCCTTGGCAGAACCAGTCCACCTGGCAGCGGCCTGGAAACTAGTCTAAAGGACTAGACCATCACTGTCTCTCCTTGTCTCGTCAGCTTCGTAAAAGATGCAAGGGAAACAAAGGGACCCCGCTTCTTGTTTCCTTCATACTATTGAAGGTTGAAGCTTAGAGCCTGGCAAGAGGCAGAACAGGTTCGGGCCTCTCCTCACAGCAGGAGCTGTGACTTTGCCGCCAGAAGGGTCAAGGAGATTGTGTCTTCCTGTCAGTAGCCGCTGTTCTAGGAACATTTCCCCTACAGGTTGACCGTTCTCAGATGACTTTTCTGACAAAGCCCCAATTCTCTTCCATCACTTCGGTTTCCTCAGCACCCAGCAACAAGTCTGACGCATAAGAGATGTCAGTTAGGGCTCGCCGAAGGGAAAGAGGGAAGGAGAGAGGAGTGAATGATTGAAACATGCTGATCCATGTAGGTATAAAAATGAAACATAAATCAGACATGTAAAGGTGAAAATTTTTCCCGCACAGCGGGAAAATACTGGGAAAGACTGAACAGCATACCAAACCATAGGACAACTTCATAGGCCTAATAAATGTGCCACTGGAGTCCCAGATAATGCAGGTGGGGGCTGGAAGGTCAGAAATATTTGAAGATTCAAACTCAGAAGTTCAAGGCGCTCAAGCAGGGGAGCAGGTAAGGGAGCTTGTTGTTCAAGCATGAGGACCTGAGTTTGAATCCCCATCACTCATGTTAAAAGCCGGGTATGAGCATGCACCCCTGTAACCCTGCAATTGAGGGCAGAGACAGGGGGATTACTGGGCCTTGCTGGCTGCCAGACTAGCCGTAGGTTCAGTGAGAGACCCTGTCTCAAGGGAATATAGGCAGAGAGTAATAGAGAAAAACACCGAGTGTCCTGCCCTTGTCTCTGCACATTTGCACACATACATGCATATATTCCATATACATTCATCAGATTCATATACACACAAAAGAGGAAAAGGAAAAGGTTAAATAACTTCTAAATGCTACTGAGCCCTGAAGTGGGTTCAACTAGATCCAGAGGTACTGACCCAGACCACCTATCACTCACTACCATCCTTTCCTATTCCATAAAAATGTGTACTACTGAGGATTCTGCATGTCACAATATCATGGGGTATTCTCCAGAGAATGGAGAACTGCACAATAGTCTGTAATGACCAGCTGGCAACTACCCTGGGTGCTCGGGATCCCATGTAGCACTGAGCCTCTCTTGGGGTGCTTTAAAGCAAAAAAAAAAAAAAAAAAAAAAAAAACAATGCCCTGGGTTGACATACTGCAGTTAACAACAGTTAGAAGCAGAACTACAGAAGCCAAAAAGCAAGGTTAGTACATTTAGAGACTTTACACAGTTTGATGGATTAGGTCTGTTTGTTTGTTTGTTTTGGCAGGTGGTGTTGTCTACTTGCTGAGTTTAAAAGCCTGCATAGAACTTCTATTATGGAGTTAATTGTGCTAAGGTCTTGGGACCTACTAAGGTCTGGGGCACTGTTACAACAATGACAGTGGAAGAAAAGGAAGCTTACCTTGGTGTGTTGGTGTGAGCTGAAGTGAGTCTAGCACTGCTGTGTCCCCACTCAGCAATTGTACTGAAATACAGTGGCGAGGAGATAGTATCCCAGTAGCAAAGTTTCAAGTAGTGAACTTGTCCATTCCCATGGTGTGGAAAAGAATGTGGCTTGGACTCAGGGGCAATAGTAAATGGCTTGGCTAAATGATCAGAAGATTATCTAGAAGTTAGAAGATGGATTTGTCTGAGGAAGAGGCACGTGGACGGGCTTACAGGAGTTGGCACAAAGGATAAAGATCTTTGTTTTGAGACAGGGTCTCACTATATAGCTCTGACTGTCCTGGAACTCACTATGTAGACCACACTATTCTTGAACTCACAGAGATCTGCCTGCCTTTGCCTCCCAAGTGCTGGGATTAAAGGCATGCACCACCATGCCCTACTGGACCAGATGAAGATCTGTGTATTACAGGTTGACCACTATGTATATGGTGGGAGCTCTTGAAGGTCAGAAGGCAGCCTTGGATCTCCTAGAACTGGAGTTAAACATAGTTGTGAGCCACCATGTGGGTTCTGGGAACTAGACCTGGGTCCTCTGCAAATGCATCAAGTGCATGTAACCCCTGAGCCATCTCTCCAACCCCAAAGATTGACTTTTATTGTTTTCATGTTTGTGCATATGTTTGTATCCATTTGTCAGATCGTCTAGAGCTGGAGTTAAGGTAGTTATGAGCCACCCAACATAGGTGCTGGAAAAAGAACTCAGGTCCTCTGGAAGCACAGCAAGAGCTCTTAACTGTTGAGCCATCTCTCCAGGCCTGTAATTTCCTCCTTTTAACAGAGGCTGACTTAGCTATAGATACTACCAGATTTCCAACTGTAAGCATTAAAAACTGTAACTGAACGCCTTGGCAAACCAACCAGCCCTTGGGACAAAGTGGGTCCACTGGAGTCCTTCTGTCTTAGAAGGCAAGGCTGACAAGGAGTACTACATATTTGGGTATGAGTTTGCCCATCCTTCCTACATTACTTTAGCAAGTGTTATGATTCAAAAGTTTACAAAAATGGGGGCTAGAGAGATGCTTCCGCAGTTAAGAGAACATACTGTCCATGCAGAGAATTACAATTTGTTTCCTAGCAGACCTGTCAGACAGTTTAGAACTTCCTATAAGTCCAGCAGCAGGAAATCCAACACACTCATCTGGACTCCATGGGTGCCTTCACTCAAATGTGCACAAACCCACATGGCAGACATACACCTATACACTTATTTTTAAAAATAAAGTAATTCTTACTGGGTGTGGTAGCAAACACTTTCAATCCCAGCACTCTGGAGGCAGAGGCAAGCAACATCTATCTGAGTCTGAGGCCACCCTGGTTTGCATTAAAAAAAAAAAAAAGAAAAGAAAAAGAAAGAAAGAAAGAAAGAAAGAAAGAAAGAAAGAAAGAAAGAAAGAAGGAAAGAAACTTGAATATTAAAATAAATCTTTGAGCTGGGAGTGGTAACACATAACTGTAATTCAGCACTCAGGGAAGCAGAGGCAGGCAGTTTGAGGCCAGCCTGGTCTACAAAGCTAGTCAAAAAAGCCAAGGCTACACAGAGAAACCTGTTTCAAAAAACTCTTTCCCCCCACTGTCTGCTTTGTTGAAATGGAACCATGACATAGCTGCCTAGTATCAAAGCTTCTACGCAAAGTTGTGGCAATAGGCACATCACACTGTTTCTGCCACATACTGCACCATTCAGAAGGCATCTACTAGTGTAATGGAATAACTGCACCAAGACTCAGATGAGGCATTAACATGGAGTCAAAACGCTTTTTTCCAGTAAATAGAATACTCTGGACCAAAACACATTTTATGAGGCTCTCTCTCCAGTAAGTGTAGTTCCCAGAGATCCACTTGGGAAATTAAGTTCCCTTAGGTCTAGAGGTCCTGATTACCCAAAGAGCTCATGTCTACTAGGGAACCTAGTAAGGTTGAAGCTGGCTGCTACCTAATCACTTGGAACCCATATAAGTAAATTAGGAATCACTGAAAACAGTAATTGGCTGGAATAACTGTAGCCTTGGCTATTCTGGAACTGATTTGTAGATCAGGCTGGCTTCAAACTCAGAGATCCACCTGCCTCTGCCTCTTGAGGGCTCAGATTAATGGCACACACCATACACTGGCTGTTGGGTTTTTTTTTAATGTACATTTAATTATTGTATACACACACACATATACACACGGCCTGGCATGACAAGAGTCAGTTCTCTCCTTCCACCATGTGGGTTCCAGGTATCAAATTCTGTTCATCAGGTTTGGCAGCAATTGCCTTTACCCACTGAAACATCTCACCAACCCCTCATTCCTGTAGATAGGGCTGACAGATATGTAATGTATGCCAGCAGGAGCATTTCCACCCAGCACTGAGTATCAAACAGAGCTTCGCCCATGCTAAACAAATGCTCCACCACTACTGAGCGACATCCCCAGCCTATATGCATTTGTGGGGAAGGCAGCCATATCTTGCTACTCCCGTGGGAATGAACTATCAACAGGAAAGTCTAGCAACATGCTCAAGAAGGACAGAAGGGGTGAACTAATTAGAAGAGACAAAGTGCTACTCCAGAAAAGGAGTATAGAGTGGGTAGTGAAGGAAGATACCGAATATTACGTGAGGACTTGAGTTCAACTCTCCAGAACCCATGAAAAGGAAGGCACGGTAGCATGCAACTCTAAACCCAGCGTTCCTGCAGCAAGACAGGAAGCAGAGAGAGGAAAATCTCCAGAAGTGCACAGTCCAGAAGTGTGAAAAGCTCCAGAAGCTCAGCAGCAAACAAGAGAGCTTGTCCCAGTCTGCTCTCTTACCAATTAAGAGCACTTGTTGCTATTACAGGAGAGCCTGATTCAGTTCCCAGCACACATACACATGGTGTGGTTCACAACCATCCAGAGGATGGTTGACCCTCTTTGGTCAACAAAAAAACTGGGGGGTGGGGAGGGAGGGAGAGAGACCTTGCCTCAAACAAGGTGAAAGGAAGTAAGGACCAACCTACACCAACATCCTGACTTTACACATACATGCATACACATCAGACATACACACATACACACACACACACACACACACAGATAATAATGTATCATAAAAGATTTCAAATGAATTAAGGTCCAGTGAAGACTTTGTGATCTCTAGGAAGAAGAAAAGAGTATTAACTCTAGAATTAGATAAGAATCTTTCTAACGAGGAAAGGGAGAAAAACAGAATAATGTTTTAAAAATTGCTCAGTCTAAAAGAATAGAAAAAAAAATAGTCAGGTGTGGTGGTACTCCTGTAATTCCCATACTTATGAGCCACAGACAGAACACCAAAAAGTTCAAGGTCAGCTTTGTCTGTACAGTAAATCAAAGACCAGCTTGGATTACACAGCAAAACCCTGTCTCTAAAACTGAGAGATAGCTCAGTGGTAAAAGCATGACTGTTCTTCCAGAGGACTCTGACTTGATTCTCAGCATCTACATGGTGGCTCACAACCATGTGAAATCGTTTCTGTGAATCCAGTGTCCTCTTCCAGCTCTGGGGGCACTGGGCATGCACATGGCACACAGACATACATGCAGGCAAAACATTCACCCACATAAAATAAAAGAAGCTATATATTTTTAAGATTGCCTTCCCTCCAGTGAAAGAAAGAAGCCACATACAATTGTAGGTGCCCATAGTCCTAGCTACAGCTACTTGGGAGGCTGAGGCATGAGAATTTCTTCATCCCAAAAGTTACAGAGGAGCTTGGAAAACACAAAAGACCCTGTCGGGGAAGGAGTTAAGAAAGGAAAAACACAAACACAGAACAATTAAAGACATATGGGATTGTCATTCAATGGTAGAGTGCCTAACTAGCAGGCACAAAGCCTTGAGCTCAGATCCCAGGGCCACAAAAATGTCGTTAAAGATAAAAATAAGCTGTAAGTTCAAATATAAATAAACAAAGTCTTCCAGTTAAATAGACAAGGTATGGGAGCTGGCGAAATGGCTCAGGAGTTAAGAGCACTGATTGTTCTTCCAGAGGTCCTGAGTTCAATTCCCAGCAACCACATGGTGGCTCACAACCACCATCTCTAGCGAGATCTGGTGCCCTCTTTGGGCTGGAGAGATGGCTCAATAGTTTAAGAGCTCTTGCTGCTCTTGCAGAGAACAGGAGTTTGGTTTCCAGCACCCACAGGGCAGCTCAGTCTGTAGCTTCAGTTCCAGGGGATCTGTCACCCTCATGTGGCCTCTGTTGGCATTGCACATGGTACACTCACACACATAAAAGAAAAAAACAATTAAAGACAAGGTATAACTTACTAATAAAAATAAATGAAACATTTTACAATAAACTAAAATATGAAATGCCAACAGGTCAAATTTAACAAAATTTAAGTAAAACCATAATGACAAAATTACATCTTATTTCTAACTCTTACAGAAGACCCTAATGAACAGAGAAGTAGGACCATATGTATGAATCAGAAGACACAATATTATGAATTTTCACACTATGTCAATTTCCCAAGCTGATTCATAGCTGTAGTGAATTCCAATCAAAATAACAAAGAGGTGTTATTAGAACTGATAAGCTGGGGGTGGGGTTTCTCCCTAAGGCACAAAATATTTTTATTGCAGTGAGAAGGGAAGAGGGAGGAAGGGGGAATGCAGGAAGTACGGTGTTTGTTTACATAGCAGCAGCTCTAGAGAACAGGTAGCTGTTGTGTGCAGAGAAGACCTGAGCTGTGGCCCTAACACCGGGAACAAGGGCACACCCTCCACAGTGCTAGAGCCTCACACCCGCCGGTGGCTCATGGACAGGACCTGCACAATCAGGGGGTTCCCTTCCCATGGTTTTGGTCTAATGAGGAAAATGCCAGACCTCACTAGAGCAGGCGCTGTTGCACACAGTCCTACAAGAAGTCCCGATCTCTTTGTAGAGTGGCTTTTCAGGCATTGAACTGCTTCAGCTGAAGTGGTGGCCCCTCCGTTTGGTCCCTGTCAGGGGCTGTAAATGCTGGGAAGCTCACTGTTCTGGGATCCAGAATCTCCGTACACATCACCCGAGGCCATCAATAAGCCTGTTTTAAACTGTATATGGAGGCTAGCCATGGGCAGCAGTTGACAAGTAGAGGTAAGAAGATCAACAGTACAGAATCATAAAGTTCAAGGCCAACCTACGATATAGGAGATCCTGTCTCAAAATAGCCAAAAATACTAAGACTGGTAATAAATTTATATGTAGTATAATTTATATGTACTTAATATAGATATTTGTGCAGTGGATAATATCTATATTTCCAATTACTCAGGAAGCTGACACAGAAAGATCACTTAAGCCCAAGATATTTTTTCTTTCTTTCCTTTCTTTTCTTTTTTTTTTTTTAATTCATTATGTATACAGTGTTCTGCCTGCATGCCAAAAGAGGGCACCAGATCTCATTATGATGGTTGTGAGCCACCATGTGGTTGCTGAGAATTGAACTCAGGACCTCTAGAAGAGCAGACAGTGTTCTTAACCTCTGAGCCATCTCCAGCCCAAGCCCAAGATTTTGATAACAGAATAACATATATAAGACCTCATCCTCCAAAAAGTTTTCTTTCTTATTTTTTAATAAGCAGGACATGATGGTACATGCCTTTAATCACAGCACAGAGGCATCAGAGCCAGGCAGATCTCTATGAGTTTAAGGCCAAACTGGAAACAAATTCCAGAGCCTACCTCAAAATAGATAGATAGATAGATAGATAGATAGATAGATAGATAGATAGATAGATAGATAGACAGATAACTTAAATAAATTAGTCTTCACAAGGCCTATCCCTCCTGGTATCTATAAAATTAATTTTTGCTTTGGAGAGGGGGCCTTTCTTCAGTAGAATAGTCACTGCCCTAACAACTCAGTATAAACTCAGATCCTTAGGTTTCAAAAAAAAGCATCCCTCTGACCCATCAGGCTGGTCCTCAACTCTTACAAATAAAAAAGTTGGGGGCTGGAAAGACAGCTTAACTGGTAAAGTATTTGCCACACATGCAGGTGGACCTAAGTTTAGTTCCATAAAGGCAGGCATTATAGTATTCATTTGTAATTCCAGAGCAGGGAGGTGGAGACAGGAGATCTGGGTAAGAATTGGGTTGGACATGTGCCCAGTGGTTAAGTGCTTGGCTAGCATTCACAAAGCTTTGGGACAGAAAAACAAAAGTAAACAAAACAACAAAAATAAGAACTGAGCCGGGCATGGTGCCACACACCTTTAATACCAGCACTTGGGAGGCAGAGGCAGGAGGATCTCTGTGATTTCACCGCCAGGCTGGTCTAAGACAGGGCTCTGCTACACAGAGAAACCCTTGAAAAACCAAAACCAACCAACCAAACAACAAAAAACTGATTATCAGAAGATGCCACAGTCAATTAAGATAAGCCTAAATTGGAGAATATATTTATATCACAAGTTACAGATAATCTCAAGACCATCAAAATCGACTGGGGTGTAGTGGTGTCTACCTTTAATCCTAGCACATGAGAGGCAGAGGTGGGTGGATAGATCCAAGATTTGATCAAGTGAGACCTGTCTCAAAAAGAGTGGAGGGAGGGAGCTGGTTCAGTGGTTAAGTACACTTGTTGCTCTTGCAGAGGACCTGGGTTCAGTTGCCAGCACTCACGTGGAAGCTTGCAACCATCCATAATTTCAGTTCCTGGGGATCCAGCGTCCTCTTCTGACCTCTGTAGGCACCAGGCACACACATGGCACACATATGGTACACACAAACTCGACAAAACACTCAAAACACATTTAAAATATAAGCTTTTTTAAAAAGCCTGTTCATTAATAAGAAAAAAATTAACAGCCTGGAAAAAAAAAAGTGGGCAAGATTTGTATAGGCACGTCACAGAAGACAAGATTAGCAAGGCTAATAAACACATGAGCTTGTTCTCATTAGTAAATAAGTAAATGTAAAATAAAGCTGTACTTTTACACCCCCAGACCAGCACAAGTAAAAACTGGCAGCTCCAAGCACTGGCAAAGGTATAGAGCCAAGGGGTTCTCTCATCAGCATTCTTGAGCAGCATTCCTGGAAAGCAGCAAAAGACCCTCAAACCCTAGAGAAATGATGCGTCCTGGGTAAGATGGCTGCTAGCAGCGCTATCTGTAATTGTCCCAAACTGGAAACTATCAGACATCCATCGACAGTAAAATGGCTCTGTGAGCAGTGATACAGTCATACAATGGAACTGTTTCAACAATGAACTTGAAAAAAGTCAGCTCTGCGTGGCAATACGAATGACTCTGATGAGCCAAAGGAGTGAGATGCCAAAGATTGCATCTGTAAAATTCTGTTGCTACAAAACACAAAAGCAGCAAAATACTGGGATGGGTGAATAACTGGGTGGTGAAGATTTTTCAGAAAAACAAGAACATGAGCTTCACCAAAGCCAGGGCTGACGAGGGTCTGTGGGCGGTGAGTTCTCCTTGGTGGTTGTACAGGCTCCCTTCGCAATTCGCCACCCTGCACGTTTGTAGTTTATTTACATTTCTATGTTTCATTTTACAGGAAATGAAGAGGGGAAGGAGTTGCTTGAGCTCAGAGCAGCTCAGGACATGTTAGGGACACAGCTCAGGCAGAGCAAAGGCAGCGATCAGGAAGCTGAACACCGGCGAAGGTTCCTGTGGCACTCACAAAGGATGTGCAGAGGCACAGATGAGTCAGACTTCTGCTCTGCCTCCCCAGTCTCCCTCACCACCTGCATATACTTTCATAGTGTGGTGTTATGGCACCACCAAAGGCCACTGTCCCTTCTCCAAGCAAAGGAGGTTTCCTTAAGGACTCCATAGCCAGGTAAAGGGAAGAAAAGATGCTCCTAGACGCTTGCAGGATGCAGGCAAGGGGTCAGTGAGGATCAGACAGGTGTTCCCTTCCCCTTCCCCAGACACGTGGATTACGTTGAAGTCCCAGATCTACTCCATAGGCCCTGGCATTGTGTAGGTCATTCCCTCCAGGGCATGTGTCACTCTCAAAGCCTCTTCTATTAGGTTGGCCTTCATTTGGGATGAAGCTGCAACTGGGGATCCAGTCCATTAGGGGCACACCTAGCAACATGACCCAGAATGGGAGCAACCGGCACTTGTATAAGTCTCTAGCTACTGGCCCAGGGCTGTAGCTCAGTGGTAGAGCACTTGCCTAACGTCGGCAAGACCGTGGGGTTCCATCCCTAGCATCATAAACAATGAAAACTCTTTTACCAATAAAAATTTAAACAAACTCGGAGAGCAGAAAGGCTCAACCACAGGAAACATAAACCTGTGTCCCTCCCTGGGCCTTGACTCAAGAATGCTTCTCATGCTACCTCCTTTCCTCAAACCCCAAACAGAAGCCATCTCTGAACATAGGATAGCAGTCAAGTCAGGGAGTCCTGTCTGGGCTCCAGTTTCTCTCTCAGTAGAAAGAAGGGTATAAGTTTACCCCTAGGACAGGACCTGGAGCTCCTATTACCCACCCCTAAACCCTGCCTCACACACTGGGATCCAAAAGGCAAATTTGCTCCCCCAAAGCTGTGGCTCCTGGGGTGGGTGAGGGCACCTCTGGAACTGTGGGAGGTAAACAGAGCTGAGCAGACACCCACAATGATTAGTGGTGGCTGAGAGAAGGGTCAGGGAGCTGGGCAGGAGTCATGGATTCGACTCAAGGCAGAAAAGCAGTGATGAATTCACATGACAATGAGTAGAAAAGCTGGGACTCAGGCTTCTGGAGAACCTAAGCCCTCTCTTAAAAGATGGGTCTACTTCTCCAGCTTAGCACCACGAATGCTGGAAGCATTCAATACATCGTAGCCACCACGTTGTGAATTCCTCTTTCATCCTGTAGGACCAAGGCCAGGACTCTGTACGAAATCCTGCAAATGAGACCCTGGACTTGGGTAGGTCGAAGAGGTAGAGCTGTGCCAGCTGGTCCAGAGTCCAAGAGATAAGACAAGGCTGTATAGGAACCTTTAAGTGAGCCTTGGACATCCACAGTTCAGTCAACTGTTTAGTTAGCCTGAAGGATCCCTCATGTGGCTCCGAGGAATCCCTAAATCTTCTAGTCCAGGGCTAGCAATCCATTAGCCACTGAGCTGATCTCCAAAGCAGGTGTTCCACAGCACACCACACACTCAGCAGACTCCTTGGCACAGGATCAAAACTAGCTCTCATCCAGTCCTGTTTTATATTTTATAGAAATGGACACTGTGGTTGGGTGGGGGTAGTATACACCTTTAATCCCAGCACTTGGAAGCTAGAGGCAGGTAGATCTCTGAGTTCAAGGCCAGTCTGGTCCACAGAGTAAGTTCCAGGACAGCCAGGGCTACACAGAGAAACCCTGTCTCGAAAAAAGAACAAGAGAGGGAAAGAGAATAAATGGTCTCTGTAGCCATTTTCATGACTCCAGTCCCTGATTGAGTTTAGGACAGAAAGGGAGGAAAAATGTCTGGTCCTCTAGGGATTATTCAGAGTATCAAAAGTTCCATATACTCTAAACTTGGCCGTGGCATCCAGATCCTTTTCCTCTGGCAGGCTGAAAGGAAACATCTGCAAAGATGGAGGTGGACTCTGGTTCCTGGAAGCAGATGGCCACTGGAATCCAGTGTGTGTCATTCACTAAACCCCATGATGCCCTGGGGCCACAGCCTACCACCTCCAGAATTTGACTCATCTAGTCCACCACACACCTTCAAAACACAGCAAGGGTTGGGGGTTCCAAACAAAAGCCCCTCTTAGCTGGGTGCAGTGGCGCACGCCTTTAATTCCAGCACTCAGGGAGGCAGGAGCAGGCAGATCAGTGTGAGTACAAGGCTAGCCTGGTCTACAAAGCGAGTCTAGGACAGCCAAAGCTACACAGAGAAACCCTGTCTGGAGGTGGGGGTGGGGGTGGGGAAGCCCCTCTTACCAGACAGCAGTCCCTGATTACTGAGCACAAGTACAGTAATCAGGAGCACAGTAAACAAGGAGCACACCTTTCCTTGTTCTGGAGAGATGGCTCAACGGTTAAGAGTTGTGGCTGCTTGTCCAAAGGGCCCTGATTCAATTCCCAGCATCCACATGGTGGCTCCCAGCCATTCATAACTCCAGTCCCAGGAGATCTGACACCCTCCTCTGGGCCCCTGGGCACCCAGGCACTCGATGCACAGACACACCTGCAGGCAAAATATTCACACACATAAAATAATAAAATAAAAATTTAAAGAATAACCCTCTCCAATACAACGCAGTGGAGCCAGGCGATGCAAGGTCTCTGCATCTCCAGATACATTTATTTTCACAACAAAAGTCCAGTCTAGATGGTTGCACCAGGGGATGGTTGTGGCCTGGTAGGATTTCATGGCAGAAACTGAGGGGACCAATCGGGATCACCCAAACTACTTGGACACCTGAATGCCACTCTCCCCACACATCCTTGGCCTGTCCCACCTCACTCTAGTCAGCATTTCCTGTCAGAAGTCTTCCTGGACCACCCCCACCTCCTACTGGATTCCAAGCTCCAGGCTCCTTCCTGCACAGCTTCCCAGAACATTGCACCTCCAGCAGCACCTCCAAATCACTGCCTGCTCTAGGCGAAGCTTAGCCAGGCAGGACTTGTGGCTGCTCACAGAACAGCCAGCTCCAGTCCCAGGCCAGTCACGCAGTCACTCAGTAACTGCTAACCGGGGCTTTGAAGTTCAGGCTCCAGCCAAGACTGATCCAGGTGGATATGGATCTATTAATTAGCTGTGACTCCCAGATAGTTCACTCACTTAGCAGCCTCTGCCCTAGAAGACTACAGACCACCCATTAGGGCTGCTATCAGCAGCTCTCTCCCTGGGCATTTGTGGTGCTCAGTAGAGCCTGTTGCCCCCTCTGTGCCAATCATACCCTGGCCATTGAGACAAAAGACACTTCTGATTTGCTGAGAGGCAATCATACCTCCTTGAGCCTTTGTCTTAGCATGCCTAAGGACCAGCCTTAGGCCCCATCGACCATCCCAGCCTTGCTTGGTCCCAGCCCACTACCAGGTGGGCATGCTATGGAGACCGGATTCTCTGTCATCAAAGCCCAGGCAGCACTTAGTCACCCAACCTGAGTTCTTGAGAGGTGGGACATGGAAGGGCCGAGTCCGCTAGCCAGTCCTCTAGTAGTTGTGGCCTCCTCCAGCCTGGGACCCAGCCTGCTCACTGAGGCTAGGTGTCTTGTTGGTAAGGTCTGATGTCAAGCCCACTCTTGTTCGCCTTCCCATGCAAGCTGGTCTCCATCCTTGTGGCAGGGCTGTGGCCCCATGGATGCTTCCGCCCAACAGCTGTGTGGAAGGGATGTCACCTGGGCCCAGCGTAGCCGTACGGGTGCCGCAGCAGCAGGCTTTGATGGCTAGGCAGCACATGAGTGTGGTAGTGCTCCACCATGCTGCCCACACTCCCAAACAGAACCTCACCTTCCAGGTAGAATTTAGAATCCTGCAGGGAAGAAGGAAGCCTGCTCAGCAGGGCCTGACTAGCCCATTACCTCAGGCCTATATCTGACTCACTCCTTCCCCTGGCTTCTCAAAAGGGAAGGTCAGTAGTGACAATGGCCCCAATAGTCAGGCTTGCTCCCTCCTGCCCATGTTTCCTGTCTGTCTGTCCACACAATGGGCCTGTTCCCATGCTCCTCTGTTCCCAAGGGTCCAATGTGAGGCCTGCTCTCAGGACAAGGTCTGTGAATAAATCCAAGGGCCAAAGAGGGCTACACAGCACTTCTGGAGTAAGCTAAGGACAAAACAAGGTTGGGGGGCGGGGTGAGACCATGAGGAAGGCACAAATGGCAAAGGACAGGGAAGGGATGATGTTATAGAGGTACCAGTTCCATTTTCAGGGGGCTCACTTGGCTCTTGCTAAGCCTTGAGGCCAGTGTCCCCAGGGCACCCTCGGAGCAGGGCCTAGTCTCTTACCTTCTCAAAGATGCGATAGTTCCTCACTTTGTTAGAGGATTCATCCCACACGACCAAGACCTACAGGAAGGGAAGCACGGAGCAGAGGCTTAGAGGCGGCTGCAGGGCTGGCCACCAACGCCTGAAGAGGGTGGCAGCAATGACAGGGGCTAGATGCTGAAGTGCTTGGGGGTAATGTGAGTCAGGGTCCGGCTACAGTCACCTGTTCAAAGATAGCGCCTCACCCTGGGGGTTATCTCAGCTTAGAGAACCCCCGATGGGTTCTGGGAGCCACGTCTTCATGAGTGAGGTAAGTGAGGCATGGTGTTAATGGAGCCACTCAACCTCTTGCTACTTCCATTGTCCCACACAGCCTCCCTAGGCCTCTGCAAACCCTATCCACACTCTATGGCTCCATCGCAAGGCAGTCATATTCACTCCCAATTTGCAGACATCATTTAGTTCTGAGAACAGAGAGAGAATGTGCTGCTGGGCAGGGACTCCCCCCAAGAAAGAATTCAACCTGAGGTACCAAGTAAGAGGACAGAAGGCTCTGGTGGCCCAGCTGTCCTGCAGCAGCTGCCCTACCTTCCCTGACTTGGTAGAAGAGTTCCGAATGCAATACAGCCCATCCTGAGGCTCTCCATGGGGGTTCGTAGCTTTGAACAACCTAAAATAAAACAGTCAGGTTGGTGGGTGAACCTCCCCAGACAGCTTTCACAGGTGCCCACTAGCCCCACTCTATTGCTTGGCTCTCTGCCCACTCTTGGTTTTAGGTTGTAATAGAGAATATAAAGCTAGAGGGGCTTATGAGAATTAAGACACAACAAAACAACAAAACATCCAGACCCACTGCTATCATATTTCCCGCTGGGCTTGCCCAGCACCACAGTGAGTAAAGGAGACACAAGGCCTCACACTGTGCTACACACAGCAAGTACAAGAAGCACTTCGCACCGACCTTTCCACCTCGCAGGATTCTGTGGTGTTGACAAACACTGAGTTAGGCAGCGGCACCTGAAAGAGGCCAACCGTGGTCAAGGCAAGAGCGGTCCCTCCACACACCGCTGCTCCCCCAACTGGCTGCTGCCTTCGTCGGGAGGCAGGAATTCGCATGGTGCCCCATCCCCCTCAAACCTAGGAGCCCCTTGTTCAGGACAGCCAGTGAGGGGGCCCCAGCCTACAGCTCTCCCACGTCCTTCCGCCTGCTGACTGTGGGACCTGCGCCCTCCACTCGGGCTTGCCTTCTCATAGTCCTCATCTGAGTCCTCCTCGCCAGTGTCAGCCTGTGAGGGCTGACGGGCCTTTTCAAAGGAAAAGCTCCTGAAGCTCTGTCCGTCGGGGGGCGATCGCCTGGAACCATAAAGACAAAGACAAGAATATTAGCACCCTTAGACATAGATAGACCACCCTCTCCTCCCCTCCACACATGACCCAGACTCTTGATGCCAGCCTTCTCTGGCCGCTGTGACTGTAACTGCTCAGGACAGCAGAGCTCTGAGACCCTTGGTCACTGCCCAAAGGAGGCTGGAGAGTTACCCTAGACCTAAAAGTCCAACTAGGAAATCAGGACTGCCATTAATACCATTGAGCAGGGGTGCTGGGCACCTGAGTTCAGGCGTTATCATAGAGTGGACAAGTGCAATGCCCAGGTCCAAGATCTACTACTGACTGGCTCTGGGACTCTGGCAAAGTCACAGGTCTCTTAAAGCTACAAGGAGGTAGACAGATGGGAGGAGGCTGAACAATGCACTCTGACTCCGAGGGGCATCTATGGGAAGAGCCCAGCCCACTGCACAGGTAGCAGGTGGTCCTCTTAAGCTTAATCTCCAGGTCTTGGGGGGATAATTAAAGGAAGCCACACATGGCCTGAGATATAAACTCACATCAGGATGGGCAAGGCTGGACACCTCTGTACCCCTGAATCAGACAGGGGTAGGGGAGACCAGGGTTTCGAGGAAATCCTTTCCACCCTGTACCTATTGCCTCCTCTCAGAATGTAAGGGGTACTGGATAGAGAATAAACTAGGCTGAGGGAACCTATTGGCTGGTAGGCAGAGGCATGAGGCAAGCCAGACTCACTGGAGGTTGGGGAGAGGTGTCTTCTCTGGTCTGGGCAGCACTGCAGGCCGAACAGTAACCTCAGGAATGGGCATCTTCTGTACAGGAGGCCTGGGGGCTACCGGGGGCACAAAGGGTGCAGACTTGGCTGCCTCTCTCGGAGAAGCTTCTTCAGTTATCTTCAGGAACTTGGGCTTATTGGCAGGAACAGGAGGGGGCTCAGATGTGGGTGGCCCTCGGGAAGACAGGTGGAAGGACTTGAGTTTGTCACAGTTCCTAGAGGTGGCAATGGCCACGGTGGCAGGGTTGGAGACAGAGCTAGTCCCATGGCCAGGGGTCCAGGGTTCTGGGCTGGGGCTCACACTGTCTCGGAGGCAAGGATGTTTCCGGAGATTGGGCCCGGTGGGTACATTGCCCAATGGGGGGTCACTCATCCTCCGAGGGGTGACAGGCACCCTGAGGCCAGGTTCTACTCGCACCAGGCCCAATGGCTCTTTCTTTGCATCCTCAGGGGCAGGGCCACTGTCTGGTAGGCCTCGCTTAGGGGGTGGGGGTGGCAGTAAGGGACTTGGGCTTTTGGAGGTGAAGGAGTGAGCACGGGGCAAGTCAGAGAAGGCTGGCTTCCGAGGTACGGGTACAGGGGGTGGTGGGTAGGCTGGTGGATAGGTCAGGGCATCTGCAGAACAACAATAACAAAAAGAAAGCAAGTTGGTATCCCACAGAGGCTGGACCACCACCACCCTATATTAGCAACAGGCAGCAGGGGCCAACCAGAAATGCTCTCCTCACTGTCACACTTTCAGCCTGCCAGCAGCAGCTGATTCAGCACGCATTCTTCATGGCCTCATCCTCGCCCTACCTCATGCCCAATATCTAGCCCACCACCCAGCTTTCCCTAGGCCCAGACCACCAGTGCTACCAGGCCTTCCCTGTCCATCCCCCTGAAGTCAGCCCATACAAGGTTTCTACAACGTAAGTGTCAGATGAAGAGCTTTCAAAACTCCCACAGGTAAGCAGGATAAGGACTCCCAGGCTTTCACCTGAGCAAGGGGAAAGGTGAATTCTGAACAACAGAGGTGAGCGGGAATGGCCAGACCACTGGGATGAAGATGAAAGCCTGTGTTTATAACAAACTAAAGGCACTGTGTGACATCTAGCCCAAATGTCATATGGACCATCAGGACAGTAGGCCCAGGATCAGTGGGAATGATAGGAGACGAGTGAGGCCTGAGGCCCGAGTGTCCCTCAGCCACAGGGAGGGACGGGGATGTTTCTCAAGATGTAAACACAGGAGACAGAAGAGCAAGAAGGGCCAGAATGCCAGGCACCTGGAAGAATGAGGCCAGTGAGGAGTAGGGCAGGTCTGGAGTAGGAGGGAGAGTGGCAAAGAGTGTTCAGTGGAGGCTGAAGGCCCACTGTATGTTCTCAAGGACAGAGACTTCACTTTCCCCACTCTTTGGAGCTGGGTAGTCAAGTTGAGGACTGAGGCAAGCTGTGTGGGAGGTAGGAAATAAAAGTCAATGGTCTGGTAGCTGAAGGAGTGTCGGGAGAGCTGACCCAAAGCAAGGGAACAAGGAAGGTGAAAGAAGGACATGGGAAGCAAAGGTTAGGTCACTGGAGAATGAAAAACAGAAGATGGGAGATCATCCCAAGACATAATGATAGATAAGACAACGCTGGAGTGTTTTGAGAAGAGGAAGCAAGGAAATTACAAGATATAAGGAGGTGAAGGCCAGAGGGCAAGACAAAGACATGCCCTTCCTACCCAGGCCTGACCTTCCCTGCCACTCACACATATGGCTGTCTGTATGCTCATCTGCCTTGGAGACTGTGTGCTTCAGGCAGTGCAGTGAACACTGAGGCCACGGATGACAACCTGGCCTACAGCTCTGATCTACAGAGAACCTGTTGCCATGGGCAATGGACCTACCTAAGATCAAGCCACCTCTCAATGATCCTTCATTTTCAGCCTCAGCCTCCAGGACCACCCCTCCACCCTGACCCTCCATCCACATGAGGTTAACCTGGGAGGCGGCAGGAGCAGATAAGCAAAGCCAACCAGCCCCAAACCTCTGAATACTTGGATCACAGCAAGGAAACTGATACCAATCAGAGCAAGACCCACAGCCTGCTAGGTGTGGTGGTACATGTTTTGAATTTTAACTCAGGAGGCAGAGACTGATAGATCTGAGTTTAAAGCCAGCCTGGTCAGGAAATATACAGGACAGCCTGGGCTGCAAAGAGATCCTGTCTCAAAAACAAAGCAAACAAACAAACAAGACCCACCAGCCTAGGAGAGGCTCTGTTCTTGGTCCCAGTCCCCCAGTTCCCTACCCACCAAGGAGACCCCCAGGCCCAGCTACCCTACCTACCTTCAAGCTTCATGGGTCCCGGGGAGTCAGGCTCCAAGTACGAGTCGTCCTCATCTTCATGTTCATAGTCTACATGTAATGAATGGAAGATGAGACACAACATAGTCAGGCCCACTTTCATGCAGAACAGGGTGGTATGGCCCATTATGCTGTAGCACAGAGCTCCACTCATAAAAACGGGGGCACCAAGAAGATATGGGGTTGAGGATGAAGAGGAAGGATTTAAAACCTGAACTTGCACTGCTAGAGGCCAGAGACCAGGGCAGGGAGCAAAGCCAAGCATGCTTTTCTCTCCTAGGCAGCCCAAGTGGGTTCTACTGTCAGCAGTCACGTGGACTCATGGCAGGCGCAGAGGTGGTCTTACCTTCGTTGTCTGTGGGGTATGAAGAGAGGCTGATGTCTATAGGTCTCTCAACTGCACCATAGAAGCTGTCCGTGTCTGAGTTAGAGTCACTGAAACTGAGAGCAAGGAACAGGCTCTGAGCACTAAACTAGGTTTTTCCCTTGCAGTTGCACGTGGTGCCCCGTGCACACAGGAACATTCCCAACACCACAGATGCTCACACCCACTTGGGGATCCATAGGCACACACAGATATGAACATATACAGACGCAAGGCCAACCCCTCACAAACGTCATATAGAGAGACATTTAGACATGTGTATACATGCAATTCAAGGACAAACATAGGGACTGAAAGCTCGGGACCGTCCATGGGGGCCACCTCCCTGGCCCACTGTGGCTTTTGCCACCCTGACTGGCTAGAGGCCTCAGAGCTGGGTCCACATGTCTACCTCTCTGATGGCCAGGAGCTCTGGATTCAGTCCAGAACCTCAGGACAGCCTTGAGAGTGTCCAACCCTCTCTGGACCTCAGTTTCATTGATTAGGATAGGATTGGCTTATGTTCCCTCGAGAGCCCCTGCTGTTTGCTGGGCCACCTCATGGGTGAGGATGCTGAGACCAGGAATGACTGAGCTCCCCCAAGGGACAGAGCAGACACCAGGGAGATAGGAACCCAAAGCTCTGAGCTGTCAATGCTGGGCCTCCAGGGCAGGGGAGGGGAAAAACATGGAGGAGCCCCAAATAGGAGTTACAAATAAGTATAACAGATTGAAACATGGACAGAGCTAGAGGACAGACAAGAACAGAGATGGTGTACCCACACTTGGACACGATTATGTACGCAGCATGCGCTTCTACATACACGAAGGTTGCTTGGCACCTCCAAAAACCTTACGGGAGTGATTCTAAGCCAAGCCTCCAGGACTGGAAGGGGCCATAGGAGCCAAGAAGCCCCAGGGCCTACCACCCACCCATCACATCCTTCAGCATACCTGGTGTCTAGAGATACTTCCTTCTTCTCATGGAAGTGGCCGATTTCCCTGCGTAGCAAGGCCATCCAGCTCTGTGGGTCAGGAACAGCCATAGTAAGCATGATGTTGCCTAGGACAGGGTCCCACTCCGCCCTCTCCTCATCGCTGTCTAGCTGCTATGTAGTAGCCATCAAGGTCCAGGGAGAGGAGCCTACTTGGTTCCTAGCTAGGTCCAGACTAGATTGTGCGGCTCAGATTTGAAATCACCCTCTAGGGCAGCAGCTGCCCCTTAGCCCTTTTGGGACTATACCCTGCTGGCATATTCTCATGGTGTATACAGGCACCAGGCTGTGGGGCTGATCCACCTGGATGCCCAGACCCCAACCACATCTTTCTCTTCAGGATCCTAGCCTCCTGCCTGGAGCTGATGGGAGGCCAGGGCCCGGTAGTCAGTGTGCCACTTCAGGCAGGACCTGCCCAGCTCCTGAAGCCCTGCTACCTCCTGATCACCTTGCGCTCATCCTCAGAGGAGGCTGAGAAGAACCACGTGCGATGCTTCTTGCTGATGTGAATGATCTTGAAAGGGAAGACGTTGTTGGACGTCGTCTCCTCCGCTGCCCGCATCACTCTGAGGGCACATTGCCACAAGTCACCAGCTTGTCCACTCTCAAGGAATGGGCTCATCAACCCCACCCCTGAATTGGTATCAGCACTCAGCATCATGGCCTGGGGAATATGGGCAAATCTGGACAGTCTCTGCCTGCTCATGCTCTCGGTAGAATGCCTAGATGCTTCAGGGAGACAGAGGGGTGTAAGTATACACTGCTCTTCCCAGGAGAGCAGTGTGCAGGCCTCACAGACAAGGTCCCATCACTCTCGTTGCCCATCAGCGTCATCAAAAAGATACCACTCCCCAGCTCTGCCACATGCTGGACTGCCTCTCCACTCTGTGGCCTGTTCCCTGAGGCAGGGCTTTCTCTGAGATCAGTCGGCCTGGGGGGAGTCCTGCTGGCTGGGCACCTAGGCCAGGGTACCTGCCTGGCTTATCACAGGTCCTGGCCAGGGCCTCTCAGGCTCAGCCCGCCAGTTGGGTTGGACAATCTCTGGGGTACAATCACATCTATCAACGGGCTGAGTTCACGGATTGGCTGGCACAGCAGGAGGGCCACCAGTCTGGGGAAAGTGACTAGGGAGAGGAGCTTTGATTAGCTAGTGCCTAGGGTTGGACTTGGGACCTGGCATGGCTGCTTTGGCAAGGCTGGCTCATCAAGATGTTATCTGAGGTAAAGCAGAGACCCAGAGCAACTCTAGAACAAGCAGGAGGGGCTTGCCCTTTATGAGGTGGTGAAAGGCTCAGTCTAACGCTACAAGGTATAGAGCCTGGATACCCTACATTTCCCAAGGCCACAGGAAGTCACTCAAGGTAAGCGATAGGCCAGCATGTAGGCATTAGCTCAGGTTATTTCTGCCTATTAGTCTAGAAGCCCTTGAGGGCAAGTTTGTGAATTCTGGCTGGCTGGCCTAGCCCATAGTACCAATGTAGCAGGGACCTGAAATGGGACCTGGTAAGACCCTAGAGCCACAAAGTCCATGAAGAGCCTGAATTTAGGACAGCCTGGGATGGACAGACTCTGAGCTCCTTGGAAAAGGGCTGTGGTGACTGAGGAGCAGGAGCAGAGGCTGAGCAAAGATTTTACAAGGTGGTAATTCAATGGAACCTCTGCAGAGCAAGCTACCCAGGCCCTTGGGACCTGAAGCCCCAAGAAGCCCCTAATAAAGGCCTCACCCTATACATCGTGTCCCACCTTTTGCTCTCAGCAAAGGCCAGGGTAGGTAGGATGTGGGGTATCAGCCAGCAAGCAGATGAAGACCATCTCAGAAAAGCTAGGGATAGGCTCTGCGGTGGGGTGAGAGGGAAGACGACTGACATGGGGCTGGTCAGCAGGTCAGCTACAACTCACCGGTTGTAGCCATTCAGCGAGAAGGCACCCTGCGGGGAGGCGGATGTGCTGCTCTTGAAGTAGTAGATGCAGCGCTTGTGGATGATCACAAAGCGTAGGGGCCCTGGGAACAACACAGCAACAGGGGTGAGGCACAGAAAAACCAGTCGGCTCCACTCTGGGGTTCTCCCCAGAGGCCACGGGCACCGTGGGAGCAGACCTCTGAGACTGCAGAAGGGAGAGCGGGGTGCTGAGCTGGTATGCCTTTCTTTCTTTGGGGTCAAATACAAACAAGTTCACTGGCATACTGAAAGTCTTGGGGGACCACCCCAGGGAAGGCCTGGCCACCCAAAGAAAAAAGGTAGCTTGAGGACTCATGGGAGAATAACAAAGGGTGGAGCCTGGACCAGAGGCCTGAGGAGGCCACAGCAGCCTTGCTTGGAGCCATAGGGCTGGGTTGGGCGTTGGGGGTAACTGGCAGGGCAAAGAGCAAAGAGAGCAGACCTTGGGCACCCAGAGTTGGCTGATAAGGGGCACTGAGGTGGAGCTGTTCTCAAACTCTACTGTTACTGCCCAGAAAAGCCCTTCCCAGGTCCAGGGACAGGTTACTTATGGTCTTTCCTTAGAGGTTGTTTATGCATTGATGTGCAACAGGGTCCAACAGTCCAGAGTACCTCAGCTAGGCAACACAGGGGCAAAGTCCTGGTAGAGGGCACTGCAGGGGCAAAAGCATGGAGTGTCCATGGCTGATCTGAGCTGGGCGAGGCTCTAAGTGCTCTTTGCCTTCAGCATCCTGACTTAGTTGGCTCCTGACCTGGCACATGAGTTCATTCTGTGTGACTAACCAACTCACCCACAGCTCACGCACAAGGCAAGAACAGCATCAAGGGGCCAGATCTATCAGGCCACTCTGAGGCCCTCCAGCCTGAGCACTCATGACTAGCTGGTTAGTAATATATACCAAAGGATCATCCTTTCTCTGCCTAGCTACGCTATGCTGGACCCCGTGACAAGAACAGGCTAAGGAAACTGACATCGGGTTCCCCAGGTGTGCCAGTGCCAGAAAAGGAAGAGAAATCCCAGAAGGCCCATTAGAGCAGGGCAGAAGCAGGGCCATGGCTCCCTTTGAGAGCCCCACGATCCTGTGACTCACATTTGAGCAGCTGCAGCTGGGTGCCGCCTTTCTTATGCAGGTAGCCAGCCTTGGACACACCACCAGGCATGGTCAGCAGATTCTGGGCACCAATGGCCTTCATGGGGACAGGCCAATGCATTTCCTCAGCTGCCATGAAGCTACAAGAGACAAAAGAGACAGGACTCATCCAGGGTAAGCAGCAGGGAACAACATGGCAGGGGGTCCTGGGAGAGCACTGCCAAGACCTAGAAGGCAGTGTGGAGGGTCAGGTCCATGGAGAACTCTTAAATCCTCAGGCTTCTGAGTGAGACTCCAGGGTTGACAGCGCTATATAGTCAGTTCCCAGTCCTCTTGGCCATATGCTTGACTCCAGAGCACTGAGAACCATCCTTTTTACCATCATGAGTTCATCGAGCTCATGGCCCCATACAGGCTGGGGCAGGAATGACTGAACGCAGAAAACCCTAACCTGAGTACATCAGGCCTTATGCCATATCTACCCATGGTTCCAACGCCACTTGAGCTCACAAGATGCTTGTCTTAGGTAGGGAGTCAGGGATGGCTTCCTGGAACAGGGGGCACCCTTGAAAGTGTCTGTTCCATAATTACAGGACTGAGGCAGGCTCTCGGCACCTTCTCCACCAGGTCTGACCTTCAGTGGAGAGGAAGTAAGGTCCTGAGCTGTCCACCCTCACTCAGCAACTTCTGTCTCTCCCCCGTTGGAAGCTGTAAGGTCAGACAGTAGAAGAGCAAGCCAAGAGTCCCCACTTTCCAGGGTCAAGGACCTGGGCTTTCTGGAGCATATCCAGCCTCAGTTATTAGAGCTATAAACTGGGAAGACAGAGCGGATTCAGCACACCCTTGTCATCCGTGCCATGAAGACCATTTGACAGGTTTGTTAGTATCTGCTTTATCAGCCCAGGGTATCAGGACTCAGGCTTCTGTCTGTGGGGAACCCCAGGTACCAGTCACATTAGCTCCCTAAACTGGCATTGTTTTGTTGGTGCCCCTACTCATCCCATCAGCTCCATCTTGGGACCCCTGAGGAGCTGCATGGGGACAAGGTCAGTGGCCTGCTCTGAACAAGATGGGGTGGCTAAGGCCAGGTCCAGAAGGGCAGGATGCAGAGATCCCTATTACTATAGTGCCAACCTTATACATACACAGAAAGCATATACATATACAGATACATATACAATACATATACAGAAAACCTTCCAGGCCGGAGGTGTCCCAAGCCTGGAAGCTCAGCATTTGGAAGGCTGAGGCGGGGAGATCTAGAGCATCAGAAAATGAAAGAGAAAAGGATGGAAATCATTCAAGCTCTTGGCAACTGTCGTGCTCACTCCATCAAATTGTGTGTTAGGGAATTAAGTTCACAGGCTGCCTTAGCCCTCTGACAGGGTCCGTTGGCTACGCCTTTCCCCCCATGCCCCCACCAGCCACACCAGATCCTTAAACACCAGAGAAGCACCTGGTCCATTGTCCCGGCCAGCAGGAGCAGGGGCAAGGTCAGGGCCGTTGGTCCCCGAACTGCAGGCGGAGGTTCGGAACAATGGCGCGACCACACCCCCGTGCAAACGCCATGGGGGGACCGCGGGTCCTAGCACAGCTGTGTGGTGCAAGGAGGTGCCCACGCCCATCCATGAGAGGTGCTGGCAGATGAACAGACCGAACGCCAGTCTTGGAGCCCCCGGCCGGCCGATTCTGGCTGGCCCACACTCGCCTTTGTTCTGGGTAGACGCGAGAGAGCGCCTGGGGCTCCCGGGACTCATGGTCCTGGGTCGTGGTGCAGAGGTTGGGGGCCTAGGTCTGTGGACTGGAAGCCTGAGAAGAGTGCGGGTGCTCAGACCCAGGGCTGGGGTCCCAGATCCCGAGCTCGGTGATCAGTACTCACGATGTCCACGCGGCAGGCACGGCCGGCTTCCGGGGGGCGGCCAGCGCCCTCCTCCCCTGTGCGCAACAACAGGGTCCGGAGCCGGTCCCACCGGCCGCAGCCTCGTCCTTGGAGCCCGTCTCCCGCCAACCCCAGCTCCGAGGCCGCGACCCAGAGCCCGCCATGCTCGCTGAGCCCCAGGCCCGGGCGGCCACTGGCTCCTCCCCTCGCGGGCGGCGGGGCAAGGGCTAGGGGCCAGGTGAGGAAGCGAACCCGCCCCTCCACACGTCAGTTTCTCCACCCACCACGGGTAGTGGGCCACCAGAAGTGGAAACTCGGGAACTGGCTCCCATACGGTCCAGAATCAAGAGCTGTCTACACAAACAAGGAAGCTGCCGATGCAGAGTAAATCCCGCTCAGATTCCCAACACCTGAGGATCCCGAAGTCCCCGCCTGTGGATCTCCACCTAGCTCGGCCCTTCTGCATGAGCTTCTGTAACAGGGCACCCTACTTCTTCTGATGGTATCCCCATCATGCCACCTTGCCAGTTCCACTCTGTGGGTCTCCCTTCGGACAGAATTCCCCCGAACAGTCAGGGGTCCAGCCCTTGGCAGTTCTCACCTCCTTGGGCTCCTCTGGGTATCAGTCCCAGAAGAGTGTCCCTGCTTGCCCAAGGTTAAAAAAGCCCTTGTTCCCCCAATAAGTATCCTCCAACTCCCACCATAATACAGGCTGCCCCAAGATGGGCCACCCGTGACAGAGAAAGGCACATTTGCTCTTCAGTGGCAGCTCTGATATCTTCCTCAGGCTCCATGCCCATCCAGGCGCTTCACCCTGGTGTCCAAGCCTCTCTATCAGGCAAGCTCTCCAGGTCCCTTCCTACTGCACGCAGCCTTGAAGTCCCTGCAGATTTCTCACTCCAGCAGTCTGGCTGCCTGGTGCATTGGTTTCTGGAGGAGCACTTGCCATCTTACCCAGAATACTAAGCTGCCTCCTTCCTCTAGCCACCCTTTGGATCCCTCTCTCCACTGCTCCACAGCCACACCTCTCCCTTTCTCCACCAATTTCCCTTCATCACCTTCCACAGCGTTCCCATCACTTCTTTATTCTAAATGGTATGGACACAGTCCTGACTTTTTTTTGGGGGGGAGGGGTAGCAGGGAAGGGCCTCCCAGGCTTTCCTCTACCTCGAAATCCTCCTGCCTCTGCCTCCCAACACTTTAGTCCTTCCTAAATCAGTCCTACTCCTACCTTCAACTTTTTTTATGGGCCCTGCTCTGCCCTCTACCTTCTGTGTCTCTGTGCACAGACCCCAGTAAAACAAGCCCACAAGAATTCACCTTCGTCCAGGTTGTTTCCACTTCCTGCTGTTGCAACTGAAGTAATTCATCCTTTAAATATTAGATTCCCAAGAACATGAACCATATACAAACTCTCCCAGAAAATATAAGAGCAGAGCCACAAGGCCAGGATCACCTAGTACCAAAACCAGATAAAGCCATCACAAGACATGAAAACTACAGAGCAGTAATTCTCTGAGTTTTTTGTTTTGTTTTGTTTTTGTCTTGTGTGGGTTTCTCTTTTATGATAGACTCTCATGTAGCTCAGACTGACCTTGAACTAGCTGGGTAGCTGAGGATAGCCTTGAACTTCTGATCTTCCTGCCTATACCTCCCACGTGCTACAATTACCATGCGTGGTTTACGCAGTTTATCCAGGGCGTCTTCATGCTAGTCAGGCAATCTACCAACTGAGCTATATCCCCAGGCCCAGATCCCCTTCTGGATATAGGCATAAACATTCTCAAAAAGATGCTAGCAAACTGAATCCAACATCATATAAAAAGAACAGGGAGATTTATCCCAGCAATCCAAGGTTGCTTTAATAGCTGAATTCAACTAATATAACACAGTATATTAGAAAAGAACAAAACCAAATGGTCATCTAATAGATACAGAAAACCTACTTGCTGAAATCTAAATCTTCATAATAACAATACTCAATAAACTAGAAACAGAGGGAACTTTCTAAATCTGACAAAAGGCATCTAAGAAAAACTTCAGCTAATACAGCTAGAGGTGAAATGCTGAACATTTTCCCACTAAGAACAGGAACAAGGCAAGATGTTGGATCCCATTGCCTCTTTTCAACATTGTATTGAAAGTGCAGTCAAGGCAACTATGTAATAAAAAGAAATTAAATGTTGGGCTGAAGAGGTGGATCAGTGGTTGAAAGCCTGACTGCTTTTCCAGAGGACCTGAAATTGCCTGAGTTAAATTCCCAGCACCCACAGGCAATTTCACATTTGTCTGTAACTCCAGTTCCTGGAGATCTGATGTCCTCTTCTGGCCTCCACAAGCACTACATACATTTGGTGTACAGACATACCTGCAGCCAAAACATCCACAAACATAAAATAAAATACAGGTAAATCAAGTGTCCAGACAAGACAAAAAGAAGAAAAACTAAACAATGACTAGATGATCTTATGTCGCATAAATTCCAAAGCACTAAGGAATTATCAGGACTAATAGATGTTTTGCAAGGTGGAAGGATGTGAGATGAATATATAAATTTCTGCATTGTGTTGTATGTGCTAGCAACAGATAAGTCCGAGAACAAATGATTTTCAGTACTCTCCCCTCCAAGCAGTTACCCACGACTGTTAGAAGGTTCTGACCCCAAGCTGGGGCCTTCTCTCTACCTGATACTGACCATAATAGGTTATAATTATACCCCACACTTAGCTTTCAGGCCCAGCAGAGTGGGAAGCCAGGGTGCTCCAAGTAAGGTAAACTGTTGCTCCTAGTGGGTAGTCAGCCTGAGGATTGCTGAAGGAAGCTAAAACAGAGCCCCACTCTCACGTGTCTGGAGCTGCAAGCAAAGATGCGGCCTACCTCCTCCTGGCCCCATGCTTGGGTGGGGTGGGTGCAGGAGTAGGGCAGTTTCAGCCCATCTTGTTTCACCTGAGTGCCCAGCAGGATAAGGCCTGGCTACTACCCTACCATACTCGGAATGAAAGTTCATTCAAGATCAAAGCCACTGACTAACCCTGTGGGAGAGGGCATCATGAGAGCCAAGTTATACTCCACCATCATCTCTCCCAGGAATGTCCTCGCTTCAGAGACAGGACTGACATTAAAACTCCTCTTCAGACAAGCCCGGCCTGACACCAGGCGGGTAAGCCAGGGTGACCCCAGCTCAGGAGCTCAATGCCAGACCAGGCTATGAACCGAAAGAGGATGTGGCACCTGAGGGTGAGTATCACGCTGTGCTAGAGTTCTTGGAGAGTTTTAGCCCGGCTTGCAGACTCCAGCACCTCCCGCGCCTGGGAAAGCTGAAGGGAAGCTAAGGAACTCCTGGCTTGCCTGTGGACATGATGAAAGCTCTTAGCCACTGACTGACCTGGCTAGACACCTCAGTACCCATAGCACCGCCTCAGCCCCAGGGACCTGAGAGCTAAATTCAACTCATTCATGCTAGAGAACAAACAGTTCATGGAATGAGGTTGCTCAGTTCCCTTCTCTGTGAGAACAGCGGCCTCAGTAGGCTGAGTCACCGTGGATGGAGTTTTGAGGGAGAGTATGAGATGGAGGTAAAAACCCCGCCCAGCCCATGTCTTCCACTGCGTCTCCATCAGCAGAGGAAGCATGGGAGGGCACTCCTCAGACTCCTCTGTTAGCCTAGCAACAAGCCCTCTTCTTAAATGGGAGGCTGTGGCGACAGGAACTCACTTGCCAGGCTCAGGGTGTTGCATGGGCCCTTTTGCTTGGAGTTGCAGGCCTGCCTGCAGCAACAAGGCTTTGGATATGTGTGAGTCAGTGACGGTGGCTAGAGTCCATGAGACCTAGGAGAAGTTGTGTAATCATTGTTTGTGTGTATGCATGTGGACATGAATTTGGGCCCATAAATTTATGTGTGTGCTTGTATGCACACCGAGAAGGCTGGACACCTGCCTCACGTTCTCCAAGTCAACTCTGCTTCTGTACACACCTCCTCCTCACCCCATACTTGATCTTGACTCAGGGGACCCTGCGGCTGAAGGCTGCTGGGAGAAATGGACAGAGCAAGCAAATAAGAACCGCTCTGTGCCCCGAAGGCAGCCTGAACAAGTTCTGAAGGTTCTGTGGCCTGGACCTGCCCTGGAGCTCTGCGGACCTACAGGGGCCAGCAGCCATCACCTACAAGAGCCCACGCATAAGCTGTGGCTCTGCACGCCTGGTCAACATCTCGGGTGTCACACTCACACAATTTACATATGTGTGCATTGATACACGTGTGTATATGCATGCGTGTGTGAGCCTATACACAAATTCAGGATGTGGCCTACGAAGAGTCTGGGCTCTGACAGCCCCTGACAGACACCTGCAGGTATGTCCCTGCCATGAAGTGTGACCAGGCTGGACTGCTTTTTGTGAGGCTGCAGGACAAGGCAGGGCTGGGGGTCCCAGTCCAAAGAGAAGGAGACTGGGTATCACTAGGACACTTGTTTACATATATGTTATCACTCAGGTACACACATGTACGCATGATCTCATAACACCCTTAATGTTACAAATACACATGCACTCATTGTGGTGGTTTGAAGGAGAATCGTCCCCCAACGGCTCATATATTTGAACGATTGGTCCCCAGTTGGTGGAACTGATGAGAAGGATTGAGAGGCCTGGCTTGGTTAGAGGAGGTGTGTCAGAGGCGTGGGCTCTAAGGTTTCAAAAGACCCGGGCCATTCCCGGTTAGCCTTCTCTGCCTTGAGCTTGTAGATCGGATGTGAGCTCTCAGCTACTGCCCCAGTGCCACGCCTGCCTGTCTGCCACCATGCTCCCCGTGTGACGGTCACGGACTCTAACCCTCTGGAACTGTGAGCTCCAAACGAAGCACTTTCTTTCATGAGTTGCCCCGATCGTGGTGTAGGTCACAGCAACTGACAGGACGCATATGAACTCAATGCTCTACTTCACACTTTACAGGCTGGGACACTGGGGCCCAGCGGGGAGGGCTCAGGACGTGCCCGGCACTCCCCATGGGTAAGGCTTCAAGGAGCACCCCGCATCGTCATCTCAGCACCCTGATATTCCAGCCATTGGTGCTGTCATCGCCACAGCACCAATGAAGAAGCCAGTAACTCACGCAAAGTCGCCCATACACTCTGGTGAGTCAGAGCACTCACTCTGCCCCTCGGGTGCAACCCACAGCCTCAGCCTGACACACTCCTTTGGCTGCGCTGGCTCACGCTGCCTCACAAGTTCTTCCGTTTTAGTTTCCCTTTCTTCCTTCCTCTTCCCGGAATCTTTCTCTGTTAGAGAATCAAAACTGACATTCTAGAAAGGCCTAATGTCCAGCCAGACCAGATAACTCGGGGATGGCCACGGGGGCCGCAGCGCTGTCAGCTCACAAGGACAGCCCCCGCCATCAGTTTCCTGAGACCTCGGGATTATCCACTTTATGTCAGCTCCTTGAGCACAGCACTCTCACACAGGCAGCCAGGACTTCACACAGCTACCTTTGTCCTCTCAAGTACACACACACACACACACACACACACACACACACACACACCACACAAACACACATATATGCAACATGTGTAGGCACAGAACCTAACACTAAGACCACCCCAGACAGGGCTTACAGTGGGAAGGGCTCATAGGCCTGGACTTCCACTCTGGTGGGCTGACTTCCACCTCCCCGTAGCTGCTGTTGGGTCTACACCTGAGGGAGTGTTAGAACATTAAGAGTGTTCTAATGGCTAGTTCTCCCTCTGGGATCCATTTGAACCACTCGGATCTAGGGGATAAGTTAACAGAGGCCAATCTCCTTAGAGACTATTGCTTCTCACAGGACCAAGTCCCATCAGTCCCTACTCCAACCCCAGCAAGAACTACAGTCTTCCCATTCATCCCCCAAGTCCTGTCGTGGCTAGGCCAGGGCCGCCTCCAGACCCCCATATCCAGACCTCTTACCTCATGGCACTGACCCAACACATGGCACTACTCCTTCCTGTGACCTGCTGGAGATAGGTGTCCTTGAGTCCAGAAGGGCTATTCAGCCCAGGAGCTGCGGGGAGGGACCGCACCTGCATGTCCCCAGCATATGATCTTCGAGCTCCTGGCCACTACCGGAACTGCCCAGCCTACAGAGCAGCTCAGTCGGCTACATGGGGTTGGGGGAGCTGGGGCCAACAGGGTTTCCTCCCTGTATGAGACTTCCTCTTACTGAGCAGGCCCAAGGAGAAGGCAATTTTTACTTCTACACGGCAAGGTCCTAAAAACCACCCGGGGCCCAGGGCAGGACTCCCATCAGCCTGCTGGGTTTGGGTCCGCACTCACCACTGTAGAGATCCTCAGCTCTAGGGCCATCTATGTTCCTATGAAGGCAGTTTCTTGATGGTTGCTTCATGGCTATCTCATGCTATCAGACAAAGAAGCCCCTCCCAGCTTTGGGTGTTTGGCCTGAGGAAGCCAGTGCTGACACCTCCTCAGCAACTCCCTCCCTCACCAACAGGTTCTTCTACCCAAAAGGTACATACTCAGAGCTGTGTCTTACACCTGGTGCCTGTGGCTTTCAAGATGAGTGTTTCTGCACCTTTTGACACCAAGGAACTGAGGGACTAGGACGGAGCTTGGGCCCAGACATCAGTCTCTTTCTACAAGGACGCTTGAGTCACCTCTCCACCTCAGCTCAGCTAACATCTGGCTTTCCAGAAAGCACTTTGCAGCCTCAGTGGGAAAGCACAGTTCTGTTGTTTCAGGGTTCCTGCCCAGTGTCCCCACAGTCAGTAAGTGGGGAAGCAGGAATTCCAACCCAAACCACTGAGTAGCTGTGTTTCTCCTGTCTAAGCCTCAATCCCAGGACAGGAAGAGGTAGATGGAAGGGGGGCCAGTTTCTGAGACTGAGGGCCATGGCAGAACTGACTACACAGATTATAGGGTTCCCAGGAGTGGCAGAATCTCTACTTGGCCCAAGAGGTTTCATGGGACACCCTCCTTCCCAGCTCCACGGTTTCACCTCTCTGTGGCTCTGAACACCAGCTCCATGACTGGCTGTGCAAGTACCTGACCATTCACAGGCCCAGGCCCGTACGTCAACTACTCAAAAAGGACAGTTCGCTGGTGAAGGGGCTCCTATCTTCCCTGTGTCTGTGGCCAAGATCTCCAGGCCCCCAAGGGGTCCAGTAGATAAAGACCACTGGCTGTCTCCTGGAGAGTAGACAGCTTCAGCTTGGCTCACAGCTCCCCAGCCTCCCTAAGCCACCAAGCTCTACCCTCTGAGATATTCAAAGGCAGTCCCTGCCTGCTGCAGAAAGCTAGGGCAGGGGGTGACTGGGGCATGGGAATATAGGCTTCTCATTGCCTTCCCCATTCCAGCAGGGTTGAGCTAGGGGAACAGCTGAGGAGCCCTGGAGCATACAGCAATGAGTACAAACGAGTGAGGCAGTTCCCAGAGGGCACAAAGGTATCCAGGAGATGTGGGCTCCAGAGGACATTCAAGGCTCAGGGAGGCTTCCTGGCAGACAGTTCTAGGTCTGATTTCTAGAATGCAACTGATTTCTAGAATGCAGCTGAGGGAGTCACAGTGGGAAAGGCGCAGGGTGAATGGCATGGGTGAGCTCAGAGGACTCCACAAGCAATGAGGTAGCCTGGACCCAGGGAGACTAGGGGTTGAGATTCTTGAATCCCACCAGGAGATAAAGCAGGAGCCAGGCCGCTCTCGAAAGTTATGTTAATCCCTTACCAGGCAATGGATGGATATAACCTAAGGAAGAGGTGTGCACCAAACCCCACAACCTGTTCTTGTTCCCACACTCCTAAAGGAAGTAGAGGTAGAAGAGGGCCGTAGGCCACACCCACCCTGACCCTTAGCCAGGTCTCCAACCTCAGGCCCTGACCTGTGGCCCTGTCATTACCAGCATTAGGCAGCCCTGACTTCCCTCTATCCTCCTACCCTGGACTGGTACCTTAAGCTCCAAACTCACGGACCCCCCATCAGGCCAGACTCAAAGCACTCACCAGAGAAGGTAAGAGGTAGCCAGCAAAGCTAAGTGTGTGTGGAGTGTGGGGGAGGGTTTAGCAGGGTTAATCAGAATTAAGACAAGAAAGAATTTTCACTCAGGGGTTGGGGATTTAGTTCAGTGGGAGAGCCCTGGGTTCAGTCCTCAGCTCTGGAAAAGAAAAAATAAATAATTTTTTTTTTCACCCACAGTGCTGGCACCTCAAGCCTCCTAGGAGGCTGGTCTGGCTCACATCGGTACTCTACTAAGATTCAGGGAGGACAGCATGAACTTGACCCACAGCCAGGGATCAGTGTATTAGATTGGAACCCACTTCCAGCATCCAGGACACCTATTCCCAACTCTGGTATCTGCTGACCAGCTTTCTGCACAGCTCAGGCACTGAGTGAGGCAGAATCTTCTGAGTGAGGGAGGAGAATCTTCCAGGCTCGGGATAGGTGCTGAGCCCAGGGAACAGTGGGAGAACTGCCAACGGGTAACCTCAACCTCTCAAAATAAGATGTTTTATATCAGCCACTCCTATCGGGCTTATATCCACTCCCCTGGGTCTAAGGCCCACCCAAACGACCCTCTCTGGCCTGGAGCCCTCTCCCCTTTCCAAGCCCCGCTCTGCCTACTATACGATGAGGAAGGGCTACCAGGATTCCCAGGAAGTCTGTCTAGGCCGCAGAGTGGGTGGCCTCGAGGGCCAGGTGCTCTTCTGAGCCACATGCCGTGTAATTACAGTAGTCTAAGTGACAGCTCCCCAAAGGATACATCTATATCTTGATCCCCGTAACCTGTAAACATAACCTAGGTTGGAAGGGGGTTCTACCTGTAATCTATGGTTTCCATCCTGGACTGGTCAACGGCAAACCGCCCTGAAGATGACGCTGGAGCTGGGCATGGTGGCTTATGCCTTTAATCCTAGCACCTGGGCGGCAGAGACAGGTGGGTCTCTGTGAGTTTGAGTCTAGCCAGGGTTACACAGTGAGACCTGTCCTTTAAAAGAGGATGGCACAGGAGACCATGTAAAGACAAGAGACTGGAGTGAGGCCTCCCAACACCAACGGAGCAGACAAAAAGGGTCCCTCTACCAGCCATGTAGAAAAGTGCAGTCCTGCTTCTACCCTGGTTTTGGACCTGTGATCGCTAGAACTGTGAGGGGTAAGCTTTTACTGTTTTCCGATCTCTAGCGTTGCCCCAGAAAGAGGACCAAAAAGGAGCCTCACCCAAGGTTTTTATTGATTTTTGGGTTGTTGTTGTTTTGTTTTGTTTTTTGGGTTTTTTTTTTTTTGTTTTTGTTTTTGTTTTTCCCCGAGACAGGGTTTCTCTGTGTAGCTTTGACTGCCCTTGCCTCGCTTTGTAGAGCAGGCTGGCCTCGAACTCAGAGATCTGTGTGCCACAGTGCTCAGCTCTCACCCAAGTTCTTGATGGGATGCCAGCTGCCTTCTGTTTTGATCTGACCTACTTCCTGATATGCCCTCTAGGGAGAGGCTGGCTCTGCAATGCTGCATCTGTCTCAAAGGGGCTATCCTAGGCTGGCTTCCCTGATGTCACGTCCCTCTGGAAGCCTCTCACCGCTCTCATGCATGAGGCATGATACCAGGCCCAAACCCACCAAAACTGTTGGTGTCTATCTCACCCCTAGACCTCCTCTTCTTTGGCTCAATCAAACTGTTTCAACCACAAAGCAAAGACCAAGCCAACTAGCTGGCCAAGGGGATGTGGTGAGACCACTGTTTCCTGCTCTAGAGCCTGGCCATTCCCAACACCTACATTCTGAAACTGAAAGCAACTTCCTTTGAGGCTAGAACTACCTTGTCCTTTCTCTGGAATTACATCAGCAGCCCAGCCCTTCCCACTAGTGTCACTAAAAGTGACTCTAGCACTCTTCATTGACCCAGGTCCCACTAAATCTTCAGGGGCCCAAAAAGATGGACGATGAACACTAGAAGATGGGCTTAGGCCATCCACAAGGCTGCATCTCTAGTGTGGTCATAACCAGCACGTCCCTGAGCCCAGAGTGTGTGACTCAGAGCTAAGCTAATGAACACAAGAGTCTTTCATAGAACTGATGTCTGTTTTGGCTGTAGCCAAGGCTCACTGACGGATGCCCTAGGACACTGACTAGGTGAGACCACCTGCAAGACACGGGCTAGGCTGCTACCACATGTCTTCATGTCCTGGGATGTCTGACGGGGGCCTTCCTTTCCCAGGCTCAGCACCATTATTCCTAATGAATGTACCTGAGCTGCTGCATGGTGGCATGTCTCCTGCGCTGAGGGCAAGCTGGAAATGATGCGATCCAGGGCTCTAGGAGACCCTCACACTTGGCTCAGAGTCTGCTCCGGCCAGGAGGGGGCGGTACACTGTCTTCAAGGTCAGGTTCCATGATGAAAACACTAGGCCCAATATGGTGAGGGGTGGGTGGGGCCGGGGAGAATGAGACAGGCCTGAAGCCTTCTGTGAGCTGCTCTCCTGCCTCAAACCACAAGCCAGCAGAGGCGTTTCAGGATTCACACTTCAGTTCATCACAAACACAGACAAATTTCCACCTTTCGATTGCTTGTGCACTCTCTAGAGTGCTGACGTACAGGCCAGGTCCACCCCCGCATTCCTGGCACCTCACCCACAACCGTAGCCTGCGTTTTTCATGGTTCCACCCGGCTTGGCACGGAGGAGCCCACCACTCCCCGACCCAATGCAGCTAACAATGACCCAGGCCTTGTACTAGACCCTGGGAGCTGGCCCCTGAGACTCGAACTCAGTTCTGAGTGTCCCAGCTAGGGAGCATCTCTCCACCCAAGTGACCTCTGTGAACAGATTGGTTCAGTGGTTAGAGAGCAGATTCGCCGGGGACACCTCTGGCTCCTTCTCCTCCTAGACTTGTAACTGACCCTGAGCCTCAGTTTCCTCACCTGAGGAGCAGGTCCCACAGCTTCCATGTGGACCATCCACTGCGGTGGTGGACAGGTTTACTCCCGGACACTAGCTTCCACTGGCAACACCTTGCTCAGTCACACTGGAAACCAAAGAAGTGTTGGAGGCCGCTTCGGAAATGCCCTTGCTTGACATCGGGCAAGACTTCCCCATCACACTCTCTTAGGTCTGGCAGATATTCCATCATTCCGGCTGCCCTTGGCAGTGTCAGAATCTGATCCAAGCACACCAGATTCCATTCCATCTCCACGCAGAGAATGCCAACCTCCCTGCTTTCCAAGGCCCCATGTCCAGACCTCTGTCCCTTCCAGCTCCTCACAGAGTCTGGCTCCTTTCATATTCCTCCTGCTGTTGCTTCTATTCTCCCCCAGCAGCAGCTCTTGGGGACAGGGACCTCTCCATGTCCATCCGCTGCATGCTCAGTGCCTGCAGTGTCCTGTATGATGTCGCTATCTGATTCTCCTCATAGGCCTTGTCTGTATCCCAGGAGCTAGTGCCCCAATTCCCAATGGCACTCAGTTCATGGTGCTCACTTGCCAAATGAAACCATCTAGATCAATTGTTCTCAGCTGGTGGGTTGTGACCCCTTCAGGGGTTAGAACAACCTTTTCACAGGGGTCACATGTCAAATATACTGCATTTCAGATATCTACGTTACGGCTCATAACAGCAAAAAAATATATTATGAAGTAGCAACAAAAATAAAATTATGGTTGGGGGTCACTGCAACACGAGGAACTGTATTAAAGGGTCGCAGCAACAGGGAGGTTGGAAACCACTGCTCTAGGCTGCTGTACCCACCTTCTTCATCCTAGCGGTAGGAAGGGGGCTCTGTTTACACGAAGGATTTTCCCTTAAACTACGCATCGTGGAGCAATCACCCTCCCCTGGGTGAGCTTTTCCTCACAGTGTCTGTGCTGATAAAGCAAAGACGGCAACCTGCTAGGACAGCACACACCCACACCCTCACACCGGCTTTCTGCTGAGCCTCTGAAGCCATAAGAAGAGAGCAAGGGCAAAATCTGCCAATAACATGTCAGCATGCCTGCAGGGGAGCACTGTCTCCTCTGAGGTTGACTTAAGCTGACCCCTGGTTGGACAAAGAATTCAACCAAGGGTAAGGCCTTTCCTGGTCTAGCCTGCTCTACCTCGCCAACTCCCAGCAGCTGAGAAAATAGAGCTCCTACCTACCAGTCCCACCTAGGGACACCTACATCATAGGCATGGGGGTTAGGAATGCAGAGAGGATGCTACCCATGGCTGTATCAGGGAGACCCAGCAATCTTTCTGTGTGCCAAGGCTATTAACTTGGGAGCTCACAGTCCCCTGTGCCAAGGTTAATATTCTGTCTTCTTCGTGGGGACACTGAGGTGGCTTCACTGTCCCAGGATCCTAGGAGGCATTTTTCTGCTAAGCTGTGTTCAGAGCAGCCCCAGGGCCCACTCCCAGAAAGACACTGGTACTCCCCTCGGCAGAGAGTCCATCCACCATGAAGACAGCAGTGCTGGGCCCCAGTCTCTGTAGACAGGGCAAGAGGCCGGGGCCCAGAGGCTCACACCAGAAAACTCTGGCAAAGAAGCAGAACCCCGGGCCTCAGTTTCCTCCTCAAAAACTGGAAAGTCCCCAGAGACCCTGGGGCTCAGAGCAGAGGACGGGTACATGCTGTCTGCAGTGAAGAGAAGACAAGTGATATGGAAGAGATGAAGCCTGGTCTCTTACTCAGTGATACTCTGGCACCCAAGTACTAGGGCAAGGGGAGGTGTCAGAGCACTGCTGTCTATGGGCAAACCCCAATGCCTCGGACCCCAGGATCCAAGCTGGCACCGTCCTCTATTTGGGGCTGCCTATTAATAACCTGTGGAAGTAGCCACCTCTGACTCACACCCTTGTGACAGCCATTCCACCAGAGACAGTGACACATCAACCCACGTCGGGAAGCAATGTTTCATGTGAGTTAGCCAAGCCAGACGCTCACACACACAGTGTCTCAGATAAAGCAAAGCTTGTGCAAAGGCCTTGGGGTCAGGACAAGAGAAGGTGCACACATCTTCAGACGGGCAAGACAGAAAGAAGCAGACAGGGTCTAAGCCCCTGGGCCCAGGCACCAAGCCCCAGTCCCAACTTCATCCCCTTGGGCTGATGCAAGTCACTTCTCTTCCTGAGAATGCTACTCTGAGGACCAAACCAAATGGCTCACAGAGACTTTGTCACACGGGGCACTTGGCCTAGTACTGGTACCAGAGTCCTTGGGGTGAGGGCACCCTGCTGAGCTTGGATTCCCAGCCCTGGGGCACAGAGACAATGAGGGAAAACACTTGGCATATTGAGTGTGGCCATGAAGTTCATGCTGGGGGGAGATGAAATGAGAAAGGGAATCAGAGATCCACCCCCATTGCTCTGTGACAGAGCCGGGGGCAGAGGTCAGGGGTCAGCCTTGACACACTGAGTAAGCGCATGGTGTCCTGGTGCTGGCCCAGAGCCACCGTACCAGACAAACACACCACTCAAGTGTACCTCCAACCCCTTTGTTGTGATGCAAGCTCTTGCTATGTTGTTGCCCAGATGGTCCTGAGCTTGAGACGGTAGTTAGCCTCTGAGACAGGCTAATCCTTAGTAAATGTTTAGATCTCTTTTCAGGCAACACCTTGCTCTCTCACTGAGTTCCTCTTAGGGTCAACGACAGGCCATTAAAGGTAGCAGGTGATGGTTTGGGCCCTCTGCTGGGCCCTCTGCTGGCAAGAGGCTGTGGGGAGCTGCTGCAGCCTAGGCCTAGGTCTCAGATTGGACAGTCAGAGAGAGATAAGGACAGACCAGAAGGAAGGTACTAGGGGACTCACAGGAAGGGCTGTGGAGAGGGACCAAAAGCAGGAAGGAGTTGCAGGCCAGGCCCTGGCTTGCGGAACTAAGAACTACTTGTTCCTCCTCAGCTGGGAACTCAGGGCCTCAAATGCCTGGTGGTGGACACCATGACTCATGGCCTATTGCTGGCTCCTGTCCTCACTCCTCAGCATGGGCCCACAGGGGACCCAGCTGCCCTGGACATTCCCAGGCACCCTCACACTACCCCATTGTTTGGAGGCCCAGTGAGGACAAGGGTCTGGCCATGGGCCCTTGCGGGTGGGAAAGGGGCCCGGATCTGGCCTCCTTCCAGAAGTTTGGCCTAAACTTTGACAGCCAGAAGAGGCCAGTCAGGGGGAAGGGAGGGTCTTCTTTTCTCTATCCTTTCAAAGGCCCTACCCTGTCTCCTTTCCAAGGCCAGGCCTCCTCTACCCCACCCTCTCCTGCTCTGAGACAGCCTGCCTCAGCTACAGCCCAGGCCACTACTAAAGGTGACTGGGCTCAGCCTCAGGGTTCAAGGTCTTCCTCAAGTACTGTGACATCCTCAGCCACTCTCTCACTGTTTCCAGATCTGCTTTACGCCAGGTCAGATGCCCCACAGTCAGGCTGTGTGACAGTGTCCTTAAAGGTCCTCAGGCAGCAGGGGCCAGGGAGGCTTGTGAAAGTGGTGGGCTCTGGTGGTAGTTTATGCCCCTTGTTCCCTGAGTCTGGTTCTCCAAGCCCAGCCCTGTTTCAGAGGGAAGACTTGCCCAGCCCGAATTCTTGACCACTGCAGCCTCAGATCCACGTAACCCCAAATCGCGTGCTCTCCTATCTGCAGAGACGCCCTGTTTGCATGCCTAGCATGGTGATGCCTGGCCTTGCTATGTACCCCTTGGGGACTCCCGGAGGTAAGGTGGCTATTGGTGGTCAGCTGAGCCCAGGTCTGTGTTTCTATGTGTCAGCCTTTCTGGCCAGGGACCATCCGCAGGACCTGTAGCACAGCTGTCAGGATGCCAAGGCTGGTTCCTCCCTCCTGAGAGACAGCCACCATCAGCAGACCTGGGCTGTATGGGGAGAGGGCTGGGCGGGCAGATCCTGAGGCATCAGACCCAGTTCTCGCCAGGTTTGCTCCCTGTCCCTCTGTGGGTCCCTCTGTGGATCTCTACTGCTTCCTAGTTGCCTGACATCCTCGCCCCAACTCCTCCAGAGGTCTGCTTTTTCATACCCACTCCTCACCAATATCCTCAGAGGGTACTGCAGCTGGGGGTGGGTATCAAGATGGTCCCCAGACCACAAAGTCAGCATTTTTTTTTGCAATCTTCTGAGACGGGGTCTCACTGTAGCCTCAGCTAACCTCCAACTTGCTATGTGAACCAGATTGGTCTCAGGCTTGCAGCCAGCCATCTGCTTCTCTCTTCCAAGTGCTAGGACAAGAGGTATGTACCATCATGTCCAGCTCAGAGTGATCCTTAAAAACACAAACCAAAGGACTGAGGAGATGGCTCAGTCAGTAAAGCACTTGCCACATAAGCATGAGGATACAGGTTCAGATCCCCAATCACCCACACAACTGCACATCTCTAATTCAGGTACTGGAGGCTGGACGGAGACAGGAGGATTATTGGAGCCTGTTAACCAGCCAGTTTAGCCAAACTGGAAAGTTCCTGGTTAAATGAGAGACCCTGCCTCAAAAAATAAGGTGGAAATAGACTGAGGAAGATACCCAACAGCAACCTGGGTCCTCTATGTGTGCACACGAAATAGATGTTCTGCTCTTTTTTTTTTTTTTTTGAGACAGGGTTTCTCTGTGTATCCCTAACTATCCTGGATATCTCTCTCTCTCTCTCTCTCTCTAGACCAGGCCTCAAACTCAGACATCTGCCTGCCTCTGTTCCCAAATGCTGGGATTAAAGTCATACACCAACACTACCAGACCTATGTGCACAAGAATTCTCCCCTACAAAAACACATACACATGTAAACACAGAGAGAAAGAGACACACACACACACACATCATAAAACACAACCTCAGTGCTCACAGGACCCATGTTGGCCAGTATCATTCCTTTCTCCCTGCCTCTGACCAGCAATCTTTTCCTGCTCCCACTCCCCATGGTACCTACCCCATGTAGCATTCTTGATGTCTTGAGTGGGCTGAGGCCTAAGGAACTTTTCCTGTCTCTCTGGACCCCAGCCCAAGAATGGCTGCTCCCCCATTGCCCAGAAGAAAGAACCCTGAAAGGGGTGTCTGAGGCAGGGCCCAGAGGTGGGGGCAGGGGAATGTCCTTTCTCAACCATCTTCCTCCCCAGGCAACTTCCTGTCTCTGGAGTGGTCACAGACACCACCAACCATAGCACTTCACCCTGCTGAAGCTGAGCAGTGAGCTGGGGCACTCAGTGTTGAGCTCTGTTCCTATTTTATGTCCAGCAGACCCAACAGCAGACTGCACTGCAGGCAAAACCAGAGCCAGAGCCCTCTAGTTAGGGCATGCCCCTCAGGCCAGGCCCCACCTTCCTGGACAGCTGTAGCCTTGGGTCTGAAAAGGGACTGGGCTCAGTTCTGGAGAAGTCTGGGAGGCAGGTTATTCTAGAGGTCTCCTGTCCCATGGTTCCTGGAACAGCTCCCTCTCTCAGAGGTCCCAGCCCTCCTGGCATGTGGTGGCCTCAAAAGCTGGAATGGGGTTCCCTGGAGCTGCGTCCTCACTGGTAGGAATTGGACAGATAAGCAATAGGAAGATTGGGCAGGAATTCACAGGGAATGGAGGCCAGCCCGAGGTACAACACCAAGTCCTGAGACCTGGGTGCAGGTTAGAAGTAGTGCAACCCCAGCTTCAGGCTGAGGCCTATTAGGACCATTAGCTCTGGTCAGTGGGGAACGCCAGACAGCCTGACTCCAACTGTGGAGGCCTTCAGTTCCCAGCCCCAGCAGTGGGCGGGGTCCCCCTCACCATCACATCCCCCATGAAGCTAGACCTTCTATCTCTGCCCATACTGAGAAGGTGAAAAATGTCCAGCTCACACAGCACAGCCTGATAGGAGCCATCTGAATCAACCCAGCCCCAGGAGGCCATTTCTGTATACCAAGAGGCTTTTGACAACAGAGGGTAATGACAACAGGGGATCTGATCCCTTGCCATGCTGTGGTCAGACCCATGAAGCTGTCCACTGGCCTGCCTACCAGGCCCAGGCCCCCAACACTGTTTGCCTAGTCATCAGTGGGGGAAAGGTCAGTGTCAACCACTTAAATCTTCCAGAAAGGGGCTCCCCTTCCTAGAGTCAAACAGGAGAAGAAGCAGAGGGGTCAGAGTGCTGTTTCTGCTGTGCCTCCTCCTGCTCAGTGCCTAGCACTGTGCTCCCCAGGGCTGTGCTCCCCTCACCTGCCAATCAGGACTCCAGGCTAGCTTTTCCAGATGCCAATGCACCCCACTCCCCTACCTTCAGCTGGGACCTCAAACAGATGCCAGCTCTTGGGGTTCAACACCTAAGAACCCTCTGGCATGCAGCTTAGGGAAGACCAGCTTGACCTCAATATTAGCCTCACTATGTGTCTTTTTCCTTTTTCCTTCCTTCCTTCCTTCTTCCTTCCTTCTTCCTTCCTTCTTCCTTCTTCCTTCCTTCTTCCTTCCTTCCTTCCTTCCTCCTTCCTTCCTTCCTTCCTTCCTTCCTTCCTTCCTTCCTTCCTTTCTTTCTTTCTTTTTCTTTCTTTCTTAGAGTGTGAACACAGTCCCTCACTACCACAAATTATGCAGTCAAATTTCTACTATTTGGGGAAGTTGCAGGGGTCAGCACATCTGAAGTGCTGTGGATAAGCCCGGGAAAACACCCTTCGTGATCCTGCCATCTACCTGCCAGGCAAGTATCAATGTGCATCTTTCAATAGGAGCAGTTGCAGAGAAAGGCACTGTTTCAGTTTAGGGCAGGACCACACGGCTGCTCAGGGCGTGGCAACTGATTTTCCTACCAGAGAATTCCCTGTGTCCCTACCTGTCCTGTTGCTGAAGTCAATGAGAGCAGGGTCAGGAGAGGCTGGGTCCCTGCTGCTGGGTGGCAGATAGTGACTGTAGGAGGGCTGTGACAGAAACCTAGAGAACTTCATGAGAGGCCCCACTATTGTCTGAGTGGAAACTCTGCCAACTCAAGCAGCACAGCTTCCAGGATGACGGGCCTGTATTTGTCTCTGGTGCTCAGTGGAGACTTAAAGGCAGGCGAGGAGGGTGGCAAACGTCAAAGAGCCTGGCAGAGTCCTCCACCATCACTGCCAGTGGCTGCCCAACCCACTCAGCCTGAAGGAACTTCCCTGCTCAGGGAGGCCCTGTGGCTCTCACTTCATGGCCAACACTCAGAGTCCCTTGCTGCATGAGTTCCTGATGGGGGGGTGGGGAGCAGGGGATGGACAGATAGGTCACTGTGTATACCGAGCTATGAGGAGGCCCAGAGCTCAGGAGTGGAGCAGGGTACAGGCAGCCAAGGAAGGGCCCCTGGTCACTAAGCAGGATAATTATGTCTTCCACAAAAAGTCCTTCTCAGAGAGTGTCATGGGATGGGCCAGACACTGAGTTACTGCATCTGCCAGCAATTCTTGTCCTCACACCTGGGGGCCTGACCACTCCTATGGCCCAGGCTTGCTTTGGGCCTGGTACACACAGCACACGGCATATGTGGAAGGGGTACTGGTTCCGATAAGCAGCTTTCTGAAATGGAGTCTGCCAATGTCATGGAGGCAGGGAACAAGTAGTGGCAATTCCCAACTTCCCATCCAGGTCCCAAGTGAACTGTCAGTGCTGCTCTAGACTGTCAGAGCTATGAGGTAAAGCTAAAACCCACCCCAGCATTCTAGGCACCCAGACCAGCCCTAGACTCTTCCCATCCTGATTAAGAGTAGGCAGCTGTAAGGGCTTAGCCATATCCTTACCTGCCTCAGCATGGTGAGTAGGGCCACAGAGAAAGCCTGGGGTGTGGGGATAGGTGTTCTTCCAATACCACAGAACAGCCTGAGGTCTGGGCTGTGGAAGCCTCAAAATAGACCTGCTGTTCAGGGACAGGAGCAGGAATCTCTGGCTCAGGCCTGTGAATACTGCCTTGAGAGGCATCTCGGAGGCCTGTGGCACCTGAAGTCTGAGGGAGCTCTCATTTGATCCCATTTCACAGGGAAGGTGCTGAAGCCCCAAATCACAAGCTGGATGAGGCCCGGAACATAGCTTTGCTTGATTCTTGTGGCAAACTCTGCCTTTCGTGCTCAGTCTCTGCTCTGAGAACCCTAGGAAATCAGCCTGACCTGGCTCAGCCCTGGGTCATGAGCCCGGCTCCGGTCATGGCATGTCTATCACCAACCTGGCAGATCCCAGGCCAAGAACCACACACCCTTCTGCAGGCTCAAGCAGGCAGACACCCTGCACTCTACTCAGCTGCCTAATGTGTTTGGCTGTAGGCCACTCTGTCATGGCCAGCGGGTGCACAGTGAACATGATTCAGAGGGAAACAGACAGCAATTCTCAGAATCAGAGTTTGGCTGTAGGGCATGGGAGTGTATGACACAGGGTGTCTGTTAACCCTTGAGGCCTACTGACATCCCTGGGCTGCTGCCCCAAGTGATCAAGCCAGCACTGTTCCTGGAGGCCAGCTAGCAAAAATCACTCAGGTATGTCTGGAACCCTCCATGTCCAGCTCATACGAACCAAGAAGTTGCTTCTGGCTCCTGGGGCAATAGGGAGTCCAAACACTCGGTACTGGACTCTGAGAAGTCAGAGTGCTGGGAAGAAGAAAAAAGGTAGATGGAACAGCATCGGGGTACCCATGATGCATCTCATCCTGAAGCCCAGCTGGCCTTCTGTTTCATTCCGATTGTCCCTGGGAGCTCATGGGTGGGGTTGGGAGCACTGACACTGAGCCCAAGTCCAGCCATGTGGCCCTGCACCTGTGTTTTGCTTTACAGAACAAAAAAGTGAGAGTCAAGAAGTGTAGCCTGAGGCTGGAGAGACGTCTCAGTGGTTAAGAGCACTGGCTGCTCTTCCAGAGGATCCAGGTTCAATTCCTGGCACCCATAAGAGAGCTTACAACTGTCTGTAATTCCAGTTCCAGGGGATCTGACCCCCTCACACAGATATACATATAAGCAAATGACCAATGTGCATAGAGTAAATAAATAAATCATTAAAAAAAAAAGCAGTATAATTTGTCTGAGAGGCCCAGGGTCCTGACTCATGGCAGGAGGCAGCAGCATTTCTCTGGGCTTCATCTCTACTGTCCGCCAGGCACGGGCTGAGGGGCAGTGAGGGAGGTGGAAGGTAAGCTTGGAAGGTTGCCACGACTCCTAGACACCCCACAAATGGGACCAGCACGACTGGAGGACTCCAGGGGCCTACTGAGGCACTCTACTTTCAGAGGAGGACTCTGGGATTTGAAGAGCCCTTTTTCTTGCTCTCCAGTCTCCTCCATTGCTTTTATCACATCTGGCATACACAGGGCACTTTGATCAATGATTTACCGCCTTCCCTGGCCTGTTGGTCCTTACCTAACAGCTTCGTGCCCAGCTCCGAGAGTGCCTTTCTCACAAACCTTGCCTTTCCAAGGCCCTAGGTTCCCCATCTCCTCTGCCCAGGCTGCCCACTTCCCCCGCCAAGCAGGGTTATAAAAGTGCCCATATATGTCTGTGCCCAGAGACTCTCAAGGACATGAACCAGCCAGATGATGGCAGGAGGGCAAGGCCTGTCAGAATCTCTGACTCTTGATCCTCCACGATGGAGCTTTGAGGACGGAGCCCACACAGGTCAGTCTTAGTGGACACAGGTGTTTGCACACAAGGTGAATACCAAAAGGCTAGGCTTTCTTTGTCCTCCCCTCCTGCCAGATGGCTTTGCCCATCAGTTCTTGTCTACCCTTTTAGTTTGTCCCCTCTGCCAGGGTGAATCTCCAATTAGAACTCAGAGCTGGGTCCCAGAGAACCAAAGAGGGGTATGGGAAAGGAGGTGGACAGATCTATGGTTCACATCTTCTTGGAGTCCCTCCCAGGCCCCAGGGGTGGACAGCTAAATCTGCGGCCCTGGCCTGGGCTTTCTGGCCAGGGGAAGAACACAGCCCAGCTCCTCCTGTGGTCCAGAGGGACCTAAGCCATTGGGTGCAGGCACTCACGTAGGTCACATAGAGTTGCTATGGCCTGACCTGAACCCACGTTCCTGCTCCCAGCCCCGCCCCTAACTCCAGGACCCATTCTGTTGTGAGACAAGTCTGTGCATTTCAGCAGGGACCCAGCAGGTGACATTTCCAGAGCCCCTTCGAGCGGGATTTAGCATCTTTAATAGTCACACGCAGTATAACCCCTGAGGTCCCACACTGTGCCTAGGCTGGGGTGGCTTCTCGGGAGCGCTTACTGGGGTCACCTGACTAGCAGGCACTGAACTACCAGTGTCAAGGAATGAACAAAGGATGGGCAGAGCGAAAACAGGAGGTACTCAGGGTCATGCGAGGTGGCAGAGGGAGTTGGCTCCAACCTACTGACAGCGAAGACCCAGAGTCACAGAACGGTGGGCAGCAGGGTGGAGACGAAGACCGCTAACCTCCAACTCTCTGCTCACTCTTCTATCCTCTCAGAAACTCACTCCTCCTCAAATCTCCAAACTCCCCACACCCAGTCACTCGTGCGTCAGTGTGAATCAGCACTAACAGGTGGCTTTTCCCTCGAACTTCATGGAGCCTCTGAAGGAAGAAAAGTTTGGAGGGAATGGAAGCAAGTTCACCTCCTGAGTCTTTGGAAGCCCCTTAACCTGGGCCAAGCAGCGCGTGCCAGAGGGCTCAGAGGGACACAGGACACACGCGAAACGCCACCTTATGTCCTGGACTGAACGCCCAGCCCTGAGCCCAGGATGCCGCCGCTCCGCCCTGTTGAGCCACACTCCCACCCCACAACGGGACACAGGTTCAAGGGACCCAGGCAGGTCTCTGAGACACGGCTGTGCCGCGCATGGCCACGTCCCGTCCCGAGACCACGCAGTGCCTTACCCGCCGGATCCCTGCCCACGGGCCCTGCGTCCGGGAGGCGGATCCCTGCTCTGCTGCCCAGCTTTGCAGCGGGCTGGGCCCACAGCTAGGCACTCCGGCGCACGCCCCGCCTCCGAGCTCTTCCCTCCGCCCAGATTCAAGTCCCGCCCTCGCCCATCCAGTCCGCCCCACCCCTGGCCTTGCTTCCCCACAGGTTTCCTCCCCTGCCCTGGCACCGTATCACAGCTCAGGTTAGCCATTCTAGTTGGTCAGAGATTGTTGGGGGGCTACGATTCAGGGTTTGTAACCAGCAAGCGGTAGGTGCCCAGTAGATGTAGGCAGGTGTCTCAGAGAGTGAGCACAGTGTCTTTTGTCTGTGTGTCCTGCGCAATCTCTCTCTCTTCCCCTATGTCTCTATTTCTCTGTCTCTGTCTCTCTCTGTCTCTCTCTCACACACACACTCGCTCTGGTGGCCTCCATGAAGAACATGTTTAGTTTCTCTCTAGTGGGGCAGCCTCTGTCTGCTGGCTGCAGCCTTGCTGGGTGAGTCTGACTCAAATCTAGGCATCTTGTAAGGGCAACTTGGTCACCTGGACACTAACCCCTCACCGTCAAGGAGGGTTTCCTGGGAACCTCTGAAGTCTTGCTGGAGACTTTTCAGCTACATCCAAAGCAGGTATTGCCTCTCGGACAAGGGCTGGAGTCTCATGGCCAGTGCTGGGTTCAATGCTGAAGCCAAGGACACATATTCCCTGGGCCTCCTGTGCACAGCCACTAGGGCCTTTGGCTAAGCCTGTCTGGAGGTCTGGAGGACCACATGTAAGGGGCAGAGACCTGGGGAGGGGTGACTGGGTAGGAGGAGATGGCTTCCTGAGAGAGCCCTGAGGCCAGGTAGGAATGTGAACCTGGAGTGGAGCCAGGCTAGCAGGACTTCAGAACGGTGGGATCTTCCAGGGAGAAGGCCCACTGCTTGGGATTCAGAGAGGGAATCAGCCATGGGGCTGGCTCAAGCTCCTGGACCTAGGAAACTGTGAGCCGAGGAAGGACAGGCTCTGGAGGGAGGTCCCTGGTGTGAGGGACCCAGCAGCTGTGGAGATGGGGGCTCTATCGGCTGCTCCAGACCAGTTTGAGGCTGGTGTGTGTGTGTGTGAGTGTGTGTGTGTGTGTGTGTGTGTGTGTGTGTGTTTATGAGTCATTCATGCTGAGCTCCGGCAGACACACCAGGACAGCCTGAAGGGGAGCCTTTGCAGTTGCACAAGTGTGGGTCTACCTGTTCCAGGACTGCCCAGGTCCAAAGGACCCAGGCTTAGACTCGACTGATCTACCTCTTCGATGTGAGGCATCCCAGCAGACAGAGAGGTTAACTGGGTGTAGGGTGAGTGGCAGAGGCTAGTATAACCAAGCATTGAGCCCAAATATTATAGAGAGGCTGGTACCCACTAGGAAAAGACCGGGAAACCACGAGGAAATAAAGAACATGGGAAAAGCTTCAGCTAATAGGGCATTGGGTTCTCCATTGTGAAGGGATGAGCCCATCTGACAGAGAAACAGCAGGGGAGAGAGGAGCAGGGAGCGTACCCAGAATCCCAGCCCTTCAGCCCTCAGGGCTGACACACACTCATTATTCCTGTCTCTGGCCCTAGGGCTGACACCACTCATCCACAGCTTAGCTTTCATGGATCCCAGAGGCTAAAGAGGCAGGTGCTGGCTGGCTGAGAAGCCCACCCTCTCGGGTACCGACCATGTCCCCCTTTCTGGCTGCCTAGATTTCACCTCTGTGTACCATCGTCTTCTCCTGTGGAGGGGACCAGGCGCAGAGCACTAGGCTGTTTGGTCCCAATCCTGCACTTTCAGCCCCGCCTCTGCCCACTGTTGTTTCCATCAGCATCACACACAGTTGACTCACTCCTGGGACGTGGCTCAGGGTTAGACAGGGCTAGACACGTTGATGCCTGGTGTCAAGTTAGCTAATCAAATGCATGGGTGCATACAGGGCCCTGGGGGCTCTGAAATGATTCAAGGCCAACCCTGATCCTTATGGCTAATGGGAAATGGACACACATCCCATTGTGACACAGTGCATCTCTTGTCCCCAAAGCTGAAGGAGGGGCAGAGACCGGTAGGGAAGCAGAACAAAGCCGGACATTAGTGCCACCTGCAGGAACCTGACTGAAGGCAGAGGTAGGGCTGGCTTCCACATACCAAGTTCAGAGAAGATGGGAAGAACTAGAGAATATCATCCACAGAAATGATGCTCAGGTGAGGCTGAGGAGCGGGGTGCCCGGAGCTCCCAACTGGAGCTAAGAAGATGGAAGGATGCACAGGACAGACCCTATTCTTCAGGTGAGCAGAAGGGACGTGAAGCCTCCTAACCAGGCATAAAGCACATGTGATGTGAGCCAGATCTTCTGCACAGGTAAGGTTGCCAGGCCATCCTCTTGCTGGCCACCAGAGGCCCCCTTAGCAGCGCTTCCTGTGTCCCCTTATCCCAGAACCTCTTTCCCCAACCAGGCATCTCCCCCTTCGCAAAGCTCAAGGGCCCCTTTTGTTGCCTGTCTCACATCCTGCGTGTAGTTCTGTCTATCTGGAGAGCTGACTGCTCGTGCCCAGTACTGTTCTTGAGCTGTTCTTGCCAACTGTCAGCTTACTCCTTCCTCTCTCCTCTGGCCTGTTCCTCCCTAGGGGAATCTGTTAGGAGCTCTCCTCAGAATATCCCATAACCTGTCATCTCTCCAGAGCAAAGACCTTGTCCGTAGGTGAGCTCATGCCTGGCCAACCGCACTGGCCCCACTGGAAGCCTCTGTTCACTGCTCCCATTCTCAGCATTCACTCTGCCCCCTTGCTGCTCTCCCAACATTCCAGACGCTCTCCCACTCAGAGCCTTTGATCCTGCAGTTTTCTCCGAGCTCACTCTTCCTCCAGATTCTTGCAATGTCTTGCCCCTCATTTCCCTCTGTCGTCTGTTCTCGGCTTCACTGTTTGGTTGTCGGAAAGCTCATTCCTTAGGCTGGAACAGCAGCTCTCACCCTTCCTAATGTTGAGATCCTTTAACACAGCAACTCATGCTGCGGTGACCCCCAACCATAAAAATTACTTCCCTTGCTACTTCATAACTGTAATTTTGCTACCGTTATGAATCCTAATGTAAACATCTGTGTTTTCCAATGGTCTTAGATGTGATCCCTCTGAAAAGGTCAGTTGACACTCCCAAGGGATCACGACTCGAAGGTTGAGAACTTGTGGGCCAGTGAGCTGTCTTGGCCAAAAAAGGTACATATCAGGCAAGCTTGGCAACCTTGGTTTGATCTCTAGAACCCCCGTAAAGGTAGGAGAGAACCAGCTCCACAAAATTATCCTTCGACTTCCGTATGCACACAGTAACAGTGCCCTCTCTGCACCGTGCACACAGACACATAGTAATAGACAAAGTTTTAATTGAAGAAAGCAAAGTTCGGGTTTGGGGATTGAGCTTAGTGGTAGAATGGTTTTCTAGCAAGCGCAAAGCCCTGGGGTCAGTCCTCAGCTGACCTTGAACTCACAGAGATCCACCTGCCTTTACCTCCTGAGTGCTGGAATTAAAGGCGTGTGCCATCACCGCCCGGCCTTACTTCTTAATGTGTGTGTCCGTGTGCATGTGGGCACATGTGTGCGGGCATGCAGGCCAGGGGTCAATGTCAAGCGCTTTCACCAGAAGTTTGCCGAATTGTATGAGATGGGGTCCCTCAGTGAAATTACAGCTCACCAACTCAGCCAATCTGGCTAGCCAGCAAGTCCCAGGGAGCCCCTGTTTCAGCCTGCTCCTCCCCTCCACAAAGCTGAAGTTACAGGTATATGCTTCTTCACAGAGCACGTGAGTGCTGAGGATCTGAGCTTAAGCCCTAAAGCTTATATGGCAAGCACATTATGGACTGGGCCGTCTCCCCACCTCTTCTTAATTCTTTTAAAAACTGCCCACCTTCCCTATGCTCCTTCCTCTTCCCCTATCCTTTGAACCCCAACATCTGACACATCCAGACTCCCTTTAGAATGTCTTCTTACTAGAGCAAGACCCTGTTTGCCTCAGGGATCATCCCCTTCCTGGAAGGAAGTAGGTGGTTAATAAATGATGGGCAAAGGAATAGACAAAACCAGTGAGCAGAGTTCTCAAGGAAAGGGCCTGTCTTCCCAATCAGGTTCCCGTGTCCACGGAAACATTAGACCTGCTGTGTCTCATTTCTACTCCCAAGAATGGCACTGTGATTTTAACAAGTGCCTCATAGTAAGGCCTGTTTCCGGGTAGGACCAAAGCTGAAGGCTACTGGTCACTCATCTGAAGGACAGCAGGAGTCAGGAAAATCCATAGATCAAAGCGTTGAGGGAGGGCAGGGAAGGGATGGTAAGGGCCTGGGAACTTTGGGGGCAATTCAGCTCCGGCTAGAATCCCACTGTCAAGAGCTGTATAGGAGTGAGAGTTGGACGGTGAGGACAAGGCTGAGGCTGGGCCCTCTGCTGGAAGACTGGTCTAACAGTACATTTGGCAGGAAAAGCAGGATAGGTAGGAGTTGTCTTCTTGAGTTCTGGGTCTTCCCTATCCCAGGCACATCCTGTGGCTCCCTCACAGTAGACTTGCTCAAGGGGAGATAGAACGTTCTCTCCTTTGCTGGTAAGAGAAGTCATCAAGGCAGGAGGAGAAGCAGAGGGCAGGGAGTGGAGAGTGGCATGACTTCTACATGCCAGGCTATGGATGGGGTGCATGCAGGGTCCTGATACGGGGCTGGACCACACTCCAAGCTTTCTTTCTTACAGCCTTGCTTTCTTGTATTATGCCAGGCTTACATGTACTCTGGGAGAGCCAGCTCCGTATCCCCGCCTGGGAGGCTTTTCCAGGCTCCCATGTCATGCTCAAATGCACATGTCCCTTCCAGCTTTCACCACATCCTGCAGGGTGGGGCTCTACCAGTCCTCTTCCAACTGGCCCCACCCCACGAGCATCTGGCCAAGCTTGTCTGCTACCTCTTGAGCCCAGCCAGCCAGGTTTTCTGACCAGCCAGAGAGCAGATGTGGGCCGATGAGGTTTTTGAGGAGGCTTCCTGAGGACAGCAGGACCAAGCTGAACTAGGCCTGGGGGTGCTTTCTTAGCAAAGATGTCATGCTGGAGGACAGAAGGAGGACGGAGCTGGAGCTACAGTCAAGTGGAAGAGCCTGCCAGCACTGGAGAGCGTCCCTCCCTTTCATGGCTGCCTGGATTTGGTGATAGAGCACTGCTTGGCTCCGGCTTTGCCCTCTGAAAAGTTTATTTGAATCAGTTTTCGATCTAGAACACTGTCAAACCAACCTTAGTAGAAAATTCTATTTATAATTTCAAGCCTCGTGGGTGGCAGCCCCCGGCCTCACATATACTGATATTTCTATTTTTACACCTAAACATGCTCTCAGCCCCCAGAGCCCAATTTGGAACTTGAAAGCAGCCTGTTCTATTCTGGTTCCCACTTCCGGCCTTGGTGGTTGCGATGGAGGCGGTGTTTGTACACACAGCGGCTGCTCTGCTCTCTGCCCTCCCTAACTACTCACCTTCAGTCTCTTCCTGTCTTCTTTCATCCACATGACCTCCAGGAAAACGACGGGGTCTGGAAGGGGAAGACCCCAGGCTTGGGGAGTGGGGAAGCTGTGGCCTTCAATAGTGTGTTTCCCCATTATTTCTAGAAAGGCCTACCAATCACCCAAGCCTGTGTCAGGGGGAGTGGCCAGCCTTTCTCCAGTCAACACTGGACACCGAGACATGGGATGAAAAGCAATGCATGTGACTCCTCCAAGACCAGAGTGGGAGAAAAAAGGGAAACAAATGAGCCTGGCCAAGGAGACTTAAAGACTGGCTCTTTTCCCTCCCCTAGACCTGTCCCCAGGCCCTGCCAAGGTAGGGCTGCCTAGTAGGAATGAATATGGGACTCATCCACAAAGGCCCAGAACCACCTGCCCCTCCAGGCCCGGCATGGGGTCTGGATGAGCCCCACCCAATTTTCAGCAGCAGCCTGACCACTTCCTTCCCACTCTTCTATCTTTGGGCCTTGGTCTCCACTCCCACACTCATGGGTCCTCAAACCATACTGGCCAGACTCAAGGCTCCCAGATGCTAATCCAAGTACACCCTCCGTGTCTATCTAACCTTGGACATAGTATCGAACCCTCAATACCACGATCCCTATGTGCCCATTCCTTCCAAGCTGCACTGGAGTCCTCCTATGCCTCAGACTGGCCCCGAACACTGACAGCCGTGACAAGTAGCCAAACTCAGGCTTTGAGTCCTGAAAAGGACCTCCCCACCAGGCTGTGGCTTTCCCATCTCAAAAAAAAAGCTTCCATACAAGCATGGACGGCCAGCAGGAGAGTGAGAAGAAGCTCATTGGAGGTGAGGGTGAGCCTCTACTGTGATCGTGAGTACCCAGGTGAGAGGGAGAGAGGGAGGCAGTATGGTACACCCCTCCCCCCCAGTGTGCACAGGCTTAAATTAGTAAAATCTGTTTTCCTTAGCTGTGGCTCCGGGGGATTCCCTCTGCAGGTGCACAATGTTGAACTGAGCCTGAGGCACAGGTCCATACCAAGTCCCGCCACTTTAACCAGGCCTGATGGTGTAATGCCTATAATCACAGTGCTTGGGATGCCGAGGCAGGAGGATTGCCAAAAGCCTGAGGCCAGCCTGGGCTACATAGTGAGTTTTAGGACGGTCTGAGCCACAATTTGAGAAACCCCATAGTTGGTAAGGCTCACAAAACAAAGTAGTTCCACTCTTCCCCTTCTCCAGAGACCACAGTTCAACTCTGCCCATTCTTTTGGTTTCACTTCCCTGTTCCTAAAGGACACTTTTATTGCTACTTCCTGACCCACAACATCACTGTTTCAGCTCTTGCCTTGGACAGTTTTGCTAAGTGACGTAAAGCCCCCAGCAGCCAGTTTCCTCTCCTCGGCTAGCTCCTCTTGGAGCTAAGAAAGGCTATCATTTTTGTTTTGCTCACCTTTTTGAAACAAGTCATTTAAATCCCGCCAAATGCTCAGCTCTCCCTGAAGGCATTCCGATATACAGACATTCCACCAGCCCACCACAGCCTTCCAAGTCGGGCATTGGCTTAACCTGAATTTCCCCTGCAGCCTCCCTTCACCAGTGTCCTGTCACTATTTTGCTTCCATGGAGTCCCCTACTGTGGGGTTCCCACTTTCTCTTTCTCAGTTTCCCTCTCTTTTTGGATTAGCACACACTCGAGGTCCTGAGAAAGGAGCACATTTTCTCAGGAACACGTTTTCTTGTTACTGAAGCCTTGTACTTGGCAGAATCGAGTGTCTCTGAGCTTTGTGCTTGCTGATCGCCACTGTTCTAATCATGGCCCTTTCTTTCTGTACATTTATAAGGTCCTTGGTGCAAGATTCTGAGATCCCTGTAGACATGCCTGAAGCACACATCTATTTGCCTTCTTGTGTCAGTTCATCCTTTTTTGTTTGTTTGTTTCTTTTCTTTTCTTTTTTCTTTTTTGTAGTTTCTTTTTTTTATGGGACAGGGTTTCTCCCATAAAACAAAGCACTGGCTGTAGCACTGGCTGTCCTGGAACTCACTCTGTAGACCAGGCTGTCCTGGAACTCACAATGATCCACTTTCCTCTGCCTCCCTTGTTCTGGGCCTAAAGGCCTGTGCCACCACCGCCTGCCTCCGGTCCATCCTTTTAACCTAGTATCTCAGTTTGCTGTCCATTTCTGTGATAAACACCATTAGCAAAAGCAACTGGGAGAGGAAGGGGATTTTCTTTTATCTTACAGTTTACAGTCCATTGTGAAAAGAAGCCAGGTCAGGGACCGTTTACTGGCTTGCTCAGCCTGCTGTCTTATAGAACTCAGAACCACCTGCCCAGGGAGGCACTGCTCACAGTGTACCGGGCCATCCCACATTCATCAAGAAAATTCCTCCGCAGGCTAACTTGATGGCGACATTTTCTCAACTGAGTTTTCTTTCTTCTTCCCAGATAACTCCATCTCGTGTCAGATTGAAAAAACAAATCAAAGCAAAACAATAAAACAAGCCAGATGTGGTGGCGCATGCCTGTAATCCCAGCTCTCAGGAGGCAGAGGCAGGCAGATCTCTGTGAGCTCTCAGGAGGCAGAGGCAGGCAGATCTCTGTGATTTTGAAGCCAGCCTGGTCTACAAAGTGGGTTTCAGGACAGCCAAGACTACACAGAGAAACCCTCTCTCAAAAACCAAACCAAACCAAATCAAACACACACACACAAACAAAACAAAACAAAACACTAAAAAACAACAAAAGTTGTTTTTGTTTCCAAGTAGTAAACCTGGAAATTTGATTTTCTTCCCTCACTCTCTTTTTCTAGATCTTTTATCCGATGATAGACACCTAGACTTTCTTTCTTTCTTTCTTTTCTTTCCTTCTTGTGGGGAGGGGAATTCGAGATAGCTGGGATTATAGACGTGCACCACCATGCCTGGTTTTAGACTTTTTCTTTAATATCCCTTTTTCTCTAACACACGCTTTTTAAAATAATCAGTGTTTAGGATGTCTAGTTTAAGACCACCTTCTTCTTCTTCTTCTTCTTCTTCTTCTTCTTCTTCTTCTTCTTCTTCTTCTTCTTCTTCTTCTTCTTCTTTTTCTTCAGAAAAACACCAAATGGCAGATGATGCCAGTGCAGCAGGAGGACCTGGAGGACCCAGAGGACCTGGGGGCCTAGTATTAGTAGGATTCTGGTTTAGGGGCCCTAGTCATGGTGGAGGCCGTGGGCATGGCCGAGGCTGTGGGGCTTGTGGAGGTAAAGCTGAAGACAAGGAGTGGATCCCTGTCACCAAGCAGGGTTGCCTCAAGTCCTTGGAGGAGATCTACCTGTTCTCCCTGCCAATTAAGGAATCTGAGATTATCGACTTTTTCCTGGGTGCATCCCTAAAGGATGAGGTTCTAAAAATCATGCCAGTGCAGAAGCAGACACAGGCTGGCCAGCAGACCAGGTTCAAGGCTTTTGTCGCTATTGGAGACTACAACGGTCACGTTGGTCTTGGTGTTAAGTGTTCCAAGGAGGTAGCCACTGCCATCCGAGGAGCCACCATCTTGGCCAAGCCTTCCATCATCCCTGTGTAGAGAGGCAATTAAGACAAGATTGGCAAGCCCCACATTGTTCCGTGCAAGGTGACGGGCCGCTGTGGCTCTGTTTTGATGCCTCTCATCCCTGCTCCCAGAGGCACTGGCCATTGTCTCTGCTCCTGTGCCCAAGAAGCTACTAATGATGGCCGGTATTGATGACTGCTACACATCAGCCAGGGGCTGCACTGCCACCCTGGGCAGCTTTGCCAAGGCCACCTTTGATGCCATCTCCAAGACCTACAGCTACCTGACCCCTGACCTCTGGAAAGAGACTGCGTTCACCAAGTCTCCTTGTCAGGAATCCACTGATCATCCTGTGAAAAGCCAAAGTCTCTGTTCAGAGGACCCAGGCTCTAGCTGCGGCTACCACATAAGGGTTTTTATACAAGAAAAATAAAGTGAATTAAATCTGTTTAAAAAAAAGATTTTCTTTATTGGGGCTAGAGAGACGGCTCAGAGGTTAAGAACAGTTGCTGTTCTTCTGAAGGTCCCGAGTTCAATTCCCAGCAACCACATGGTGGCTCATAACCATCTACAGTGAGATCTGGTGCTCTCTTCTGGTTCTCAAGCACACATGCAGGCAGAACACTGTATAAATAATAAATAAATATATCTTAAAAAAAACTTTTTTTTTTTTTTTTTTTTTTATCCTGGGCTGGCATCAGAATATAAAGGTTCTTGCTGTCAAACCTTCAGGACCTGGATGGGAAGAGAGAATCAACTCCCGAGAGTTGTCCTCTGATCACCACACTCTCTCTCAATAAATATTCATTCGTTTAATAACTATTTCCTTAATCTTTTCTTCCAGCTCATCTATTGAGTTCCTATGCTCATGTACATATAAGAGAGAGAGACAAAGACAGAGAGGATATCATGTAGCCTAGGCTGACCTTGAACTCATTCTGTAGCCAAGAATGATGTGTACCCCTGATTATCCTGCCTTCCCTTCTTGAGTGGCGGGATTACAGCCGTGTGTCAGCACGCACCCAGGGATTCATGCACGATAGGCAGTTATTCCGCCGAGGGAGCTATATCTGAAACCTCCATGATCATACTTTTCATTTTCAAGAGTTCTTTGTATTTTCTAAACATTCTTTCTTCATTGCATCCAGTTCTAGTTTTTCACGAGTGTGTACACATTTTCCCCTTTGTTTCCCGAAGCTATTGGTCACATTTGCCAGATGGAGTACAGTGGCAATCACCGTAGTCCTAGCTAATCAGGAGGCTGAAGAGAAAGGATTGCTTAAGTCTAGTTCCCTGGCCCCAGGCACAACTTTTAAGATCTGTTCTCAGCAGACCTGTAACCCATCTACCTATTGTATCCACCAATGTATTTGGTAACTATCTTGGCTTATGACTTCCTCTATTCTATAACAGAATCTCATGTAGCAATGGCGGAATGTGTTTTCTGGAGCAACTTGAATTCATGTTTCTGGGCCATTGTGATTGGGCTCCAGAATGAACTAGTTCTTATTTCCTTTGAAGCGAGAGCTGTATTTTGCCTGGACAAACCCATTTCAGTCTTCCTGAAAGAAGAGGGTTATAACACAGGATTATGTCTGAATTCACCAGAGTCGTCATTTGCCTGACAAACCACAAACCAAACATGGTGTTTTGACCTTTGCAGCAACCAAGGAAGGCCCAGCCTGGACTCCTGTTTTAAACAACCCTGAGCTCTTTGTCTGGAGTAGAACACGACTAGGCCTCAGCTCTGGCTTTTGATCCCAACCCGAGGCCCCGAATACAGGAATCTGCCGCAGCTCACTGTTGAGTGCTGTGCGCGCCACGGCACAGCTGCACACACAGCACTGCTGCCCGCCCTCAGCCGCAGACCTCACTCCTAAAGAATGGTCTAGAGTGGGGCACGGCCTCTGGGTATATACACCCCACTGCCAGGGCAGTGTGTGTGTGTGTGTGTGTGTGTGTGTGTGTGTGTGTTCATCCCCTGAGAAAGCAGAGGGCAGAGCTACCAAGGATGGCGCTACAGCTAGGGACCCATGAGCAGCACCTGTCCTGTTCCCATGTACGGTGCCTTAGCTGAGTAGGGGAGAAAGGCTGTGTGTGTGGAGGTGAAACCAGAAAACAGTCCATGCTGTCAGTCACAATAGAAGAAAAAAAATATAAAGACCCAAAACAGGAAATGAATCTTTGAACTGTGTCTTATTCGATGAAACCTGGGAAAAGGAGAACAAACCTTCTGTCTTCAAGCCTTCTCTTAGCATATTTTATGGAGAACCGGAACAAAGGCAATCTAAAGTTCAGTGTTGGTCCCCTGGGCAGGTGGTGAGCCTTGTCTCTCTGGCTGATTTTTCTTTGTTGCTGTCTTTCTGTGTAGTAGAAAAGGAAGGTTCGTGTACACCAAAGCCACCGAGTCTTCCATCCTTCCCATTCGGATGACCTCAGGACAAACCAGCCATTGGCAGTGCGTGTCCCGCATGTGGGGCACAAATGCCCTCACTTCCTACCCACAAGATGAGTGACCTTTCCCTTAAAGTCAGAGCTCGCTCTGGAGAAGAGTCTCTACCTTTGAGAGGAGAGAGATTGTTGAGTTAGATGAGGGACTCTGGGACAACAGCGAATGCAACTTACCCCAGAAATAACCAGGCATCAGGTGGGCGGGTCTCTCTCTTCAGTGACCAGAGACTTGGACACTCAGGTCTCAGGGAAGAGACGCTCCTGCCACCCAGGCTCAACCAGATGTTGTGCAGTAGTAGGTGGGGTTGGTGCCTGAAGTTCTGGTCCCAAGCCTTTGTGTCCACACTGCCCCCTTGTGGACACTTGTCTGGAAGACCCCCCCCCCTCCTACCTGTGAAGGCTAAGGTTGGGCTGCAGGCCTCACGAGTCTATTGGTGGGAATGCTAGAGCATGCGCATGAGTGTTGATGCGTGTGGGCATCAGTAGGCTGTCACCAACCTCGCCACAAAGTGGAAAGGCCATATATGAGCCTTCCCTAGGGAGGCCTCTGCTTCCCACACAGCTTCCTTCGGGACTCAGCTGGCTCCTGAGGTCACAAGGACAGGGCTGAAGTTCCAGAGTGCAAAATGAAGCAGGGGAGAATTAGGAAATGTTGCAGATCCCAAAGGAACCTCTGTGAGAGTCAGAGGCCTTTGAGGGTTCAGCCTGACAACTGTCCATTAGTAAATTAAGCCAGAGTTAGGCCAGTGGCCTAAACACCTTCTCTGCTGGATCCCTGGAAACCCACAGCCCACAGGGATTCAGAATGACAGGCAGCCTCTCTGAGGGCCTGGAGAGCTCCAGTCTTCTCCCATTCTACACTTCCTTGGGTATCCCTGGAAACCAGCCCTTTCCCATTTTCTCCCGTTCTGGGAATCCAAGTTCTAGGCTTCTTCTCATTCCTTACATTGCAATATATATGGCCCTCTTATTTAGTGTCACCCCCACACAATACATATGCCCCCTCCTCTCTAGTGTCACCCCTCACACACAATAGATATGTCACCTTATCTCTAACTGTCACAACCCCAACACACACACACCACATTTGCTATTCATCCTAGGCTGGTCTTAAACTTATGCTCTTCCTGCCTCAGCCTCTTAAAGGCTGGGATTGTAAGTCTCATCTAATCACCCTCTTTAAGGTTGTCCCTCCATTCCCTTTCTTGATCCCTACATATTTCTCCTCATCCTTTTCTTGTTCTTGAGACTAAACACCTAAAACAAACAAAACTACTAAGGGAGGAATTGCTTGTTTTGGCTCCTGGTTTGAGGGGATACAGTCAATCATAAGGAGAAGATATGACAGCTGGAGCATCAGGCCACATCACAGGAAGCCAAAGCTCCTTTCCATCCAGCTCACTTTCTCCTTTCCATCCTGCTCGGATCCTAGCACAGGAGATGGTGCTGTTTACATTTAGGATGGGTCTTCTCTCCTCAATTAATCCTCCCAGGAAACCGAATAGGCACACGCCCAGGTGTGTTCCAGTTAGGCTGATGACCATTACTTACCAGCATACTTGTACAAAGTTCCCCTGCCTCTCGGACTGGGCATCTGTCTTCGCCATGAGAATATTCATCTATGAGTCTCCAGAGCCTGGGTCCTGCAGCCGAATTTCAGTTGAATGCAAATATATGCTGGGAATTTCCTGTGTTAACTTGCAAAATCTTAACCATGCTGTAGAAGGCAAGTGTTCTTAGAGGTCTGAAATCTCTCATCTACACTTCTAAACTCCCAAAGAGCTCAGAAACCCAAAATGTTTTTCCTAAAGTTGGCACAACAGCTGACTTGAACATTGTCTTACTTAATTTGACTGGTCATTCCCTCGGTTTCCAGAAACTGACTTGTTTTGCAGGGTGTCAGAGAGGCCCCTGTGGGAGTGCTGCCTTCTGTGTCAATTGCTAACGTTCTGCTAATAGAAGTCAAAGGATTTCAAGTGTATCCAGGGATGGCAGCACTACCTAGACTCACAGAGCTCAGGAGCCTGAGGCAGGAAGACTGCCGTGAGTTTGAGTCTGGTTTACAAAGTGCGTTTCAGTCCGGACTAGAGAGTGAGACCTTGTGTCAAAAAGTACAGAACAAGAGCTAGGCATGGTGCCACATACCTTTAATCCTAGCAGTTGGGGGACAGAGGCAGATGGATCTTCATAAGTTCCAGGAAACCCTGATCTACTTATAGAGCTCCAGGCTAGCCAAAGCTACAAAGTGAGATGCTGTTTCAAGACCAAAACAGAAGAGAGCAAACAAAAAACCAAACAAACAAAAAACAAAAACAGCAACAACAACAACAACAAAAACAAAAGGGTCTTCAAGGGGGCTGGAGAGATAGCCCGGCGATGTGCAGCAGATAGCCTGAGAATCTGATTTTGGACTCAAAGCACCCATGTAAAGCCAAGGATGGTCACACACATCTATGGCCCTAGCATGGGGGTTGTGGTTGGGGTGTGGAGACAGGTGGATCCCTGGAACTTGCTGGCCAGTCAGTGAGCTCTGGATTTAGTGAAAAACACTGCCTCAACAGATAAGGTAAAGAGAAACAATTGAAGACACTCGGCACCAACCTCTGACCTCTAAAACACATGTATGTTCTATGTACATACATACATACATATATCACATATACACACACGCATGTGTGCACATGTATGTTATAAATACACACACATATCACACCCATGTACACATGTATGTTTTACACACACCCACACATACACACATTTTAAAAAGATTCTCAGGTGTTAGCAGCTTGAAACAGTATTACCCATTTGTTCCTTTGCAGTTTGTCAGGAGCCCTGGAGTATAGTTCCCAGTGTACCTGGGAAGGGCAGTTTGGGGCCTTCTCTGAGTTGGAAGCCAATGTATGGGCTGGTACTGCAATCTTTCAGAGGCTTCACTGGGGCCGGAGGAGTTAGCTCTAAGCTGGTTTCCTCTCTGAAGTGGACAAGCTGGGCAAGTCAGTAGACACAATGTGTCTCATGACTATGCTGCAGAGGTCAGGCACCACTGTCCCCAGGGTCCTCTCCATTACAGTGGTCAAGCACTACGTATTGTAGGGGGCCTGCCCATACACATGAATCCTGGAAAGAGGTTCCTTTTTAAGAGTATGGTTACCTCGATTATATGTACCTACCCAAAAGCAAAGCTTTTGAACTTTTGAGCACAGGTGAGTTTCGGCTATTTGATGTCTGTTTTGCAGTTCACAAGGCTCAAAAACACTCCTCCTGAGGAGGGAGCAGCCTGACCAGGCCACAGAGGAAGACTATAAAGACAGTCCCGATGAAACCTGATAGGCTAGGGTCAGATGAAAGTGGAGGAGATCCTCCACTATCAGTGGACTGGGGTAGGAGGATGGGGAGGAGATGAGGGAGGGAGGGAGGGCGGGATTGGGAGGGGATGAGGGTGGAGCTACAGCTGGGACACAAAGTGATCCAGTTTAGGCTATACAAGGCAATTAACAGCAAAGAGTTAAAACCACGCAGCAGCTCTGGGACAGGGCTCTTCTGTGAGATACCAACCCCAGCTGCACTCCCCCTTCATCTCATCCCTGCCTCAGTCAATCAAGATGTACCCTGCATGACCACAGCAATGACTGTGTTGGACAACCATTTAACACGCGCCTTGTGGAAGTCTGAATGAGAGCCGCCCCCTTAGGCTCATGTTGGAATAGTTGGTCCCCAGTTGGTGGAACTATTTGGGAGTGATTCAGAAGTATGGCCTTGTTGGACGGGGCCTGTCATTACAGAGAGAGAGAGATTTTGAGGTTTCAGCATGCTCTCTGCCTCCTGCTTGGGGAGGTGAGCTCTCAGCTTTCTGACACTTTTTTTTATAAGTTGCCTTGGTCATGGGGCTTTGTCACAGCAACAGAAATGAAACTAAGACACACCCATTCTCCAGTGCCACCACAAGACAGCAGCTGTGACCATCTCTTCTAAACAGGAGTTCTGCCTCTGAGGGCTAAGAAGGAGCTGACCATAGGCGAGCCAGGCCCGCTTCTCCCAGTGTCCATCCCATAAATGCTGGATGAGGTCTGGCTTTCCTTATAGTTTGATGCCACAAGTGGGTGTGTTTCTGCAGGCTCAGCCAGAGCTTGGCTGTGGCTCAAGCAGGGGAAACAGACACAGTGTGGAGCACAGTAGACTCAGCAGAGAAGGAAAAACACATCTGCACACAGGCAAGGGACCCTCCACCAGATCTTAGCAAGGAGCCTTTGAAAGATCCTCACTGCGGGGAGTTGGGGGAGGAGAGATTTCCCAGTGGGAAAACAGTGTTTGCATGGACGCTATGGGCAGGAAAGGGTCAGTACCCTCCTGTCTTCGGCTCTAAGAACATCTAGCACCAAGGCCGTCCTAACTTGGGGGCTGGGGCCTGGCTCTGGGGCCCACCATATACTCTGGATGGGAAGACCTCTCTGAGCTCAGGGTCCCTACGTGTCTAAACACATTCCAAGTCCCTGAAAAGGAGGAGCCCAGTCAATGAAACCTGACCACACTCCCCGTCCAACGTTTGAAGTCCTTTGATTTATTTGCTTTTCTTTAACAGCTGTACCAGAAGACACCTAACCCCAAGCCCTGGTCGAAGACAGGGTCTGATTCCGAGAAAATCCCTCAGACGCAGGAAATAGGGCCGCGGTGACGAGCCTAGGACTGTGGACAGATAGCCTGTGGAATGAAGCTGGTGCGTCAGGACAGGGTGAGACCGAAGCCGGGGAGGGGGCGGTGCCAGATGTGGGCGGTGCCAGGCTCCGTCAGGGGGCGGGCTGGGGCGGGGCGGGGCGGAAAAAGTTCCGGGAAGGCCGGTTGTGGCTCCCGTTTCGCTGCGAAGTTGGAGGCCCCCCAGGGCCCCGGGAAGGCCCGCCGCCATGTCGTCTGCGGACGAAAGGTCTGATAGACGGGACGGGAGCCCGCGCGCGGCCGCCACGCTCTACAGCCTGTACCACGAGGCCGGCCAGCAGCTGCAGCGCCTTCGGGATCAGCTGGCCGCGCGCGACGCCCTCATCGCGAGCCTCCGCACCCGCCTAGCGGCTCTGGAAGGGGACACGGCGCCGTCGCTGGTGGACGCGCTTCTGGATCAGGTGGAGCGTTTCCGTGAGCAGCTGCGGCGGCGGGAGGAGGGCTCCGTCGAGACCCAGTTGCGTCAGGTACGGGCTGGGCGGGCGCGACTGCCCAAGGCGGCCTGCGGGGCTGAGTCCCGAGGTGCGCGGGTGAGAGCTGCGCGAGGCCCCCGGGACGCGTGGTGCGGGTCTGAAGAGCGCGAGGTCCGGGGCGTGGAGGTCTCAAGGGCTGAAGGGAGCTGGGTTATGAGGGACACGGAGTCCTGAGGTAAGCGGGTCCTAAGGAACGCGGGACCCTGAGCCTCACAGGGTCTGAAGGACGCCGGGATCTGAGGCGCAGGGAATCCTGAGGGGTTGCGGTCTGAGGGGGAGAATCTGGGGGGTTCAGGGCCCGAGTGGTATAATGCACAGAGGTGAGCAGGAGTCCCTGGGGCACCCACCAGGGTGGTGGGGGTGTGGATGTTTGAGTAGTCCAAGTCTTGAGGTCCCACTCAGGTTTTGAGCGGTTCTGAGGGTAATAGAATGGAGGTGAGTCTGGGGCCGATGCCTGGGGTCTCTAGACTTTGAGGGGTGCTGCTTTGGGAAACTTGCTCATGAAGTTCTGTGTGGAGGATCTGAGGAACATGAGGGACCCTGGAGTGCAGGCATCGGTGGGGCGTGACGGTCTGAGGTAGTCTTGCCATTAGTGAGCTCTCATCTGTGCTCCAGACTCTAAAGGGTGTGTGGCTGTTTTAATCACTGCTCTGTTGCTATGAAGAGACACCATGACCAAGACAACTTTTTTTTTTTTTTTTTTTTTTTGGTCTGTACTCCCCCTTCCCCCCAAGACAACTCTTATAAAAGAAAGTATTTAATTGGGGGCTTGCTTATACTTTCAGAGGGTTAGTCCAATATCTTCATGGTGGGGACTATGGCAGCTTGCAGGCAGGCCTCATGCTGGAGAAATAGCTGAGGGCTAAATCCTGATCCACAGGTAGAGAGACACACTGGGCCTGGTGTGGGCTTTTAAACCTCAAAGCCCAGTGACCCCAGCGATACCGTGCTCCTACAAGGCCATACATCCTAATCCTTCTCAAACAGTGCTACTCCCTGATAACTAAACATGCAAATATATGAGCCTATGGGGGCCATTCTTATTCAAACAACAACAGTAGGGTACCAGGTTTGGAGAAAATGGAGTTCTGAAGAGGGTTGCTGTTCAGGGTTCTGTGGATGCAGGGTTCTGAGGGACACTAGGGGTCCTAAAGGACATGGGTGAGGCAGGGGTCTTAGAGGGTCACAAGGACATATGGACGGGCATTGCTTTCTGGGAAATGTGTGTAGGGTCCAGTGTGTTTGTGTTGGGTTATGAGAGTGCAGTGTAGGTCTTGGTTATTGTGTTCTGTGTTAGGGAGGTCTTCTGTGGAATGTGGGTTTCTGAACCTTGTGTGGGGTGCCAGGGAGGGCCCTAAGAGATGCATAGGGTTCTGAAGGATGGAGCTCTGAGAGAGCAGACCCACTTTTTGGTTGGTGGTGTTTTAGTATTGTATTGGAAGAGGTGACAGGTAGAGCCTGCCAGTGTTTGGTAATATATACATTCTTACTTGGCCCTCCTTGTCATTTGGTGTTGTTTGGTTTCTGTGAGATACCATAAGCACACAAAACTGAAACAAGAGTAACTGCAGCAGGAATTTCTAAATCTGATATCCTTGTTCCACATTTTGGTGAATAACTGGCATTTTTTTTTTTTTTTTTTTGTCCATGGCTATCCTGGTTTTCCCAAGAAAGAAAGCCTGAAAGGAGAGTAGCTGGCAAAATATGTTTATTTCCAAGATCACACCTGAAGCTAGGTTTCTTTTTTTCTTTTTGTTTTTTTTTTTTTTCCCCATCCTACACCCCTTTGTACTAGGGATTAAATCTAGAGCCTACTTATTATTATTATTATTTTAATTTGTTTTTTTCAAGACAGAGTTTCTCTGTGTAGCCTTGGTTGTCCTGGACTCACTTTGTGGACCAGGCTGGCCTCAAACTCACAGTGATCCACCTGCCTCTGCCTCCCAAGTGCTAGGATTAAAGGCGTGTGCCACCGCCACCCTACATATTCTAGGCAGGTACTCTACCATCAAGCTTCACGAATCTCCATTTTACTATTTACTATGAGACTTGGTCTCACTAAATTACACAGACTGACCTGAACTCACTGTGAATCCCAGGCAGGCCTTGAATTTGGGTTCTCCTGCCTTAGTCTCCCAGGCAGATGGTATTACAGGCTTTTGCCACCAGGCCTGGCCACAAGAAGCTTTTAGAGGGAAAAAAAAATGCATTTTTTTATGGTGGTAAAATTCAGAATATCTGAAAAATAAAGGAAAGAATGAGATAATCCCACATGCTTTTTGCATGCCTCTTTCCTGTTATTTCTTGTAAAGGCACACACACACACACACACACACACACACACACACACACACACACACATTTGGTATTGAGTTCGTGCTTACCATACAGTTTTACTTTCCATTATGTTGTCATGTTTTTTTTAAACTTTTAAAAGTATTTACTTCTGTATGTATGTATGTATGTATATGTGTATATATATATATATATATATATATACACATATACATATACATATCAGTGCTCTATTTGCATGTATGCCTTCATGACAGAAAAGGGCATCAGAACCCATTATAGATGGCTCTGAGCCACCATGCAGTGGCTGGGAATTGAATTCAGGATCTTTGGAAGAGCAGCCAGTGCTCTTAACCGCTGAGCCATCTCTCCAGCCCTGTTACTGTTTTCTATCTGCATCATTTAAAGTACCAAGAGGTTTCTCCCTACTCCAATTCTCCCTCTTTCTTGAAGGAGGGTTGTAAAATACTGGAGCAGAAGGGAAATGTAGGGGCTGTCCTACATGTCCTACATGGTCTGTGTCACTAGTTTAGTGTTGTGGACATCAAGAGCCACAGATGAGTACAGAATGCACCCCAGAATTTTTTACCAGAATAAGAGTGGGAGCAGTTAGGGTAAGGAAGCTCCTCCTAATCAGAACAGAACTACACCTGCAGTCTGGTGGCCATTGGTGTTCAGTGCAGATGAATCCACACTCAACAACTGGGACTTATTTGTAGCTCTCTAGAGGTTTGAGATAGAACCAGTCTGTGGTCCCAGTATTATTGGTCCTATGTCTTCTGGCATACAGGTTTTTTTCGGGGATTTTAAGAATTATTTGAAATTTTATTCAGGAAATTTTGTTAACATTGTGGTGACTTTAAATATTACAAAACTATTGTATGGCTCCCCAGTCTGCCAAGACAAACTGACTAAATATATTAGTAGTGGAAATATGTTTCAAAATTATTCTGTTAAAAAAATTACCCTGTTCATTTTTGTTTCAGCATTATTTTTCCCCCTTTGGTAATGTGGTTTTCGGAGGTATGCACAGGATAAGGCTAATGTAACTAATATCATTTATTAGTTATTAATGTAATACATTTTTTTTGAGACTGCATAGCCTTTGCATAGCCTTGGCTGTCCTGGATTTACTTTGTAGATCAGGCTGGCCTCGAACTCACAGCAATTTGCCTGCCCCTGCCTCCCCGAGTGCTGGGCTTAAAGGGTGCGCCACCATGCCCAGCTAATGTAATACAGTCTATGACTATAAACTAGTAACTTTTTAAGTTACTTTTCTATTGCTATGAAGAGATGCCATGACCAAGGCAACTTCTAAAAGAAAGTGTTCAATTGGAGGCTTGTTTATAGTTTCAGAGGGCATGTTCATGACCATCATGGGAGAAGAAAGGCGGCAGGCAGGTGTGGTGCTTAGCAGTAGCTGAGGGCTTACACTGATCAACAGGAGGCAGAGAAAGAGATGGGGCTTGTGAAGGGGATACAGGCACCCACACCAAACACACCCTCAGTGGCTGGCACACCTTTTCCAACGAACCACAACTCTCATTCCTTTCCAAACAGTTCCACCAATTGGAAACCAAGCATTCAACTCTATGGTGGCCATTCCCATTCAATCCACCGTAGTAACTAATGTAATACATTCTATGATGACAAATATGTGTCAGAAGAATTTTAGCAAATGGCAAAGGAATTATGTGCTTGTCATATTAATGCAAATACAGTGTCTCTTTAAAAAATGTTATTATCATTTTCTTACCTTTTATTGTCATCAAATTCTACTAGTGAATGTAGCATTGTTATGTTTTAAACCATTTGTCCTTCATCTGTAACAAAAGGAGAAAAACTGCAACTGGCCTTAATTTTGAAAACAAATTATATATGGCTGGAAAGATGGTTCTGGTGTTGGTGGTGCATGCTTTTAATCCCAGTACTTGGGAGACATAGGTAGGCCCGGGCTACCCAGAGAAAGTCTGTTTCAAAAACAAACAAAAAATAAACAACAACGAAACAACTAACCAAACAAACCAACAAAGTACATCCTGCCCTTGCAGAGGACCCAAGATTGGTTCACAGCATCAAGAGGCTCACAAGTGCCCGTTACTCCAGCTCCAAGGGATTTAACATTCTCATCTGGTCTCTATAATAACCTGCATGAGCAAGTACATACTCATATGCAGACACATAACATAGAAATAAAAAGCTGGAGCCAAGTGTAATGCTATGTCGCTATGTGTATTAGCGCACATCTTTAATCCCAGCACTAGAAGACAGAGGATCTCTGTGAGTTTGAGGCAGCCTGGTCTACATAGTGAACTCTAGCCAGAGTTACAGAGTGAGACCCTGTCTCAAAAAGCCAGAGTAAATAAAATAAAAAAGAATAAAAGAAATAGTTTTGGCAAGATGGCCCAACAGGTAAAGGCAGCACACACACACATACATACACACACACTTTCTCCCCCCTCTCTCTTGTAAACTAATAAATAAACACAATTCTTAAAACAAAACAAAACAAAAATAGCAGTCGAGGGTGGTGATGTAAGCCTTTAATCCCAGCAGAGGCAGAGGCAGGTGGATCTCTGTGAGTTCAAGGCCAGCCTGGTCTACAAAGTGAGTCCAGGACAGCCAGGGCTATTAAACATAGGAACGCTGTCTCGAAAAAGAAAACAAAAGAAAGAAAGAAAGAGCAATGTGAAACAAATGATTAGTTACACTCACTAGTTACACTCATTACTTACATTTCACTAAAGAAATGGCTAACACAATTATTTCCATATATAGTAATATATATTATGATTATAGGCAACTGACTATACAAGAAGAGTGTATAAAACTTTAGATTTCCACTTTCCACCCTGCCTAGAGATAGGTCCTTGTGGCGTTCTTGTTTCCCAGCCTAATTTAAAGGGGAAACTTACACAATATCCAGAGCCCTTGATGTCCTGCAGATGAAGGAGGAGGATGTCCTCAAATTCCTTGCCGCAGGAACCCATTTTGATGGCACCAGCCTTGACTTTCAGATGGAGTAATACACCTACAAAAGGAAGAGTGATGGCATCTACATCATAAATCTGAAGAGGACCTGGGAGATGCAGCTCACATCTCCCAGGTTGTTGTTGCCGTTGAGAACCTGCTTATGTCAGCATTATTTCCTCCAAGATCACTGGCCAGCAAGCTGTGCAGATGTTTTTTGCTGTCCCTAGAGCCACTCCAATTGCTGGTCACTTCACACCTGGGACCTTCACTAACAGATCCAAGCAGCCCTCAGGGAGCCATGGCTTCTAGTGGTGACTGATCCCAGGGCTAACCACCAGCCCCTCACAGAGGCCTATTATGTCAACCTGCCCAACATCTCTCTGTACAACACATATTCTCCTCTGCGCTATGTGGACATTGCCATCCCATGCAACAACAAGGGAGCTCACTCAGTGGGTGTGATGTGGTGGATGCTGGAAGTACTCCGCATGCATGGCACTATTTCTTGTGAACACCCATGGGAGGTTATACCTGCTCTTGACTTCTACAGAGATCTAGAGGAGATTGAGAAGGAGGAGCAGGCTGCTGCTGAGAAGGCTGACCAAGGAGGAATTCCAGGGCAATTGGACTGCACCAGCTCCTGCTTTCACTGCTGCTCAGTCAAAGGTGGCAGACTGGTCTGAGGGTGTGCTGGTACCCTCTGTACCTATCCAGCAGTTCCCTACTGAAGACTAGAGTGCCCAGCCAGCCACTGAGGACTGGTCAGCAGCTCCCACAGCACAGGCCACCGAGTAGGTTGTAGCCACTACTGAGTGGTCCTGAGCTCCTCTGCAGTCACCTGAGCAAAGGGAGAAAAGGTGGAAGGAAAATAAAGTTCCTAAAAGCTGAAAAAAATTTCAGGTGGGGTATACTTTATACTTCCAGAAACAAAGATAGTGGGGAAAAAAATCTCACAAGCAAACAACAAGGGGCAGGAGACTCTAGGTGCTCAAAGCTGCATAACATTAGGTACAACAGCATAGGGCTTCTGTAACCATTGCCTTGGGTTTTGATACAGAAGAAATCCAGTGCAGAAGGGCAATGCACAGTATATCTATAGTCCCAGCCACTCAGGAGGCTGAGGCAAGAGGATCAAATTTGAGGTTAGCATGTCTTTAAAAAAAAAAAAAAGTTAAATACAAACTTAAAAAAAGAAAAAAGATCCAATGGAAGTCAAAGCCAGAATAAACTCTTCAAAGGGGAGTACTACAAAGGTCTCTTCACAGCCATGTGAACTGTGCATACCACTGGCAGTGCAAATACGGTGAAAAATGAAGTTCTTTCCACGTGATAGCTGGGATTTCTCCACTTAGTCCAAGACTTGGTTTTTCTGGACCCCCTTTCTATTTTTTATGATGACAGGAAACCTTTTGAAGACTCCAGATGTGTCCTTGAACATAGTCCATATATTAAAACTTTACTTTGAGCAGTTCAAATGTGCCAATGGGATGTATTCTGACAATAAGCAACTATGAAGTTGTTTCAGATTCTATATCAGCTAAGAATATTATTGGTTCTGTGCTAGTGTGCTGACATACACATTTAACCCCAACACTTGGTATCCTGAGGCAGAAGGAGCTGAATTTGAAACCAGCCTGAGCTACGTTGAAAAACAATCTCAAATACACACACACACAGGAGCAAGATATTAATGACTTTTGTGTGGATATAAAATTGTGAATAGCATATGTTGAAGGTGATTTGAAAAAAGGGCCAGGAGGAGTAGAAAATGTTTCTGGTGGTACAATGTCAAGGGGCCACATGTGGTAATGGCCTTTTCAGGCTCCCAAGTTGGCCAACGGAGTATACATACAAAGAATGTGTCTGTAATTCTTAGATGTTTTTAATTTTTAATTGTCAAAATATATTTTAACATTTTTTAATGATTTTCTTTATTTTGTGTATGTGTGTCTGTATGTATGTAGGTGCACCATGTGGTTACTTGGTGCCCATGGAAGAAGGTATCAGATCCCATGGAACTAGAGTTACAGGTGTTTGTGAGCTATCTGTTTTGTGTGCTGGGAACTAATCCTGGATCCTCTGCAAGAGCAGCAAATGCTCTTAACCACCAAGCCACCTCTCTAGCTTGATATATTTTTACTTAAAAAAAAAAAGTATTTATTTATTTATTTTATATATATGAGTGCTCTTGTTTTCATGTACACCAGAAGAGGGGATCAGATTCCATTACAGATGGTTATGAGCCACCATGTGGTTGCTGGGAATTGAGCTCAGGACCTCTGGAAGAAAAACCAGTGCTCTTACTGGCTGACCATCGTTCCAGGCCCCATATTTTTACTTTTAAGATATGTATGTACGTGTTTGCCTGTATCCCTGGAGCTGGAGTTACAGGTGGTTGTAAGCCACATGTCATGGATGCTGGGAGCAGAACTCCCGTCTTAACTGTAGAGCCATCTCTCCAGCCCCTGTAATTTTATTATTAAGAAGCATTTTAATGATTTGCTGTTCATAAAAGTGAGTACTTTTTGCTTACCCACCAGTCATTTTTGTGAGAGCTGTGTTTCAGTCACAGATTGGGGAAGAACAGAAAGGTTTATCACCTTGCTCACCTCCCAGAGACTCCGTTGTTCACTAAAGTAACAAGGCAGGTTTAAAGCCACAGAAGCAGCTGGACATTAAAGTGCTTGCCTTTTATCCCAGCACTAGAAGGGCAGAGGCAGGTGGATCTCTAAGTTCTAGGCCAGACTGGTCTACAGAGTGAGACCCTGTCAAACAAACAAATAAACAAACAAACAAAAAACAACTACGGTAGAAAGCAAATGGTTGCTTAGATTGCTTTCATTGATGGCCACATCCACCATCTCTAGAAACAGGGACTCTAGACCAGAAGGGAATAAGGGCTCCCACAAAGAGTACTGAAGACTGGGGATGTGGAGGAGCTGAGAAATTCATCTTTGGCAGACAGTAGCCAATATTTCTGGACAAGGCCATAAACTTGTCCTCATGGTATCCAGAGTGGGACTTGAGACCTTACCCCATCTGCAACTTGAGGCCTGGATGGATATTTTGCAAACTTCTTTCAGATAAGATTTTCTGGGTTAACAGTGCTATTCACCATGTAGCCTGTGACTAGGTGACTGTATCCTGTTGTCCTGGACACTGGCCTCGCAAGCCCTGCCTGATCCTGGCATCAGATCTCCTTTCCTTCCAATTGTTCTCTTCCTATTTTGCTATACTGTATAGAGTAGCAGTCCTCAATCTGTGGGTTATAACCCCTTTGGAAAACCTCTATCTCTCCAAATAATTACATTATGATTCATAACAGTAGAAGAATTACAGTTATGAAGTGGCAACAAAAATAGTTTTATGGTTGGAGGTCACCACCATATCAGGAACTGTAGTAAAGCATTGCAGAATTAGGAAGGTTGAGAACCACTGGTATAGGCTGGAAAGATTTTGGTATTTTTTGTTTGTTGATTATTTTGAGATGGCTCAGTGGGCAGCAACGCTCTCTGTGCAAGCCTGTTGATCTTTGGAACCGAGGGTGGAGGGGGAGAACCAATTCTTGAAAGTTGTCCTCTGATTTCTCTATGTCCGCCACACTGATTCACTGACGTACATCACACATACATACATGTGCAGCAATAAATAAAAATATAAAGAGAGTACTAATTCAAGTTTGTCTCTATAGCATAGTTGGTGTTTCATTTATCATGGTGACAAGATCTAGGGATAGAAGGTAGAGGTTGCATCTTCCTACCATCTCCTAAAAGGAAAAGCTTAGCCATATCCCTGGCTTTTGTAAGTCTGATTCTTCATGTGTGGAGTGGATTGGTTGAGGCCATTTCATCTTATCATGTACTGTTTATGTTTGAGGATTCTTTGGAAATGGGAAAGCACAAATCTAAGGCCAGCTTGTTATAAATGGTCATTTTAGCCAGGCTGGTAGTGTGTATAAGTGGTCCTCTAATTCAGGAGGCTAAGCTTAAGCTCAGGGATTCAAACCAGTCTGGGCAGCCTAGAGAAAGTATTTTTAAATTTTTATTTATATGTGTGGGTGTTTTTGTCTGCATGCATGTCTGTGCACCACGTGCATGTCTGGAGGCCAGAAAAGGATGTCCGATTCCCTGGAACTGGAGTTATAGACCATGGCAACTGGCCATATGGGTGTTGGGAATTGAACCAGAATTCTCTGGAAGATCATTTAGTGCTCTTAACTGCTGAGACATTTCTCCAGGCCCAGAAAATGTCTTTTTTTCCCCCCATTCTAAGGCAGGGTTTCTCTGTGTAGCTCTGGCTGTCCTGGAATTGGCTCCATAGACCAGGCTGGCCTCAAACTCAGAGATCCACCTGCCTCTGCCTCCTCAGTGCAGGGATCAAAGGTGTGTGCCACCATGGCCTGGATCTCCAGAAAAAAATCTTAAACAAAACAAAATAAAATTGCCACTTAAGGACCCTTAGTTCCAACACATTGGAAGCCTGAGACAGGAAGACTGCCATGAGTTAGCCTGAGCTACACACACACACACACAGACCTTGTGTCAAAAACCCAAAACAATAATAATTATTTTTGGCTGGCCTGGAACTCATTAGGCAGAGCAGGCTGACTCAAACTCTTGGCAGTCCTTCTGCTTCAGCTTCACAAGTTCTAGGATTACAGACATGGGCCGCCACACCCAGTTTTTCTTTCTTTTTTTTTTTTTAAGTAGTAATTAGGATTTTAGGCTATATTCATTTTCTAAACAAAAGTACTACAAATGGTGAACTTAAAGCAACAGAAATTTATTTTTTTTCACAGTCCTAGAGATTAGAAGCACCAGCTCAAAGTGTCAGCTGTCTGAGGGTTCTGGGGGAAGGTCCTTCTTTATCTCTGCCAGCTTCTGGTAGTGGCTGCCAGTCCTTAATGTTCTCTGGATTGTAGGTGCTACGCTACAGTTTTTGTCTTCATAGGCCTTCTCTTCTAAGTATGTCTGTCTAAAATTCCTTCTTAAATGGACATTAGTTAGTTAAATTGAGAATAATCCTAATTCAGTATGACCTCACTTGAATGAATGACACCTGCAAATTCTTTATTTCTATTAAGTAATTTGTTTGTTTATGCTTTATTTTGTTTTTCAAGACAGTGTTTCTCTTTGTAGCCCTGGCTTCTGGCTGTCCTCAAACTTATTCTGTAGATCAGGTTGGCCTGGCCTCAAATCCGGAGATCCACCTCTCTGTGCCTCCCAGTAATTATTTATTATTATTATTATTATTATTATTATTATTATTATTATTTGAGACAGGATCTCACTATGTAGCCCTGGATGGTTGGTCGGAACTCATTCTGTGTAGACCAGATCTCACAGAGATCTGCCAGACTCTGCCTCCCAAGTGCTGGGATTAAAGGTGTGCGCCACCACATCTGGCTGAGACTAATTTTAAATGAAGTTTGAAAAATATTATAAGATGAAAAACTCCAGCGTTAACTATGTAATTATCTTGAAAGCCTGAGTGTTATCTAGTGTACATTATCGTTGCCAGATTTTCCTTTGTTTTTTATCACATTTGCTTTATTTTTTATTTTTTAATTTTTCCTCTTCTGGCCTCGAAGTTGCTATATAGTTGAGGATTCCTTGAACTTCTTGTATTCCTGCCTCTGCTTCCTAAGTACTGGGATTAAAGGTGTGTTCTATCATGCCTGGGTTTGGACCTTTGATTTTGACATTGTTTCATTTAATCAAGCTGTGCTTTAACTTTCAGTTATTGAACCTCCCTGTCTCCCTTTACATTTTTAGATAGGGTCTCCTGGGCTGGCCTCAAATTTTTGATCCTCTTGCTTCAGCCTCCAAACCACTGGGATTAAAGGAATGTGTCACCACAGCCATCTAAACTATGCTTTTAAATTATTTTCTGCTTAGGAAGTTGAACGACTTACTGAGCGACTAGAAGAAAAAGAGAGGGAGATGGAGCAGCTGATGAGCCAGCCTCAGCATGAGCGGGAGAAGGAGGTCGTCTTGCTTCGGAGAAGTGTGGCAGAGAAGGAACAAGCCAAGGCTGCCAGCGACATCCTGTGCCGTTCCTTGGCTGATGAGTCCCACCAACTTCGCAGGACATTGGCGGCCACTGCCCACATGTGTCAACATCTGGCCAAATGTCTGGACGAACGACAGCATGCACGGGGAGATGGTGAGGAGAAAAGCCCTGATGAGGTAGGCAATGAAGACTTGTGTGGCAAGAGTCATTTTCTGCCATTCTCTAGGACTCCGGAGCAATCACCGAGGTCTGGGGTGCCACAGAACCTACTGTTTTCTCAGTGAGGAGAATAAGCTTGCTTACCAGAAGAGATGTGATGGGACATGTAGCCTGTCCGCCAACTCCCAGCATTGCTTGTGGCTGATTCTGCATGCAGGTTGGGAGAAGGCATTTTGGTTCTTTTCTGCACCGAGGATAGGAAGGGAATTGCTGGGGATAGAAGGGCTGTCCCAGGAAGTGTTGTCATATGTGTTTTTGACAAACAGTGAAACTGAGGCAGATGTAGGTGACACTGCTAAGGAGGACAAATGCCTCCACGTGCCACATATGCAGAGTCCCGACCTAAAGCTGCTGGAAGACCCACGAGTGGCAGCCTGTTTTAGGCTCCTTGCATCTGAGTGGTAAGAGCTAGTTCAGCCAGAAGCCACACGAAGAGCCAGAACTTCTGTTGCTAGTAACACGGCCTGCCATAAGCTAGGCTGCCATAAAGCCAGCCTCTGGGCTATAGCTTCTTCATTATCACACAACACAGACCATCTTCATGCCTCAAAACTATGAACCCCCATGTCATCACTATGTGAGGTGATGACAGAGGGGCCAGAAGCTAGAAGGGCCAGGTTGCAGTAGGGACCCAAGAAAAAACCCCTGTGCCTCCAGGTCAGGACATTTGGGTTATGGCTCTTTGAAAGGTTTGGTAGAGGAGAGGAGAGGAGCATGACCAAGGTTTTGGCATTGGGCATATGTAAGGTAGTCAGGGGAGAGCTGCATCTCATAACCACAGGGCACCTGATAGTAATAGCGTATGACTGATGGGACTAGGACTCAATAGAGGCCAAGTGCTGGGCATGGCACCTTATTTCCTACTGGCAGGTGGTGCTGATCTGTGTGGAGCTGACAGGGAAACACTCACATTTGGTACCTCTGTGTGCCATACACACCCATCTACCAGCCTCCTGAGGCTGCTTTGAGATCTTCAAGGGGAATGTTACAGTGATACAACCCAGTGGGTGTACTTGTGACTTTTGTGTTATTATGACTACAATAGCAACAGAACAACTTTGGGGTGGGGCTGGTTTCAGTCTGTCATGGTGGGCATGGCATGGCCAAAGTCAGGGTAATAGGAACCAGTGCCAGAGGATCCTCACATCATGGCAGACAGGAAGGAGGTGGTGGAGACAGAGACAGAGACACACAAACAGAGAGAGACAATGAGACACTAGGACTAGGGGCCAGGTATCATCTTCAAAGACCTGCCCTTACTGACTCACTTCTGACTGCTGTGCTACACCTCCTAAAGTGTCGATAGCTTCTACAAGTAGCTATCAGCTGGGGATCAGGCTTTCAAACCATGAGCTTGTGGGGGACATTTCCTAACAGTGGTCCAGGCTGAGTCTGCATCTCCTGGGCACTGCCCACCCTCCACCCCCCGCCCACAGGGCCTCTAGATCACATCCTTTCTAGGCAGTTCTCTGAGGCTGCAGCAGTGTTCATAAGACTGTGTATGTTCTGAGGAAAGGGGACACATAGCTACCAGCAGCTTCTCAAAAGTGTGAAGAAACTTCAGATGGAGAACCAACCATCTCAGTTGGATTTCACAAGACGGTCACCCTAGAAGGAACACTGCTGTGTGTGTTTTTGTATAGGAGGTGATGGGTGCTCTTGTCCACGTTTGTGTAACTGAAACATTCCCCTTAAAGATCTCAAAGTAGCCTAAGCAGGTTGGTAGGTGGGTGCTGGCTTTTGGCACACAGCACCTCATGCCTCTAAGTCAGTATCACTTCTCAGCCCTGGTCTTGGCTGAGTCATCTGGGGTTTCCCAGCAGACTGGGTTAGGACATGCACTTCCTCTCATTCAAGGGGAATTCTTAAAACTAATGTCAGTGATTTACAGTCCCTCTGTACTGCTGAATGCCTGGGATTTCTGGGGTACACATTATACTCCAGAAAAGTTTTTATGAGACTTTACAGTTGGGCCAGCCAGTGGCTATTAGGGGTTAGTTTGGGATCTGACTTCTGTGACTGAATGCCCTGATTCTGACCCTATGAGAAGCACAAGTTAGGATGCCTCATCCAGATTAGGTCATTTGTCTACAGGCAGGATTTCTGTCTTGGCGACTCTGCAAAGGTAAGATGGATCTGTGGTCAGGCCTACAGCAGGGGTTTGGAAAGCCTCCTGGATGCTGGGTGGTATGTCTCTGTTAGAGAGGCAAATTACATTCCTGTCTAGGAGGAGCTGTACTTGCTATCTGCTTTGCTTCTCCATCGAGTGAACAGTGACCGCCTCCTACGGTACAGCTGCAGAGGTGGTCTGTGACCTCAGCCTCTGGCTCCAACTTCTCCTTTTCTGTATGTGATACACAGGCAGTGACAGGGCTTCTTATTGTCTTACCCTTATGTAGCTGGAGCGTGTAAGCAGGGATGCTTCTGGCCAGAGTGTTATTGAGAAGTTACAGGAAGAAAACCGGCTATTAAAACAGAAGGTGACTCATGTGAGTATCTAACAGCCTATTGAAAAGGAACACTAATCCTGACAAGCAGCAAATGAAGGCTTTGTCTTTAGCTGATGCCCCTTGGCTGCTTTTACTTGATCCACACCGTCTCCAGAGACCTGCCACAGAGGATATATAGGTCTAGACTTTCTCTGTCCTCCCAGAATTAACTAGTCAATAAAGGACGTGCAAGAATTACCATCAGGAAGTAGTTTGTGTGTGTGTGTGTGTGTGTGTTTGTGTGTGTGTGTTTGTGCTTGTATGGGAAGGCTACAAGGTGACATCAGGCAATTGTACCCTACCTTATTTTCGCAGCAGGGTCTCTTCCTGAATCAATCAGGAGCATATAGCTTTAGCTAGGCTGCCTGGCAATGAGCTCCAGGAATCTACCTGTCTCCCAGTCCCCAGCACTGGGATTATAGACATGTGCATCATACCCAGCTTTTACATGAGTATTTGGATCTGAAATCAGGTCTTGATGCTTGCTCAGTAAGTAGTGGGCTGGCTGAGCCAATGTCCCCAGAAGTAGTTTTGGGGTTTCTCTTTCCCACTCTGGCTCTGGGAAGTAGTTTTTAAGGCAAGGAAATTTTACCGAGTTCATATCTGTTTAAGACCCAAGACCCCTTAATATGGCCAGGTGGTGGCCTTTAATCCCAGCACTTAGCAGGCAGATCTCTGTGAGTGCGAGGCCAGCTTGATCTACAGACAGAGTTCCAGGACAGCCAGAGCTACATGGTGAAAACCTGTCTCAAACAAAACAAAAAACGACCGTTAATACAGATGTTACTATAATGTATCAGGGTCCCCTTGCAGGCTTAGAACTCTGTCTATACAAAAGAGAAAGGGAGGCAGTTTCTCCTTAGAAAATCTTACTTGGTAAATTATTGCTGATAACCACAGATTCATGCTGGTCTGAGCAAAAGTCTCTTTTGGTTCTGTCTTTTCAGGTAGAAGACCTCAATGCTAAGTGGCAGCGTTACGATGCCAGTAGGGATGAATATGTGAAGGGGTTACATGCACAGCTAAAGAAGAGACAGGTCCCTCTTGAGCCTGAGCTGATGAAGAAGGAGATTTTCCGGCTTAACAGACAGTTGGAGGAGAAAATAAACGACTGTGTAGAAGCAAAACAGGAGCTGACAGCTGTGAAGTTGGCCCGGGACACTGCGCTGGAGAGAGTACAGATGCTAGAGCAGCAGGTGTCCTCAAGCTCTGAGTAGCACCAACAGGGGTGTTTGCCTGTCTACTCACCACAGGCAGTGGCCCTAGTCTTGGGATAGATAGCTTAGGCTAAACATTTGGTGGCACTGGGTGGGATAGTCAGAGATGTGGGAGAAGCCAGGTAAGTTTTTTCCTTCCTTGAAATGTGCATTCTGTCATTTCTCAGATTCTTGCTTACAAGGATGACTTCAAATCAGAAAGGGCAGATCGGGAACGAGCTCATAGTAGGATTCAAGAACTGGAGGAAAAGGTCATGGCCTTGATGTACCAAGCATCTCAGAGACAGGTAAGAGCACAAGAGAATTTCTCCCTTTAGATGTAGGTTTTTTTTTTTTTTTTTTAATGAAATGTGAACCTTTGTTTGCAAAGATATATTGGCTGACAATACTGTTGGTGATGGGCCCTCCCCAGATCTGGGCAGGGTAATCTCTCCTGGGCCTAGGGTGAAACCATAGAAAACCTCTCTGTAGTAGTGTATTTAGCTGTGGAGGTTGGCATGGTGGCCTGTGGTGGTAAAGGCTAGCTGTCCTCAGGGCTTTTCCCATCTTCCCACTCATTGTTGCAATGCAACATAAGCATATCCCTGGCCTCAGGTGCTTTATTGGCAGTTCTGTGTCTGTCCTTGTTTTGAGGTAAAGACCCTATTAACTATGTTACAGAGGTAGCACTGAGGTCCTCCGGGATAGCCAGTGTGCTTGTTGCCACCTCTGGTTTTAGTGCTAGTGTATGTTGTTAGTGGAAGTTTCTCAGGCATGAAAGCTGGACATGTATGCCCTTTACCTCTCCTACCTGGAGAGACTCATGCTCAGGAAATTCTCAGGAAAGGTTTGTTACTTTAGCCTCTTAGTATCCACACATCTTCTGTACTGGGATAAACCCCAGACTCCCATCAGAGAATTTACTGTCCTGACATAGCTTAGATAGTAGAGGCACCTCTGGAAATCAATAGGCTGGGAAGGCAGAACTGACTTGGAAACGTTCCTTCCCAGTAAGATGTGAGGGGAACAAGTTATCTGTGAAGGCCACCCACTGTTCTGTTCTGAGCAGCTGCTTCCCTTCCTCTGCACCAGGGGCGACCTGGTAGATACCTTTCTTCAACCCCCTTGAGCTAAATTCCCATAATAGGACTTGGCACAAGTGCCAGTGCTCCTAATGAATGGAGGATTTTGGTGGAAACTGTGCCCCTAAGTTCAGAGGCCAAGAGGGTGGTGCCAGAGGGTTTCCGCAGTCGAAGAGGGCCCTCCTCCAGAACCTTTGCTCAGCTTGAGCAGTCCTTTTGACATCATATGATGGAATGTGGATATTTCCCCATCCTGTTCGAGATCAGGCTCATTCAGGGTGGTTAAGGCCATAGACGAAGCTATTCCCTTAAAGCTCTAGGACTGTAGGCATAGGACAGAATCTTCTAGCATGTAATATGGGCAAGGATAGGGACATTTTCTAATATGACTGTATGGGTTTGCTGCTCTGCCTGTTGATTTTGCCTGGTTTGTTTGCTGTCTCCCGTGTGCTTAAGATCGCAAGATCACTAATGGTGTAGGCATGATGGCCTCAGGCAGCCTTTTTCAATGATGTGCCAGAGGAGTGACTTTACCAGTTCTAGGCCTGCCAAGCCAGGTCCTCCGAAGGATTCCTCCTGAGCCCCAAGGGCTAGATTTCTAGTGGGGATCATGGCCTTTGCATTAGTTGTGGCCTCTCAAGCCTCCACTGTTGCTCCACTTGGCACTGTTGTGCCAAGGGGCACAACCACATGACAGTGGTGCTAGAATGATTGGAGATGTTGTCCCTCGAGAAAAATCCAAATTCAAACGCAAAGTGAAAGCACCAAGAGCAAGTGTTGGAGTAAGTAGCAATGGGCACTGCTTCTCACAGTGCTTTGTGGCATTTGTTTAGAGCCCATGTGCTGGCCTGTGCCAAAGGTGCACCAAAGGTGCACTCATGGCTGCCACTATAGGTCTGAGGTTGTCTAGCACCCCAAATCACATTGAGGAATAGTGGGACTTAGTTTGCCTGTTCCCTGGCTAATGCCCAGTCCATGCTGCTCACTCCATGCCCAGCTTTGCTTCTCTCACGCTAGTGGTAGTGAGGCATGGTACTAGGGTCACTTCCTTGAGTGAATATCCGAAGGCTGAGGGCTCCATTTCATGGTGGGGAGAAAACTCCACTCAGGCCTGTTCTTTCATGATATGACCAAGTCCCTGTAGGACGTCTTCAGTTGTTCACTTGGTACCTTCATCTAGACAGCAAGAAGCCTTAGGATTTGAGGAATGAGGTCTTCCAATTTAAGCTTTTGGAAACTCCCGAACGCCAAAAAAAATACCTTGATTCTAGAGCTTTGGAGAACTTTCAGTACGTGGGCTGATAGCTGTTGCTTGATGGATGTGAGGCACTGTGGTATATCAAGAAGCAAGGAAATGAGATTTAAGTTCTACTCTGAGATACTGTCTTTAGTTGTAGAACCTAGGGCCAGACTTTGTGACTTCTAGCACAGCCCATATAAACTGACTTTTGCCTTCTGTGCAGGACTCCCAGGAGCCAGGACCCTGTCGGATTCATACGGGAAGCAAAACTGCCAAGTACTTAGAGATTGATGCACTGCAGCATATGGCACCTGGTGACTGGAGGCCTGGGTCTAGGTCCCAACAGATGGAACCTTCTGCAGAGGGTGAACATGTCTACACAGCCCAGAGAGCTCAGGGTGACCTTCAGTGCCCTCACTGCCTGAGGTGCTTCAGTGATGAACAAGGCGAGGCATTTCTCAGGCACTTGTCTGAGTGCTGCCAATGAGCCAGAGCCATGAATGGCCCGTAACCAGCGTAACTGCTCTAAGGGATTGGTGAGGTGTCCTCAGACTCAGTCCTCAACTCAGTGTATTGCATTCTACTGGGTCCACAGATGGGCAGGGTCATTTTAATTTGGCCATGGGCCAAACTGGGTCAGAGGGAACTATGGACAGAACAGGAGGTAAGAGATAAGGTGAGGGGCAACAAATGGGAATCAGTCTTGTCTCTCATGTGGAGTTTGGACCTAGCTGTGAATTCAAAACTGCAAGCTATCTGGTGTGGGAGTATTCTGAGGCCTGCTTGCACCTAAGAGGTGTAGTGCTTGCTGGAAGGGGAGTTGCTATGGGAGCAGGGTGTCCTCTCTCCAAGGTGGAAGTTCCATCCTGTTGTGTGGGAGCTGCCTCATCCTGAGTGGTCGATGCTGCACTACACTTACACAGTACACTAGCGCCTTCCCAGACACAGCAGAACCACAGAGAAGCACCCAGTACTACCATCTTGTAGAACACTTGTATTTCCAAAAGTGAATGCACTTTTATTTCGTAATCATTTATTTTTTATAATAAATGGACTTACTACTGTGTTGCTCTGAGAGTTGGGCTGGGATGTGTGCAGGGACAATGGGTGTTTTCTGGTTGCTCAGGAGAGAACAGCTGGTAAGGAGAAAAATGCCTGCTGTCTTCCCCCAATTCAGAGGTGTCAAGGAGAGCAACCAGCCTGACTTGCTGAAGCTTCATAGGCAGAGGTTGCCTTAGGATTGACAAATGAAGTCTTCTAATTTAGGCATTTTTACCTTTAGCAATTCCAGAGAGCCAGGTAAAACTCTTTTTAATACCTGACCTTTGTTCTACACCACTTGGAGAAACTCTTGGGTATGTGGACTGAGAGTTGATGTTTGATGGAAGTGATGCACGAGGGTCATGATATCCTTTGACAGGGGCAAGAGGCTGGGTTTGGAACTCCATTTGATGCTCCTATTCTTCTGAGTGCAGGAATATTAAAAAAGATCCAGACAGGGGCCATTGGATAGCGTGATATTATGACCTACTCAGGTGACTGGGTACTAGCCTAGTGCTTTGCATCAGCTATCTTCAGTCCTGGCCCGGTACATAAAGGGTACATAAAGGGGGCGGCAGGCCATACTGAGAATGTATTAGGACTGCTAAGCCAGGGCAGCATGCAATTGTGTCATGGTATATTAAGTGTCAGGGCAAGAAAGGAGCTGTGTGCTGACTGAAGGAAGACTGATGTGTTAAGGGTTTGCCATATATTAATTTCATCTTAACAGTTTTAGGAGGTAGTATCATTTTCATCATAGGTGAAGATGAGGTACCAAGTGGTTAAGTCACTTCACCAAGATCACAGGATTAAATGGCAGAACTCAGATTGGTGTCCAGGCATGGAGTGGAGCTGGCTCAAGAATGTTCTACATATGCTGCAGGTACCAGAGCTGGACAGGTAGGGATGCCCAAGGAGCCCAGTTGATGCCACTTAGATTTCTAGATGCCAGAATTGGATTTGCTTTAGAATGGTATTTCCTTGGCATCTTCCCATTCCTCCCTTGTGAAGAGGGACCATTTACTCCATGTCATCATATATTGGAAGTATAAAACCTGTCTTTTGATTTATAGGGGGTTCATAGATTACTGTGGGTTTCAGAAGAGACCTCAGACTTTGAACAGTGTTGGGACTGTTAAAGACTCGGAAGAAACTAGTCATGAACCAAGGTAAAAGCTCATTGGTGCTTCAGGACTTCTAGCAGCTTCAGTAGAAGCTTCCAACTTAAGAGTAAGGGAACAGATTTGACTGCAGTTTAGGCCTGCAGGTTCTCTGAAGTTCCCTATCTTACACCAGCTTCATAAGAGTGCAGACCCAGTGTAGAGAGCAGAACTGGAGTAAGGCCTGTTGGCACTTGGGGAGTTCCAGAACTCACAGCAAAAGCTGCAGACCCAGGCAAGAGGCAACGGCTGACACAGGACAACACCTGATCTAAATAGAAGAAGTGAGGTGGAGCCTCTGGCTCTAAATACTAATCCCACAGAGGAAGATGACACCTCAACCTTACTGTAACTTAGTCCTCTCCTGAGCACTGTGAATACCATTGCTCAATAAAGGGGATTTGAATGTAAAAACAACAAGTACAAAAGAAAGAAAAATTTAACCAACATTAATTCTAGATGGGTGGCAAGTCTCAGCACAGAAACAAAAACATGAAAAACCAAGATAGTATGTTTTCTTTAAAGATTACTAATTCCGCAGTACTGGCTCCTAGTAGGAATGATTTGTCAGAATTTACAAAGAATTTAAAAGAATAGTTATAATTATGTTCAAGCAACTTAAAGAATTCATGAACGTACTCTTAAGAGAACAAAGAGCTAAATGAAATAATGAAGTCATTTTAAGAAATGAACATTGACGTCAATAAAAAGAACTGCTGAAGAAAAACCAAACTGAAATGATGCTGGAAATGAAAAAATAAGCCAAACTAAAAAACTCAGTGGAAATCTTCACCAACAGAATAGATCATGTAGGAAACAGTATGAAAGTGGAAGACACAGTATAAGAATTGGGTCAAACAGTAAGGCCAATGAGGAACTTTTTAAAAAGTGAACAGAATATGTGAAAGCTTTGGGGTACCACAATTGGACATCATAGTCCAATCTTTAAACTATGAGCATAAAATATTATATCAAAAGCATAAAAATATTTTTCTTTAAAAATTTATTTTATGTGTATGGATGTTTTGCTTGTATGTCTGTATTCTATGTGTTAGTGCTCACAGAAACCAGAACAGGGCTTTGGACCCCCTGGAACTGGAGTCACAGATAGTTGTGAGCCACAGTGTGCGTGCTAGAGATAAAAATCCTGGTCATATGGAAGAGAAGCCAGTGCTCTTAAGGTCTAAGCCATTTCTCAGGCTCTATACAGAAAATATTTTCAATAAAATAGAAGGGAATTTCCCAAATTTAGAGAAAGAGATAGATGCCAAGTTAGATACAAGAAGTCTACAGAATACTAAATAGGTAGGATAAGAAAATAAACCTCAACAACATAATTTAGTTAAAACACAAAAACACAGACAACAGAAAGGATATTGAAAGCTCCAAAAGAGAAGGGTCAAGTCACCTATGAAGGCAGGCCCATCAGAATGACACATGATTATTTTAAAGCCAGATGGGCCCCAAAAGTGTATTCTGAAATAGAGCTCTGAAAGGACACAACTGTAAAACCAGACTATTATCCAGCAAAACTATCTATTAAAATTGAAGATATAAAAACCTTTCATATTTAAAATAGTCTAAAGAGGGGCTGGAGAGATGGCTCAGTGGTTAAGAGCACTGACTACTCTTCCAAAGGACCCAGGTTCAATTCCCAGCACCCATATGGCAGCTCAAAACTGTCTGTAACTGTCAGTTCCAAGGGATCTGACTTCTTCACAGTAATGCACATAAAAGTAAATAAATTATTTTAAAAAATAGTCTAAAGAAATTTGTGACCACTAAGGCAACTCTACAGATAGTACTTGAAGGAATGCTTCATTCTTAAGTATAAAAATGACAAAGATGTCATAGGACTAAATAATCACAAGCAAACTAAATTGACATAACAGAAATCAATATACTGTCAATAATAACTATTTTATTCTTCAATAAAAAGACAGAGACTGGGGCTGGAGAGATGGTTCAGTGAGCACTCTCTGCTCTTCCAGAGGACCTGAGTTCAATTCCCAGCAACCACATGATTCACCACCATTTATATTGGGGTCTGATGCCCTCTTCTGGCATGCAGGTGTACATGATGAAAAAAAAATTAAAAGACACAGATTGGATAAGCAGACTGAATTAGAAGTCAGGATTCATTTTTTTTTTCTGCCTCCAACAAATACATCTCACCACCAAAAACAGACACCACCTTAGTCTAAAAGGATGGGAAAAGGTATTCCAAGCAAATGGAACTAAGAAACAAGTAGGCATAGCTAACCTAGTATCTGACAAAATAAAACTTCAAACCAAACAGAAATAAGGAAGGTTACTCCATACTCCTGAATAGATCCCTTTAATCCTAGTACTCAGGAGGCAGAGGCAAACAGATCTCTGTGAGTTGAAGGCTAGTCTGGGCTACATAGAGACCTTGTCTCAGAATATATGTATCAAATATGGGCAAACATACTTTCATAAAACACTTAGATATAAAACCACAGAGTATGCCTACTTTAGTGATACTGGGTGACTTAAGTACCTCACTCTCACCAGCAGACAGGTCATCTGGACAAAATCACTGGAGCTAAGTGCCACCATTGATACAACAGATGTAACATATTTATAGAGCATTCCCCCAAACTAATCACATTAAAAAAATACAAAGAAAGTCTCAACAAGTATAAGAAAATTGAAATAGCATCCTATATTTTATCTGACTAAAATGGAATAAAGCTGGATAGCAACAGCAATAGAAAGTACACAAACTTCCATGGAAATTAAATAATACAGTACTCTATGATGATGGATAAATGATGGAATCAAGAAGAAAACTTAAGAAGTTCCTTGAATTGGGTGAAAATGAAGACACAACATATCAAAATCTATGGGACACAATAAAGACAGTCCCTAAGGTGACAGATTAGTGTAAATGTCTATATCAAAGCATTTTCAGAACTCTTAAAATAAATTGGTAGACCTTAAAGCCTTAGAAAAGCAAGAAACCAAACCCCTAGAGGGGAAGAAATAATCAAAAGCAGGGCAGAAATCAATGAAAAAAAATTTTTTAAATTACGAAGAATGAAGAGGATACTCTTTGAAAACAAACAGAATTGACAGACTCTTTTAAAACTAACCAAAAGACCTAAATTAAAAAATTGAAAGGTGAAAAGGAAGATATTACAACAGATACTAATGAAATTCAGAAAACCATGGAGACACACCCTAAGAATCTATGGTATTTTTTATTTTCCTTTTTTCTTTTCTTGAGACAGAGTTTCTCTATGTAGCTCTGACTGTCCTGGAACTCCTGTGTAGACCAGGCTGACCTTCAACTCACAGAGATCTGCCTTCAGAGTGCTGGGATTGTGCCATCATGCCTGGGATCTTTCAAACATTTTATGGAGCCAGTTATTCTGATACTAAAATCAGATAAATACAGCATATGTGTGCAAGCACACATATTAAGAATGACTTCCCTGGGATAAAAAATGAATAAACTAATAAATTAATAAAAAATAACTTCCCTAATGAATATAAATACAAAAATCAATAAAATACAAACATCCTCAATAAAATATAAAAGCATTCATCATGACCATTTTGACTATTATTCCAATGATGCAGAGATGATTCAACATACATAAATTAATAAATGTAATTCATAATATAAATGGAACAAAACCAGAAATCACAGGAAGTCATAAAAAATAAACAAATTAAAAAATGCCTTTGACACTACATCCCTTCAAGGGATGTTTGACACTACATCCCTTCAAGGGATCAGAGCCATGGAAAGGCTAGACACGGAGCATATGTCAATATAATAAAAACTATATAACAAACTTATAGCTGACATCATACTAGAGAAAACTCAACGTATTCCCACTAAGATCAGGAATAAGACATTCTTTCCACTTCTATTCCATACAGTACTTGAAAACAGAATACAAGAAAAGGAATACCAATAGGAAAAGAAGTATCTCCTTTGGCAGATGATACCAATTTTATGCATAAGAGGTCCTAAAGAATCCACCAAAAAATTCTTGGGGCTGATAATCAAGTTCAGCAAAGTTGACACACAGAACCTGTGAATAAACTTAACCAAGAATATTAAAGACCTCTATAATGAAAGTTTTAAGACACTGAAGAAAGAAATTAAGGAATACATTAGAAGACAGAGACACTCACACTTATGATCAGAAGAATATCTGGCCACCCGTAGAGGTCCAGAAATGTATATGGAGGCACAAACAGCCAAAACACTCGAATGAAAAGAGTACCACAAAAGGTTACATCACACATGATTTCAAATTATACTAGAGCTATATTAACAAAAACAGCATGATACGGGCACAAAACAAACACACAGACCAAGGGAATAGAATTGAGGACCAAGATACAAGTCCACGCAACTACAGTTAACCTGAATTTTTACAAGGATACCAAAAATACACACTGGAGAAAAAGAAAGCATCTTTAAAATGCCAGGAAAACTGATACAGAAATGAAATAAATTAGACCCTTCTCTCTCACTATGTACAAGCTCAACTCCAAATGGATCAAGAACCTTAACAAAAGACCTAATACCCTGAATGTACTAGAGAAAAAGTACATGCTTCAACTTATAGGCGCATGAAAGAACTTTCTGAATAAGACTCCGATCACACAGGAAATATGACCAACTACTGGAAAATGGGATCTCATCAAACTAAAGAAACAGAAGTGTGTGGATAGATGGTCTACAGAATGGGAGAAAATCTTTGCCAGTTATTCATGTAACAGAGGACTAGTATATACAATCTATGAAGAACTAAAAAGGCTAAACATGCCAGGCAGTGGTGGCACACACTTTTAATCCCAGCACTTGGGAGGCAGAAGTGGGTGGATCTCCGAATTCAAGGTCAGTTAAGACTACACAGCGAGACACTGTCTCAAAAACAAATAAATAAATATAAATAAACAGTAAAAAAAAGATACATATTAAAAACAAAAATTCAATGGAAAAATAGGTCTGTGGGACTGAACAATTTCCACCAACTTTGGATTACCTTTAGGACTGGTGATGCTGCTCTGATCCAGTGCTTAACTTGAAGCAAACATGACATCTTGGCTTCCATTCCTAGTGCATGTGTCCATGTATACATGTGAGCCATTTTGGCTACCATTTCCTCTTAGCCACCCACGTTTTTGTTTTTGGAGACAGATTTTTGTGTATCCTTGGCTGTGCTGAAACTCATTTTGTAGAACAGGCTAGCTTTGAACTCAGAAATCCACCTGCCCCTCTACCTCTTGAATGCTGGGATTAAAAGTGTTTGCCACCACTGGCCCACATGCCATAAATTCACTTATTTCTTCTATGGGTAGCTCTATATAGGGTATTTTCTATTTTTTTTCTTTGAAGTATTTGAAACTTATTTTTAATCTTTTTCTTCACAATGTTTTAATTGTGTGCATTTGTCATTATGTGTGCATTTAGATTTTATAACTCAACCCTCTCCTGTTGAGACAGGGTCTCTGTACAAAGCCCTGGTTGTCTTGTAACTCATTATGTAGGCCAGGATGGCCTTGAACTCAAGAGATCCAACTCTTTCTGCCTTCTGAGTGTTGGGATAAAAGGTGTGTATCACTTTGCCTGATTTAGAACCACTATTTTAAGCTTCTTACCTATAAACTCATTGTCTACCTTTCTTGGGTTTCTATAGATTACAATTTCTCCTAAAGCTGCATTTTTCTTTCTTTTCCGCATAGGCTGTGAAAATCTGACCGGGTGCCAACACTGAATTTTACTTGACTAATATGGAAAGTGTTTGGGGGCAAGCGGTAAGGTTAGTTTGATCTAAGGTGTTTTTGGTTTTATTCTGCCAGTGTTAGCCCCTCTATTGAGTGATGCCCTTCTGAGGACTTCCAGTGCCCTGAGTGCAGGAGCAAAAGGCAAGAAAAGCCAAATTCCTATGCTTAAAAAACAGGCCACACTAGGAACTTTCATCTGTAATGATCCATGGTGCCTTACACAAACGGCCTGTTTCTAAAAACCAAGCGAGGTGGTGCATGCTTTTAATCCCAGTATTTGGGAGGCAAGGAAGGGGCAGGTAGCCCTCTGTTGAGTTTGAGGCCAACCTGGTCTACAGAGGTAGTTCCAGGACAGCCAAGGGTACACAGAGAAACCCTGTCTTGAAAAACCAAAACAAATGTCTAGCTCCAGAGAGCAGCTTATATTGTATTTACTACTCAGGTAGCAAAGGGATGGTTGTCTGTGTACCCAAATATGCACCTCATACAAACAACCCTTGAGGTAAGCCCAAGCACTTCTTACCTGACTGCTCTAAAGAACCTCTACTGCCAGCCAGGCACGGTGGCATATGCCTGTAGTCCCATCACTCAGGGAGGCAGAGGCAGGCTGATCTCTGGGAGTTCAAGGACAGCTTGGTCTACAAAGTGAGTCCACAACAGCCAAGACTATACAGAGAAACCCTGTCTCAACTCCTTTCCCCCAATAGAAAAAAATCAAAACAAAAAATCTACTTCCTAGTGGCTTCACTTGCCTGCTGCTTTCTAATTGTATGTATGTATATTCTTTGTCCGTACCTTTGAAAACTGTTTTACTACTTGGCACCAGTCTTCCATACACCATTACACATGGGACTTCATATTACCCTGCTTAAGAGAAATGTTGGAAAAGCCTTGCCGTTTTCTGATGATCCACTGCCTAGACTCATGTAGTATGTGCAAATGATTCAGCTGAAGGCCCTGGTGGCTCTTAGTTTGTCTCATCTCCAGAACCTTAGCCACAGTAGTAGCCTGTCTTTCTCCACCCATGGACTCCATATTGGTTTTTGACAGTACTAAGATCTGTAAATTGCCTTTGCTGTTCTTGGTGTCCCCCAACAGTGCACCAAGTTTCCTTGTCTCGTCAGTCATGTGCTACCCGTATGAAAACACAGTATGGCAGGAGTGTCTGCAAGCTGGTCCCCAAGAGGGCCCCTCTTCAGTGTATGTATGAGCATGTTTCACCAAGTAGCCAAAATTTTCATTCATCTCTGAACTATTATCACGTTCACATCAGAGGTGGGTCCAGAACAGTGCTAGCCTGGGACTGCAAAGACACAAAGGCATTTTCGTTGACACCTGGGGACAACTTAGGAGGATTCATGTTTAAAACAGAGACAAATTTTAAGCATGATTGCTTCTGCTTCTCACTGCCACAAATACACTGCCAAGCATGTTGTCAAAACCTATAGTGCCAACCCAGGAGCTATTCAGTCCAGGTAATGGAAATGTATTTAATCTTAAAACAAGCAAAAGAACAATAAAACTCTTGTAGGCTGGTAGTGTGGTAGATATTGCTGCTACTTTCACTATCTTTCCCCACTACCTGTTTTGTTGTTGTTGTTGTTGTTTTTTAATCCTTTTAGAAAACAAAATTTGCTGTCATGTTTTGTGAAATGCAGGACCACTGAAAAGCTCATTGCAACTTGGATTTGGGGTTTGTTACAAGCTCACCACAGAAAGTCCCTGTCTTAGAGAGCAGGAAACTTCCCAAACTACTTAATCCAAAAGGCCCCAAGTTAGCATTGATATTGCTATTCAAAGCTGCGTTCTGAATGCACCCCCTCAAGCCATGAAGTGCAAGACACTGACCCTTGCCATCTAAAGACAATCCTTACTCAAACCTGCTCAGCAGATACAAAAGCAAGATGACTTAAGGGTATCAGAAACGAAGCAGTCCATGCTTTTTCAGCTTATTTCAGTGTTTGGTTCACTTTAGTCGCATGGGTATAAGCAGTGGTTTGAATGAGAATAGCTCCCCAAGAGGTTCATGTTTGAATACTTGTCTCCAGTTGATGGAACTCTTCCAGGATTAGGACGTATGGCCTTGTTGGATAGGTGTGCTATGGGGCAGGCTTTGAGGCTTCAAAAGACTAGCACTATTCCTAGTGTCTCTTCAGTTCTAGTGTCATCCCTACCTGCCTGCTACCATGCTCCCCACCATGACAGTCAGAGATTCTAACCCTCTGAAACCATGAGCTCCAATTTAAACACATTTTTCTATAAGTTGCCTTGGTCATTGTGTCTTAACAATAGAAAAGTAACTAAGACAGTACATAAAGTTGAATGAAAAAAATTCTAGTTGATATTTCTTTCCATCTATTACCTTATTTCAGATTTATATTAAGTAAAAGAAATAGTCAAACATGCCTGCCCATAGGCTCTGGCAGGAAGTCTTCAGCCTCCCTAGGCCAATGCCCCCTTTGGGTTTTGGTTCCCCAACTAAAAGTGGAATGACCATCCTGCTGAGCTGCAGGCATCCTGCAGCCTCTACAGAATGAAAGGGTTGCCCTCGAACTCCCTCACTCCCTACTTTGCCCTCTCCACCAACTGGGACCACAGGCTTCTGTCTGGCACTTTTTGTTCTTCAAACTGTGAAGTTATGCACCCTTGATGACAGAGCCAAAGAAACTTGAGGTTTCTAGGGAAACTGGAAGTTCATTCCTAGCAGTGAACAACATATGGCTAGGAAGCGTGAGGAACTGGCCTGTAGCATACCACTATGGATCTGTAAGTGCTCAAGAGCTGAGGGATAGGTTCTAAGAGTATCTGGGCCCCAACATGTACTTGCTGCTGGGGCACCGAGGTTTTCCCATCACCATTATAGTGCCAACAGTTCCTGCTGATGCTACATCTGGAGACCCTGGGTTCCTCTTGGCAGGTGGCTTGGCTCCAGTGGAAGAAGTCGACAGTGTCTGGGGTCTCCTGGGAGGCAGTCCCAATGCTGGGTCTCTAACCATTTCCCCAATCAGGAGACAATGCCAGTATCCCTGGGAATAGAACCAGAATCTCTGCCCTTTCAAGAACACTGTTCATCAAGGTCACAGCCCTGCCTGCTTTTCTTTGCTGAACTATCTATCCCAGGAACACAGGGATGTGCTGCTTTCTAACCTGGAAAACAAAAGAAAAGAAGGCAACTTATTTCATACCTCTTCTAGGTAACTGACTCACTTCCTGTCCTTTGGTGCAAAATCTTCAGAAGGCTAGGACCTACTGTCCCCTCCCTCCCACAGCTGTTCCACCGGCTTGTCAGTGTCACTCTGGGTCTAATGAGCTTCCCACCTCAGGTCTCAGTCATCTTCTCTAGATGCTAGATGGCTCACAGTTAGAAAAATATGAACGTATTATGTACTGAGGTGAGTGGAAACTAGCTGACAACCCGGAAGCAACTGTGTGAGCTTTCTGTTAACTGTAACAAAGATGGGGCTAACCAAGCTAGGATTATTCTTTCACTTTTCAGTATCATTTACTTTGTTCCTAATTTAAACCCAAGTAAGCATTCCTAATTTTTCATTTTACTACAGATTCCAATTCTTCTCCTCAAAATGTGGATAGGTACCTGCATACAAGGCCATAGGTAACCCTCTGCTCCATGTTTTGAAGGCTCAGTCTCTATTCCATGTCCCAGTGACCTGGGCATAAGCCCCAACCCCTGCAGCTCCCTGGTACTTCTTGGCATGAGCACATGAAACCTAATCATTTGGTTCATGGTTGTGTCCTGCTGACTTCTCTTTTCTGGTACCTGTACTAGCCTGGTGTCCAGAAGACAAATGAGGTTACTATGAACCCTGAGACTGAGGAACGCCAAGAAGTGACTTTGGGATTGGTGGCCTTGGCTCCCTGGGAACAAGTTATCACCCATTTGACACCTCCCACCACACCCATCATCCCCAGCAGAAAGCAACCAGACTGGGTCTCCTGCTGTACTAATGTATTCCATCTTTCAAAAAGAAAGACATGATTTTAATATTACTTAACAATATGTTAAAAAAGTAGCCAGGCAGGCCTCCGTGTTAATACGGTTGTACGCTCTAGAACAGACTTGATGGTGTGAGTACTGGGTGGGTTTCTTGTTTTTAACGTTCTCATTCTGCAAGGGGTCTTACACAAGCTGGCTACAAGTCAGGGGGTCAAACACAAACAGCGCAACGTGTACACTCGGAAACAGTAGATTGTGAAAGAAGACAAAGGAGGCCTGCCCGCCCAGCCCGCCTTGGGTGGGACACAGGGCACATGGGAGCTGAGGGATGGCTGACACCCTGGCGGGGACAGATGACAGGACAGGGCGAGATGCAGAGGCGACAGAGCCACGTGGATGATGCAAACTCGTCTCTGGCCACGGCCTAGGCCTCTGAGGCCGTGGTGGTGGAGGAACTGGCGGGAACTACTGTTCCATTCCGACAGCACAGAGCTACAATCAAAGAAGTCTCACTCACAGACTACACGCACACAAGCTAACAACGCAGGTCGAGCAGCAAGTTCTCGGTCTGGGGGTCTCAGGCCATGGCATCCCACCCTACACACCCTGGGTGGGTACCAAAGCTCTGGGGAGCCAGTGAGGGGCTTGGCTCTTGAGTGGCGCAGCCCAGCTGCCTCCCACATATCCCTCTCCAGGCAGTCCTCATTCAGTGGGCAGCAAAGGTGGCTTTCTTCAAGCTAAAGTTGGACCAGTTGATGGATAGTCTTTGTCGGTTCTGTCTAGCAGAGTCCAAGCAGAACCTGCCAAAACAAAAAAGCAAATTGTCACAGAACATAGCCTACACCCAGTTTGGCAACCACCACACCAACCTCTGATTCTTGCTATTAAGTTACTGGAGAAGCTCAGTGAGGTTTGAGGTCAAAAGTCTCCATGTTTGATGGAGTTGTCCCATCTTCAGGACACTGGCCAACTAAGCGGCTTGTACATTTTCTGGTGCTGTCATCTGATACTGTGTTTAGGTGACAGACAATATAGTATAAGAAAAGTAGCATTTACTGTAGGAAAGGGACTGAGTATTACTAAAGGGCTCAAGGAAACCTCTTCTCAGGTGATCATCTGAGAGCAGCTGACATCAGTTACTATTCTGCCTGAGAAAAGGGCTAGGGTCCCACTACCTCCCTATCTCAGAGACTCCAGGGACTGAGGTAGATTCTGATGCTCTATTTAAGCCACTACCCAAGTCACAGCCTGCTTCCCAGCAGGAGGGTGGACTGTTGGGCAACATAAGGTCAGAAGCCACCTCACAAGAGGCAGGACTCCAGGACAGTCCTGCAGCAGGTCTTCCTATGATACATAATTCACAGTCTTGGTCAACAGCATGAGCTCACTCAAAACAACAAATTTGTTCAGGGTAAGAAGCCACTGGCTGGCTCAGCCTCCACAGCAGCCATGATTCTCAGGAAGGAAGACACATTATGGTTACTTCGGCTGGGTATGCAGGAAAGCCACAACTAGGGTCACAGGCTAATAACCGCTTGACAAGGACCTTGTATCATAGGAGCTGCTAGAAAAAGCAGGCTTCTAAGCTTAAAGATGAGGTTGCCAGGAGGCAGCCCGCAACTTCTGTAACTGACCAGAAGTGCTACAAGCTTTTTAAGTCTTATAGTCTGTGGTAATCCTGCACGCTGTCTTGATGACACACAGGCAACCATGGCCACACAGACTCAGCAGATGTCTCTGATGTTAATGTGAAACAACATTTAGAGAGTAAAACCCAAAATTTGTATAATTTTTGTGTGTTCGAAAATGTTTCCAACTGCTTCAATGTACAAATTCTCTTAGCTCATGAGTCATACACCAGCAAGGGTAGGCTGGGTCTGGCCCATTGCCCACAGCAAGTGGGTTGCATCAAGGGCATCAGCTAGGTCTATATGTCAAGTGGCAGTTTTGGCCTGTCTTAGTTATTCACAAAATAAGAATTTACTATGATGAGAAAGGTTACAATACTCTGCTCTCCACTCCATCCAAGGAGACATGTCCTCTGTACATGAAGGCCTTCAAACTTGAACCACCTGCCAGCTCTGTGCTGAGCCACAAGCACTGCAAGCTAAATAGCTTCTGAAAAAAAAAAACACCCTTTGGGAGATGGCCCAGTAGTTAAGAATCCATAACAAAGATACACATATGGTTCTCAATACCCATTTTGAGTGGTCCATAGCTTCTTTTAACTCTAGCTCCAAGGCATCGGATACATATTTCTGTCTTCTGTGAGCATTCTCACATAAGTGAGTATGCACATGTGCATAGAATTCAATAAATAATAAAAATAAATAAAGAAAATCTTTTTCAAAAAGAATCAGCCTTTGCCCTGTTTCTCAGGCAACAGTTAATTTGTGTATTAATGATGGAAAGAGTATTTTCTTTCTTCTTTTCTTCTTCTTCTTCTTCTTCTTCTTCTTCTTCTTCTTCTTCTTCTT
>NW_026596051.1:17739180-17749135 GCF_907164565.1 Psammomys obesus | reverse complement strand
TCTTCTTCTTCTTCTTCTTCTTCTTCTTCTTCTTCTTCTTCTTCTTCATAATTTAGTTTTATTTTATTTGCATTGGTATTTTTGCCAACATGTAGGTCTGTGTCAGGATCTCAGATCCTCTGGAACTAGAGCTCCAGACAGTTGTGAAGCTGCTATGTGGGTGCTCAGAACTGAACCAAGGTCCTTTGGAAGAGCAACCAGTACGCTTAACCACTGAGCCATCTTTCCAGCCCACACAGCATTTTCCTTTTGTTTAAAGACTCTTGTATAATTTCTCATTCTCAACATTCCAGCTCTGATTTGGGAAGCAGAATTTACAATGAAACCTAAAATGATGGTTTTCAGGTTGTCTAAATATTTGTTTTTAAACTATGGTTCAATCATTCAACCAGGTACCTGTGGCTGCTCAGCTATGTGCTGCCCATTTGTTGCCTCTGTCCAGACGGAGAAAGAACAAGTCTCTGCCAGGGAAGGACTGTGCCATCTCAGCTCCAGAATCCAAATTCTTTTCTCCTGGAGCTAACCTTATAAACCTCCACTATCTACTGTCCAATTGTCACCCACATGTATGGGCTCTATCCCAATCCCTTTTCTCTACAAAGCAACAAGAATGCCCAAAGCCTTTCAGGGAACAAGCTCAATCCTTGCAAAGGCAAAGCTTACCAGAGGCTCAAAAATATAAAACACTGGCTGCTCCCCAAAAGAACCCCAGGCCCAGCAAGTGGATAGCCTTATCTACATCTAAGATCCAGACCCATCAGGTTTGCCATCACTGGACCACATTCTACATGTACCACACTCGTCTATACAGGGTACCAAAATTGGGATTTTGGATAGCTGAGACATCTAGTTTTCTGGCCTTTCTGTTGAGAGTCAGCCATTGCTGGACTACCAGCACCATGTCCTATAAGCCCCTCTAATAAATCCTCTCTTAATATATATCCATATTCATTCTATCATTCCATTTCTCTAACGATTCTAATACACTGACCATTGTTGGGGTTTATGATATTAACTCTTACTGTTTGAACAGGATTTGTGGGTTAAGGCCTTCTTTGGCACTTTTTTGTTGGTGGTGTCTTTTAAATTTTATGAATACGTATGTTTTGCCAGCATGTTTGTATGTGCACCACATGTATGCCTCGTGCCCAGGAAGGCCAGAAGAGGGCACTGGATTCCCTGGAATTAGAGTTACAGATGGTTGTGAAACACCAGGTTAAGACTTGGAAATGAATGAGGTCTTCTCCCAGAACAACAAATGCTTTTAATTGCTGAAGCTATCTCTCCAGCCTCAGTGAGTGACCCTCTCCATCTTTTACTTTTTAAACATTTTCTCCTTTCCTTATTATATATAAAAGCATGTGTATGTCAAGGCACAAGTGTGGGAGTCAGACAACCATTACCTGGAGTTGGTTTTCTCCTTCTTCCACAAGGGTTCTGGGGATTGAATTTAGGTTGTCAGGCTTGGCAGCAAGTGCCTTTACCTGTTCAGTCATCTAGCTGGACCCCTTTATACTATTTTCCTTTGAAAAGCTCCCTGAGTATAAATATTGTACAACCTCTGCTAGCTTCAAGCATGGGTACTGCAGTGATCTGGGTACTATGCTAAATGCTATTTGCCTCACCCTTTCCCATCTGTTGTTCTCTTCTTTTTGGAGAAAACCCAGGACCTCAAACAGCTAAGTAGGTTCCCTAACCAATGAAGATAAATTCCCAGCCCATAAGTGCTAGGTCTATTTAAACTTTGACTTCAAATTATTGATGATAAAGAGAAAGCCAAATTAACTTCTACACTCACCCACACAGCTCTTGTGTGATAAGACTGTTTTCACATTTACTCTGTAGACAAAAGACTGTTTATAAAATAGTTTTATTCCCTCCTCTCAAATTGTTTGAGCTTTCAGTTTCTTTTTTTTCTATACTGGCTAAGAATCACAGCTGGAAGTTGAGCAATATGGAAAGACAGAGTACCTCTATTTTAGACATGCTTCTTTCTTCCTTCCCAGGCAGGGAACTGTTTCCTACAGATTTTTCCCCCCTCTCTCTTTATATTAGTTAGGGTTCTCTAAAGGAACAGAACTATCGTGTGTGTTATTTATTAGTGACTTACAGGCTGTTGAACCAGCTAGTTCAACAATGGCTGTCTACCAAAGGAAAGTCCAAGAATCCAGTTCAGTCCACAAGGCTGAATGTTTCAGCTGGCCTTCATAAATGCCAGAACCCTAAAGAAGTGGGCTCTAATGCCAGTAAAGGAATGGACTCGACAGTGACAGTAAGGGCAAGCAGGCAAAGAGAGAGTTTCTTTCTTCCATGTTCTTTATATAGACTGTAGAAGATGTGACCCAGTTTAAAGATAGATCTTCCCACCTCAAAAGATCCAGATTAGAAGCTGGTTTTCCCACTTTAAATAACTGAAGAGCACAGTCCGTCATAGCTGTATTCATACACTTGGGTTTTAGTTAATTCCAGATGAGTCAAGATGACAACCAAGAAGAGCCATCACACTCTTTACTACAGTAGTTCACCAGCGGGTTGTTTCTACTGGTCAATACTGCAGTTCTATTTGGTTTTATTTTGCTTTGTTTTGTTTTTGTGACAAATGTCTCATAGCCTTGGTTGGTCTCAAAATCACTGAGATCTGCTTGCCTCTGCCTCCTGAATGATGGGATTAAAAAGGTGTGTGGCACAACTCCCAGCAATACTGCAGTCCTTTTTGTTTGTCTGCCATTTCTATTTTGCTTCTGTAGGTTTTTTTTTGTTTTTTTTGAGACAATTTTTTTAGGCTGGATCTTGCATTCACTTTCCAGGTGTACAACACCGTGTCTGGTTATTTCAAGTATGGCATTACAAATAGTTGTATATATAAATGTACATTCAAACTTTTTAATATCATCTCTCGGTATGGGGCTCTCGGTAGGCTGCGACCCCGCTGGGGAGGGCATATGACCCTTTCACAGGGGTCACAAATAAGGTATTCTGAATATCAGATATTTACAATTCATAACAGTGGCAAAATTACAGTTAGGAAGTAGCAACGAAAATAATTTTATGGTTGGGGGGGTCACCATAACATAAGGCACTATACCAAAGGGTTGCAGCATTAGGAAGGTTGAAAACTACTGACCTAACTGATACTTTTATTTTGATCTATATAATGTGCTCCAACTTATTTTCATTTAATTTTTGTTTCTAAGGCAGGGTCTCATGCTAGCCTAGGCTAACCCAAAGTCACCATGTAGACCAGGTTGGTCTTGAACCATAGTGATCCTTACCTCAGCCTCTTTTTATTTTTTTAATTTTATGTTAAAATTAATTTAATTTAATTTTTTTAATTTTAATTTTTTAATTTTATTTTTAAAATTTTATTTTATGTGCATTAGTGTGAAGCTGTCAGATCCCTTGGAACTGGTGTTACAAACAGTTGTAAGGTACCAAATGGGTGCTGGAAATTGAACCCCGGTCCTTTGGAATAGCACACTGTGCTCTTAACCACTGAGCCATCTGTCTAGGCCCCACCTCAGCCTCTTGATTGCTGGGAATATAACTATGAGATACTGCATCCAGGCACATTTTTTTTTTTATTTGTGGTTACTGACATATGTTTGTGCTTAATATCTTCCTTTTTAAAAAAAGATTTTATTTATTTATTTTATGCACAGTCAGTGCTTTATCTGCATGCCAGAAGAGGGCAGTAGAGGGCGTAGATGGTTGTGAGCCACCATGTGGGTTACTGTTCTCTGGAAGAGCAGACAGCTCTTAACCACTGAGCCATCTCTCCAGCCCAGTATCTTCCTTTTTTAATAAAAGGTTTTTTTTTTTACTATTTATGTACATATGTGTCTGTATATGCCACATGTGTTGGGGTGCCTGTAGAGGGCACAAGGAGTTGAATCTCCTGGAGCTGTAGTTACAGGAGGTTTTGAGCAGCTCCTTGTGGGCACAAAACACCGGAACTCTAGTCCCCTGGAAAAGGAGCAAGTCTTTTTGATTGCTGAGCCATCTCGATAGGCCTATTTCTCTTCTTCTCAAATATCTACGTATTTTTAATTATGTGTAGGTCTGTGTCAGAGTGTATGCATGTGAGTACAGGTACCCAAAGACGTGAGAAGAGGACCTTAGGTCCCCAGATCTGGAGTTACAGGCAGTTATGAGATACTGACAAAACCTGGGTCTTTGTGCTATAATAGTATGTGAGCTCTTAACTGACGAGCCAGCCCTCTAGCCCCTACTTCTATTTTTGGAGAAAGATTTTCACTGCATAATCAAGAACAATCTCAAATTTGTTATCACTTTATCTCAGCTTTCCAGACAACTGGAACTAGAGAAATGAATCACAATGCTTGGGTTCAGCCTTGGCTTTAATTCTTTGCTGTCCTAGCATCTGTTCCCAGGCACTTGTGGCCAGGAAATGTAGGTTGGCATGGAACTGGTGGCTGAGTATCTGTAAATTAAGGCATGTATAAGGCTGAGACAGGAAGATCTTGAGTTCAAGGCCTGCCTGAGTAACTTAGTAAGATCATCTCTCAAACATGGGGCTGGGAAGGAGCTTTGCAGCAGGACACTGATTTGGTCAGTCTTAAAATGCAGATTGGGTATGTGGCCCCTCTGGAGCTCCTTAAAGTCTATGACATCAAGGCAGAATCCTGTACACTGACTTTGTATCCAACAACCTTGAGTAGATGCTTTAATAATTGAACAGGGATAAGAGGCTATATAGTGAGTCTACGGGCAGCCTGGGCTACATGAGACCCTGTCTTTAAAAACAAGCCAAACAATGAAAAAATTAAAAATTCAATTAATTTATTTACAAGCTTTTCTGGATTATATATAAATGTGCTTAAGCCATATGCAAACAATAACCATTTCACTTCTTCTTTCCTTTGGTTTCTTCCTGGGCTTTGAGAGTTTTTCATGTCTAACCATTAATATACGTCCTGCAAGTCTCTAATAGAGGGCAAATGCTTTTGCCTTGTCTTATTCTCTTTCTTACATGCTGTGTCCTTCATGGCCTTGAAGATGGTTCAGTGTTTAGGAGCACTGCCTATTGTTCCAGAGGATCTGAGTTTGAGTCCCTGCACCCACATGGCAGCCAAAAAATTAACTCCAATTCCAGGGGATTCAACCACCTCTCCTGGCCTTCACAAGCACTGCATGCACACAGTGCACAGACATACATGTAGGCAAACACCCATATATATAGAAAAAAACTCCAAAACATAATGTGCCCTTCTGGTCTTCATGTGGTTAAGACAGGGTTTTACTATGTAGCTTATGCTTGTCTGGAACTTGTAATCTTGCCTCAGCTCTACAAGCACTAAGGATTACAAGTCTATGACATGTATGCTGCTAAAGTAATTTCTGCTCCCATAATTCATACAGTAAATGAAGCATCCTTGAATATGGCCCTAATCACATTTGCCACCAGAAAGCTGCCATATCTTCAACATTATTTTTCTCCTTAAAGAAGGCTATGTTAGTACACTCAAATGCCACATGTACAGAAGTGTCATCTACAAGGCTTCCAAGAACATAGTTGGCTAGAATCAGAAGCAGCAGGTTGGGGAGGTCCCAGGTTCTTACACGAGAGGCTGCTGATTCAGGCCAACCAAGAGAACTGCCACTATCATCTGCTCTTTGAACATATGGACAATGAAAGAAGTGAGAGGTGAGTGAGGATAAGATGTGTACACAAGAGCAAGGGTATGGGTGGCATGAAGTGGGGGATAAGGTGGGACTATCTGCTATTTGGCTTGTTCCTGACATTCACCCAGGGTGACAAAAATGTCATGGGAGAGTCACGGCAAGAGGGAAAAACCAGATAAGCTTGGCAAACAAGAACCCACTAATGTCCTGACATGCAGGCCTTATGTTACCTTTTGAAATACTCCACCTCCCGCTCGGTCTCATCCATATCCACACTGTCCAGGTCGATGTCTTTAGGCAGGAAAACATCATCTGTAAAGTGAAGGAAAGGAGACACATTACATTATCAGAGTGGCCATCTCACCAAAATAAACACAAAGTGTACGACAAGATTCCGCAAAAGGCCGGAGAGGAGATTGTTCTTTTAACTACCTAGAGGCTCACTCATCTGCTAACAAAGCCATTACTGCTTCAAGGTCCCATCACCAAGAACTGCCAGAAGGAAGCCCAACTTAGAACTTAGGCTTTTCCCAAACAAAAGCGCAGCCCTGCTTCACCTTCCAGGGCACCAGAGGCTCATTGGTTGAAGGACATTGACATTCTACTTTCCAGAATCTCAGCCAAGTCTGAGAATTTCAACTTTTCTTCCCTGTTGTGTCAGGTCTGACTGGACATTGAACCCTTTCCCCAAGCCTGGCTCAAGGTTCCAGATATGCAGTATCACTGAAAATGTAAAGGTAGAGGGAGCGCATGTCTTTGTTAAAAGTGAACCTCAGTCTCCCCAAAACCCATCACCCTACTTCTATAATGGGGTGTTTCCACAGTGTCATAATTAGGGCACGTTTCACTAACTTAACAGTAGCTGCCATTGTGCCAATTCACAGGATTAAAGAACCAAGGACTTGGGAATGTCCATTCTGAAAAGGAACAAGTCCTGGAAGAGGGCCTCAGAAGGAATGAAAGATAAGATTCAGAGGAAAGATAGCCAATGATTCACAGCAAGGTCTCTACACACCTGCACAGGGCTGCATTCCAACACAGACACTACATTTGAAGATTCTAGCAGTAGTAATGAAAAGCACAGAAGGAAGATGCTATGGCAGCCAATGCCTGTTATCCTAGTCATTACATCCTGGCCACACAAAACCCTACTTTAAGTAGGAAAAAAAGAAAAACAGGACTAATGAGATGGCTTATCACCTAAAAGCACTGCTGCCAAGGTCTGACTACCTCAGTTGGATTCTTGCAACACTTTTTTTTTTTAATTTGGTTTTTTAATGTCTGAGTGTTCTGTCTGCATGAACACTGTATACCTGCATGCCAGAAGAGGGATCAGATCCCTTTACAGATGGTTGTGAGCCACCATGTAGTTGTTGGGAATTGAACTCAGGACCTCTGGAAGAGCAGCTGGTGCTCTTAACAGCTGAGCCACCTCAGCAGCCTTTTCCCACAACACATGTTGTAGTAAGGAAGCAAGTCCTGTGAATTACCTCCTGATCTCCATTCTTGTACAGTAGCATGCGTATGTGTCCCCACAACAAACAAGTAAATGTAAAATAACAGTAATAAAGAAGCAAAAGCAAAGAAAAACATACACACATAAATCAGAAGTCAACAGAACTCTGGCCCTGTCTGGGGAAGGCACAATAGTGATGCTGTAGGTGATGAGTGAAGCTCAGCAGCCTTTTCAGAGTCTCAGGACAGGGGCAACCAGAACTGCACAAACACACACACACACATACACTGAGCACACCAGGGCAGGTATAGTACTACAGGGTCTATCATATGCTTTCCTAATCAGAATACAGCAAAGGAATTAAAGCAGCTACAAAAGAGAAAATTACAAAGCCATGAATGTGAAGACAATAAAGTAACAACAAACAGAACCTCAATCAAAGAATATAATTACCACAGACAAGCAATAATTATGACAGGAATGTAAGACTGCCTTAATATTAGGAAACCAAAACAATAACACTATTATGAATGGGCCTGAGAAGAAAAATCGTAACTACCTCTGAAGGTACAAGAAAAAACAAACAAACAAACCTTGATAAAATTCAACACCCATTCTTCATAAAAGCATTCCAGACACTGGCCCCTGTCCCAGCATTAGATGGAACCTCAGCCCTAGAGGCATCATCTCAGTTAAGGTGAAAACACTACAACCATTTCAGGAAGAATATGATTCAGTAAGAAAACAACTAGAGGCACAAGACTTGGAAAGAGTCTCTATGTTGTAGTAAACACCTTTAATCCCAGTACCTGGGAGGAAGAGGCAGGCAGATCTCTGTGAACTTGAGGTCAGTCTGGTCTACACAGTGAATTCCAGGCTACTCAGAACTACATAATGAGAACCTGTCTCAAAACAAACAAACAAACAACAACCGCCCCCCCGCCCCGCATCCAAACAAACAAGAACTCCAAAGGCTGGAAAGATATTTTAGCAGTTAGAAGCACTAGCTACTCTTCCAGAGGACACTGGTTTGATTCCCGGAATCCACATAGCAGCTTATCATCATTTGTAACTTTGGTTCCAGAGAAACCTGACATTCTTCTGGTACCCACAGGTAACAGGCACACACACAGAACACAGACATACATATAGGTAAAACATCCATATACACAAAAAAATAAAGCCAAGCTGGGCATGGTCATACATGACTTTAATCCTAGCACAGGAGGGGAAGCTGAGGTAGTCAAATCTCTGAGGCCAGCTTGAGAAAAAAACACAAATTAGTAAAATTTAGAAATAAAAAGAAAAATGAGACTGTAAATGAATGAAATTTAGAAAATCTTTATCCCCCCACCCTCACCCCAAACACACAGGGTTTCTCTGTGTAGTCCTGGCTGTCCTGGAACTCACTTTGTAGATTAAGCTAACTCTGCCCCCTGGAGGTGCTGGGATTAAAGATGTGTGCTACTCTTACCACACCCTGAAATTCAAAAAATCTTAAGGATATATTTTTAAAACTCCATTCCATTAAATTGGAAAATGCTTATACAACATGCCAAGACTGAACAAATGAAATAATTCAACCAGATCTATAACCAACCACAAGACTGAAACAGTAATAGTTTTCCACATTAGAAAGATCCCAGAAATAAATGGATTCACTGTAGAATTCTATCCAAATTTCAAAAAACTAATGCCAGTATAATTTTAATTATTCCATAAAATAGAAAAAGGCTTCCAAACTCTAAGTCTAGTATCACCTTGATATCAAGACCAGATAACGACATAACAACAATAACAAAAGAAACTTATGAGCCAGGTATGGTGATACTACCTCCAGTCCTAGTACTAGGGAAGCAGAGGCAGGTAGATCTCTGAGGTCAAGGCCAGTCTGGTATACAGAGTAAGTTCTAAGACATCCAGGGCTACACAGAGAAACTTGAAAATAAGCAAATAAACAAACAAACAAAAATCCTGAAACAAATTAAGAACTGGAAGAGCAGGGTTGGTAAGTAGCTAATTTGGTATAGGGCTTGCCTACTGTGAACAAAGCCCTAGGTTCAATCCCTACTACTGCATAAAATGAAAATGGTAGCACATACCTTTAATCCTAGTACTTAGTAAGTGGAACCTGGAGGATCAGAAGTACAAGGTCACCCTAAGCTACACAAGATAAGTTGGAGGACTGTCTTTAAAAAAGCAAAACAAAAACCAAACAGCAACGAGAGAAAGAGAGAGAGAGAGAGAGAGAGAGAGAGAGAGAGAGAGAGAGAGAACGAAAACAGAGACAGTGTGTGCGTACAGGGGGAGAGCACATCTGTCACCCCTGTCTACAGATACATGATATACCTATTCCAGTGACTGACAAGACATGAACAGTGAAACAATTTAGTAAAACAAAGAACGTGAAGTTCACACATACACACACACACACACACACACACACACACACACACACACACTAGCTAACAGGACTGCAATTTGAATCACATATATGTTTAACAGTAAAATTTTAAAAACTTAGAAATATTACATTTGGTAATAATTTAATAAAATACATCAAAATACTATTTCAACAAGTAATTAATATAAAATGAATTGTGGTAAAGAATGCAGCTCAAAAGCACAGTGCTTTTCTGACATGCACATGCCATGGGCTTTAACCCCAGCACAGGAAACTAAATACATTGAGATACTTTATCCATTTTAAAATTAAGTTCCAGAACACAGTATGTATTTCGTAAGTTACACTACTTTAGTCCACATTTTAACTCACTATAAGACATATAGAAAAGCAGCAAAATAAAATAATAATAATAATAATAATAATAATAATAATAATAATAATAATAATAA
>NW_026596051.1:17671242-17739170 GCF_907164565.1 Psammomys obesus | reverse complement strand
AATAATAATAATAATAATAATAATAATAATAATAATAATAATAATAAAATCTAACAGGTGAGAAAAGCTCCTGCAAAACCTGTAAAATACAGTCTTCAAAAATAACAGTTCAGAGCAGAAAACAGAAAAAGACATGAAGTCCAGACACAGAACCAGTGCATATGAAAACCTGCTGCACAAGGACAGCACTGGAGGCCATAGGGGCAGGATACCTTGTAAATGCTTCAAGACAGCTATGTAACCATTTGGAAAGCCATTTAGAAAATGGTTACACAGTAAAATGAACCCACACCTCATACCTAAGAATAAAGCCCAAGTATGTTCAAGATCTATATGAGGAGAGGGAAAAGAAACCACACAAACAATATAAAGAAACTTGTCTTCCTCCTTAACCCTGGTGTCAGAATAAGACTAACAGTTATCAAACTCCAAAGGAAGGAAGACTGGTAAAATGACTACATAAAAGCAAACAAGAAAACTTACACATCACTGAAAAAACAGAGTACACCAAGTCCATGGAAACTTAGAAACTGGGAGAAAATTTTGGCAGCACTGAACAGAGGTGAAAAGCTCACATCCCGAATTTGTAAAAGATTTCTTTAAAACTAAATAACAAGATTCTAGCTAAAAACAAAGAAACAAGATAAAGACATGCGTTGGATAGTTTTATGTCAGCTTGCTACAGGCTAGAGTCATTTCTGGAAGAGGGATCTCACTAAGAAAATGAGCCCTATCAGAATGGCCTGTGGGCAAGCTTATGTTTTTTCTTGATTGATGTGGGAGGGCCCAGTTCAATGTGTGGATGGTGCTACCTCTGGGTACTATAAGACAGCAAGGTTCAGCAAGCCATGAGGAGCAAGCCAGTAAGCAGCACTCTTCTATGGCCTCTGCCTCAGTTCCTTCCTTGAGTTCTTGTCCTGACTTTCCTGGATGACAGACTACAAGCTTTAAGATTAAATAAATCCTTTTCTCCACAAGTTGCTTTTGGTCATGATGTTCTATTATAATAATGGAAACTCTAATTAAATAAAACAAGATGTGGATAGAAATTTTATAAAAAAGCATACAAACAAACCTTCTGTAAAAGTTAACTGAACGTACTGTAAATTAGATGAAAATCACTCTAAGGAGGAATTCCAGCTAATGTGCTGGTAAAAGCTAAAAGGCCCAGCATGGTACTCCAGGCTGGGCTTCGGTGGGTCAGCAGCACACAAGTGGCTTGCAGAAGGGCCTCCTGGATAGCTGAGGGAATGTGGAGGCATCCCACAAAGCAGCTGTACACTTGCCATCTAACCAGCAGTCCCTTTTCCAAGCAAGCACTCTAAAGCTACACTTCTGGTCAGGAAGAGAGATGTGGACAGTATTGTACCCAGCACTGTGTGAAGTTATAAAGTTCGGGAACAGTCCATTAACTGCTCCCCTAAGAGAATAGTTGAAGAGATTGTAGCATATTTCAAACAACTGTGAAGAGCAATTTAAAGAATAAGGAAGAATTCTTTGAACATATATGAAATGCTTCTCAGAATAAACTAAGTTTATTAAGAAAAAACCTGAAAGGCAAGAATATGCAGCATGTCACCTTTATGTACAAAACAGGAAGTTTGTACTTCTCCAGAGTGTAAAAGAGAAAATTCCGCAACTCCTTCAAAAAGGTTCTAGACCTGTGTAAGTCTGTAACCATGAGAACAAGTTCTTACTATTCAAGGACGTGTGAGAACACACACCTTGCATGGGAGTATCATGAGAACTCACTGTGACAAGGACATCAAAACTTACTATCAGATGGGAACCATCAACACAACTGTATTAGAAATGGGTGAACATAACCTCGGCTCAACATGACCGAGGATGGAAGGGATGTTACAGCGGCCACCTTCCTTACCCTCCAGTTCTGTACCTGTGTATTCAATTAACCACAGATGAAAAATATGTAGGAAAAAAACTGTGTACTTTTTATGTCTAAAATTATTTTAAAACAATAATGTAGCAGCTGTAAGTATTAGTATTGGTGGCAGTCACAGATGAGCAACACCCCACCTGCAGGGCCTGACAAGAGCTCACACACAGAACATCACCAGCCAAGGCTGGGAACAGTTCCCTCGTGATTTTTACTTACCAATTGAACTGCTGGTTCTTTCTCCTTTCTTCTTCTTATTTTTCTTATTCTTGCCTTTGGGCTGAGGAGAACTGGCCAGAATCAGCCTGCCATTCTGCAGGAGCTGGCTGGGAGTGGGTGGCTCAGGAGTGACAGTGTTCAGCTTCTCTTCTTTGATGTGGCTCAGCTGCTTTTTGTTGTTGTTGTTGCTGTTGGCTTTCCTCTCCTCTCTCTTCTGCTCTGTGAGGAGAGCAAGGTCAACTACTTTAGGCTTTAACTCTGGCTGGGGCCGGGGCTTGGGCTGTACCTCCGTGGTTTTGGGAGGCTCTGTGGGCTTCCTGGCTGACTCGTTGCTGGTCTTGCTGGTCTGCTTCAATTTTTGTTTGCTGTTTCCCTCCTTGTGATGATGCATCATGTCCAAGAGAAACGCAAGAGGCTCATGCTGCTTCCCATTGACTTCCTTGGATAGCAGAAGCTTGGAGTCTCTGGGGTCCACGGGGTCTGTAGCATCCCCATTGGCTCCAGGCCTGGGCTCTGAGTGGTTCATGTGTCTGGAAGGGGAGTGAGATGAGGTTTCTGGTTCTTCAGTTTGTTCTACTGAGCCATTGTGGATGTTTTCAGAGTTAGAGATAGACTCTGTTGCTGCCTGGAAATTTCTAGCAAGCATGTCCAACTTGGAACAGTCTTTACTTGGCCGTTCCTTTTTCTTCTTTTTTGCAGCTCTTAACTTCTGAAGCTCCTGAAGCCGCTGAAATTCCTCCTTGAAACGCTGCTCCTCATCTTCCTCTTCCTCCTCCTCCTCCTCCCGCTGCTTTTGCTCCTCCTGATGATGCAGATGCTCCCGTGCCCTGGCCTCAGCTTCCAGGCGTGCCTTCTCTTCCAGCTGCCAATGAACGCAGAGAAGAAGGCTTAAGACCATGGTAAAAACTCTAAAACTTGACAGGGCTTCTAACGCAGAAGGTACTTGCCACCAAGTCTGATGACTTGAATTTGATCTCTAAAACCCACATGGTGGAGAACCATCCCCTAAAAGTTGACCACTGACTTACACACAAATCATGATGCCCTCACCTCTCCATACAAATAAAATGTAATTTAAAAAATTACTCGAAAAACATGAGATACCAACCATATTTGAAAAACAAACTTTGAAATAGGCAGTAACAACTAAAAATTTCAACATACCTATGTGTAATTATTTCACCCAAAAGAACTGTTAGATTTCATCTATCTACCAAAGCATACGGTTACTTTACTAGGAATAGGGTGGCTAGCCTCTGACCAAGCAATAGGTACTGGGAGCAGTCAAAGCATCTGTCTTGCTGTGTGAACAGCACCCAGAAAACCAACTATCTCTTTGTATGGATGAGAAAGAATCACAGCTTACTGACTGCATGAACTGACAAACTTAGCTGTCTAGGTAAGGGCTTAAGTTGAAACATGGACTTGCATAAATAAGACACACAAAAAAAATGTGTCCAAAAATTTAAAAGTCCCTTCCTACACTAGCAGACAAAGTCTCAATATCTGTTGAACTGCACAAGAGCAAAGGACTTTTAGAAATATTCAGTATCACACAGCAAACTGGCCCCAATGCATTTCTGCTTTTCAACTTGATGGAAAGAAGTTTCATCAAGTGATGAGTTCATTTTTTTTTTTTTTTTTTTTTTTTAATGGTACTAGACCACAGACCAAGTCCTCTCACAGCCCCAAACTGAGCAAGTAGTGTCTACTTCTGGTAACATGTTATGCCCTCTGGGGAGGTGAAAATTACTCAGAAGTTTCCACCAAGGACAGCTGCCTATCCTTACCCTTTACAATGCTGTTGCTATGAACTGTTCTTCAGGTTGACGGGCTTGTGGGTCAAAACAGGAATGTGGGAGGTTTGGCCTGGAAAAACGCATGCAGGCACTGTAGGCCAGAGCTCTGTCTCCTAGCAAAGGCATCTCTTCCCATCTATTCCACATCACAAAAGCTCTTCCTGCTGTCTCTTTGGAAGGAAGGTACCTATAAAAGTGGAGGCTCTGCTGTCCCAATGGCCAGGGTAGCCTGCACGAAGTCTACTACAAACTCACTCTGGAAGAAGACATAAAGTGAAAAAGCTTCTACTTCAGGCCATCTGAGACAGAAAAGGGGTTCACAGAGAACCCAGCAGGGCAAGCATACCAAGCAGCCCTTGCCTTCTGTCACTTACCTTTCTCTGCTTGTGCCTTGCTCGTTTGGCTGCCCGACTACTACTAACTGGCTTGGCCTCTGAGCTGTTTATAAACTGTAACAAATCCTCCACTCTCCGATGGTCAACCACACCCTCCCGTTCTGAGATCTGCTCCATTTTCTTAGGTTGTTCTTCCTTCCTCTTGGTCAGCCGTAAACGAAGTTTTTCCCTCATTTCTGCATAATTTCTACTTGTTGGTGCAGCTGGAGGCTAAGGTAAAAATATACTAAATTAGGCCTCAAGTTTTAACAACTTTGAATATAACAAATTTCAGAGCATATATCTAAAAATAACCATATTATAAAAAAATTACTTAAATACTTAATATATGCTTATATAATAATTATAATATTTAATATACACTTAAATGTTTAAATATAATCACTGTAAAGCAAAAATAAAGAAAATGATCACTATGTAACCTAAAAGCTGAGTTTTGGTAACTACCTTTTAATTGGTATACACTTGTGAAAATCTAGCAAAATATATACAAATGGATTTTTTTAATCTGAAAAGCAATACACACATTTTTATGTCTATTTTTACTTAGTACAGTGTGATTACCATCCCTACCACCAGAGCTGGGGACTAAACCAAGGGCTTCATAATTGGCTAGGCAAGCATTCTATCACTGAGCTATTGAGCTAAATGCCTAACTTGGGAATTATCTTTTGATACTGATAAATCTCTGTACTGTATCGCTTCATCAATCTTTACTTTCCTTTTCAGTGTTAAGAGAGAAACACAGGAAAATACCTGATTCTCAGTCCTACTGCCACCATCCTTACTATTTAAGAATCACACACAGAAATCCCAGTACAGTGACATACACCTGTAATCCCAGAACTCAGGGGGGCAGAGACAGGTGGATCACTGTGAGTTCGAAGCCAGCCTAGTCTACAAATTGAGTCCAAAACAGCCAAGGCCATACAGAGAAACCCTGTCTCAAAACAAAACAAAAAAAAAACAAAAAAAAAACAAAAACAAAAACAAAAAAAAGCACACATACTCACACAAATTTTTAGAAAATGGAGATAGAACAAAGGAAGTAAAACACATATATGCGCCTTCATTTCCTGGTTCCCCTCCCTAGGGACCATAGTTCCTGGTCTGGAGAGTTGTACAAGTATGTAGTATACTACTATGTTTTGTACATCCAACAAGAGGGTTCACACTATCCACAAACTGCATGAGCCAAATTATGGTGAGGTTTAGTTAACAACCTACTTCATTGACTATTTAAAATCTCATAAACAAATACAAAGATGTAGCAATAGACAGGCGGCTCAGTTCTATAAACACAGTACTGAGGAGGCCAAAGCATAAGAGATTCTGCAAGTTCAAGACCAGCCTGGCCATATAACTAGATCCAAGTCATCCTAGAAAATGGAGAAAGACCCTGCCTCAAAAATCAAAAATCACTACCAACAACAAAAATACAGTGATAAGAGAAAACCTGGAGTGAGTAATGAAATCCTGTTTCTTTAGCGAAGCACAACCTGGAAATGCCTATAAAAACTTATACATTTACATAAGTATAGTATAACTGGGTGATCATATTCACCCAGTTATACTATCATTCTCCTTATACTTCCTCTAGACCCTTATTCCTAATAAGTCCCCTTCTAATCCTATTCACATGACTTAAAAACAAACAAACAAAACAACAACAACCCACCTAGGGTACTAGAGAGATGGCTCAATGGTAAAGAGCACTGATTGTTCTTCCAGAAGACTGGGGTTCAATTCCCAGCACGTACATGGCAGCTCACAACTGTCTGTAACTCTTAAGGTCTACACCCTCACACACACTGTCAGGTCAAAGCACACCGACCGTATGCACTTACCCCACCATGTCCGAAGAACTCACAGTAGCAGCAGTCACAGTACTTGCCCTCCTTCTGGTTGGTGGACGTTGAGGTGCTGGAGCTGTGCTCGGAGCAGCTATCCTCATCTGCACTCTCATCCCCATCATCCTGCTGCGGGTCATAGACACCATTCTCGCAGCGGTGGCCTTCACAGTCAGGGTCACTGCAAAACCACACACAGCTCATCAGCAAGCAGCCACCCCGGAGGCACTAATCATTCCTCATGCCCACCTGCTGTTTTGCTCATTTTTCAGACCAAGACAGCAAAGAGAGCGCATGACTCTGGGGTCAGAGAATCATGTGCCTTCAGCCAAGACAGTGTAGTGACTGGGCTCAGTTAGGAGATATGGCAGACATAAGTTCAGCAGTCACAGCACACCTACAGTGCCACTGGATGAACACATGACTTTTCTGACTTCCTTGAGACCACTGGTTCCATAATGGGGATTATGAAGGACATGCTTTTAACAGGTAAGTTCAAAGGAACAGAAATGGTCTTTAATAATAATAATAATAAAATTACATCTTGTAAATTTTCTGCAGAGTCTACCCAATGTATAGCAAATATAACTTCAAAAACAAGCAAGGCACACCACACCCTTAATGTCACCCACCCATGGAGACGATTAGCATCCCTGACCCCGGTCTTGGCAACTGGGCCATTGTTTTTTCTTCTGAAGAACTGAAGACTGAGGTTGAGACTGGAGCCTCTCCAAATCCACAGCCTTGGCTTTGTTGTTGAGGTTTCTTTCCTCTGCACTGGACTTATTACCTGCCTTGACCCAGAACTCAGTCTGTAGCTATGTTAGTGGAGCATGGCTCCCAACCCTCCTCACGGGGACCTGGGCTCTGTGGCTCACCTGCAGACACTGGGAGGGGCACTGATGGAGCCATCTGTCGTGGAGGGCGGGGGTGCCACAGGGGTAGGACAGAAGCTCTTGCGTGTATCCGCAAACCCAGGGGCTGTGGTTGCAGTTTTGGGGAATGATGGGGCAGCAAGGTTTGGAAGATGAGGTGTGGAGGCTGGAGAGAGTGCAGCAGGAGACAAGGCTGGGAGTGGGGCCAGGCCTGTCGGACTGTTCCTTGGAGCAGCAGGTGCTGAATGTCTATGATCCTCTTTGTTAAGGCCATGAAAAACATCACCTACATGGAGAGATATAAGAGAGACTGCCACTGGCTGAAGAAAACAAACATTCATGTTGCCTTTAATTACATTTCTTTCCCCTCTTTGTGTGTGTGTGTTCAGACCTAGAGAAACTTTGAAAGAATTCAGAGCGCCACCTGTTCATTTTCAGCCTGACTAGTCTTATTTACTTTATTTCCCACATACACCAGATCTGGTCCTGACATCAGCTTGAGCTCTTGAGACCGGAGAGGGTTGCAGACAACCTGTGCTTCCTCTACTGTGGACACCAGCATTCACAGGCCTGGAGCTCGAATTCCACATGTAATCTGAATCTGAGCTCCTAATTTTCATCATAGCTTCTCCAACTAATCCAGCTGCTGCTGAACTATTTGTTTTACAAGACAGACAGTTCTAAAGAAGTCAGCTGTCCACCAGTGTGGTTTATCTTATCACACCCAGGTGAACTATTTCAGAATGAAATCTCATAAAGGTAAGCTAGATGGAGATTGATGCCCTTTGTTCCATTTGATATCTGCCAGGTTTATGGCTCCCAGAGTCCTCCAAAGGAGGTTTGCATAGTCATTCCATAATGGGTCAGCCTCCAGGGAAATGTTATGTTCTTAATATTCCCTGAAGGACTAGAGATGTGGCTCAATGATAGCATGTTTATCCAGTAAGTGTGAGGATCTGGCTGACCATTCTGGTGTGTGCATGCTCTCCCCCACATAGATGTAGGGATATCTATTTAGCTTGTTACTATGGTACAAGCCTTGGAAGGATGAAGCAAGGGGCCAGCCTTGAGCGACTCTGTCTCATCTTCCACCTCCCCTAAACAAGAACAAAAAAAACCCCCACTCTTTTTGATTAAATCATCTAGAAGATAGGCCTGTGGGCATGCCTATGGAGGATTATTCTGATTGTTTTAATTGATATGGGAAATTTAATTGATATGGGGAATTGTGAGTAGAACCATTTTCTGGACAGATGAATCTGGACTATATACTCTGAAGACATTTTGCTGAGCATCTGCATACATTCATTGCTCCCTGCTTCCTGATTATGGATGCCATGTGACCAGTTGTTTCACTGATTTCCCTGGCAGGATGAATATAACCACTTCTTTCTTAAGTTGCTTTTTTTTTTTTTTCACAACAACAGCACTGCCACCACAAAAATACTCCCTAATTAGGCTGACCTGTATCAGACAACATATTGCTGATTGAAGCACAATAACTTTCTACTTTATCTACGCTTCTGTAAAGGAGTTTCTCAACCTTAGGAGGCTCTCTGAACATCCCCAGGGATTCCTGACTTTGAGTGCCAAGGTTTATCACGTTCTTTTTCATGCCTTCAGTAAGGAGTACAATCGTGATTCTTTCTGATGTTCAAACTGCTTCAACTTTGGTTGATGAGATACCAACCAGCTCCCATGTCCTATGACATTTGGCCCAAGCCTCTATAAACATTTCTTTGCTTTGAGGCCCCTTCTAATTGTTAATAAGTGATCTGTACAAGTGCTAGCAGACTAAACTTGTTGGCATGCACAAATCCTCTTTTGCTCAGCAGTTAGCTGTGCCCAGAAAACAATGATCTATGCTCATTACAGAAGACAGAGGCTGGAGGCAAGATGCAGAGGGTGGCAACCCAAGGGTATTTTGATGGCAGCTAAAATTCTGACCAGAACGCACAGGGCATGCTCTTGTGCACAAGCACTTTCAGAAGGTGCTTCTACCTCTAGAGGCCTAAACAGTAACAACATGGGTGGTGTAAGAAGTGAGAGGCTGCAAGGCCCTCAGGGCTCTTACCTATGGAAGGCGGTCTTCTGGATGACACCTTGAACTGACTGCTGCTAGACTGCACTGTAGTGGCTGTGCATGACACAGAGGATGTGGCTGAGGAGGTGGCCATGGCGACTGTGTTTGCCATGGCAACTTCATTTGCTTCCATAAAAGCATCTTGGAAATTGTATAAACACTTCTTTTTTGCAGCATTCTTCTTCTCTTTGATATCTGAAACTGCAGGAGCTTCATTGTTGGGCGGAGGTGGAAGGGCTTCAGGTCTTGTTTCTGAGAGCACTGGCCCTAATATATCACTTCCTTTAGAGAAGAATGGGAAAATTAAGGCTTCTAAACAAAACAGCACTCAGCAAAAATCCCTAAAGAACATGCTGACACTGGGGCTGCTACTGAAGCCAGGACTCCTCTGGGATGATGCTTTTATTCTACAGAAGATTTATTGAGCACCTATTATGTGCCAATTCCGTGCTAGGTGCTTTCCAGTGTCACTGGATGCCTTGAAACCCATTCTTGAGGTTGTAAATATTCCCATCCTAAAGATGAAGAAACTGAGGCTCAGAAAGGCTAAGCAACTTGCCTAAGGTCACACAGCTAGAAATCCCTTCGGGCGTAGATCAGGATGTCAGGACTAGCTTCTGTTCTGAGAAGCTGGGTGGTAGGGTAACCCAAAAGGCACTCCGGCCATCTGAAGACAGAAAGGTGTGGGTACCAGTCCCTCCCAGGTGCCCCTGGACCTAGGACTGAAGTGACAGCTGAGCCTCAACAACTGAGGCAGCCAGGGAGACGGTGCTTGTTAGAGGGGAGAGAGCCATTTAGGGTCACTATAGAAACCAGCGAATAGGCACTTGAGTCACAGCACTTAAGTGGATGTGTCACTATCTCCTTGCCCTCATGCACCGAGCTAAGGTCTGGTAGTCACCACTATTTGAGAACTAAAGGTCAGACACAGACCCTGGAGACTAGATCCTCTGTGGCCGGGCAGCACCATGTGGCTCACTGTGCGGGCAGGCAGACTGGAGCCAGTGTTAGCTCTGTTAATCAATGCAGTAGATCCATCAGTACAGACGTGGAAGGGTGGGTGGGATGCCAGGGCTGGCAGCCTGCCACTGGGGAATGCAATGATGACTCAGGGTACTCGGCTCAGGGCATTTAAAACCTTAAGAAAGTTTTAATGAATTCCTTACCAGAAATTGTATCTGGCAAGAAAGTGCCAGGGTTCCAGTTCTTATCATTCATCATTTCTGATTCCCAAAGACTTATAAATTTAGAACTATTCCAGTCTGGAGTGTTCCCAAAACAGCTCGGGTAAATATGGTCTTGAAGAGATGCATTGAATGCCTGAGGCTTATTTGTGTGACTCTGAACAGGTGCTGGTGGTAAAGCCTACAAAAAAAAAGTTCTAATCACATATCAAAATTAATATTCTGTATACCTGCGTAGTTCAACTACAGACAGACAAATTGTGACTGAAACCTTGAGGTGTGTGGTTCCCTCAAGTCAATGTCCATGAGGAGAAGATCTCACAAATGCTGGAGTGAAGCTTTACTTAGGAAGGCAACACATGTAGGTTGACCATTAACCAAAGATTCCTGATGCCTTCAGACAACTGAGCCACTTCTAACATTTCTGTCTAATCACTCTTTAAATGTGATTCATACCTGTAAGAGCTGTAGCTTGGTCTCCTTAGACACTATACTGATCAACATTGTCAAATCAGTTTGGAAGCACTGTTAACTCTCAACTCTTAGAGCTGTGCAAAGAGCAACACAGATCTCAAGAGCTAGAAGGATTTTGCTTGTGCTGTGAAACAGGGGTGCTGACTTATTCCCATTTCCAGGGAATAAGTCATTCCAACCTCATCATCAAACTGGCCTGGGCCCTGAAAGGCCAGAGAAAGAGGGTGGGATACAGTCAGTGGGCCAGTCAGCAATACATATTTACTGAGTGTCAAGTTGCTGGCAGCTCCCTGCACTCACCTGGTTACCCTAGGACCTTCTCTGCTTGATACCTAAGAAAGTCCTGGAATCGCTGTGCTATTCACAGCTGATTGTCTGTCATGCTGGAATCCACACTGGGATCTGGGCCTCACACCAACCAGTACTATTCCTCACAGCAGCCCAAGTGATCTTTATTTAGAATGCTGAGGTAGCTTTCCACTACTTTTCAGATAAGTCAAAGTCCTTCCATGCCCCATGACATCCTAGAGAAATATAGACCATTTCTTCCTGCTCAACAAGCCTGGTCACACAGACCTTTCTTTCTGGTCTGCAGCTCTCCAACCTCTCTTCTTTTCTCCCTTACTCACCTCTGTCCAAGCTCTGGATCTCATCAGGTACACACATTCCCAAGCCTCAACCCAGATGCCACTGTCCCAGAAAAGCTGCCACTGTTTTGCTCTGGCTACTCAAGCTCCAACCCAGGACCAAGGTGAGCCTCCCACTTGACACACTGGGATCTGGCCTCCTCCCTCCTTCACCTGCCACAGGAGATTGCAAGACTGACTTGTAGCCTGGCATTTTGATGTCTGCCTTCTCCTAAATCAAAGGCACTTCATAAGAAGATGGGGCATTAAGATGCTGGCCCAGGATCCTGCCTTTAATCCCAGGACCTGGGAGGCAGAGATCTGATTTTGAGGCCAGCCTGGTCTACAGAGCCAAGATTACACAGAGAAACCCTGTCTTAAAAAAACAAAAAAAGATCCTGGCCCGGTACCCCAGCCCTGGAAAATACTGTCTGCATTCCTTTGGTAGAGTCAAGTATTGCTAAAACGGGTGAGTGGACCATGCCCTGGGCAAGCCACAGACCTAGTATTAGGAAGGATGCCTGGTAATCTCATTCTTTGTGATGCATAAATGATCAGTGGATTCTGTGAGAGCTTCAGGGGAATTTCCTCCTGAAGGTGATGATAAGATGGAGGAAAAGGGGGGACAGAGTCTGAGGGTGACTCATTAGATGTAAACAGTAGAGGCTACAACAGAGGTAACTGTAATTAATATTCTGAAAAGGCAAGGAAGCCAGAAGGGTGCCACGCTGGGAAAAGGCAATCTGATCAGTTTATTAGAAAGGTCCGTTGTGGCAACACAGTGATGATCAGCAAGGCAAGGATTTGCTGAAGCTGCTGGTTATGGGATGAGAAATGATGACATAATGGGGTGAAAATGATGAGGAAAGGAGGGGCTGTGAATGCACCTGCAAGTCTTTCCTGGCTTTATTTTGAGAGCATGATCAATGAAAGGTAAACAGAAACTAATCGTATGCCTCAGCCTCCCTTTTAGTAGCTGTGTGACCTCAGGCATATCACTCAATCTTTTGTGCTTTAGTTTTTTCATCTGAAATCTGGAAATACCTACCCCAGAGTTTTTGATGAGTACACTGCCTGGCCTGCAAGAAGCATTTGGTGAGGGCAAAGATGGATTCCTGTATTTACTAAGACTACGCCAAATCCCACCAGCTAGACCCATTCCAATGTGCAAAGAGCTGGGCAGTGACTCCACCCAGTCCATTGGTATAGCACAGAACATCCTCTAACCTAGAGGGCTCTGAGAGACTTGAGGAGGGGAGACAGTCAAGTAGTACAAATGCTTGGAATCCAAAAGTGTTTTAGACAGAGGTAACAGGCCTGGATGGGCAACTCAAAAGCAAGGGCCTTTATAAACAAGCTGTTTTTTTTTTTTGGGGGGGGGGGGGCAAAAAGCAAGAAAATAAAGTATGACACTTGGTTCCATAAAGTAATAAAAAGCTAGGAGATATCTTGCTGAGATCAGATGATAAGAACAGGTAATTTGGGATCCTTTGGCTAAGGGTCAGAAACACCTGCCAGTGTACTACAGGCTGGCTTGCTAGCCTGGGGTGTGGGATGAGATCTGAGCAGAAGCACCTCCAGGGATCTGAACTACTTAAGAGCTTCCTGAGCTTTTCTATGGACACAGCTGTAGACTATCTTACTACACTCATGTCTAGACTCTTTTTCATTCTTTCCAATGCCCTCTTTGTGATAACCTTTGTGCTCCATTCAGAACTGCTCTCCAATGTTGCTTTCTTACCCTCTATCTATCCACAAGTTACCTGAGGTATAACAAGGTGTAATTTCTATTGTGGCACAGGGGATGAAACCAAGTGCCCTGTGCATACCAGGCAAGTGTTTTACCACTGACTCACATCACCAGGCTTGCCACAGCATTTGGTATTCAATTCTGATGATGTTTTTGCCTTTTCTTATGAAAACACTGACCAGGATTAACTGACCTGGGTGTTACTAAAATTCAGCACAGGGCCTGGCACATACTGGGTGTTCAATAAATGATTGCTGAGCAGAGCTTAGTTCAGAAGACTAAGGGGCCCAATGGCCATGATCTTCATATTTTACTTACATGCTTCTTCAGAAGCCCCTCTACTCAAAGATGAGGCCCAGCTGTAAGGTCTAAAGGCAAAAGTGAGGAGACAGGCAGCAACAACAACAACAACAACAAAAAATGTGGGGTTTTTTTTTTTTCCCAATGATTTTGTACATGATTGATGCCTGATGACCTTAACAGCATAAGTATTCTTTCTGAAAAAAGGAGCTGTCTGCTAAGTGGACCACTGTACACTTTACTTTATAGGCACACCAGTGATTAACCAATGCACTTAGATGCCACACAAATTCACAAAGCTTCAATTAACAGTAATTCTGAATTGTTCTCCAATTCATGACAAAAAGTAACTCATAAGAAAGAAAATTCTTTAAGTAAAAGCTCTGACAAGAATGCAAACAAAAACACCTTCACAAAGGTATATCCTTTTGGAGTGGGTGATCCAGTCTTCCCTATTCACACCAGCTCAGACACCAAGACTGAGAAATATGGGACCATTAACTGAGAGAACTTCCACTGTACAGTCAGACCGACAGAAATTCCAGCCAATGAGGACGTTAAAAGATTCCTCATTTTTGTTTTTCTGAGGTTTTCAATACCTCCCAGTGATAGTAAAGAGGCAATAAGACCTTTGTACTGGCATCACTATTCTGAGACTAGAGAAAATAAGTACTACCCCTAACATAAACACACATACAGAACATCACAACAAAACCCCCTACCATAAGCTATTTTCTACACTGCATCTCCCCACATTCCTTCCTAATCTGAATAGGAAGGAAAAGAATTAAAATGGTTCTCTCAGAAACCATGCAAGCACGAAACAGTAAAGTACACTTAGAACAATGGAAGAAAAACCCACACACTTAGGATGCACACTCAGTAAATTAATCTTTCAAAAGTGAAGGAGAACTGGTGTACACCTTTAATTCCAGCACTCAGGAGACAGAGGCAGGCAGATGTCTGAGTTTGAGGCCAGCCTGCTCAACAGAGTGAGTTCCAGGACAGTCAGGGCTACACAGAAACCCTGTCTTGAGGAAAAACAAAAAAGTTAAGGAGAAATAAAAAGTTCAAAAGCCTAAGGAACTCACCTATAGTAGACTGGCCTTGCCTGAAGAAACTACATGACTCTCTTCAGGCAGAAAGAAAATATACAGGTCAGATGGTTGGGTCTACATGCAGAAACATCATAAATAAATGTAACAAAATATTTTCTCATATTCCTAATTCACATGAGGGCAACTGTCTGGAAGATCAACTCATGTACTGAATGCTATGTGAGAAAGGAAGAGGCATTTTCCTTGAAATCACTTGGGCCATGAGTAGACATGTGTGATCTTAAGGGGAATTTAGTTAATATACACTGTGAAATCCAGGGCAATAGTAAGACAGTTAAAATCTAAGTACTACTGATATATCATTAAATATTCAAAACAGTAAAATATAGTTAAACAGAAGCCTTTGAAAATGAATATAAATAGCTGCACATTTGACAATAATCCAAATATAACTGCAAATCATTCCTATCAGTTATCAATTTCATAACAATAAGAAAAAAAAGATGAATGATATAAAAACACCAGTGAAAAACATAAGCACAAGGTATAAGACCCATTGCAAAAAAATTTACTTCTATTATTTTTATTTATGTATTGGGAGGTGGGTGTAGATATGTGCATGGCATGGAAGTACAGATGCCCAAAGAGGCCAGAGGCATCAATAACCCTGAAGCTGGAGTTAAAGGTTGTGAGCAGTTCAATTTGAGTGCTGTGAACTGAACTTGGTCCTTTTGGAAAAGCAACACACAATCTTATCCCTGAGCCATTGGTCCAGCCTTAGATACCTACTTTAAATATACTGTAAGTTAAAAGTAAACAGATAGGTCTGTCAAGATGGCTCAGCAGATAAAGCAGTTGCTGTTAAGCTTGATGACCTGAATTTTGACTGGTGAGACCCATATGGAGAAAGCAGAGAATGGACTCCATCAATACATGTGACATGACACTACTCTCCTACCCACTGAGAAACAGTTAGAAATCAATGGATGAAAGGAAAAAAAAAAAGGTATTGTTAGTATTTAGGCATTTAGGCAGCCTGCTTCTGGGTTGCCTGGCAACCTATGATGTCATCGGGTGTTGTCTGCCAGGTGTCACACCTGGGAGGTGTGGTTAAATTGCTCCATAAAAGGATCAACCTGCCACTTTGTCACTCTCTTGGTCTCTCCCCTTTCTTTGTCTGGACAGCTCCTCCATTCCCCCTGTCATGCTTCACTCTCTCCTTCTCTCTCTCTTGATCTCCATCAAATAAACCACTTTCATATAAAATCTATATGCACCAACATTTCATTGGTCCTAACATTGGTGCTTTGGCCAGGAATTGGAACTGGGCCTTCTGCATGGCAGGTGAGAATTCTACTACTGAACCAGAGTCTTAAAACTTACACTTTCTCTCAGCTTCCCTGACCTTATTTCATACACCTGTCCCTCTGCTTCCAGCTGCCCAGACATGGCATCCTGACATGTGCTCCAAGCACTTAGGACAAGGCCAACACTCATGTTACACCAAAATTGGTTTCTGGAAACTGAAACGCTCACACCAGACACTGAACCTGCCGCCTCACACACAGACACAGCCTACTTCTAAACTATTGTCGTTAGGTAAGCCACTGCTGGGGACCCTGAGCACACACAGATAGCTTTAGATTGTGCCGCTGCCTCAGGCCTCATGGGCAAGGTTTTCAGTTGCACAGACTTCCAATCAGCCATGTCACTTGCTTGGGCCAGGAGAGCCTTCCTGCCAGTAAGCACCTAGTCTCACTGTGCTGCCACAGTTGTGCACTGCACATGGCGAGACACCATGTTGATTTTAAAATAGAGAAGTCACACCTGCACTTGCCCCTCCCCTACTCCTGCAAAACTCCAAGCTGTACACTCCAAACACTGGCTCTCAAAATATTTCTGACCTCTAAGCCCCTACTACTTCCTAGCTTTTAAAAAAATATTTTCTTCCTGATTTCTGTACACTATGCTTTAAAAAAAAAATTTTTTTTAATGCTGTATCTAACGATATATATAACTTGCTCATTGGGTTTACATTCATAAGACTTCCTAGGTCATAACTAACTGTTTATTTTATCTCCTTTTAGACTAAAAGCAACAAGTCTCATTTTACTGTTCTTTTTTTTAATTTTAATTTTATTTTATGTGTATCAGTTAAGGTGTCAGATCCCCTGGAACTAGCATTACAGACAGTTGTGCGCTGCCATGTGGGTGCTGGGAATTTAACCCAGGCCTATTTGGAAGAGCAGACAGTGCTCTGAAGCACTTAGCCATCTCTCCAGCCCAACAAGTCTCATTTTAAGTGGGTATGGATTTTTAAAAATATATTTAAAATTATGTTTTTATATCATTTATAAATCTATACATTATTATATACATGGTTCAAAATAATTTTTATATGATGCTAAAATTTCAAAGTTATAAAGGTCTATTCAAATTAAGCTAATTTAAAAGTACATGTAACTGCTTATGCATTTGTCAATTCCTAAATTAATAAATCCTGTTTCTCCTACCATGAGCTGCCTGTGATCTGGATTCTAAGAAAGTGTTTTAAGGTTGGTAAACACAAGTTATAAATGTTTGAGGGTCTAAGAAAGTGTTTTAAGGTTGATAAATACAAGTTATAGAGGTTGCAAGGTCTACGGTGATTTAAGGTATCCTAAAGAGGTAAAAATGCTTAATGGTTCCTCCTGTTGCTATGCTATTGCTTTACTGACTGTCCGGAGCTTTGACCTTTATCAATAGAGCTTTGATTTATTAATCTAACTCTAATACAAAAACATTCCACTATACCACACACTATCATGGTTCCAAGCTCAAGATTTTAAATCTCCTTTAACTCTCCATAATGTGTCATCATACTAAGGTTAAGACAAGTGAGCTTTTGTCCCTTCTACTTCACCAAAGGCTTCTGCCTTTTCAGAGCTCACCTTAAAGAACGCTTATTCTGTTAAAACAAATGTGTATGTCTACTGCCTTTTCTACAATGTATATCTCAGTGCAGATTACAATTGTGATGCTAACATATCTAAAGTTTTATCTCCTTTGTAAAACTTAAAAGTAATTCTTGTAAGCTGCAGGAAATCCACCTGAATCCACTTCTCAGGTCAGCTGGGCTCCAGATAAGTACTATTGCCTATCTCAGAGGGTGGGATTCCTCCCCTTCCCTTGAGACTTCCCGTTCCTGGCTACTTGATTGCTACATTCCTACACCCCACACCAGCCAACTGGTGAGTCTTCACTTCTGGTTGGAGCAAACGCTTCCTACCACTTTGCCAACCTACATCCAAAACCTTCATCTAGAACCTTCTTTTCCCTTGGGTAAGATTTTCCCTCTACTGGCACAGTTTCTCTCCCTCCCCTTTACACTATGAAATCCTAGCTAGGTAAACTGTGTCTGCTACTAGCAACTGTGTCCTTGGTCTTGGGCCAATGCTGATGAGGTGTTGTACCATACTACTCTACTGAGGCAAACCTTGCTCTTGGGATGCCCTGACAGGTCACTGACTCCTGCTTGCCCAATGGTAATAGTCCATTCATCCATTCCTCCAGATTACCCTCTGGGATGTTTTCTGGAGATTTTCTACACCTGGCTCCTGCTTTAAGGGCCTCTAATCTTACACACCTCTGTAACCAAACTTGGCCTCAATTTCCTTAGATGACAGATCAAAGGAAAGCCTCTTTGATTACTGCCAGTGATTGGGTAAATGGAGGTTCCTTCAGGTAAATGGAGGCTCCGATGTTCAAGTCTCTCCTTCCGTCTCCATTCGCTCTCCCAAATGTTTTAAATGTACACCTACAAGAATTTTCTCCATAACTTAACTTTGTCTTCTGCCTATATATATGTTCCATTATCCTGCCACACCCAGGTGTTTCCTACATCCATGGCACAATAGTGCCAAAGCAGCTACCACAGGTGTTCCAGTCTGACCTCAAAGACGTCCATCAAGCTGGACCTGCACTTTTCCTCCCAGCCATGGATGTTCTCACAGAGCCTAGACAGAATCGAACAGCCTGTTCTTCCTGGACTTGGCCAGCATTTCAGCCTTTTGACCTCCCTACAGGACTCCCAGTATCAGCAGGAAGTAGCCAGAAGAGAATCTCTGCCCATTATTCACTTATTAAAAAAGGCTGGAATGGTGTGCTTCAGGCCCAGGACAAGCAGCTGCAGGTTCTCCCAGCATTCCTCAGTCCCTACCTGCTGCCTTGTGTAGTTGGCAACTCTCTACTGACAACCCTCTACCCTGAACTTTCCAGGGCAGGGGCTTCCCCTCTTCCTCTTGACCATGTAATCTGGACATTTTGTTGCTATTATTTTTTTCTCTCTCTTAACCCCTGGCATGGCAACCAAGAGCTGCTTCCAACCAACCTACATTTATATACTTTAACTTGCCTTACAAGAGAAGCAGCCCAAGCTCCTCATTTTTCAATTATAGAAAAAGGGGAGGAATGTTAGTATTTAGGCAGCCTGCTTCTGGGTTGCCTAGCAACCTATGATGTCATCATGTGTCACAGGCATGGTTAAATGGCTCCATATAAGGATCAACTCAACCTGCCACTTTGTTGCTCCTGACTTCTTACTCTCTTGCTTTCCTGCTCTCTCCCCTTTCTCTGTCAGGGCACCTTCTCCCTTCCCCCATCATGTCTTACTCTCTCCTTCTCTCTCCATCTCCATTCAATAAACCTCTTTCACATAAAATCTGTGTGCACCATCATTTCATTGGTCCTAACAAGTATGAAATAGAAAGCAAGAGAGGAAATTTACATTATAGCAACAACACATGCTTCTATTAAAAAAAAAAAAAAAAAAAGCTAGGTATACTTTCAACATAAAAATGAAGATTTTGATTTTGTGATACATCCAGGCAATAAAGAAAGACTTTGTCCAAATAATAATCATCTAAATAATTAGGGTGAGAATAATGAAATAGAAAATGAATTAAATCAAAAGATCAGGGACTAAAGAGATGGCTCAATGGTTAGGAACACTGTGATTTTTTTTTTTTTTTAAAGGTATGAATTTGATTCTCACCACCCATATTGGGCATCTCACAACTATTTTTAACTTGGATCCCAGGGAATTCAACACCCTCCTCACGACTCTTATGCATTCTTATTCTCTACCTCTCTCACATAAACAAACACCTCTCTCTCTCTCTGTCTCTCTCTCTCTCTCTCTCTCTCTCACACACACACACACACACACACACACTAAATTTTGTAAAAAAAGTTTTAGTTTTTGTGTGTGTACACCTGCCATCACAGGCCAGAAAAAGGTACTGCCTCCCCCAGTCTGGAGTTTCAAGCAGTTGTGAGTTACCTGACATGGGTGTTGCAAACCGAACTTAAGTCCTCTGGAAAAGCAACCAGCACACTTAACTACTGAGCCATCTTACAGCCCCAATAAGATAAATCATTGAAAGACAGATAGATAGATATCATTTTTTGTAAAGACCAACAAAATTGAGAAATGTTTACTGAGACTAAAAACTCTTCTATATAATATTAGTAACCAGTGCCAAGGTATATGGGTGAGGAACAGAAAGAAAGGAATTGTTTAGATTATACAATTTTATAGGAAGAAAATCCTAAAATGTTCAGATATAAACAAACCCCAAAATGAATTCAGCCCCACACCAAGATAGGTAAACATTTAAAGAAAATCAGTTGCAATTTTATGTACCAAAACAATGAGAAAATAACATAAAAAGGAATAGAATATATATGAATTAACCAAAGAAGAGGATGAATGAATACAGACAGGCAAGCTGTGTGCATCAAAGATTACTGCCAACATTTCTATTTCCACTTGTCTTCCACAGATTTAAGGCACTCTGTCACAAAACCAAAAACCTTTTTTTCCAAAGTAGAAAAAAACTCATCTTAAATGTCACATAGAATCTTAAAGAATCCATAATTGTGATAGTTTGAATAGAAATGGCTCCCAGCCCTGTACCTCACCTGGGCAGCACAGTAGAGCTGTGTTGGGAGCTGGCGATGAGCTAGCTGTGGAGAACTGGCCCTGAACCTCACCTTGGCATCATAATATAGCTCATCCTAATGGTGTGGGCACAGGTGACCCAGCCCATGGCTGCCTCTGCCCCTTGTCAGCTGTGGCATTGGGTGAATTAGCCAGGGCAGTGCTAGAGAGCTCACTCTTATTAGTGTGAGTTTGGAAAAGCTCTGCTATCACTTAGACCCAGATCCAGGGCTTTGAGTTGGCCCACCCCAACTATGAACTGCTGGAGCAAATGAAGGGGCCAGTCCTACAGATTCAAAGCTACAGGATTCTCCATGACACAGGACAACAGGATATTTTCAAGAAGTTTCGGTGAAGATCCAGTAAGCAGATAGGATGGGGCAGCAGAAGCTAAAGGCCTGAAATAGGATCAATGACTCATTACAATGAACATTTCAAGTAAAGAAGCGTGGACAAAAGGGTATACTGTGAGACTCTCTGTGACACAGCAGAGATTATTTTCCTTTTTTTTTGGGGGGGGGTTGTAAGGGCAGAGGTCAGGTACAAAGGGACAGGGAGATGAGTGAGATTGGGGTACATGATGTGAAATTCATGAAGAATTTAAAAAAGGAAAAAATGGTCCCTGAAGTGATAATTCTGGAATTTTGGTTTCTTTTAAAAACACAGAAATAGCATAAGAATGTGCTTTCATTTTAATCCCAGCTGTAGGGATATGGGGCTGCTTTGGACTTCTGCAGCAGCTGACTATGATTTGCCTCATGCTGTAGTAGAGGCATGGTTTTGCCAACTGCAGAAAGTTTCTGCAATTGTGTGACATTTGGAATTCTGGGAACATTTCAGAGGGCATATAAATGCTAGAGTCCCAATAAGCAGGGTGGGTGGTTGTTAGTTCTTTAGAGGGAGGGTTGTTAGTAGCTGTGGTCAAAGAAGAAATAAAAGAAAAAGAAATAAAGATTTGGGGCCCTCTCTCTTTTCCCCCTCTACCCTTTCTCTCCTATCTAGTGATAAGAACTGAAAGTGGGGGGTGGGAGGAATAAAAGGTGGAAAAAACAAACAAACCACAAAGTAGCAAAGACCAGCTAGAGGCCCCAATAGGCTCATATACTTGAATGCTTAGTCACCAAAGAGTGGCAGTATTTGAAGAGATTGGCCTTGTTGGAAAAAGCGGGTCACTAGGGGTGGGCTTCCAGGTTTTAAAAGCCCATGTCAAAAACAGTGGCTCTCTTGACTCTCTGATTGCAGATCTGGATGTAGCTCTCTCAGCAGTTACTCCAGAGACATTGTGTGCTGCCATATTCCCTGCCTGATGATAACAGACTGACCCTCTGAAACTGTAAGCAAGTCCTCAATTAAATGCTTGCCTTGGTCATGGTATCTCTTCACAACAAGAAAACAGTGACTAAGACAATAATCAAAACTATCTAGAAAGAAAACAAAGCTGAAGGCTTGTATAAAATGCACTGCAAAGCTCCAGTAATAAGCCTGTGGCACTGGCAGTCAAAACAAACGAGCAAGACAGCACAGAAAGGAGCGAAGGCAGGAGCATAGAACCCACATAATCTGCTCAGCAGGAAGATGCAAAGTCAATGTCATTATCACCTCACTATGAAGATAAAGCAACAGGCGTTAGTGAAGATGTTGAGAAAAAAATTCCTGTATACAACAGATATGCAAGCCTGAAGTGGCACAGTCTAGGTGGAAAACAGTACGGCAGTATAGGTACCATACAATCCAACAATTATAGTATATTCTCAGAAGAATCGAAAGCAGAGTCTGAAAGAAACACTTTGTTTATCCATCCATGTTCAGAAATATTTGTTCCAATAGTTAAAGAGTAGCAACAAATCTAGAAGTGTAGAAGTAGAACAAACCAAAGCACCAAAAACAAAACAAGGGCACAGATGAACCTCAAATGGAAATATACAAGCATGTTAGGCAAAAACAGAGAAGACTGTGAAAAGAAATAAAATAACTTTCTACCAAAGTTGGAGTCTCCCATCCCATCTATTAAAAATGGACAAATCAAGAAAGCAGAAAATCAGTAAGGGAGATAAAATGAACACCAGCAAAAAAATGCCTTCTACAGATTACTCCACACAGAACACACAAATCTCTTGCTCAGAGGGAATATTCACCTCTTGTTTTTTTGAGATGAGGTTTCTCTTGCTGTCCTAGAGCTATCTATGTAGACCAGGCTGTTTTCAAACTCACAGGATTCAGTCCTCCTGCCTCTGCTGGGACTAAAGGTGTGGGCCATCCTCACCTATATAGACCTATAAGATAGGATAAACATACTAAAATATGTACACCTAAAGAAGATAAACAAGAAAGAGGTCCAGGGGTAAGATGATCAATCCTCATCTAGAAGGACAAAGGGGATGGACATTGGAAATAGGAGAAAACAAGTAACAGGACAGTAGCCTACCACAGAGGGCACCTGAAGGACTCTACCTAGCAGTGTATCAAAGCAGATGCTGAGACCCATAACCAAACCTTCGGCAGAGTGTAGGGAATCATATGAAGGAGGAATTAGTATATCCTAGAGGGGACAGGGACCCCCACAAGGTCCAAATATATCTGAGCACAGGGGTCTTCTATGAGACTGTTTATCCAACCAAGGACCATGCATGGATATAACCTACAACCCCTGCTCAGACATAGCCCATGGTAACTCAGTATCCAAGTGGGTTCCCTAGTAAGGGGGACAGGAATTGTTTCTGACATGAACTCATGAGCTTCCTCCCCCCCCCCCCACCCGAGGGAGGAGCAGCCTTGCTAGGCCACAGATAAGGCCATAAACACTCTTATAAATTCAAAAGTAGTGACCAGGGCTGGAAGGTGTGAGTCAGTGCCTAGCACTCTAGACCACAGTGAAATTTTATTTATTTATTTGTTTAGCTGTTTTTTGTGATACTGGAAGTTAAACTGGGGCCCAATGTGGCCAGGCCTATATTTTATTTTCTCTAATATTTCACTGCAGTATTTTTCTTGGCATTAAAAAAAAAACTTTTATATAGCTTATATCTAACTTAACAAATAAATATATCATTGGTATAGAGATCAGTAAATGTTTTTAATTTTAAGGAAATTAAATCTTCATTGTATTCATCCTAAAGATTTTCTGTATAAAATATCAGCCACAATGGCCAGAGTACAAATTAAAACAAAAAGTACAACCATGACATTAAATCTTACAAAGCAACAACTGTGACTTCACTATAGCAGAAACTCCAAACAAGTCAGCAAGCAAAGGACAGACATGGAGTAGCCTAAGAACATCAGTGTGAATGATTATCCTCCATACATAGCACCTACCCTTTGATTCTTAGGTATACTGAGACACCACACTTAGCACTTCTGAGAATCCTCCAAGGGAACTGAAGACAAGCTTGCGCCATTGTAGAACAGCTTGTCCTGTTTCTAGAGGGTCCTTTTACTAACTCTCTGGGGCTATTAACATACTGTGCATTTAAACAATCATAGCTACAACATTCAAGTAAGTAAGTCTGTCTAACTCAAATGATACAAACCAACTTTGCAAGGCCTGGTAAGAGAAAATACAAGCTTGTTTACAGAAATCTATATTTTTACACCAGATATTCATGAAGTATTTCATCAACTGCATACACTACCCTCTCCATACTGTGGACCAGAGTATCCTCAATGTCGGAAAGCACCCCACCACTGAGATGTAGTCACAGCTCTATCCAACGGCCTCTTATTTTCCACAATAAAAAAAGGCCTTCAACAGACTATTTAAAATGGATCAGTGTAGGGGCTAGAGAAATGGCTTAGTGATTATGAGCACTGGCTGTTCTTCCAGAGGACCTGGGTTCGAGTCCCAGCACTGCCCCCCGACTCCCAGCAGCTCCCGGTTGCCTATAACTCCATTTCCAGAGGATCCAACACTACCTCTTTCTGGCCTTTGCAGGCACCAGGCACATTTGTGATTCACAGATACCCACACAGTCAGAACAATCACACATAAAATAGAATTAAAAAATAAAAATAAATCAGTGTATAGTCATGATACTAAGAAGCAACACATTTGAAATGTGGCTTAATTATATGTGGCTTCACCATGTTTGGCTAGACCTCTGTGTTTGCCTTACTACTCATGAATCCTTTGCATTTACCTATGGCCTTAAGTTTCACAGGGTCAAAGAAATGAATATCAGATACAGAAATGGTACTAAAAAGGTCTTTCTCCTTTTACCCTCTCACAGGAGACCTCTAACTTCCCTATAAAAAGTCAGGGGCTGGAAAGAGGGCACAAAGAACCTGGATTCAGTTCTGAGCACCCAGAGAGAGGCTTACAATCATCTATAAACTCTAGTTCAAGAGATCCAGTGACCACTTCTAACCTCTATGGACATCCAGCACACACACACAGACTTATGCAAACAAAACATTCTTACACATAAACAAATCTGAGCTGGGCCTGGTGGCACACGCCTTTAATCCCAGTACTTGAGGGGCAGAAGCAGAGGCAGAGGCAATAGTTTGAGTCCAGCCTGGTCTACAAAGTGAGTTCTAGGACAGCTAGAGCTACATAGAAAACATGGTCTCAAAAAAAAATTTTTTTTTTTTAAAAAGGTAGGTATGCTGGAGAGATGGCTCAGTGATTAAGAATACTGGCTGCTCTTCCAGAGGATCTGGTTTAGAGTCCCAGAATCCACAGCCCACAAACACCTATACACTCCAGTTCCAAGCAAGGGATTTGATAACATCTTCTGGCTCCATGGCACACAGTTGGGGCAGAGACAGACATGCAGGTAAAATATTCATTTATCTGTAGCTCCAGTTCCTGGGGATCTAACACCCTCTTCTGGTCTCTGGGGGTACTGTATGCGGTACACAGAAATGCAAACAAAACACAGGTATATAAAATAAAATGGGGGGGGGGTCAGAGTAAGGAAGAAAACCAGCTAACAGCTGAGAAGAGTTCCCAGTAGACTTGGAGACCAATTATTTTGATTATTTTATTGAGATATTTAAAAAACTAATTCTTAAATACTTTTTTTAAAGCTTTCTGTTTATTAAACAGGCGATTATGGTGTGTCTCAGCCCTAGCACACATCTTTTTTTTTTTTTATTTACTTTAATTTATGTGCATTGGTGTGAAGGTGTTAGATCCCTTGGAACTGGGGACATAGACAGTTGTGAGCTGCCATGTGGGTGCTGGGAATTGAACCCAGGTCCTTTGGAAGAGCACAGTCCTCTTAACCACTGAGCCATCTTTCCAGCCCCCGAATACTTTCAATAAGCAAAAAATGGACATAGAAAAAGTAGGAAGCGGCAGCACCGTATACACTCACCCAGAGAAAAGGAAGGTATAAGCCACAAAACCCCCAAACAGCCTTGCTTTGACGACATACCTGAAAATGCTTTGAAAACATTTTGCTAATAAAGACACTGTTACATATTCAAATGAGGTGATACCAAGTCTAACAAAACCCAAGCATGGGTATGGGTAGTTTCTGAAGTTCATTCAGCTTATTAAAACTGAACTTAAACCTTATTCTTTTTAATGTGTGCTTTAATCTACCACCTGTGCCTTTTCCCGACAAAAACACAGGGAATTCCATTTACTGGCCACACATACAATACCACAGAGTGAATTCAGCAAACCAACCCCTTTAAATAAATGTGTTAAACAAATGAACAAATATATAGTTGGGGAGAATTATATTTTTGATTAATCAGTGCCAACTTGGAACATAGCGACTAATGTAACAAAATCTCAGCATTATGTTGAGCCAACAACGCAAGTGCAAAGCAGCTCAAGAGGCAAAGCAGCCTAAGGCATAAGGAGTGAATTAGCTGGAGATGGTGCACACCTATAATTCTAGCACTAGGGATGAAGAGGCAGGAGGATCGCTGCATGTTCAATGGTAGCCTGGTCTAGATAGGATTTCAGGCTAATTACTATAATTTTATCTTCAAAGTCTAAAATATTAAGTATATACAAGGGGTTTTCTGAGGAAAAACGCAAAATCTGACCATATTCTAGACATTCATTGCTTTTCCTAAGTGGGCTTTTTGCAGGCTCAGTTTTGAGGACTCTCTTCTCTGTCCTCCAGTTGTATTTCCATAGCTTCAGGTAATAGGATTTCTCTGTATTGCACACTGGGCTTTTCTTCAGGCATACATATTTTGACAAGGCCCTAGTTTTCAAACAAGGATTCAAGCTATTTTCAATTCATTATATTAAGGCAAGAGTCAGGCCATGGTTAGGAAAATGGACTTTTGTTAAGTATCCTTGAGTTCAACCTATTAGCAATATCACCTGAAAACTCTTTAATTCTAGTGACTAAATGGTGACTTTTTGTTTGTTTGTTTGTTTGTTTCCTTACACACTGTAAAGGCTCAACATTACAAGAACTTTCAAGACTATAGCTAAAGCACTTGTCTTCAGCCCATCCAATCAAGGGCAGATGCTGCTCTGCACATGGCTCAGCATACCCATCCCTGTCTTGCTGAAGTAATTGCTCTTGTCAGAGCTCAGCAGTGAATGACTTCAGGCCCTCCCTGCCCTGTCTTACCTTACTGTGTGTGAAGGGGGGTGCTGTGTACAAGGTGGGGTGGATGAGTGGTCGAGGTAAGTGTGGAACAGTGTGCAACGGCACATGTCCGTGGATGTGAGGGTACAAGTGCAGCGCGGGATGTGTCGGTTTCTCTGGGCTCAGGAACTGATGGCCAGGAGGCAGGGCTCCAGCAGTCATTGCTGATGTTGGCAGCCCAGAAGCTTCTTGTTTGCAAACGTGGCATTCACAAGTGTTCGGAGTTTGTTCTGCCTAAAAGGATAGGAAAAAGAAGTAATTGGTTAGCAGGGTGGTGATAGCACACGCCTTTAAACCTGGCAGAGGTAAGTAGACCTCTGAGTTCCAGCCTGGTCTACAGAGTTCCAGGACAGACAGTCAAGGCTACACAGAGAAACCCTATCTCAAAAAGCCAAAGGGGGGTGGGGGAATAAGCTGAAGTCAGTTAGACACTACAGAGCAAACACAAAGATAAAAGGCTCAGCCTGGGCTAGCCAGAGCCCTTACAGGGGAGGGTACAGATGCCAGAGCTGGTAATGAGCAATGCTGCAGAGAGGAGAGCTGAGACCCATTATCAAGATAGGTGTTTATAGAGGCAGCAGCCACTGATCAGGGACCCAAGTGAGCAGGAACAAGGGACCCCATAAAGATATTAAGAGAACAGGATCACTGAGTAGATGCTCCTCTGCTGGCTCCTACTGTTCAACCAACAGCTGTAATGAAATTTGCACCATGAAGGATAGACAAGATGCTAGCTCTTTACCAAAGCAAATGTGAAACTGAACACAGATGATAAAGATAACACTTCATGCTCTAGAATTCAGTCAAAGCCGAACACTAGGACACCTTTATTTTAAGATAGCCAGAACTTCAGAAAAGAATAGGAAGAATCTGGAGTTCCTACCAGGGCCTTTTCTTGTCCTAGCTCTAGTGCTCTAGTGCAGCTCTAGTCCGAGCATGCAGCATGCAGACCAGGGACATAGGAGTGAAAAAGCCCTGCTACCAAGGAGAGCAGCTCAGTGTCAAGAAAAGCTGAGCCAGAAGAAGTAAATGTTAGCTCTCAAACCTGGGACAAATAGCTGAGGTGCCTATTTAACACATCAAAGCAGACCTGGCTGCCAGGTTCCCTGAACATTCCTTAGTCTCTATCTGTTAAAGGGCATGGAAGAAATATCATGCCCCCTACCCTAAACTCCAGCCCAGGGGCTGGGCTGCTTTTCCTCCAGTTGCCCTTTTCTATAAAATCTAGCCATTTTTTGGTTACATGACCATTTTAGCTCCACTCCTCGGCTTTCCCCTTCTCTGTTCTCCACACATGGTGCAACTCAGGATCATGTTCACTTTGGAGTCTCCCAGATGTCCCTGACTCTGGTTATGCTCTCCTTCATATCTACAATAAGCCTCTCCCACCATACCTAGGAGTAGTCATGTCCTTCCTTTTTATTTCTTTTTATTTTTTATTTTATTTTTTTAATCCAGTAGACTCAGTGGGAATAGACAGGGAAGTGAATGAAACAGAAACACATTTGAGAGACTCTGGAAATGAGAAACCTGTGCAGTGCTCCATAAGCTAGCCATAGCTCAGTGGTTGACTAGGAGGGACAGGGTACACACAGACATAACCTCATAGCACAAAGAAAGAAACCACCAAAGTTCACTGGAGTACAAGCTAAGCAAGGAAAATGTTCTCCAGTCAACCCAAGAACCTTCAGAGAGATAACTACAAAAAGAAAAACCAACCCCCCCCCAAAAAAAACCCTAGCAACCCTAAAGAGAAACTTAGAATGCAAAGTTGCTCTATTATCTAAACCATTCAATTTTCAACAACAACAAAAACATCTGATATGAGAAAAGGACAGTCACTAAACAGTGGTTCTTTGCCCACATATCAGATTAGCTCACAAAGGTATCTAAGCAGGAATTACAACTTATTCAGAGAATTAAGGAAAATGTTAAAAAAACAAATATCCAATATAAAGAGAAAGAAAAAATATAAATACATAAATTCTAAAACAGATGGAAGATGGCAGAAAAGAATTTGTCAACCCCAGTAAGCCATAGAATACCTAGGAGAATTTAAAGGACAAACAACAACAACAAAAACAATATCAAAATACATCTCTCAGTTAACTGATAGCATGCTTCAATTCTAACCTCCATGGAAGTGGCATTAGGGAGTGGGACCCTTTGGTGGCTCTCCCTCATGAGTATCTCCATTCTTTCACCCATGTAAGACTATTGAAAGATGGCTACTTATAAAAAAGCTCACTAGTGGTTTGAATGAGAATAGGGCCCACAGACTCAAACTTACCATAAAGCAACAGTCAAGTAAGCTGTGGGATAGAGACCAAGGAACAGAATGGAATGTAGGTCTGAGTTGTTAACATGGGAAAATATGATCTTTCAAAAAAAAAAAAATGGTTCTGAGTCTAATCTTATACCATAAAAAATACTGAATCAAATGGACCACAGCATCAGTCAGAGGTAAAGTCATAAATCTAGAACAGCTTTGATAATAAATGAATGAATGGATGGATAACTAACTAACTAACTAACTAACTAACTAACTAACTAACTAACTAACTAACTAACTAAGAAAGGCTGAAATGCATTGTACTTTAGAAAAAATAAAAAATGAAAATACCAAAAGAGTACTAGCACTAAAAAGTGTAAGGACCTGGGCTTAGATCCCAGCATCTAGTGTGGACAGACAACTCAATTCAGTAAGGCACTCCACAGACCTGAGAAAATAGTGCAAACTAAGACTTGCATCTAACACATAAAGAATTCTTGTAACACAGTAACCAGACAGAAAAGGAAACAGCCCTTAAGTACATAAAAGGAAACCAGAGAGGGTTACCACTTCTCATGTATTAATATCAACAAAACTACCATTCCACTCATTGGCACACACCTCAGCACTTAGGAGGCACAGAGGCAGGTGGATCTCTTTGAGTTCAAGATCTGTCTACAAAAAGAATTCCAAGTCAGGCAGGGATACACAGAGAAAGCCTGTCTCAAAACCCAACAGAGCACCAAAAGAAAAAAAAAAAAAAAAAACAACCAACAATTAAAACAGACACATACACACACACAAAACTTCAAAACTATGTTGTGACTCTTTTGGGGGTCTGGGTGACCATTCTGACCCAGTACTCATTGCCAGATCAATTCTATGGACAACTGCTTTTGAACAGAATGTCAGATATACAAGGCATGTCACTAAGCAGTTAATAATGGTGAAAAGGGAGAAACAATGCAAATGCTGGATAACAGGACTTTAAAAAACACATACACCTGCACAGAAGGAGAAGAGAATGACATCAGTATGATCAGTGTGCTCTCATAGAAGTCTGAGGCCTTAGGTTCAACCCATAGTACTACAGAGGGTGAGAAAAGTAAGGACAGAGCTAAATGGAAATACAGGTAGGGAGATTGCCAACCAAAAGGCCTAGAATTTAAGCCCATACACTTCAATGAATGAATGAATGAATAAAGTTAAAGAATTTCTCAGATTTTAATCAAGATTTTAAATTATTTATAGCCAGGTGTGATGTCACACACCTGTACACCCAGCATTTAGGCAGTAAAGGCAATATGATCAGGAGTTTAAGGCCAGTCTTAGCTACATGGTACTTTCTTTGTTTTAACAAAACCTAAAACAAACTAAAAAACAACAATTATAAAAACAAAAAAACCAAACTTATAAAAAACGGGACCTAAAGAAATAACTCTCAGTTAAAAGCATGTACTGCTCTTACAGAGGACCTGATTTCACTTCCTAACACCCATATCCAGGCTCATAACTGCCTCTAACTCCAGCTCCATGGGATCAGACACTGCTGGCCTTCCTGCTCACCTACACTTACATATACATGCAACACACAAATACATTATTAAAAATAATAAAAATAACTTTTAGAATTAGTTACAAAAATGAAGAGAATATAGAAGCATATATTCTCTTCAGTGAAATACTGTTAAGTGAAAAGCACTTTCTTTTAAGACAGGAGAGAATAAGTGTTTTCATTTGCATATAATGCAACTGCTCATCTAGTGGGCGTAGGGGCTAAAGGTGCACAGATGATGGGAGACAGTTAAGGGAGTAGATGATGGTAAGATTTTCCATTATTTCCATTATTCCTTTTGATATCACCTTTATTATTTTAATCACAGACCTATATTATCTATTATAATAATCAATTAGTCAACCACCTGACCTTCATTTCTTCTCCCTTTCATTTAAAAATTGCCTACTGAACAAATAAAAACTCTGAAGCGGGGGTGTGTGGAATATATACCTATGCTCCCAGCACTTGAAAACTTTAGGTAGGAGGACATGAGTTGAAGGCCAACCAACAGTGAAAACTGTCTCCAATACCAACAATGAAAGCCCAGTCTTCTACAGAAAAAAAATCAATAAGAAAGCAAAAAACATTTATCCCAGCAAGCACAGGGGGTTATAAGACTAATGATAATTTAAAAAAGGGGGAAAAAAAAGATTAAAATGAGTTGTATATTTTATAAGTATGTTTGTTTCGCTATAGTTCTAATCTTCAGAAACTGCTGAAACTGGCACAATTTGTTTCTATTTAAAGAAAATATACACAAAGAAAGAGACCTCTGGGAAAATAGGAAACAGAAGATCCTACCTGCTGAGCTGGATACGATGGAGGTGGAGTGTCCACTTTATTCTCCTCTGTCCTGGGGTTACCATTTTCTATGGCCCCATCTTCTTTGGGAGCTCCTGGGGGCTCACCACTACTCTCACCATCAGCATCTTCATCATCAGCTTCTGAAGAACTACGGCTGGTGCTGCTTACCTGAGGGGACTTAAAAGGCAGCATTCTGTAGCTTTAGTTTTCAAAACAGTAACATGAATGAAGTGTAAAAACCACCACATCCTGCATTTACTGACACCCATACCTCATCTTTCAGGGCCATGTTTTCCCCACCACCATTCAGTTCGCTGTGGATTCCATTCATGTTGGCCACCACATTGGTATCGTCGTAGTTAGTCAACGGATAAATGTCAGCAAACTTAGCTGACAATGGTGCGACGTCTTCATCATCACTACAACTGAGGCAAGCAGAGACGGTCACCATGAGGCCCTTCGTTTGGGGAGGACAGTGAGGAGCACCCCCCACAGAACACGACATCTCCTCTAAGGTCATGGATCTGTTCACGAAGAGTGTTCAGTGTCACTCACACTACTTAACACCTCTTAGTCACCTGAACACAAAAAAAAGCCTGGATGAGTAACATCTGTGACACGGAGAAGGATGGAAAAGAATGTTCCACAGTAGAAATGCTGAGGAGATCACAAAAACTTAAGACCAACTGGTATTACAATTTTATTTGGCCTGAAAAGTCCTGGAGTAAAAATACCATCCCCAAGAAGACATAATTTTTATTAAACTGTTAAAGTATAGGAAGTAACTTCAAGTCTTTTAGTTTTTGATTTTACAGTCCAAATTGTCAGAAAATATCCACCTGACTAAACTCCAAGTGTAGTTATATAACAACACACTAATTATGCTAGTTCCACTAAAGTCAGTTATGACAATCAACTTCATCAATGTAATGAGAAAATGACCTGTTCAATAAAAAAAAAAAAAAAAAAAAAGAAAACCAAAACTTTTGTATTTAAACTGTGTAGGCCACTTTAAAACGCGACTTCCTAATACATGAGAAGAGCTTTCTAATGTATGAGATAAGAAATGACCAGACAAGCCCATTCTAGTATTGGCTAAAACTTGCACCAATCTGTTCTCTATCTTGGCATAAGGTAAAAATCCTAAGTACCAGTTGTCTGCCTCCTAAAAAAAGGCTCAGGATTACCAAGCTCATAGTACAGATTTTTGTTTTGTTTTTTGAGGGTTTTTTTGTTTTGAAATTGGGTCTTTCTACATAGCCCTGGCTGTCCTGGAATTCACTATATAGACCAGGCAATGAACTCACAGGAAATCCACCTGCCTCTGCCTCCTGAGTCCTTTCCATTTTCAAAATGAGGAACCTAACACACTGTACCAAAACCTGGAGAAATAGAAGAAAAAAGCACCCACCAGCAAGGGTGTGTGTATTGGCCAATACAGTATTCCTGTAGTGTTGTCATTGCCATGGTAACAATCAATGGGGAAACTGACTCTGAAATGAAGTGCTCAACTTGGCCCCAGCACCTATGACAACCGGAGGCTTCACCACCCCAGACTTCACTGCAACGACTAAAATGATGCTGCTGTTTCATTAGTTTAGAAAACAGCACCAGAAATGAAAAATGTAAGCCAAGAGTCACACAGATAATTAAGTCACATAGGTTGATATTTGGAAGACATTAATCACAAGTTGTTGGGGCCTAGTGTATTGGGGTACATGAGCTGCCCACACCAACAGTGGGCAGTTCTAGCCCAGGCAAAAGGCTATTTCCATAGCCCATGTTCCACTAGTGATAACACATCAGAGCCCACAATTGATATTGGCAGCTATAACAATTAGTAGAACAGTTTTATACATTTGCAAGCACCTAATTTCACTTTTCTTTCTTCCTTTCTCTTTTTCATTCTTTTAATTTTTGAGACAGGGTTTCTCTGTGTAGCCTTGGCTATCCTGAACTCACTTTGTAGACCAGGCTAGCCTCAAACTCAGAGATCCACTTGCCTTTTCCTCCCAACAAACCACCACACTCAGCTCTTAAATTTCAATAGATTCATCATCTGGCTGGTAAACTTTCATGGCCTCAGTTAAAAGTTGTATAACAGCAGCAGAGAAATCCTCAAAATGCTTAAGGCTTGAGAGTACAAGCAGGAAAACTTTGCTCAATTAAGAGTCAAAACACGGGGGCTGGAGAGATGGCTCAGAGGCTGCTTTTCCAAAGGTCCTAAGTTCAATTCCCAGCAATCACATGGTGGCTCACAATTATCTATAATGAGACTTGGTGCCCTTCTGGCATGCAGTTGACAGAACACTGTATATATAAAAAATAATAAATAAGTCTTAAAAAAAAAAAAAAGCAAACATGATCTTTAACCCAGGTCTTTAGAATTATTATGTGCTCACTGAATATGTATGAATCCCTGAGTTCTGTCCCTAGCACCACAAAAATTGAGACCTGAAAGACAGGAAAAACTTTGAAAGAGGAAAAAATGAGCACCACTACAACAAATCCAAATGAAGTTTGTGATGAGCATCTCCATCATTTGGAACAACCTGAGGATCATGTGCAGCCAGATACAGTCAACAATCCCTCAACATAAGCACCTCTGTAGGGCTAGTGATGGCTGCATGCTCAACTTATTTCACTTAAGAAACCACAGACAGCTATAGGCACACGCCTATAATCCCAGCACTCAAGGCAGAAGTCGGTAGATCTCTGTGAGTTCGAGGCCAGCCAGGTCTACAAATTGAGTCCAGGACAGCCAAGATAAACCCTCTCTTGAAAAACCAAAAAAGAAAGAAAGAAACCACAGACAGCCCAGTAGTCCAGTATGGTGGCACTTGCCCTTTAATTCCAGCACTCAGGAAGCAGAGGCAGGTGGATCTGTAGTTGAGGCTAGTCTGGTCTACAGAGTGAATTCCACGACAGTCAGGATTACTTAGAAAAACCCCGTCTTGAAAAAAAACAACCAGCAAGGTGCAATGGCGCACACCTGCAATCCTAGTACTCTGTGAGGCTGAGGCCAGCCTGTCTAACACCAAGTCCATGACAGCCTGGCTACACAGAGAACCCTGTCTTGAAAAAAAAAAGAAAGAAAGAAAGAAAGAAAAAAGAAAAAACAACCCAACGACCAATGAGGGAGAAAGAGGGAGGGAAGGACGAAGAGAGGAAGAGAGGGAGGGAGAGGAAGAAGAAGAAGACAAAGAAGAAGCAGCAGAAGCAGCAGCAGCAACAGCAGCAAGCAGTAGCTATCCATCCATGTGCAAATTAGCTTACAAAGCCTCTGCAAATTACAGGGTCATAACTGAGTTTACAGCCCCTTTGCTAATATGAAATGCATGTCTTTATAATGTGGAAATACAGAAAACACAAACTTTCAATCGCTTGCTAAAGTGATCTTCTAAATTCTTAGCAAGACATGGGACAAGCATGAGCACTGGCTGACAATGAAGAAGATGAACAGCCACTGACCACCTCAGCAGAATGAGTAGATGAGATCAGAACTGCGAAGACATTTCCCTGCATACCAACTGGCAATTATAAATTTACCACATAGGTAATAAAACAGTATCAGTTTGGGTTTAGTGATTTCATGTTTTAACAGGTGCTTAACACACTGAAAGGTCTTTTTTTTTTTAAGCACTGTAATAATGGTGATCATATTTCCATAGACTGATGTCTGTATTTCTCATTATTGGATAAATTTCTGAAACTATGATAAAGTCGTAACTTACAAAGTTGGTGCAGAGCCATTGTCTGTGAGGATGAGTCTGGGATGTTGCTGAATTGTGATGGGAGAGCTGGAACCTGACCCTGAGCTTGCTGATGACACACTAGGTGGGCGCATCTCAGACAGATAGTCGGGAGCAGAATCCACTTGGAGTGGTAGCTGGTGAATGTGGATGTCATCAGTGACGGGGGGGTCCATGATACCACAAGTGAGGATGTGTGAGAGGCTGCAGTCATCACAAGCACATCTGATCGGGAATTAAGGACAGTTACCAAGAAAGCCAACTGTGAAGGTTGGGTTCAAACCTCTGCTTGTTTCAGTGCAGGCTGAAGGCCAGCAGCACCCACAAAGCCCAGCTCACCTTCGCCTGTAGTTGCAGTTGGGGCAGTCCGGCATGTTCAACCGAGATGACAACATATGCCTCCTGGTATCTGTGAAGTTGTTCTCGCCAGTAACCACTTTCTTATTAGTTAACTAGAGGAAATTTATCAAACAATGGCTTAAATTTGTAAGACACGTCCCCCATTTCATGGACCACATTTCAACTAGTAGCAGTAATTATGCTTATTTACAAGCCAAGCCTTTTTGTTTTTTGTTTTTTTGAGACAGGGTTTCTTTGTGTAGCTTTGGCTGTCTTGGAACTCCCTTTGCAACCCATCTTTTACAGACGGACAAAACCAAAACAGGGCAAAAACCCTAGAATCCACAGGCAGAGCCTGTGAAAATGAAGAGTGAAGCATCAGAAGCCCTCTTGATATTCTGGTCTTTAGAAGACACATACCATGTATCTTTTTGCAGATAACCAGAACGCAGGTCTGGTGTAAACACAAGTTTACTCAATCCGCTCTCGGTGCTCGGTACTTGGTAGACACTTCTCCACTGCTATGTGGAGAAGACTGAACCTGAGAGCTGCTTAGGAAGTAGCACCCAAACTCAATTGACAAGCAGTGATCTGGATTTCAAAGAGAAGGGTGTATGAGAACCCAACTGGGCCTATAAGCACATTCAGGCAAAAGGGCCTCTGTCTCCTTCCATTGGTGGGAGCTCAACTTCAATCTGACACAAATGATTAGCATAAAAGGGGAAGAGGGAGTTGAGGGAATATGGTCCTTATACCATTTCTCACAATTCCCAGGGAGATTATTCTTTTCAAACAAGTACACAGAAGACCAAGAAATAGGTAAATGCAATTGTTTATCTGAAAGTTAAAATCACTATGTCTAATGACTTTTATACTGGCAGGAAATGTCAATGGTCTTCATTGGTATCCTGTAATACAGAGCATGTCAAGATACTAAGGTGCCACTTGTTTTGTGAAATAATTTACAAGTCTCTCCTGTCAACCTTACCTGTTCTTCAATTAATCTCCTTTGCTTAAAAATCTCCCAGTCTTCGGTTAACATGCGCTGTTTGGTTTTCATTGTCATCTAGAAAGGAGATATGAAAATACACACACATACACACACCTTAGAAAGAATTATACAGAACACTCTCAAAGATTTTTTAAAGGATAAAAGAAAAATTCAAAAAAATTTACCTATATGCAAAACAGGAGTGCAATAGAAAAGAATTAGTCACCAGCTATAGCACTTCAGCTTCTTACTTGACACTCAGAATATTATCACAAGTACTTTTTTTCACAGAACACCTCAGGAGCTCCACACCTCGAAGAGCAGGGTACACTCTGTGCAGAAGGAAGTAAATGCTTGCTCTCCTGAACTTGACAGGCCATAAGCCTGGTTAGGGACTCCTGGAGGTGGTCTGCTCCACGCATGTGCATGACCTTCCTAGTCCTGAGAACACTAGCCCTATTACCCTTCATCTATGTGTAATTTCAACAATAACAACATAAAATAAACTAAAAATTTAAAAAATGAAGTATAAAACACTGCAACTTGAAAAGCAGAAGAAAACCTGAAACTGACCAATGAAGGAAACCTCAAATGTCTGCCAATTCACTTCAGCACATCCCATTCCAAGTACTAAGCCACACATCCATCTCCCTCAAGTCTGTATCAGTTTCTCAGTCAGAACTCAGACTGCAGTGGGACTGTGGGGCTCAAAGCAGACACGAGCTGCTGTTGTATGCGCACTGTTACAAGCTGTCCCTATAGCGAGTTTACTATCCCTCTATAGAAAGTTCTCAGTGTGGCACATGCTTGATGCTGCACATGCTTGGCTGAAGGATAGAGTGCTTTTATCAGACTGGATCCTTTCTACCATTGTCCAGTAGTGTGTGGAAGGCAAACCTAGATTAGTATAGGTGGCAGCCTTTTCAGGTGACAGGAGCCATCCTATGTGCTCTTGGCATAAGCACACTGGGGTGTGGCTGCAGCATGACTTTCGTATGACATGTTGTATGTTCAGTCACCTCTGAGTTTAGAGTCCTTTTATAGTTTTTAACCTTAGCTGGCCTAAAAGAGCAGAGACCCAAGCTCTCCTATTTTTGCTATCAATTCAGTGGTACTTTGTGTCCTTCCAACTCCTCATTCCTTTCTATGTATCATTCACCACAATGACAAAAGTTAGCCAGGTACAGGCTGGAGTTTGGTGCTATAGTTTGGCTCCCCCGCATTTTTTTAGTAATTTGAAATTATTTTATGTGTATGAGTGTTTTGCCAGCATGAATGTTTGTATACCACGTGCATGCCTGGTGCCCACAAAGGCCAGAAGAGTGTGTTGGACTGCCTGGAACTGCAATTATAAACAGCTGTAAGATGTCATGTGGGTTCTGGGAACCAAACCTGGGTCCTCTGAAAAAGCAGCCAGTGCTGTCAACTACTGAGCCATCTCTCCAGCCACCTACAATTTGGTTCTTTACTATCCATACAAGGTCCATGTGCTGAAGGCTTGTTCCTCAGCACACAGTAACACTGGAACCTTATAAGAGGTGGCTTCCAGTGGATGTTAGGTCACTGGGGCATAACTGTGAAATGCATATTAGAACACCAGAGCCTTCCTCTCTGCTACTTGGAGCCCTAAGTGCCTTCTCCATCATGACCTCCAGCCATATGCTGTGCCACCACAAGACTGCAGGTTCTTCCTTTTAAGCTGGTTATTCAGGCCAGGTACAGTGGCACAGGGCTGTCAACACAAGCACTCAGGATGCACAGTCAAGAGGATCACAAGTTTACAGCTAGCACAGACTGCAGAATGACACCTGTTACAAACAACAACCTGCTATATTCTCTCATATTGATGGGAAACTGAGCCATGTCTTTTTGCTTCATTGTTTCAAACTACTGATGACCCAGACAATCAACACTTCTTCCTGACTTTGGCAAATAGTCATGCTCAGATGCCATGAATGTTCTCTGAAGAGTTCACACTGTTCATAGTGTACTGAAGTATGGGTTTTCAAAACTACATAATTAAAAAACCAAAAAAAATACAAAAGCTCATGTAAAGTTAATTACCATTTATGTGATTCTTTCACTGTCACAGTAAGAAGCAGACCCTGGAGTCAACTGTTGTGGTCCTCTATAGGATCCTAGAAGGTAGATCCCCAGGGAGAACTCTGCCCCTCCCACTCCAGGACCCAGATCTTGTAGCTGCCAGAACAGCAGGGCTCAGACAGCAGACTGCTATGCACACAGGGCTCAGAGGGAGGGCAGCTGCTAGCTCTATACCTGAGGCTACCTCTGTAAAACTGGACTTCCAGCTACCTGTAGGGTCCAGAATTGATTCCTGAGATTGTAAGGGGACATCTGCAACTGAGGCCCCACCCATCCTATGACTGTCAGCCTGGCCATTCTCACATTCCTCCCTCCTCCAATCCATGGGTAGATCCTGCAACTAACTAACCTGCTACAGTGTCAGTCTCCCAAACTGCAATCTATTGTTCAGCTTAAGAACAGCTATGATCCTGGCACAGCTTGAGAGTAAATCTGTCCATAAAACCAAACAAAAAGATGGTTTAGGGCCACAACTACACTAAAGAAAGTAAAGATCAACAAGTGCTCCTCAGCCGCGCACAGCAGGGAGGGCACTGCACAGTCAATGACTATGCAGAGGTCAAGGTCACATCACAACAGAATCACAAGTCTTTCAGGGCTATTACAAAATTATATAAGAAGCACTGAACTCAATATGGTGACAAAAGTAGGGACTAGTCCACTGATACCATGAAAGCCAAAGGCCTTAAACAGGCAGAGTTTTCTCAAGTTTTGAACAAGAAACCCTCTTCCTAACAACTCAGCAGCAGACAGAGAGAGGAATAAAGGGCTCAGTCATTATCTAAATGGCACAGTGAGCTTGGGATTCACGTGAGACCAGCTTATACCTCAACCCAAAACAGCTACTCTTATCTGTTTATAAACTATCTTGCACACACAACAATGAGCTGCCATTTCTCCTTTATTACTCCTCATACCAGCATCTTTAAAACCTGAAGCCACTCTTGCTTGGCTTTAGCAGACACTCTAGAAAGGCAGGAGGGCAGAATGGCAAAAATACATCTTAACAACCTGCCTGGCTGAGATGCAGTAGTGGTCACTTGGTACACCCATTTTAGGTCCAACCAGCAGCCACATCCCACTTGTCCTGCTGTCCTCTGCCTTTGTGTATGTATCTATTCTCTGCTCAAGTGTTCCGGATGAGGGGAGAATAGGCTCTGAATAGCACAATGGCTGCTGGAGCCAAAAAGCCTGGTAACTTCCTGAAGTCCTCCATCAGGACACAGAGACAGTAGGTACAACCCTGTTGAAGACCTAAATGTTCCTGCCACACAATAATAGATCAGATTAGAGGCCTGTGATGTTGCATGGCTTTTACTAGGGCACACCAAAAGCCTCTGTTGGGAGCTCTGCAACTCAAGACTAGCCAGCAACTTAACAGAGGCCTCAGAATGTAGGCTGTGCCTCAGGGGCAGCATTTACCTGCTCATCCACATAGGCATCGATCCTCTTCTGACATTCCAGCCACTCCTCAGCAACTTTGCGCAACTCTTCCTCAGAACGCTGGTACCTCTGCAGCAAGGTGCTATATGTGTCTTCATTGCAGGTGTCATGCGTGGTGGTTCCTAGCCTAGGAGAGAGAAGGTCTATCAGAAAGGAAGAGCCAGAATTCTAGCTCCTGACCAAACAGAAGAATCTTGGCTGCCTGTTGCTATGGTCTAACTTTAACACCTCTTGTCACAAAACATACCACACAGTAAGTCTTAAAGATTATATACACAAAGCACTCTGAACAGAACCACATATAAAGGAGATGCTCAGAGAAATAACAGAACCTGCTGAAAGAACCTAGCAGGAATCCTAAAAATACTAAGGCTGTATACACATTTCTTATTAACATACACTAACTCAGAGAAAACAAAATGTTTAATGACAAATACATAACATACAAATGTTACAACTACACAATACACATACACACATATGTTTTGAGATGGAAATACACTCATGTTAAGGAAAGGTATGACCAAAGCATGTTTAAAAATATCTTGTACATAAATACAGGAAAAAGATGTCTAAGAAAAACAAAGCTGTGTTAAACCTTGCAGTTGAATAATGAAAAGAAGTTAAAAAATCATTTTTAAAAATATTTATTTTACGTATAAGAGTGTTCTATCTGCATGTATACCTGCCTGCCAGAAGAGTGTATCAGATCATATTATAGAAGGTTGTTGTGGCTGCTGGGAATTGAACACAGGACCTCTGGAAGAGCAGTCAGTGCTCTGCTTTTAACCGCTGAGCCGTCTTACCAGCCCCCAACAAAATAATTTTTAATCAAAAATTGTTTATAGGTAAAAATGGACAGAAATAGTTGCCAAAGTGTTTTTCTTTCACTTTGTCAGGGTGGATTTACAAACACTGTAAACACTGGAAATTTCCAGACAATCTACTGGTTGCAAGGCCACCTGGCACATCTAGGCTCTGCACCAATGCTTGATATCACCCTAGGTCCTCAGAACAGTTCTATGTTGCATTCCTGAGAAAAATTTTCTCCTGATTCCTACTGCTGCCAGCCTTGTCCTTCTTTGAACTGATTCTACTCCTCAATATAAAACCCAATTCCCCTGTGTGATGGTCTGAATGAGCACTGTCCTCATAATCTGGGGTATCTAAACACTTGGGTTCTGGTTAGTGGTGCTATTTGGGGAGGTTTAGGTGGTACAGCTTTACTGCAGGAAATATGTCACTAGGGACCAGCTTTGAGACTAGAATCCTCATTCTACTTCCAAAATGCTCTCTCTGCTTTGTGACCATGGTTGAGATGTGAGCTTCCTGTTTTTACTGCCATGCTTTCCCACCAAGGTGGACTCTTTGTCTCTCAAACTATTAAGTCCAAATATACTCTTCCTTCTAAGGCAACTTTAGTTGCCTTTGTTAAAGTGTTTTATCATAGCAACAGAAAAGTAACTGAGACACCATGAACTTCCATCCTGCCTTTCTTCCCAAGTGTTCTTCCTTCATTCTACCAGTTCCAAGTTACCTAAACAGACTATCAGAACCAAGAGAAGTGGAACCAACAGGGACCCTGAAGACTGCACTGGGGATGGAATGAGACCAGCGCATTCTCACTGCTCCTCTACAGGAACCCTAAAAATACTAAGGCTACAACATGTGGAGCAGTATACACACTTCTTATTAACATTAAGGGCAAACAGCCTGATTCTTTAATTGCTAAACTGCCAGGAAAATAGGGTGAAGCAGCAGGTGAGCTCAGAGAAAAGACTCAAAAGACAAAGAGAAAAGAGAACTTCTGCTTGAGGACATGAAAATATTCTGTAAATACAGTTAATTGTAAATACTATGATATAATTAATGCTATGAATTACATAACTTAGGATTGTAATTTTATATATTTATCAAAAAATGTTAAATTTAGTCAAATGGCACTGAACTGTAATTTTAAGTGGATGCACTGTATAGAACGTAAATTTATTTCAATAACGTGGCCAATAAAACAAGTAGTTTTCTTATGCTTTGTTTCTCACTGTTATGGTATGGCTCTGAAGTGTTTCCCAAAGATTCCTGTATTGAAGACTTAGTTCAGCAGTTCAAAAGCAGGTCTGGTGGGGGTTTTTTGTTGTTGTTTGTTTTTGGGGGGAGGGTTCTGACCTCACCAATAAACTAATCCACAGGTTGGTTCAGAGCTTCCTGGTACAGTTCAGGAACTGGTGGGAACCTGATGCACTTTATTCCTGAATTCTTTTTCTGCTTGGCAGTTACCACAAAGTGAACAGCTTTTCGCTGTGATAGGCTGAATCTTCTAAAATGGCAAGCTTCCTCATAAGTTATATAAGTTCCTATCTGCAGCATTTTGTCAGTGTTAGAAAGCTAACAGTAATAAAGTACATTTCTATGAATAAGCAGATTGTTTACTTATTTGTGTGTGTATGTGCAAAGCCATTTGCTACATGAGACAGGCAGAGGAGGAGATCCAATATCTTGGTGTACCACTTTTGTTTTTGGCTTGAAATAAGATCTCTCACTGAACCTAGAGTTAAACAATTCAGTTACACTGACTGGCCAGCAAACTCAAAATTTTATCTTCTATACAATAATGTAGGTTATAGGTACATACAGCCACAGCTGACTTTTATGTTGGTGCTAAGGTCTCAAACTCAGGCTCTCATGCTTGCATAGCAAGACCTCTTACTCATGGACACCCTCCCGCTCCCAGTTACTGTTTATTTTTTGTGACAGGTCTTACCATGAATATCCTGACTGCCCTGAAACTTCCTAACTCCCTATGAAGATCTGACAGGCCTCTAAAAAAATTTATGTTCCAACCCTTTTGAGTGCCTACGTAATAGACAAATTATTACTTATTTTTGTAAATGAGGGCCCTGGAGATAAGAATTTAAAAAATGGCTAGTACATAAAGAATATTAAATTGTATTTCTACTTAAAAAAAAAAATTTATGTTAACAAGAATACAAAAAGACACATTAAATAAACCTGTGTAAGCCACAGGTTGTTTGCCATCTCATAATCTATTAAGCTATATCTGTGCTTTACAATTCATATCTGTAATTTATTAAATTTTTGCCCACCTCCCTTTTTACGCAGGACCTGCCTGTCCTTGAATTCACAGAAATTCAGATATTTCTGCCATCCAAGTACTGAATTTAAAGATATAAGCAACCATGCTCAGCCCACTTTATAATTTTTTTAATAAGTTAAATGGGCCTATTACAACTAGTATTTCATTAGTAATTTGTAGTAAAGCTTTTCATGAGCTGATAAATGTATATTTGTAGACTAGAAATTCAAGCATAAATTCATTCTTGGGGTTTGACAAGTGAGTATGTGGTGGGATACAAAGGACCAGCATTTTCTGAACTGAGTTGGACTCCTTAGAAGGCATGCTGCTTTCCTTCTTTCGTGTATATCACTTCCTCTTAGGACTTGAGAGTAAAAGGGAGTAGACCCTAGACTGAACATCCAAAACTAGGATAATGTTACCCTTTGGAATCTGACTGTAATTCCTAGAGAGAAAAATATTCTGAACATGGCACTGAAAAAGAAAGTTTCTGTCAGCCACTGGAGATCAACTGGATGACTGACACATCCAATCCAATACTCACCAAGAACTGAAACAAAGGGCAGGTACTGAGACCTGCTCTAGCCCACAAGAGGCATGGGTGAATGTGATCCTCCCAACTTGGACAAAAGTGCTTTCTTCATGTCAACCCTTGCTTCCTTTCCTTTCACAAGGGTTGCAGTCAGACAATCCCATTGTAGTTTACCCTCCAAGAGCAGACTGGATGCTTTTGGTTTTTGAAATTTTTAGATTTCTTTTTAACGTGTGTGTGTGCACGCATGCACACGCGCACGTTTAAATAAGTGTGCAAATGCACAAATGTGCCATAGTTTGCATGTAGAAATCTGAGGACAACATGCAGGAGTCTTCTCTCCTTCCATCATGTGGGTCCTGTAGATCAAACTCAAACTCAGGTCATCAGGCTTGATGGCAAGTGCCTTTACCTGTTGAAATATTTTGACCACCCTGTATTGAATGCTTGTAAATAGTGGACATGGAAATAATGGTTGCAAAGCCAACTAAAGCTGAATGAAACTGGTAAAAACCAGCAAAAAGCATACCAATTCTGCACAGCACTTCATCCTGACTTCCTGTTTTTGTTCCCTCTGACCAACTGCTTCTAAGGTAGTTCTTCCCCTAGAAGTGAGGTTGAGTGGGGCAAATAAAGATGGCCGCTGGTAAGTGTGTGCCTACATTGTGAGAATGTGCTTCTATTTGATTAACAAACAAAATCAAGAAGAGGTAGCTAATCACCACTCTACTGAGTAAATGGCTGATGAAGAAGAGGCTGGCTGCAGGATAAACACATGACCATACTTCACATTTCCATTTAGCATAGTTCACCCCAAAAGATGGCTACTACAGAGTTCTGTGCCTGTATACTTGTCTTGGTAATATAAGAGAAGCTCTCACCAGCTTTCCTGGTGAGAAGTGACATAGGCACTCTATCTAGATGAAAAAGCCCATCTGCGCTGAAGGGAAACAAAGGAACTCTGAGAGCCATGTTCTCCCTCTTCCTCCACCTCCCTTCACACAATGCAAGAACCCTGTTAGGATCCATGGCTGAACCAAAGCAGTCAAGGTAAAGCACTGTTTTCTGGAGCCTTTATTTATTTATGAGGCATTATGGTGTTACACCTGAATAACATTTATATTGATTTATTACTTAAAAGTTCAACTGGGGGTTGAAAAAAATGGCTCAGCAATAAACAGCACTAGCTGCTCTTCCAAAAGACCTGAGTTTGTTTCCCATCACCAACATGGCTGCAAGGGATGCCTGAAACTCTAATTACAGGGGACCCAATGCCCTATTCTGGCCTCCTCAGACACTGTAGCATGTAATACATAGACATGCATGCAGGTAAAACATTTCTTAGATTTTGAGCTTTCTGTCTAGTATCTTATTCCCTTTGCCCTGTTATTTTTCCTGTAAGGACTTCCACATGTGGTGGTCTACAGCCACGTGCACACACACAAGATCACAGCAATAGAGAATCTAAATCAAGACATAATACCTGATCTGAGACACCAGTGCTGGCAAGTTGCTCTGGAGAAGTGGCTCTGAAAAGACCAGGTTTTCAAACAGGTGTTTGTTATGCAGTTCCCATGTCACCTGGAACTTTTTCAAATGTTCATTTTCCTAGTTAAAACAAAAACAAAAAAAGAGAAGATGTAGTGAGTGGATAAAAATATGAAACTTTGCAGAATGACCCCCAACCCCAATGTCCTGCCACCTTCTGTACAGGCCTAGAACATCCTACTTCTGAAGAATCACTTTTCCCTCCCTGTGTCAGAACACACAGATTTCTGACATGAGCAATTTGAGGCACCACTTCACTGCCTTCTAAGTAACCCTAGACATGGGTTATCAGGTGGGTTTAGAGATTTAAGAACAGACAAGAGGGGAAACACACACACACTCTCTCTCTCTCTCTCTCTCTCAACTCTCTCTCTCTCTCTCTTTCTCTCTCTCTCTCTCTCTCTCCAGGACTGGCAATATGGCTCAGCTGGTATAAGTGCTTGGTGCTAACCTGATGACCTAAGTACAATCTCTGGAACCCACTGGTGATAATCGGTTCTTACAATTTGTTTCCTTTATTTCATAAGCATACACAGACAAATATATAAAACATTTTTTAAAATAAAAATGTATTGGAGTCAAGACAATACTTTTCTTGCCTTTAGTGAAAGCTCATTCTGACAGCTGCAAATAAATTCTCTATTGGACACTTAGTCAAGGCATGGCTTTTACCTTTCTATCATCAAATGCTATAGACAACAGTCTGGGAGCCCACAGCAGTGCCACGACAGTGCATCGGCGCTCTCTGACTCCTCTGGACTGGGTTATTCTCTGGTGTTTTAATGTATTCTAAGCCTAGTTTTTCCTAGAAACGTCAACAGTGAGGGACTCCCCACAACATTTTCCACATTGCTCTGATGTGCTCCACATCTTTGCCCTTTTAGGGCATGTATTACACACCTCAGGCTCCTTTACTTCTAATTTACCACTCTTCTTTTCAGTCTTTTACTGTTTATCTACTACATTTTTATCAATTGAAACACCAGCCACTGGCAGTACACCAACACCAACCCAAGACACCAAAAACTTCTTTGACTCCTTATCAATGTATCACTGTTTTCATCTCCATCTCAGCAGCCAGGAAAGAAGTAGACATGGTCTCTCACCAGTGTGCCAAGAAAGGTACTGATGGATCGTGCAGCCTGGCAGAGGGCACCATACTCCTCCAGGAGTAGGGATACAAAGTGATGTGCCTGTGGTGGGCCCTGCAGGCCAGATGGCGCCTTGGCCTTTGCTGCAGCAGATAGCTGCCGGAGCAGACGGACCTTCATTTCTAGCACATACTCCCGGGCTTGCTGCTCCAACCGCTGGTAGAGCTGATAGGGGTCCCGCTCACAGAGCCTATAGAAACAAAGGAAGAGTCGCCACTCAGCCATAGTCTGTCCATACATGTCAGTTGAAAGGTAGTTTTCATGCCAGTCTCATTGACAGCCCACTGTCTTCCCTGTGATAATCTGTGGGAGCCCCTGATAAGGAACTTGTGCACTGAGAATATTTGATGCCAGGTAACTCACAGAGAAACTGACAGACCCAAATGCTTCTTCTGACTGCACTGTTTATGCAACCTGTATAGGGACTCTGCTCCATGTCTGTGGTCCATAAGAGAAGACCTAAGTCCATCTAGTCTGTAGAAGGTATTACAACTCACAAACAACAAGTTAAAAGTTATTATGCCAGAGAGCTGACCCCAGGTGCTAACCCAATGAGTGGGATTTAAAAAGTGACAAGCCAGGGCTGGAGAAATGACTCAGAGGTTAAGAGCACTGGCTGCTCTTCCAGACGTCCTGAGTTCGATTCCCAGCAACCACATGGTCACTCACAACCATCTGTAATCTGGTGCCCTCTTCTGGAGTGCAGGTGTACATGCAAAAAGAACATTGTCTTAAAAAAACAAAACAAAAAAACAAGCTCCCATCCAAGCAGAGGTTGATACTGGGCTGGAGACTGAGCCAAGTTTACCTTCCCTCTTTCTAGGAACTCAATATCCCATACAAATAAGCCTGTGTTATTTTCATAATTACAACAAGTTTTAAATACAGGTTATTCCATTTTTAAATTATCAACAAAGCAATAAAATGCATAAAATACAATGAAATGCTGAAGTGAATTGGGTATGTTTCCTAGCAACTACCCACAATAGTAATGAATTTCTCTCCAAACTTACAGGTGACTTTTTTTTATAGTTTTGAGAAAAGGTGGCCTTTCTTCTTCAGCCTTCCGATGGTAGATTATAGGCTCATACATCAAGGTGATCAAGTTTTTAAACTTGCTCTATAGTATTTGGTATTATTATGGTTAAAGTTGCCACTTCTTGAAAAAGTGCATTTCTGAGATGCCTCCAGATCAGGGGTTCTCAACCACTAATGACACTTATGAAGAAGCAACAAAAACAATTTTATGGTGGGGGATCACTACAACATGAGGAACTGTATTAGAAAGCATTATAAAGGTTGAGAACCTAGCCAGGTGCACACCTATAATCCCAGCACTCAGAAAGGCAGAGGCAGGTGGATCTCTGTGAGTTCAAGGCTCGCCTTATCTACAAAGCCAGTCCAGGACAACCAAGGCTACATAGAAACCTGTTTTAAAAAAAAAAAAAAAAGTAGAAAAGAATAAAGAAAGGTTGAAAACCACTGTTTTAGATGGAAGCATAGGACCACTGAAGCAATAACCAAAACATCTGCTGGAAGATGTCACTTTGAAAAACCAGCTGAGCTCAGTGGTTTGTTAGAAACCAGGTGTAGAATGCATTAAGGTTTAAGTTTTATAGAATAGATTCTTCCATCTTTTGGCAACCACATTTAAGAAAACAAAAACAAACAAAGATAGACAGACAGAGACAGATAAATAGGAAGGAAAGAAGGAAGGAATGGAGGGAGGGAGGGAGGAAGGGAGGGAAGGAGGGAAGGGAAGGAGGGAAAGAAGGAAGGAAGGAAGGAAGGAAGGAAGGAAGGAAGGAAGGAAGGAAGGAAGGAAGGATAGATAGATAGATATAAAAATAAATCTTTATAGCTGGGCAGTGGTAGGCAGAGGCAGGTGATCTCTGTAAGTCCAAGGCCAGGTTGGCCTACACAGTGAGTTCCAGGACAGCCAGGGCTACAGAGTGAAACCCTGTCTTAAAAAGTCAATATATATATATATATATATATATATATATATATATATATATATATAATTTTTATATGTGTATGTTTGTGTGCCTGCGTTTCTGTGCACCATGAGCATGCCTGAGCTCATGGAGACCAAAAAACGACATTGTATTGCCCCCAGCCCCACGCCAGAATGTGAGTTACAGGCAGTTATAAGCTGCCATACTGGCATAGGTTCTAGGAAAGAAACCCAGTCCTCTGCAACAGCAGCAAGCACTCTTAACTGTTAAGCCATCTCTCCATCCTCTCCTGTTCCCTTTCTAAGGTTACACATCACTTACGAATCAAGTAAAAATGTAAAAAAGAATCAAGTAAAAATGTACAAAGTAGTACGTAAAGTAGGTGTATAAAATCTGCAAAGTGTACAAAACCTTGCATACAATGTGCAAAGTAGTAAATATATAAAGCCAAGTATACAATGTGCTTAAAGAAATAAACTGGTAGGATTCTTACCATGGCTGCTACGTTTCAAAAAGATGTATAATTTTTTTTTAACTTTACAATTTAGTGGGGGGTTTTTCCCCATTACTAGAAACCAAACTTGTAGGCATAAGGTTATTGTGTAATTCAAATGCTGATTTTTATACTCCCCCATATGTAATTGTAATCCTTGTTCTGATAATCTCCTGTCTGAATGTTGTGTAAACACTGCTCCCCAATTGTCCCGATATGCCAATAAGGCAGCTTACAGCCAATCATGAAGCAGAGGAAAGAACAGGACTGGACTTCTTGCCAGCAGGGGGAGGAGTGAAAAAAAAAAGTAGAAAATTCAGCCACAGGAAAGGTCTAAGAGACATCAGGAGAAGGAGCTGAAGCAGGAGAGCTACAAATTGCAAGTACCTCTGGGATGCACACTGAGAGGAAACCAGATTAGCTTGGAGAGTTAAGAACAGAGTAATAACTGCTCAGTTATTATGTTGTGAAGTTTATTATTAAATATAAAAGAGTCTCAATTATTTGTATTTAAGAGAAACTGAGAAACAAGCACAGCATTGTAAAAATAATATTAACATAAACTCAGGGCTTTTAGCATACTACACAAGAGCTCTAACACTGAGCTATCCCTAGCCTTTGGTTTGTGAAGACAGGGTGTTACTATGCAGCCTTGAACTTGCTATAAAGCAGACTAGCCTCAATTTATAATCCTCATGCCTTAGTTTCTCTATGCTGAGATTACAGGTATTTATCTCTAAGTGTGGCAACACTTTTAAGCAGAATGTGTTCCATATGTTTATGTCACTGTCCAGTGACATAAGATTAAAACGAGCAAGGAACAAATGAACTAACAGGAACACTAAAGTGCTGAGGAGAAGGCTTAATGGGTAAGATCACTGCTTTGCAAGCACAAGGACCTAAATTCAAATCCCTAGTACCTCTGTAAAAAACCAGATATCCCTGAGAATGTCTGTCACTCCAGCATTAAGTGGTGAAGACAAGTGGCTTCTGAAAGCTCACTGGCACCCAGCCTGGCTGAAAAGGCATAGATATTCAAAGCTTGATGGCCAACCAGTACGCCAAAATAGTGGACTTTTGCCAGTTCAGTGAAAAGTCCTATTTCAAAGTAATAAGGAGAAAAGCAGCAGAGAAAGACAGCCTGGCCTTCCTGAACATGTATACACCTGCACACTCACGTGCATGTACCAAACACACACAAACTCTTTAAAAAAGGAAGCCCCGTAGATACTTCCTTATAGTTTCTTTGCTGCAGAGAAATTCGAAGGATTTTGATTCTATGTCCATTACTACATTTTATAATTTCAGAAGATATCATGTGATACTTGAGAACAGATTTTTTCTATTTATAAATTTTTCATGAGTGTATGAGTTTTGCTTGCATGTATGAGAGCCACATGTGTGCCTGGTGCCCCTAAAAAACAGGTGTTGGATCCTCAAATTATATTCTGCAATTATAAACAGCTGTGAGCAAGTCCCTGCGCAATCGCTCTCTCTAGCCCATGCAAACAAACTTAAGTGAAAAAGACACTGAAAGTAGTTCATCACTCAATTAATTCACTCGTGTTTATAGAGGCTGCTCTACCTGGATGAAACCTGTGCTCCTCTAAAGCATCACAGATATAGCAGGAAGGATCTGAAATGTCATGGGTTTCATATGTCACTAACTAGAAAACCTCTCCTTAAAAGGTCAAATCCTGAACACAATGCTTTGCAAATCAATGCCCCTGTTTCTTTGACATGACAAACATGACTTCATAAGATGCCAAAATTATGCAATCAAAACATGAGAAAAAAAATGAGAACTGAACCATGAAATATCCAGCTCAGACTTGTTGCTTTTATTTGGAACATTTCAAAAATCAGGAAAAGATGGCACACTTAAGTTTTAAGAGAGAGAAAAAAAAAGTTTTCTGTCACTCATTGGGCACAGGGAGCCTGTTGAAGAACAGATGCTGGGTAGAAAGCACTCCCTGTGAGAACAGCTGCTGTGCACCTCATGAGGTAGGTGTCTTCATAAGCTGCCCGATCTCACAGTGCTTCAGTGGACAGGAACATTTGTCCTTTCTCCCTAAATTACAAATGCAAGAGTGTTTATAAAGTATCCAGCTTAGCTGGCACAGCAAGGACTCTGGCATCTTGGCTGTTACTGTCAGTCTTAATATATGACAGAAACATCTCAGAGAACCCAGCTGGGCATGGTGATGCATGCCTTTGATCCCAGAACTCAGGAGGCAGAAGCAGGTGGATCTCTGAGTTTGAGGCCAGCCTGAACTACAGAGCATTCCAGGACAACCAAAAGTACACAAAAAGAAACCCTGATTCGAAAAGGAAGGAAGGGCAGAAGGAAGGACGGAGGGAAGGAGGGAAGGAGGGAGGGAGGGAGGGAAACTGCAACTTTTTACCCAGAAGGCTCCCGTTTGTCAGTTATCTGCTGAAGACCTGAGCTGCATCAAGCGTTCAAAGTACAGATGAGCTTTACTTGGGACAAGCACTGAGGCTTCATGGACAGTGGGGAGGGCAGGAATAAGATGGGGCTCTAACATGAAAGGTGCAACCTGTACCTATCCACGAGCTCCTTCACTCCTTCTTTGTCGGGAACCAGAGACTGATCCTGATCTTCTGCCAGTGGGGTCCCCGCCTGGCGGTATATGCATCGAACCATGTAGCGTACTTCTGACCAATAGTTCTGCAGCTGCTGCGGTTCCCGGTCTGTCTCTGCTGAGATGTCTCTGTGACAACACAGGAACCAGGAGAGTTAAGGGAGGTAATCTACCTAACTTTCCACCAGGTTCTCCCCAACTCCATACTCTCACGCCATATGGCACAGAGAGCCCTTGCTTTCTACCCTTTGGTGCCCTGTCCCAGGACAGGTGTACAGCCCTTTTCTATCAGGTCCTGGCTCTTCCTTCAACTCCTAGCAGCTTCCATCACAAGCCCCTCTTCTAGACCCATTATTTATGATCACCTTAGGCTCATTTTTTTTTCTTATGATAAAGTCTTGCTATGTAGCCCTGACTTCACCAGAACTTATAGGTAGATTCCTCTGCCTTTCAAATACTGGGATTACAGCATGAAACAACAGTTGGCCTTTATTTAAATTGTAAGAGTTGTCCTACTTTGCTCTTTATAAGGGCCAGCTTCCTAGTGTTTAAGTCCCTCAAGGGCAAGAATTTTGTCTTTCTGTACATTTTTCCCCCTTGTAATATAGTAAAGTCATGTCCTACTCTCAGGGCTATATCAAACAGGTACTGTTATTTGTCAAAAGAACCCCAATTCTCAGCCAAGCATAACATATTCCCACATACCCCATCATGAGCAGCACAACCAACTCAACACATACCTTCGTTCACTGCAGGCTTCACATGAACAGGCATCTGAGGGTGTGGTGCCTAGCCCTGATGAGGTCATCGTCTGTGTGCCTAGGGCCAGCCTCCCAGCACCACTGGTCTCAGGCTGGGAACCCCCAAGTGATGAGTGAAGAAGAAAATCTTGGCCCTGCTTTAAAATTAGAATAAAAAAGACCAGTTATGTTTATGATATCAAATGTCTATTGCTGTCTTAAAAATGCATTTCCAGAGGCAGGTATGATGGTGCATAACTTTTATTCCAGCACTTAGGAGGCAGAGGCAGATGGATCTCTGTGAGTCTGAGGCCAACTTGGTCTATATAGTGAGTTCTAGGACAGCCAGAACTATACACAGAAAGAACCTGTCTCAAAACAAAACAAAAAACTGCCTACTAGAAAAATGTTACAACAAACATTGAAATCTACATAGTAAGCTTCTTTGGGGGTGAAAGGGGGACACTGGGTGATAGAGTCTACTACACAGCAGCACAAGCTGGCCTTGAACCCTTATGCGGCCCACATTTTCTTGCCTCAGGCACACTGGATAGGCTAAAAACTCCAGATTTTGTCTGGACCAATGCTGTTCTTACTTCCAATGGTCTTTACATGACAACATCCAACAGAAGAAGCGGGGGAGGGAGGATGAGGCAGGAGGGAAGCAGGGAAAGAAGGAAGAAAGGAAAGAAAAAGCAAATAATCTTGATTTCCAGTGCCCTAATCAGCATGTGATAATAGTCCTAGCAGGCACCTCTAAAAATGTATGTCCATAACTGCCTGACAAACAAAGGCAGTGAGCCCAGAACCTATACTGTCTACTCTAACCATGGACAAGGAAGCTCGAGAACACTCTAGACGAGGTAGATTGGAGCACTGGAATATGCTCCTCAGAGTCCACAACAGAGCCAGCCTGCTCTGACAACATTGTTAACACAGAGTGAAACACTGAGGCATGCGTCAGGCTTCTTGAATTTGAGAAATGTATCCTATACCTCCTGTTCCCCAAGAAACACACATACAAACACCTTTACACCACCCTAAGGACCTTTACACCTTGTCGCTGGACAAGGAGCAGACACCTCAAGGCTAAAGTGCTCAAAGGTTTGGCACATGGACACTAGTATCAGACTCTGAAATAGAAAAGCCCAAAAGGCCAAGCGCTTCCTGCCCAGCAGAGAGAGTATGGAATTGTACTGTCACTACCACATGGGAGAAGAAGCTGTCATCAGCAAAGAACTCACACAAACAGGTGCTGCACAATGAAAAGGCCCAGTGAAACATCCTAGACCAAGGGGAAAGTACCTGACAATGGGCAGACATCAAGCTTACAGTGTTTCTGCTATTGTGACCCAACCTCACATACATAACCTAGAACAAGCACCTTGTAGCCAAAAGTCACAAGCAAGAACCAAGACCCTAGATCTTTCTAGATCTTTCCTGAGATCTTTCTCCACTTTGGAAGAATAGAAAAGTATAAGGATGTGGGACATATCCTCTATAACAGTTACTCCTATCATGTCCTCTACAGCTGCGAGAGAAGCTTCAAATTAGGTGAGACACTAGGGTTTTTATGCAGACACTGGATTTGAAACCTGAAAATGAGATCATCTCAACACTAAAAGTAAGTATAAGGTCTCACTGCCATCATCCCGGTGCAGACATAAGTGGGCAGACACAGCCTGACAGTGGTGATGAATCACAAGGCTGTTTCTCAATAGTAACAGGTCAGCCAGTTAATGTATGAGGCTAACTATTCTCTCCCAGCTCATGCCCACTTCTACCCTCACCTCAAACTATACCACATCCACAACTTGACACTCGGTGCAAGCCAGTCACTTCTTACCTGGCGACTACCAGGCTCTCTACTGACCTCTACTTGCCCTTACCCATTCTCAAAGTGCAGCCAGAAGAGAGTTCATGGGCTCCCCTCCATAAATCCTTCTGTTAACTTCCATATAACTTTGGAATACATTTCCTTGTTTCTTCCCAAAGCTTCCAAGCTGTCTGTGACAAAGTTCTGCTTCTGTGTCACTGTACTTGTTCCTCTACCATAGTGCTCATCCACTAACCTTGGTGTGCCTTCTAATAGTCTGATGGAGTTCTATACATAACACAGGACTCAGAAAAAAGATCCCCCACCCAGACAGAACAATCAAGCTATTTCTGGTGTTTTTGTTTGTTCGGTTTTTTTTTTTTTTTTTTTTTTTTTTGCCACTTAGTTCAATATTCAACTCTGTCATGCTCTATAATTAGACATGTCACCTGTGTAAGTAACAGGTACAATGTTCAACTGTGGACAGAGGATGGGAGAAGAATACTGAAGGGATCTCAAATCCTCCTGTGTACTTCCTCCCTTGCTCATACTACTAGACAGCTTTGTCTTTAAAGAAATGGGGACTGAATGACATGCTTTCTCCAGGAAAGAAGTTTTGCTAATGCCCAACTGGGCCTGTAGCACCCTGAAGAGCCTCTGTTCTCCAGGGTCATAATATCCTCTCTAAGTTGGTTTCTTCCCAAGTTCATTCCTTCAGCTCCACAGCTTTGGTTGTTCTTGACAATTACCATGCCTGTTCAGGGCTCACTTCACAGATCTGAGTATCATATGATCTCCCACCAATGGTCAGTTTTTCCCTTGTGTTAGGATGTACTCGCCAGGCGCGGTAACAGTGGTGGTGGTGCAAGCCTGTAATCCCAGCACTTGGGGAGGCAGACACTAGCAGATTTCTGTGAGTTTTAGGTGAGCCTGATCTACAAAGCAAGTCCAGGACAGCCAAGGCTACACAGAGAAACCCTTTTAAAAGTACCTACCTAAACACCATAGTTAATCTCTTCTCTCACAAATTCCTGAATATTGGCTTTTCTTACTTTCTGGTGTTTTTATCTTTGACACTGCATCAGAAAGTGGGTGTGTGTAGGAGCCTTTCCACCTGCTCACACTGTGTACAAGCACCTACAATGACAGCTGGCACAGCAACCACAACTAAAGTGACACTTCCCTGTAACAAGGGATAAATAAGGTCAAAAGTAACTAGATGGTAAATCTCTGAATGTGGCACCTTGTAGAACTTATTTAGGCTGAATATCAGGTCATTATAGGCTGTCCAAACAGAACACAATTTTGTAAAATGACAAAATCCAATAGGCAATATCAAATTTGCAATGTCTAGCTTCCTGCTCCTACAAAAATGTAAACAAGATGCAAGGTAAGCTCCCATTACCATAGATCATTGCTTCTGCCACAGTATTTTCCCCACAATGATAGACTGTACCTGCAAGCTATAGGCCCAAATAAGCCTCTAACCTCAAGCTGTTTCTGTCAGGTATTTTATTACAGCAGTGAACAAGAAAAGCAGAGTCACTGCTACAATAATCCTGACTCTGTGATTCACAGGCTTTTGTAGCTGGTTTGTGTAAGTAATGTGAAAGAGTTTGAAGCTTTGGGCTAGATAAGCTCTAGAATGCATTTTGATGGGAACTTAAAATGAAGAGAGCAAAGGCCAAGGAGAACAAGTGAGATAAGCAGGACCTACCTCTCCTTGGGATAATGACAGGTGCTGCTTAAAAAAAAAAAACAAAAAACCAAAAAAAAAAAAAACCCACTGTAAGTCTTTCTGACTCACTTGAAGATGAGAATGTAAACTCAGCTACCGTCCCAGCACCATGCACACCATGGACTAACACTCTGAAACTTCTATGTCAAGAGAAAAGAAAACGAGAATCTGACAAAGCAAATTCTGAAACAGCAAAACTGCATCTTGCCAACAAAAGACCAACACCAAGCCAGCAGCTGGCCTAATGTAGCATGAGTGAAGGTCAAGATGATCATTTTCTCCAAGCTGAGAAAATTCTTTCCTTTTCAGAATCAGGTAACTTCCCCAAGTAATATCAGGGTGAATTTAAAAATTTAATTTCCACAATAACTGAAAAAACAAAAGAGATTTATGTGTTCCTCTTCCACTTTAAACAGACAGGCTCACATTAAAGATTATAAGTTCTGACAAAAGAAGAGATGACTCAATTAGTACAGTGTTTGCAATACAAGTATGAGATCCTGAGTTGTACCCTATGCACTGCTGCCCTCCCCTCTCACATCCACAAAAGCCAAGAACAATGGTACATGCTGTAATCCGACTACTAGACAGAGACAGGAAAAACACACTGGGGGTGCGCTGGCCAATCAACCTAGCCAAATGAGTGAGCTTCGGGTTCAGTAAGAGACCCCTGAGGTTTTGAGTAAACTATTATGCAAAATTCTTAGAACAACACTGTATGGCCATATTTTATGGTCATACACCATAAAATACATTCTTAAAAAAATAAGGTGAAGGCAACTAGAGAAGACACATAATGTCAACCTATAGCCTCCACATGCATGAGTGCACCCAGACCGGAAATTATGCGCTAATATACACAAAAAGATAAAAAAAATCTTCATATTAATCATAATCTTCATTTGTGCCTATCTTTTTTAGTCTCTATCCCTTTTATTTTGCCATTTTTCTATTTTTACTGTAGTATGAGATGTAAAATCTAAAGATTTTTAACCTTATTCCAAGTGTATTTCGCTACTGTGCTTCAGCCTTTCCCCCACTAACTTATCGTTTTTTGTTTCTTTCCTACAAATACCCTGCCAAAAAACTAATATATGTTGTTCACTCTCTGCTTCACTTCTAATATTTTAGTAAAGGTATCCAGTCATTATAAACAACATAAAAACGGGACACACAGTGGTTAAGGGCATAGATTGTGAAACCAAAATACTGTGATCTGAAACCTGACAGTGCCTCTTACTAACTGTGTGATCCTAGGAAACTAACCTTCCTGGCCCAATTTCTTTATCTATAAATGGGAGCAAATAGTACTGCCTCTCTATGGGTGATAATGAGGTTTTGAATAAATTAGTATATGACATATTTAACACTGCCATAGATTAGACACTATGGAAGCAATATTCTTTTAATGTACACACACATACATACACAATATACATGCATACACACATATGAATATTTTGGGTTATGCTATTAAATGCTCAATACATTTCTCCTCAACATAATTTTCATTCTTAATAAAATTATTTCATTCTTTAGATTACATTATAGAGATCTCTTCACTTCAAGCAATTGAATTGAATTACAGAATATAGTTGTACAATGTTAAAGATCTATAATAAATCTAACAAGTTTCTTATTAATGAACATTTGAGTAATCTCTGAGTATTTTAGCAGTATGATTCTTCATTACTATAAACAATGTCCCAGTTAAAAAAAAAATTTTTTCCCCCTGAGACAGGGTTTCTCTGTATACCCCTTACTGTCCTAGAAATCACTCTATGAAGCAGGCTGGCCTCAAACTCATGAGTACTGGGATTAAAGGAGTGTGCCACCATTGCCTGGCTCCAATAAAAATTCTTAAACATGTATCTGCTCTAAGAATATTTTTTGTTTAAGGAAAAAAAAAAAAGAAAGCTGGGTGCAGTGATGCATGCTTGTAATCCCAACATTCTAAAAGGCAGTGGAGGGCAGATCTCCGTAAGTTTGAGGCCAGGCTGGTCTACAAAGTGAGTCCAGAACAGCCACGGCTACACAGAGAAAACCTGTCTCAAAACAACAACATCATAATAATAATAATAATAATAATAATAATAATAATAATAATAATAATAATAATGCATAAATAATCAAATAAAATTGTATTTGTAAGCTCTGTGTGGGTGTGTGTTTGAGAAAGGATCTATGTGGTTCTTGCTCTCTTGGAACTCACTATGTAGAACAGGCTGGCCTCTAACTCAAGAGATCCACCTGCCTCTGCAGTTCTGTAAGCAATCTTCGTACTTGTTTTACTATAAATGGAAAAAAAGATGCTGGATAATGAGGCAATTTGACTTCCTAAAATCAGCTGCTGGATTCTCCTATGCTACCCTAGTTACCTTGAGTAAAAGGATTGTCAGTCAGCTAGCTGGACTAACCTTACACCAACACTAGCTGTTTTGAACACTTCAAAGATGTCCTGAGACAACTAATGCACTTCAGCTGACTGCCTGTCTGTATAGTCTGAAGGAACAGTCTCAGCCAGTGCTATCTGAAATAGTCTGTGTAAGTAAGACTTTTTGCTATCACAAGCCACTATGAACTCTAGATTATCTTTTCTACCACTTCCCCTGGTGGTTTTCAGAGGGACTGCAGTCATGGGCTATGAGGCAAGCATGTGATGGTCTAAACAAATTTTTGTGATTGGTCCAAATACCCTTCCATGGGCTCTATAGGGCTACTCAGACACAGGGGAAGATATAGTAGAAGAATGGTAATAGTAAGCTATGGAAGAGGTCAGGCAGCCAGCTGTGACAGCTGAACCGTTCAAGAGCCAGGGCAAAAAAGAAGAGCAACACAGACAGGAAGAAAGAGAGCGACAGAGAACAGAGTGGAAAGCTTGAAATATCAAGTTTTTGAGACCACAGTCTCAGTTCCGACACTGCGCTATAACACTGTCAGCTACTGAGGGCCAAGGAATATGCACGCCCTAGGAAAAGTACTGCAACACTAGAGAGAGCAGCTTGCTGCATCTCCTGCTTGCCTATTGCTAATACTTGCTGATACCAAGCACCAAAAGAAATGAAAGCTGCCAGAGACTAGCACATGAATACACAAACACTCTTACCCACTGAATCATCTTCATCTCTCAGAGAGAGACAGAGAAAATTATAATATACACATATGTGTATGTGAGAGAGAGAGATTCCATGTATGGTGTATGGGTGTTTTATTTTTTGTTTGTTTTTTTGGTTTTGGTCTGCATGTATGTCTGGCACATCACATGTGTGCCTGATACCCACTGGAGATTAGCAGAGGGTCTGTAGAGGATCCCCTGGAACAGGGATTAGAGAAGGTTGCTGGAAAATGGATTTGGGTCCTCTGGAAGAGCACCTAGTACTCTTAACCCTTGAGCTCAAGAGTTTAAGTTAGCCAGAGTCACCTCTCCAGCCCTGAGAATATTTTATAGGTAGCCCACCCTTACTTTTTTTAAAATTTGGTTCTTCGAGACAGTTTCTCTGTGTAGCCATGGCTGTCCCAGAACTAGCTCTGTAGACCAGGCTCGACTCAAACTCACAGAGATCTGCCTGCCTTTGCCTCCTGAGTAATGGGATTAAAGGTGTGTCAACACTGCCTTATAAGGACCTTCATTGTGACTTTTTTTTTTTAACTTATAGATCATTTAGAATTGGGTTTAATAACTTTTTGCTTGTTTGTTTGTTTGTTTGAAAATAAGATCCCAACAATTATATCAGCCAGCTTACAATCACATGTAACTCCAGCTCCAGGAAAGCTGATGCCTGCAGCCTCTACAGGTACATGCATGCACAACACCAACTGATATATAAATAAATACAATCTAAGAAAGAAAGGGAGGGAGGATGGTTAATTCAATTATCACTTTTTATAAAATCTAGACTCACCTGGGGGACAGTCCTGGGCAAGCCTGTTCAAGAATATCTTGGTTCCATGAACTGAAATCGGAACTTATGACCACTGTGGGTGGCACCACTCCCTGAATGAGCTTCTAAACTATCAAATGGAGGAAGTGAGCTAAGCATTACGACACATTCATCCTTCTGTTTCTTTTTCTTTAAATTTCTTCCATTTTATTTTATGTGCACTGCTGTTCTGCCTGCACGCATACCTGTAAGGGTGTCAGATTCCCTGGAGCCAGAGTTACACATAGCTGTGAGTTGCCATGTGGGTGCTGAGTATTGAACCTGAATCCTCTGGAAGTGCAGCTAGTGCCCTTAAGATGTCTCTGGTCTCATCCTTCTGTTTCTTTATGTGGATGTGATGTGACCAGCTCCTTCAAATTCCTGATGCCTTTACTTCCATTTGATGATGACTGTCTCTTGAATTATGAGCTAAAGTAAATCCTTTCTCCCTTAAGTTGCTTCTGACAGAATATTTTATTATAGTAACAAAAAGAAAAGAAACTAAGACAAAACAGATCCCACAAAATAAAAAATAAAAGGCAACTTCACATCAACAATAGCTTCACCAGAAAACTCTACCAGCTACTTATGGAAGAAATGATACCAATTCTACACAAACTTTTCCTGAAAATTAACAAGAACAAATATTTCCTAGTTTATTCTTTTTTTAAAAAAAAATTTATTTCCTACCTTAGTCTCAGACACCAAAACAATACAAAGCAAATTTATAGATATTAATAAGATTCTTCAAGAACAAAGACGTAATAATTCTTAATCAGGGCTAGTGAGAGATGGTTCAGAGGTTAAGACCACTGGTTTTTTAGTTCACTGGCTTTTAGTCTTGAGTTCAATTCCTAACAACCACATGGTGGCTCATACCCATCCACAATGAGATCTGGCATACAGGCATCCATGTAGGCAGAATACTGTATAAATAATAAATAATCTTAAAAAAATAATTATTAACGAAACATTAGTGTACACTAAGGCCAAAGCAGCAGGAACATTTGTTGCTGTCCCAGATGATATGAGTTCAATAGCTAGCCCCTACATGGTGGACCACAATTGTCTGTAATTCCCTCTTCTGGCCTCTAGAGACCCCAGGCACACAAAAGTGTTGCATACATATACATGCAGGCAAAACACAAATACATATAAAATTATTAAAAAATAAATCTAAAAAGAAAAAAATTTAAAGAACTATACAATGCTTGTGGACTAGATTACACAATAAGTGTTAAGATACTGATTCTCAAGCTGAGTGTGGTGGCACATGCCTTTAATCCGGAAGCATAGGCAGGTAGATTCAAGGCCAGTCTGATCTACAGAACAAGTTCTAGGACACCCAGGACTACACAAAGATAGCCTGTCTCAAAATAACAAAACAACAACAACAAGTCAATTCTAATCTCAAACATTCTATAGATTTAACATGACAATTCAAATCCCATTAAGTTTTTCTGTAAAAATTGACAAACTGATTCTAAATTTGATATAAAAATGTAAAGGCTCTAGATTATATGCAACACTTTTGAAAAAGGATAAATGTTTTATGTCTATAATCCCAGCACTTGGGAAGCTGAGATAGGAGGATTACAGGACAATTTACAGTTAAATTCCTGGTCAATATGGGCTACAGTGTGAGGCCCTATATCAAGAAAAAAAGTAAGAATAAAAAAGAAGACAAAGGACCAGGTTAGGGGATCTCTACTTCACACGCTGTGACTGACAATGAGACTCTGCCGACACTGCAAACCACTGTTCTATAAATGACCAGCAAATAGCTACAAAACCACATGTGAGAGAGATCCACTCAAAGGGCAAGAAAGACCAACAGACTTCCACAAATCAGAAAAGAAATGTGTCACTGACTGACATGTTTTCAGACTCCAATGTAACTAAACCACCTCTGTAAGCTCTTGTAGCCTGATGAAGGATTAAAAGGCATTTAGACCAGTGAAAAGGCCACTACAGTATTTTCTCATTCACTTCAAACAAAAGGTGAATCAGCACAAACAAGATAACTTTGAAAGAAAGAGAGTTCCAAAACATGGACACTTTGCCATTCTAGAATTATTTTTGCTTATGAAAATGCTTGACTTTACAGGGAATCAAGCTATGTTTATAAATACTCTATACCTCACAGAGAGAAGAGTTTGTGACTGTGTACCCCAGGAAAATAATCTTTAACAGCAAAATTCAAAAGCTAAAATGTATTATATTTATAAAGGTGACTAGTATACAGTAACAAACCTCAATTACAATGAATGAATATAAATACTATATGATTATAAAATTCAAAACATTTAGAAAATCAAACTACAGTATCTTAAGTGCTATCATTAACAGAGGACAGAAGGTGATCAACAGCTCAGCAGTAAGGCAATCCTAAGAATAAGGGCCACAGAAGGACCTAGGCTGAGAGGCAGCCCTTGATTTCTCATCTCTGTGTTTAGACCCAACACCAAACACACCCACAACCACAGGAAGCAGCCAGGCCTAACTCACCAGTAAGAACAAACTCAGAAAGAACAAAAACACCTACCTGCCTGGCCGCCCACCTTCGTTCCTTTTTCTCCCTTTAAGAGACAAGGTCTCACTATGTAGCCCTAGCTAGACTGGACCTCACTAGATAGACCAGGCTGGCCTCCAACTCAGAGAGCTACCAGTCTCTGTCTCAGGAGTGCTAGTATTAAAGGTGTTTATCACTACATCCAGAAAGTCTACCTTTCTATTGAGTGCACAATGAGAACACCTAAAACACACCACACAGAGATAGAAAAGAAAGGATATAGGAAGGAGAAAAAGTGGAAAGAAAAGCCACAGATCAGCATGAAAAGTCACCCCTCAGGAGGAACACTAACTTCTAGTTTGATCAGCAGTGAAACCCCAGACTTAGTTACTAAAACCTTTCTACCAAGACTGGCATTGAAGCTGGGGTTTGTTTTCAGCCAGCTGAGTGGCCAATGAGGAAGAGGACTAGGCCTAGGAAAAGGAGAACTATACATACTACAGTCAAATGCTTCTCAAGATGCCACTGGGACTAATCTGAAAACAGAAGGCAGGAACCTCTGCCTGTTATTGGCCCCAAGAAGCAAGGGATCAGAAGAAAAGTCACTCAGAAAACAGCTTCTTGCATTCAGCAATCAAAAGGAAAGAAGAAGAGAAGTAAAATAATAAGAGGGAGGAGAAGAGCCTTGAATATGGGATGGTTGAAAAAGCCATCTCCTAGAACACAAAGAGATAAGAAAGCCTAATAGGAACAGCAGCCCCTAAGACATAAACTATGGCAAAGATTAGATCAAACCTAACGGCCTCAAAGACATTAAGAGAAAGCCTAGAATCAAGGAGGGGAGATGGTCAGGTTTCAGAAGTGCATTACAGAAATAATTTTCAGACATTTATACCAATACATGGGATCATCTAAAACTAAACAAATGAATGTCTTACTAGCTTTTCAAGAAGCTTCATCACCAAAGAAACCCTGAGGCAAGATGCAAAAAAACAAAAAGATAAGCAAGTGGCCAGCTTGCTGACTGCATATAAGGAAGCAGATGCTCTCCACCTACAGCTGGTGTGGCCAGCAAAGGCCAAGAGAGACATCCCTGTTGGCATGGGTCAAAAGACAGTATTGAAGGAAGCGTTCTGATGACAGATGGATAGGTATCTTTTTCTTCCACTGCCAATTAGCCCACCACCCACAAGAGAGGAGCAAGAAGCCCACCGAAGCTGCAGCCACTCACCGGCTGGTCAAGACCGCTGTGCCTCTCTTCCTTCTCCACAGTCCTCCGGCAGTCTGGGCATACCCATAGTGGCAGGTGCAACACGCTGTTGCCTTTGGGAGCCATGGAAAGGGCCAATTTGCTCGAAGTCTTAACTCCACTCTCTAAGAATGAAGAGTCTTTCCGTTCACTTCTGCATAGGAGACAATAATCCCCAGCGGGGTAGGGTGGTGTCCTATGATTCATGCCAAAACTAAAAGGAGTCTGGAATAGAAAAAAAATTCTATGTTCAAAACCTGAGCCAGGAAGCTAAGATTGTTAAATCTTAAATATGTATATTTATATAGAAAAACATTAACTTGAAACACATGAAGCTGAACCTCATATTCTAGAAACTGGTGATATTTAAAATAAAACAGGAACACCATAAAGAAGTACTTCGCCCAGGAAAACTTTACTTCTACCAGAAAAACTCATCAGCCATGGATCTTCATCCACAACAAGGCATGAAGCACCATACCAGAGGCACCTGCATATACAAGAGCTTGCACCAAGGCAACAGCTCTGGCTTAGGATTATTTCTGAAGAGAGCTATCCCTGGTCTAGACTCCAGAAAACAATCTCATAGCAAATGCATGTCCAAGACCTAAACTCAGGCATAATGTTGAATTCATAGCCTAATTTCAAAAGTTGCTTTTTCAAAACTATGGGGTTTCAAAACTATGGAATACACAAAAAAGCTAAGGCCTGTGGTTTTAGAAACAGACTTAAAGTACCAGGACCATCAAGCAGGGAATAAGATTTTAACTCAGACAGATAACTAAAATGAATCCACCCCCTGAGGGACACCTGTAGGCATAAGGCAGCCCCAGAAGGCAGGTGTGACCTTGCAGGAGCTGGTCTGGCAGAGACTGAGCATACGGCTAAGGCATACAACAGACCCCTCTTCATCTTTTCCTGCCACAGTCAGCAGAAGAAAAAGAAAAACATCTCATTCCTCTCTATTGCTCAGCTGTCCTTGCCAAGCCAGCTCCTCAGATCTTCCCTTACTCCCATGGCTCTCCCTGGACTATCATCGGTATTCAACCAGACTATGAATGTGCACTAATACACATAACTGACCTCCAACAACCAGAGCTCCCAAGTGAGCCCTAGTCTACACAGAGGCACTGGGGCTGAAATCTGGGTCTGAGTAAATGAATTAATGAGTGAAAGAAAAGTCTTTCACACTTACATGCTCTGATCAATCAGTAGGTGAAACAGTATGTACCCATTATATCCACAAGGCTATCTCAATGTGTGATAGCCCACTACAGCCTATAACTGACCCCCCTCAAAAAATCAAAAAACAGAGCACGAGAGTATTAAGCTTTTTCCATATCAAGGACCCTAGAATGTCAACCTCATGAGAATTTCAAAACTCACCTCACTTAAGCCCATCTTTTTCCTGTCACAGATAGAATAACCACAAGATCAGAGGTCACAGGCTGTCCATGCATATCCTGGGCACAAGTGTACCAAAAGCCAGGCCAGAAATGCAATATCTGAATCCAAAACTGACAAAAGACACCCACTCAGTCACCACCAAATGCGTGGATCCAAAAGTATTTTAAGATTTCAGCTTTACTCAAATTCTAGGATCTTTGCATACATAAAAATAACATTGGGGTGGGCCCAAAATTTATGACTATGAAGGTATTGTCTCAGATGAACCTTACACAGACAGAAACCAGTATCACTCCATCCATAAGTGTACCTGCATTATGACTGCAACCATTATGTGAGGTCAGATGAGGAAATTTTATCAGTGTCATGCTGATACCTGACATGGTTTAGACTTGGTAGTATTTCAAATCGTGGATGTTTTGGATTGGGGACTCAACCTGTACTCACTAGGAGCCTACTATTCGCCTGAATACCAGGGCCAACAGTAAGTCTTTACTTACTGTCTAGAGGAGCTCATGTCCTCACCAAAGCAAAAACAGAGATCAGCAGAGCTTGGAATAGTAGCTGCAATCCTAACACTCCAAGGTTAAGGCAGAAATGTTCTAGGCCAGCCTGGGCTAGATATTAAAAAAACAAAAAACACCAATAAACAAATAAAAAAGATATCAGTAAAAAATAAGTCTTAGGAGCAATTGATAGAGAGTTGGTGCTGGAAGAGTGCTCTTTCATTTAGGTTGCAATGAAGGCCTCTGTCAGCAAATACTTGCAGGAATGTCACCTGTGCTTAACTGTAGGACAACAAGCACAAAGATAGCAGGAAGAACACGCTGAAGAAAGAAGAATGGGAGAGAGCACCAGCCCCAGGCTGGAGAAGAGAGAATTGACAGAACTGCTGGTGAGCCAGAAGTGAGGCCTAAGACAAGAGATGGATCAGGAATAGTTCTGAAAAAGACACATCTGTAACACATCTGAAATCTCTACTCTAGGCCATCTTTTAGGAGAGACAAAAATAAAATGCAAAGAACAGGCTCTGTTCTAAAGGACACTGAACAAGTAAACTCAGAGACACAGGTGGTGGATTCTTAGCCTTTGGTTTTGTTTTTGAGGTGGTATCTTTATGTATTACTCAAATAAATACAAAATTCTGTATCTTGTAAGCCTCAAAATCCTGGGCTGACAATCCCCCTACCTCAGTCTCTGAGGTAGCTGACACTTACAGGGTTGAGCTACCAAGAGGGGTATGTGTAAGAGAGCAAAGCAGAGACCCAAAGGAAACAAATTCTAGATTTGGAAGAGGAGCAAAGCATGCTGAAGGGGCAGTACACCCATGCCTTCGGTTACCACAAACACAGCCAAGGAGCTAAAGCTTCTGCAGCAGATAGGCACAGTCAGAAAAGACATGTCACCCAGGCTTCTGGTTCTCACACAAGAGAAAATATGACCCAATATCCATCTTAAAAAGAAATTTCACAGCGGTAAGGATATAATTATTTGAAAGAAATTAATTTTATTTTAAAAAAGAAGAAATTTTACTGTATGAAAAATGAACTCTATGGGACAATGACACAGCCATGCTGCTATGTCAGCTCTGAGTAAAGATGTAGCTTGTACTTATGGGAACAATAGAGAAAAAGCAAGGCGGAACCCATAGGGGCCTAAAGGGTCGATGACTAAATACCACAGAAGAATCACAAGTGATAGTACAGGTTAGACCAGCGGCAAGAACCAAAGGTCAGCTTAGATGTTGCTCTCATGTAGAGTTAGTATTTGGTATTCATGAATAAGGCACTCAGGAAGATGGGGTGCAGTTGCATACATATGTAATAGGGCACCACGAGTACAAACGATTTGAAAGGCACAGAACTAGGGGCTAAGGAGATAGCTTGGTGAATAAGTACTTGCTATGCAAGCATAGAGAACAGTTTGGATTCCTGGAAACCCATGTAAGTGTTAGCTGGACGTGGTGGACCATCTGTAATTCCAGCAAAGGAAAGCAGAAACAAGGGATCTGGGTTTGTCTGAAAGACCCTGGTCAACAAATAAAGTAGAACAGTTATTGAGGATGACTCCTAACATCAACTTTGGCTTCCACATGCATGTGCACACATGTGTATCCATATACAAGTATCCATAAACATGCATATGCACATATCTCTCCTTGTGCTTATGTATGTCTTTGAATCTTCTCTGATCCATTATCTATGCAAATCTTTGACCTGGCCTGAAGGTTATCAGTCTGATTATTCTTAAAAGAATTAGCTTTTGATCCTATGGGCTTCTGTGGGAAGTTTCTGTTTAATAATGGTTACTTCTATATTATTTTCACTTTCTGGTAACTTCAGATATAAATGACCACATTTTTCACTTTGCAAAAGCGGAAACATAGGTCATTAAGCTCTTCCTCTTATATAATCCACATTTTTAGTCATATATATTTCCATATGTGCTCTACCTTAGCTATACTTAACTTTTTTGATGTTTTTAATTGTCCTTCAGTTTAAAACAACTTAAAATCTCACCCTTTTTTGTTTGCTTCTCTCCTCCCTCCCCTACCCCAAGACAGAGACCTTTCTTAACAACTGAGCCAAGTCTCCAGCTGAGACCTTTCTTTCTATGTAGATCAAGCTGGCCTCAAACACAGAGACCCATCCATGTATTTCTGCCTCCGGAGTGTTGGGATTAAAGGCATACACCATGATGACTGGCCAAATTTCACTTCTGATTTCTTCTTTGACAAATACTTCTTTTAAAATAGTTAATTTCTTTTTTTTTAGAATCATTTATTTATTTATCTATCTATCTATCTATCTATCTATCTATCTATCTATCTATCTATCTATCTATCTATCTAT
>NW_026596051.1:17647253-17671232 GCF_907164565.1 Psammomys obesus | reverse complement strand
TATCTATCTATCTATCTATCTATCTATCTATCTATCTATCTATCTATTTATATAGCATTCTGCCTGTGTGTGTGCTTGCTCACCAGAAGAGGGCACCAGATCTCACTGTAGATGGCTATGAGCCAACATGTGGTTGCTGGGAATTGAACTCGGTACCTTTGGAAGAACAGCCAGCGCCCTTAACCTCTGAGCCATCTCTCCAGCCCCCTAAAACAGTTAATTTCTAAACGTTTTTATCTGATACTGAATTCTAATATAATTTGGTTATCATACGAAAAGATCCTTAACATCTGCCTGTTTCTACTCTCCCAGCACTGGCAACTACATCTGTTTTTGTTTTTTTATGTATTTGCTAGAGATCTGAACCCAGGTCCTCACACAGCAAGCACTTTGCCCACTGAGCCATCTCCTAGAACCTCATAAACAAAAAGAGTTCCTTCCAGCCCTGCCAATACAAAGATTCAGACATCACTGGAGACAAACAATAGCCCAAGAATGGATATCTGCTTGAAGACCATAAGAGAGCTGGTAAGTAGAAAACTATCCTTCAGGGTGCATATGAAACTTATCAGGCTACTCTTGGACTTGCCTTATCCTCTCTGTCCTGGGAACACAGGCCTGTGACACCATCCCGGGCAAAAGTTATCATAAAGCTACACACCTATAACCCCAGATACATAGAAGGTAGAGGGATCATTTAGGCCCAGGATTTTGAGGCCAAAATCAGCTAGAAAGACCCTGCCCCCCCTCCCAAAAAAAAGACACCTTCTGTGTGCTGGTAGTACCCAGTGCCTATGGAAAGTGTTGTTGGATTCTTCTGGGAAGTCAAAGAATTTGCCAAAAAGCTGCCATAGTAATTCTCCTGAAATTCAGAGAAGGCAGAGAGAAAACTCACTATTGGCAAAAAGACACATCTGCAGAGTGTACCTCAAATGTCACATATGACAGTGGGTATGTGTGGAGCCAAGAGGCAATGATCTGCTAACTGGCACAACTTCCTGTTCACATTTTTCCATACTGGCTGCAGATATAATGCCTTTTGACTTCAGCCCTTCTTTCTACTCAGTGAAAAGTGCCAGATCTCATAAATACTGATGTTCCTATACTTATATCCCAATAATCTTCATAGAATAAGCAGACAATATCCTACTCTAGTTACTGCCCAGCCTGCTGTCCTCTTACAGGGTACTCTAAAAACTACTTTTAAAAAGCAAACAAAAACTGAGTGTAGTGGTACACAACCTTTAACCCTAGGACTAGCCTAGACAGAGGCAAGGCCAATCTGAGTGCCAGACCACCCTGATCTAAAAAGTGAGTTCCAGGACATTCAGAGTTACACAGAGAAACCCTGTCTTGAAAAAACAAAACAAAACAAAGTATGGCGGCTTTTGTATCATGGTAAAAAACAAAGCCCCTCTATAATTTCTGTTACTAGTAAGAAATTAATTAAAACTTGTCAGTAGAGGGAGCTAGAGAGAGAAGAGTAGGGAGAGAAGGCTTCCCTTTCAGGTCTGCAAGGCACAGCACTGGCAAACTCCTGGAAAACACACTTGCACTGCCTCCACAGATGAGCTTAGACTGCATTCTTTCTACAGCTAGGTGTGCAAGGACACAGCTTCTGTAATATTTGACAACAGGTGCTTTCTCAAGCTCTGGACTTTGGAAGTAGCAATGTAGCTAAGAGCTTCAGAACATGAATCTGTCTATATCCAAACCCTCATTACTGTCCCTGCCTTCTCCTAAGCCCCATCCTTCCCTCCACCTACCAGAGTACCTTAGCACTGACTGACTAGCCAACCCTCATTCCACATAGTGGCTTGGAGCTGCTCTGGCTCACACCATATACAAAAAAAGTCCTTGGCCAAGGGGTCTGCTGCACCAGTAGCTATGCCCTTGCCAGTTTTGGAAACTCTCTCTTCTGCTGTATACCCACTCACCACACTCTCGGCTCTCTTGTATCCCAAATTGTTCCCACTCACCAGCTGACTGAGGACCAGTTCTGGCCCAAGAGCCCTGACCAACCTACTTGATTATAATTCTATCTTCCCCATAGGTCTAATCTTTAAGTTATATCCCCTGGTGTTTGTTTTAAACGGCTAAAGTTTGTAGCTGTGCAGTGGTGGCCCATGTCTTTAATCCCAGCACTCAGAAGCAGAGGCAGGTGATCTGAGTTCTAGAGCAGCCTGGTCTACAGATTGAGTTCCAGGACAGTCAAGGACCTCTGGTCTTGAAGCACAGTCCCACTAGATACAGAACATTCTAAATAAGTGACCAATACATGACACTGTTCTCCCACAATCAGACAAATTTGAGAAGGGGTTTAAATTTTAAACTTTAAATCAAAGTATCCTCTTACTGCTAAGCTTAATGAATGTTTCAGAAAAAAAAAAAAAAATACTTCCCAGACTCACAATATAGGATCTGACAGTTTAGAAGTCTTTATATCCAATAGGTGATATCCAAAAGGTGCCTGCCTTTGTTACCAGACAGCTGACAAAGGGCCTGACTCTGGATTCATGCCTCTGAACCAACGCTAAAAAGCAAAGCTGTAATGGGTAGAGCAGAATAGCTGAAGTTACATACAGACTGCAGCATTAAGAACCACATGCCTAGGAATAAAACTCTTAAATGTACCCACAAAATAAAACAAGAAAAAATTAACTATGGCAATAGTGATGAGGAAAAATAACATCAAACAGGTAGAATCCTAAAAACTGGATTTTGTTTGAAAATGTCTTTTCTAAACTAAGGTCCTTTCCATAATGTTGGTGTGACTTCCCAGATTAGTATCACTGATGCTGATAAATGGTCCAATCACATGAATCATCTGAATTTGTTATAAAATAGAATGAAGAAGAAAATAACAAAACATTACCCCAGAACCATATGTCCCTCACCCAATAAAATTTAGTCAGCATGAGTTCTGTATTTGTACCTACCCATTTCTAAATATAATACCTACAAAAATCAAGACTGCATTGGAATAAATAAACAACTGCAGACCAGCAGAATGCTTCTCATATCTCATCATCGAGGGGAAACTAACAGTCTGAATGTTAGTGAGAAAGGAAACTACACAACAGCTCCATATGAGAGCCTGGAATTATGCAGTCAGAAAAACCTCATTCACTTCCAACTCCATCTCCCAACAGGCCATGTGCAACCTTGAGGAATCCCCCCCCCTTTTTTAGCACTCTTTTGAGAAACAAGACATTTCATAAGCTCTGTTTTTCATTTCAATACTGAAAATCATGGTTGCTCTGAGAACAAACACTTGGAATAAAAGAGTACAACACTGGCTGACACTCACTTCCCACTCTTCACCCTCCATCAAGTGCTTAGCCCCTTCTTGGCCTGCTTCTTCATTCATTTATGAATGTATTTTTAAAAATCTACTCAGGCTTGCCAGAAAACCAGACAAGATGCTGAGATACTATGGGTCATGAGCTTTAATGCAGAGTCTAAAGCCAGGGCTCTATAACATAGTTGATCACCAGTCAAAATGGCCCCTACCTTCCATACTTTTGTTTAAGCATGTTTAGGTGTTTACACCATTGCAATCCCTCATTATACCATTATTAATTATCCATCTGACATGGGGAGGGGGGGAAGGCTATTTATTACCATTAAAATGACAAAGTGAAACCAAGCATTGTAGCATACACCTGTAATCCCAGCACTTGTGAGGCAGAAGCAGGCAGATCGTTGTGAGTTCGAGGCCTACCTGGTCTACAAACTGAGTCCAGGACAACCAAGGCAGAGAAACCCTGTCTCAATCCTCCTTCCCCCACCCCCCAAAAAAAGATGTGGGGGCTAGAGAGATGGCTCAGTTGTTAACAGCACTGGCTGCTCTATCTGTTCCCAACATTCATTCACATAATGGTTTACAACCACCTGTAACTACAACTTCTCAAGGATACAATGCCTTCTTCTGTGTAATGCCACATGTGATACACAGACATACATGCCGGGGAAACACACATACACACAAAATTTTTAAAAAAATCATTCTTTAACTGATAAAATATAGCTCAGTACTTGCACACAAACATGAGAACCTGAGCTCAGATTCCTAGTACCCACAGAGCAAGTCCAGGAGTACATGCTGTATGACATCAGTACAAGACAAAAACAAATGAACACTTCAGATCATACCTTACCAAAAAGCCAAGGCTGGGGTCTCAAACTTGCAGCAACTATCTTGACTCAGTCTTCCTGTATGCTGGGCTTACAGGCATGCATCACCACACCCAGCGAAAGCTACTGTTTTTGTTTTTTAATGTTTTTCCTGTGCTGTGGACCCAACCTACAGTTTCCATTTGCAAGTGCAATACAACTGACTACATGCCCAATCCTTAAAAACATTGCATACACTTACTGTGTCCCATGTGATGTTTTTTGTTTTGGCTTTTTTTTGGGGGGGGTGCTTTTTTAAATTTCTTTATTATTTATACAGTATTCTGCCTGTATGTGTGCCTGTACACAAGAAGAGGGCACCAGATCTCATTATAGATGGTTGTGAGCCACCATGTGGTTGCTGGGAATTGAACTTAGGACCTAAGACAGGGTTTCTCTGTGTAGCCTGGCTGACCTGAAACTCATTCTGTAGACCAGACTGGCCTTAAATACACTGTGATGTTTCAATAGATGGTATACACCATGTTCAGGGGTATATGATATATTCTGTGGCTCAGTAGTAGATGGTATACACTATGTTTCAGTAGATGGTATTCACTGTCCTGTTCAGTAGTAGATGCCATACATCATGATGCTTTGGTAGATGGTATGTCAAGTATATACTGTATAGTGTATTTCAAATCCTTCTAGGACTAAAGATGTAGTTCTTGCTTAGCATGAACAAAGTCTCTTTTGATCCCAAGATCCTTAAAAAGAAAGAGATTGTTAAAAAAAAAAGAAAAGAAAAGAAAAGAATGAAAGAAGTGGGAAAAATGGGGGAGGGGGGTGTTCTGTGGTGAAGTGCTACATGTTTGTAATACAAGCACTTGTCAGAGGACCCAGGGTTCAAAACCAAGTTCAAATACATAGGGCATTGGTTCTCAATCTTCCTAATGTTGCAACCCTTTAATATAGTTCCTCCCTCATGTTGTAGTGACCCCCAACCATAAAAATATTTTCATTGCTATTTCATAACTAACTTTGCTACTGTTATGAATTGTAATGTAAATACCTGATATGTAGGGTGGTCTTAAGCAACCCCTGTGAAAGGGTCATTCAACCCTCAAAAGGGTAGTGAACCACAAGTTTAGAACCACTGAAGCAGTTTGAAGCTAGCCTGGGCTACATGAAATACAACCTAAAAAAAAAAAAAAAAAAAAAAAGATGCTTTCCTTACTTCCATGAAATATACAGAATATCCCTTTTCTCTATAGCTGTCCATTTCTGCAACAAAACCTCAAATCTTACTCCTACTATCTACCTTGGCTTAGCAGCCACTGACCAAATCCTTTCAACTGTCTCTCCTCCCTACCCTCCCTAGCCTCTGTTTCCAATGTCTGTATGATTAACTGCACTAGGTTCTACATAAAACTGGGATCATGGCTGGCAGTGGTGGTACACACTTTTAGTCCCAGTGCTTAGTGAGGCAGAGGCAGGCCTGGTCTACAGATCAAGTTCCAGGATAGCCAGGGCTACATACGGAAACTTGTCTCAAACCCTGGCCCCAAAAAGAGGGGGGAGTCCCGGAGAGATGGCTCAGCATTTAAGAGCAATAGCTGCTCTTCCAGAGGACCCCAGTTCAACTCCCAGAAACCACATGGCAACTCACAACTCTAACTACAGTTCCAGTGGTCTTGATAACCTCACACAGACACATTCAGGCAAAACACCAATGCACATAAAATAAAGATAACTATCTTTTAAAAAAGACTGAGATGATATGGGGTGGAGGGGGAGTATTCCTCATATTTCTTTTATGCATTTGTCTGCTGACTGACATTTAGGTAGATTCTATATTCTGGCTATGCCAAATCAGAGCACAGGTGTCTCTTCAAAACATTATGTTCTCTGAGTGTGATGACTTATATCAATAATCCCAGCATTTGGGGGGCTGAAACAGAAGGATCACAGTGAATACTAAGAAAGTTTTCTTTTCCTCTGGCTACTCTAGACAGCAGTGAGACTGCTAGATGGCATAGTAATTCCTTTAAGGAAGTTTTTATTTAAAGCAAAATAAAACTTGCTGGGTATAATGGCATATGCTTGTAAACCGCAGCACCTAGAGGCTAAGGCAGACAGAAGGGCTGCTTACTTATTTATACAGTGAGTTCTAGGACAGCCAGGGCTATACGTAAGATCCCATCTCAAAAACCCAAACTCAGTAACAAAAACATTTAAAAATTTTTTTCTTAGATTTATTTCATATATAAAATACATGTGTGAGTGTTTTGCCTAAGAGCATGTATGTACCCTATGTACGTGTGGTGCCCATAGAGATCAGAAGGTATCAGATCTGCTGGAACTAAAATTACAGATGGTTGTGAACCACTACATGAAGAACTGGGACTCAAACCCCCAGTCCTCTTCCAAGAGCAGCAAGTGCTGCTCTTGAGCCATTTCTCCAGGCCTGACCAATAAAAACTTTTAATTAACTAAATTATTAGCAAGCCTGAAATTGATCCAGGATGCAAAACCAAACCTAGACCAAAGACTACCAGAGTTTTTAGGTTAACAGTTTAATGAGTGGTCATCTTATAGAAATATAGTGTTCCCAAGCATCAACAAAACTTTCACAAGTTAAATGTCTTAGCATCATCAGCTGGGAGTGGTGGTGCATGCCTTTAGTCCCAGGACTTAGGAGGCAAAGGCAGGCAGATCTCTGAGTTTGCGGACAGCCTAGTCTACAGAGTGAGTTCCAGGACAGCCAGGGCTACACAGAGAAACCCTGTCTCAAAAAACCAAAAATAAATTAACTAATTTAAAGAAATGTCTTATCATCAAACATACTAGATACTGGAGTGCCAGTTCAGGCTAAACACTGCCAGCATGAGACTGCTTTATAAGACAATGTCTTCTCCAATAACTAGACCCATTTCAGCACCAGCCTGAGTGCTTTATGAAGGCTAACACCATCTTGGAAACCCTCGACTTGGGCTCCATATACTATGACATCGTTTTTCAGCTCACATCCTCCATGCATTTAGGCAAGCATAAATCAATGGCTCATTACTAGAGGCACTTAAAGATGTCTTCATCAAACTCCCCTAATCAAGTTCAGAGCTATGAAACCATCAAGCTGGCAAACCTAAACCAAGACTATCAACTGGGACAAGAAGCCTGATGCGGCAAGCACCGCCCTGATGACTTTTTCATCCTTCTTACCTCTGGGGTCTTTTCCCGCCACTCTGGAACTTATACATTATTCTGAGGCTGTTTGCTTTCCAACGAATCACTGCTTTCAGGGGGTGGGAAGGAGACATGTTATGTGTGTTCCTCTCTGTATACTTATGTGAATCACTGGAGGGCAATGCCAGGTGTTTTCTTCTTTTTTTCCCCCCCCCCTTTTTTTCTTTTTCTTTTTTTTTTTTTTTTTTTTTTTTTTTTGAGACTTGCTCTTTGAGTGTCTCACTGAACTTGGGAGTTCACTGACTCGGCTAGACTAGCTGCCAGCAAACATCAAGGATCTGCCCTATCTCTGGACACATTACAAATATAGTGGGAGGAGGAGAGCAAATGTACCAGTGCACACACATGCATATAACAGAACACATACACATAACTCGCCTGAAGAGAGCAAGGAGTGTGTGATACATTCCTTCTATTTTCAGGAGAAAATAAGTTAGAACATCATAGCCCTTTCCCCTTACTTGTTTCACCTTGGACAAAGGGCACTGCAGGAGAAAATGAAATAATTCAAGATCAGTTTCTTTTTCCTTCCTTGTCCTCTACCTTTACTCCTACTCCTGCTTAGGAGAATGGGGCTGGACCTGAATAGGATGTTACACTTTAGTCAGGAGGTCTAAAACTGGAGCCTAGTCCAGGTCAAGTATCTCCGCCCCAAGGAGATGTTAAAACACAGGCGCATGCCTTTAATCCAGCACTTGGGAGGCAGAGGCAGGAGGATCTCTGAGTTGGAGGCCAGCCTACTCTACAGTGAGTTCCTGGACAGCCAGGGCTACACAGAGAAACTCTTATCTCAAAAAACTAAAACAACAACAACAAAAAGACACAGGCATTATGATTAACCAATGCCAGTGCTGCTCAGCCTTCAGCATAACTTCAGTTTTCATGAAATAAGCAGTGACTAAACATTTCTTTAGTCTTAGATTCATGAATGCCCTGCGTTAATAACATGTACTGAGTCCTACAATAACCATCTATCTTATCTACTCTGTATCTATGTCTATAGTTTTAAGCATATATCACAAAGCCATGACTTTAGGCTAATTTATCCCATTGTTCCACTAAATATGCATGTTCTGTAACTAACTTAGTTTGTACAATATTTCACTGACATTCTCAATAGTCATATCAGGACTTTTGAAACCATGAAAATGGTCAGGCACACACCTGTAATCCCTGCATTGAGAAAGCTAAGACAGGAAGAGAATTTTAAAGCCAGCCTGGAGTAAAAAACTAGACCTTGTCTTGGAAAAGGGAGAAGCAAGGGGAAGGCAGGGGGGCGGTAGAGCAGAGCAGAGCATGGTAGCTCATGTCTTTAATTTCAGTACTCAAGACAGTGAGGCAGGCAGATCTCTGTAAATTTATGGAGAACCTGGTCTACATAGCAAGCACCAGTCCAGCTAGGGACATACAGTGAGAATCTGCCTTAAAAGGAAGGAAGGAAGGAAGGAAGGAAGGAAGGAAGGAAGGAAGGAAGGAAGGAAGGAAGGAAGGAAGCCTCAGCAGCTCTTTAAGAATTACATAATTGGGTCTGGAAAGATGGCTCACTGGTTTAAGAATATGTATTGTTCTTGTAGAGGACTTGAATTCCTGAGTTCAGTTGCCAGCACTCACATCAGACAGCTCACGACACCTGTAACTCTAGCTTCAAGCAATGCCTCTGGCACATACACATACACACACACATAAATGAATAAATACCCATTTTATTTATTTACTTACTTATTTTTGTTTTGTTTTTGTTTTTGTTTTTAAGACAAGGTTTCTCTATGTAGCCCTGACTATCCTAGAACTCACTATGTAAACCAGGCTGGCCTCAAACTAGGAGATCTGCCTCCAAAGTGTTGGGGTTAAAGGTGCCTCCTGGAAACAAAAATATTTGTTAAGAAGAACTATATAATTAAGCCAGGGTTGGTAATGCACTCCTATAACCCTAACACAATGGAGGTGCTGGGCAGGAGGATAAAGAGTTCAAGGTCATTCTCAGGCACATAGGAGTCTGATGCAGCAAGGGCTAGATGAGATTTTTCTCTCAAACAACCTGTAATTATTTCTTATGACTAATCCACATCATGAGAGACATATAAACTAATTCTCTTCCATTACAGTTCTGACAATTTGTCCCCTTGCTTCATCCAGTTTCCCTGGAACATTTTCTGAAGATAAAGACCATGATACATGGGCATGCCTTAAATTCTGGTCATCATGGTAAGAACAGACACACCTCACACGCTGGCCTCGCATGTTTTATAAGACCCTTCAGTTCAGTATGACTGAAAACCACAAATAAGGGATGGAGAGATGGCTCAGAGGTTAAGAGCACTGTCTATTCTTCCAGAGGTCCTGAGTTCAATTCCCAGCAATCACATAGCCGTTCACAACAATCTATAGTGAGATCTGATGCCCTCTTCTGGCATACATGTGTACATGCAGATAGAACACTCATACATAAAATATTTTTTTAAAAAGAAAATCACAAATAAATTGCTGAACCCTTATATCCACACCATAGAATGTCTACCCTCCAACAAAATTCTTTAAAAAACTTCTTTAAAATTTTCTAATTCCAGCTGGGCAGTGGTGGCGCATGCCTTTAATCGCAGTACGCTGGAGGCAAAGGCAGAAGGCTCTCTGCGTTCCAGGCCAGCCTGGTCTAAAAGATAAGTTCCAGGACAACCAGGGCTACACAAAGAAACCCTGTCTCAGAAAAAAAAAAAAAAAAAATCCAATTCTTTATCTCATTTAATGCATTCAATACTCAATGGCTTGTAATATAGTGTATTTTCTCTATGCAGAATTACAACACGCAGAACTGTAGACTTAGACACACAGACACACATATACACAAATAACATGAAAAACAGAAAAGGTGGCTATATGGGAAAGAGAGGGGAACCAGAAAAAAAGGGGGGAAAGGACACAAACAAGGTATAATGACATTTATGTAAGAAAACAGTGTCATAATAAGATCCATTATTTTTTATGCTAACTAAAAAAAAATTATTTGGGGCTAGTGAGGCAGCTCAGAGGTTACACTGTCTGTTCTTCCAGAGGTCCTGAGTTCAAGTCTCAGCAACCACATGGTGGCTCACAACCATCCGTAATGAGATCTGGTGCCCTCTTTTGACTTGCAAAACACTGTATACATAATAAATGAATAAATTTTTTAAAGTTTTGTTTAATTCAAGCCTGGCAGTAGTGGTGTATGCCTTTAATTCCAGCATTCTGAAGGCAGAGGTAGGCAGATCTCTGCGTTCAAGGGCAGCCTGGTCTACAGAGTGAATTCCAGGACAGCCAGGGCTACCCAAAGAAACCATGTCTTGAAAAAAAAAATTAAGTCATGAAAAACTATGTGCCTCATTTTCTGCATAAAGAACAAATATGTATGTAGAACAAAGGTGCTCATCAGTGAAGAGGATCAGCACAGACTAGAGTCAAGCCAGGCCCTGAAGATACTAGGATTCTAAAGACAGATGAGACAAGGGTAGGAATAGACAAACCAGCGTTCCTGCAAGTCAGTGGAAGCCTCCATGCCAATATGAGAAAGCTCAGGTCCAAGGACAAACTGGACTAAGCAGAAAGTTACAGAGGCACCCAGACAACTGAATTCTGCAAGGACCCCAGTCAGAAGAACTTGACTCATACATACAGAGGTCACATAACAGACTATGGTGAAGCAAAAGAGAATCCGTAAGAGCACCTGCATTTCCCACACCAATACAGAACACGATTTATAAAATAGATCTGGTGCTATAGTAAGGAGTAGAGCACATGCTCAGTACAAAAGAGGGGAGGAGAGATGGCTCAGAAAGTTAACGGTGCTTGTTGCCAGGACTGACAACCTGAGTTCAACCAGGACTCACAGAGTTGAAGGAGAGAACGAAGTCCTTTAAGCTGTCCTCCATATGCTGTGGCACACATGTGCCCCTCTGCACACTCAAACAGTAATACAATGAAAAAAATTAAAGATGAGAGAAGTGCGGGAAGCAGATATTGGGAGCAGGCTAAAGTCAATTAGTTAGCTTTCCTGGCAATGTCTGCTGAAAACAGCAGTCCCTCTTCGAAACATAGAGCTAAATGCAAGACACCAATCACTGGCTGCATCTACTAACTCAGAACAATTGTTCTTCTACACCATCCTTCAGTTATGCAAGGGTTTTATGTTAAAATTCAGCAAAATGAGCTCACATCTTCCCAAGACACCTCTGTTCTTTCTTACACAGTAACCTGAAGCATCACATTTTACCATTTACCAAGAAGATCCAAAACCCTACTGCACAAAAGAAGCTTTTAAACAGGTGAAAAACTCATTTCCCAGTATAAGTGTACAGCACACTATTTACATTATTCTTAGCAAACACACACACAATGAAACCATTCTACAGGTCTGTTTCAAAATACTCCATACAGCAAGGTTTTCTACTCATTGCTGAAATGGCGCTTCCACCTTGAGAGGGCAAATAAAGTGTTTATTTTTTGAAAAATGTAATGAACTTGCTAGGTAGCTTTCTATTGACAACTGTTTAGAAAAAGCATGCAAAGTTAGATGGATTATCTTTAAGTTAAAGAAAAACTCGTCTTCAAAATAATCAATGCTTTTTATTTGGCCACAAGATGACCAGCAAACCCTTATCTTGCCAGATACAGTCCCAGTGGCTCCCCTCGTTACAAAACAATGCACAGACTGAGACTCCCTCCAGGTCTCCCAACCCAACCTCCTGCTGTTCCCACCTCCCCCTGTCTTACTGGGGAAAAAGCTTTGCCATTTGCTCCTCCTGAACTGTCAGAGAAAAATGTCTATTCCATCACCACAAATATCCAGTTTGGGGCATAATATTCTGCTCATCTAAGAAACTACTTCAACATCTATCTGTATATTCCAGCTCTCACACAGAAATCAATCAGAATCAAACAAAAAGCACAGGCTGGCTCTTACTGTAAATACCTATCTTTCATCATCGCAAAGCAATTCTTCCAAGATTTCCTCTCAATCATTTGTTTTCAAATCTTCTGCCAATGTTTCTTTGAGTGTTCCAAAAGTGTTTGCTGACAAAATAATGTACTTCTGTTGCTGCCACATGGTTTCTATGCATTACTTCTGCCACTCTGCCCACTCCTGCCCCTGCTCAAAGAGCTTCTCCCAATGGCAGGCAGGCGGCTACTGTTCTGGAAAGGCATGACAGTTGTGGCACACTGGCTCTTCTACCCCAGCAGAGGGCTACCCATTTGTACTGGAAGGCCTTCCTTGAAGACCAGAAGCGATTCCATTCAGCAGACCTTTCAAAACTGTTGTAGACATCCAGCTCTCTGCCTAAGCTCACCAGAGCTGCTTCCACAACTGAACTCCACTAAACACAGAAATACGAACTAAAGAAACCTTGAGCCATTTTAACAAAACTTTATAAAACCTAAAGTCTAGTAACTAGACTGAGTAACACATGACTTTAGAACTACTGTGAAAATGGGTGGCATTTCACTTCTGGATGCTTATTTTTAAACATTTTGCCAACTGAAAATGCTACACTTTCTTTCCCTCCTCTCTCAAGGGTGTTAGGCAGAGTTGGACTCAGCAGTTAAGAGCACTAAGTGCTCTTCCAGAGGGCCCAAGTTGGATTCCAGGGCCCACAGGGCAACTCGCAACCATCGTAACTCCAGTTCCAAAGGGATCTGACACCCTCTTCCAGCCTCCATAAATACTGTATGCACATAATGCACAGACACAAAGGCAGACAAAACACACATTCATATTATAAAAAATAATAAATCTTAAAAAGCAAAAGTCAATGTATATCTATATTTCAAAAAAATCCCTGCAAGTAGATTATCAGTTTTACTTAGATTGTGTTCATAAATCTCACACAGCTAATGAGCAGCTTGTGAAGGAAGTGCAGGCTCTTCCACGAATAAGCCAGTGTTCCATGTGCTTTCACTGCTTGCAGTGTCTTCAACCCATGACTTCTGGACTGGCTGGTTTTGTGTGTCAGCTTGACATAGATAAGTCATCAGAAAAGAGTCTCAGTTGAAAACTGCCTCTATGAGATCCAGCTGTAAGGCATTTTCACAATTAGTGATCAGTGGGATGTAAAACTATAGTTTAAGTATGGCTTTTTCTATTGCTCACTCCAGTTCCCAAATAATGAAACAGAGACCTATTCCATTTATTAATAAGCTTTAAAGCACTAATCTGGATAGATACTGATCAATTTTAACCTGATTATATTAGCCTGGCTACTTCCCAGCAACATGGTCCATGCTGCTTGCCATCTTAATCTCACCTTGGCTGCTTCTGCTCCATCTGTCTGTCCTCATGGGAAACTCAAGGCTACCACTTCTCTCCCTCTCTCTTCTTTTGACCCTCACATAAGACAGCCTGACTGAGATCTGAAGTCCTACCTCCTCTTCTCTCTTGCCCAGCTATGGCTGATCAGCTCTTTTTTTAACCAATAGGAGATGATGGAGAACAATTTTATACAACATTAAGACAGAAGATTCATAGAAATGCCAATGCCCAAATCTGGAGTGCAACTGATCTCTGGGCACAGGAATCAGCGACTGAATACACAGTGCACAAGACCATCCCAACAGTGAGGGAGGGCTCAGCCCATTGTGGGTGGTGTAAATACTGGGCTGGTGGTCCTGGGTTCTATAAGAAACCAGGCTGAACAAGCCAGAGGAGCAAGCCAGTACAGCAGCACCCCTCCATGACCACCTGCCATCAGCTCCTGCCTCCAGGTTCAGGCCCTGCTTGAGTTCCTGTCCTGATTTCCTCCAATGATAGACAATCATCCTGAAGTGTAAGCCAAATAAACCCTTTCCTCACCAACTTGTTTTTTGGTCATGGTGTTTCACTGTAGCAATAGAATCCCTAACTGAGACACTGTCTATCCTAAGAAGCAGTTTAACTAAAAACAGACAACACAACCTATGGACATATTGAAAACACATCCTGTGGTGGTTTGAATGAAAATGGCCCCCATAGGTTGATATATATGCATGCTTAGTCCCTGGTTAATACAGTGGGAAGGATTAAGGAGGTGTGTTGATGGGGATACCTCAAAGCACATGCCAGGCCCAGTTTCTCCTCTCTCCATCTCTCCCTCCCTCCCTCTCCCCACACCCCTTGCCTGCAGATCAAGATGTAAGCTCTCAGCTATTGCTCCAGCACCATGACTGCCTGCCTCCCACCATGATGATCACGGACTAACACTATAAAATGTAAGCAAACCTCCAATTAAATACTTTAAAAGCTGCCTAGGTCATGGTGTCTAGTCACAGCAATAGAACACTAAAACACACTAACTAAGGACTACATCATGATAAATGCTACCAGGAACTGAACGGCAGGAGATGGGACATTGCTAGAACACTTAAAAGAAAATTTCAAACTCTGTAACAATTAAGCCTGTGTGAAAAATCGGTATTCTGTTGTCAGCTGATTCGGTTTTACAACTTTGGGTCCAGAACTTGTCAATACTGTCACACAGAATACAAGTGTGAGCATCTGCAAATATAAACACACTTCCACCTGGGCCTAATTATAAGCTGGTCGGTCTGAAAAATTCAAACCCTCCTATTGGTATTTCAGTAAAGGGGAACAGACTGTGGTACTATGTCTATGAGATGGTTCATTCTCTGTTTCTTTCCTTCCTTTTCTTTTTCCTTGTTTTGGTTTTTTGAGAGTTTCTCTGAGCAGCCCTGGCTGTTCTGGAACTCTGTAGACCAGACTGGCCTCAAACTCACAGAGATGCACTTGCCTCTGCCTCCCAAATGGTGGGATCAAAGATGTACGCCAACACTGCCAAGCTGAACACACTTTTTTAACTTGTTTTTTTGTTTGTTTTGTTTTGTTGTGTTTTGTTGGTTTGAGACAGAGTTTCTCTGTGTTATAGCCTTGGCTGTCTTGAACTCTGTAGACCAGGCTGACCTCAAACCCACAGAGATCCGCCTGGCTCTGCCTCCTGTATGCTGGGAGTAAAGGTGCGTACCACTGTGCCCGGCCTTTAAAAGTTTACTGCCATTTATTGAATTTTAGCATGAAAAATGCTTTCACACTTTACACTTTAACATAATGAGCTTTGGTGGCTGGAGAGATAACGAAAGTTAAAAGAGCTGCTCTTACTGAGAACCCAGGTTTAATTCCCAACATCCATGCTGTAGCTCAAAATCATCTGTAACTCCAGTCCAAGGAAATCCGATGCCCTCTTTGGGTCTCCACAGGCATTATATGCACATGGTTCAAACATGCATGCAGGCAAAACAGCCATACACATAAAATAAAGTATCTATGGAAAACTTTAAGAACTATCAATGAGCCTTTTACAGAAATCTTCGGGAAAAATTAAATCTGCTTCCGAGATCTAATAATTTGAGTTCCATCCCTCAGAACCTTCATAAAGGTGGAAGGAAAAAAATCAACTCTATGAAATTGTCCCGACTTTCACACGTTTCACATAATACAGACACACATATCATATGCACAATAAAGTAAAATAAATAAAAGCCAGTGAGATGGCTCAGAGAGTAAAACCTCTTGCTTGACAAGCCTGATGACCTGAGTTCAATCCTTGGAACTCTTTCACAAAAGATAAAAGAGATATAAAGTGAAAGACAGATAAAGGGAACACAGGAACTGCTGATAACCTTTTCTTTCCTTCCTTCCTTCCTTCCTTCTTTTTTTTCCAAGACAGGGTTTCTTGTGCTGGGCGTGGTGAAACATGTCTTTAATTCCAGCACTCAAGAAGCAGAGGTAGGCAGATCACTCAATGAAAGGAGAAAAACATTTTTTTTAAGATTTATGTATTTGTTATGTATACAATGTTCTGTCTGTATGTAGATCTGCACACCAGAAGAGGGCACCAGATCTCATTATAGATGGTTGTGAGCCACCATGAGGTTGCTGGGAATTGAACTCATGATCTCTATAAGAGCAGCCAGTCTCTTAACCTCTGAGACACCTCTACAGCCCCAAAAACGGATTCTTTCAAGTTGTTCTCTGGCTTCTACTTGTTCAAATATGCTTGCACACACAGCCAACCAACCAATAAACATAATTTTAGAAGTACATGACTTAGAGGAGTATGGTGGTGCACACCTGTTATCCCAGCACTTAGGGAGACAGAAGCAGTCATATCGATGTGAGTTCGATGCCTACAAAGCAAGTCCAGGACAGCCAAGGCTACAGAGAAACCCTGTCTTGAAAAAAAAAAAAAAAAAAAAAGCAGGGTTTCTCTCTATGTAGCCCTGGCTGCCCTGGAACTCACTCTGTAGACCAGGCTAACCTCAAACTCACAGAGATCCACCTGCCTCTGCGTACCTAAATGCTGGGATTACAGGCATGCATCACCACCTGCCCAGCTAACCCTTTCATAAATTTAATTTTCACAATTATTTTTTTAATCCAAGTTTTCTTTATTTGCATATTCTCTCACCACCACCACCCTCTCTCTCATTGTTTTTCCTTTTTAAGTTTTACTACATTGCTCACGCTGGCCTCAAGCTTTCAAACTCAAGCAATCCTGCTTCTGGCTCAAATATAGCTGGAATTACAGGGGTACCCATTTTGTAAATCTAAAATTACTCAAAATAACAAGTGTAGTAAAAACTGGGCATGTGGACTGGAGAGATGGCTCAGCACTTAAGAGCACTGGCTGCTCTTCCAGAGGACTCATGTTCAATTCCCAGCACTACATGGCAGCTCACAACTACCTGCACCTCCTGTTCTATGGGATCCAACACTGTCACACGGACATAGATTGAGGCAAAACACCAATTCACATAAAATATAGTAAAAAGAATTACACACACACACATGCCCTGGAGGTGGGGCTCAGCTGGCCTAGTGCTTGTTCTGCATTCTGGGTTCAGTACTTAGCACTAGGTAAAATCAGAGTGGTGGTGCTTGGTTTGTAATCTCAGCACTGGAGATAGAAACAGGAGGATCAAAGTTCAAGGTCATCCTCAACTATGTAGCAAGTCTCAGAAAAATAAAGGGTACTTAGCAGCCTGTGTGAACTAAAGGCCGTCTTTGGCTATGTAATTGTAAAGAAAAGAAAAAAAAAAAAAAAAGAAGAGAGATTATTTTAAAAAATAAATAAATTGGGGGTGGGGTGGAGAAATGCTTCAGCAGTTTCCTCTCAGAGGACCCAAGCTTGATTCCCAGTGCCCACTCAGGGCAGCTCACAACTGCAACTCCAGCTCAAGATCTAGCCTGAAGCTCAATACATAGACTAAGCTGGCCTCAAACTCACTGCCTCTGCCTTCAAGAGCCAGGATTAAAGGCATGTGCCATCAAAAAATAAGAATAAAAACAAATCTGAGGCTGGAAAAATGACTCAGTAGTTAAAAGCACTTGTTACCTGGGTTCAGTTCCCAGTACCTATGCAGTGGTTACCAGCCAGCCATCAGTAACTTCAGTTCTGGGTACATGGGACACATACAATGAAGGCAAAATGCTCATACAAATAAAATAAAATATTTATTTTAAAAAATTAAAAATAGGTCTAGGGAAATGGCCCATTGAGTAAAAGCACTTGCTGTTCAATAGAACCTGAGTTCAATTCACAGCACACATGTAAAAAACTGGGAATGGCTGAGTGTGCCTGTAACCCCAGCACTGCGACCACAGGTAGATTCCGGAAACTCACTAGCCAATCAGGTTCAGTGAGACCCTGTCTCAACAAATAAAGATGGACTGTGCCAGCAAACTGATTCAGTGCGTAATGGTGCTTGCAGAACACCATTTCCAGATTCCTTAGGGGAAGGAAAACTGTCTTCCTACTGCCACACAGGCTGTAGCATATGCATGCCCACAGATAGAATAAACAATTTTATAAATACTTGAAAAAATAAGGTAGAAAATATTACTCTATGTCTTTCACTGGTGCTTACATATGTGTGTATGTACACAAATCTTAGAACTAGGTATGCTGGCACACACGTGATTCCAGTACTTGGGAGGCAGAAGGATGGGAGGTTCACAGTCAGCTTGGGCTACATAAAGAAATCCTCTCTCAGAAACCCAAATAAATGCCAAAACAAACCAAGCCAAACAGTAAATAATTTGTCAAGATATTCAAGAAAAAAATGTTTTTAATTGATATAACAATCTAAGTATACATGATGATAAAAAAATTTTAATAAAAGAAAAAGCAAAAGTCAATACCACAAACCACTAGAATTAATCCAAGTTAGTAATTTTCATTTTAAAAAGTAATTTTAGCTTTGTTGGTCTTCTTGTGGGGCTCCTGTCCCCTCCGTGTCCTTTTAGCTCATCCTTCTTCCATAAGACTCCCTGCACTCTGCCCAAAGTTTGGCTGTGAGTCTCAGCATCTGTTTCGATCCCCTGTTGGGTGGAGCCTTTCAAAGACCCAATATAGTAGGCTCCCATCCTGTTCCCTCTCTTTCACAGCTTCTGGTATCTATCCTTTTGCCACTCTGAGATTTAAGCATCCTTCCTAGGGTCCCTTCCTTGTTGTTCAGCTTTGTTAGGTCTGTAGATTTTAGTATGGTTATCCTATATAATATGGCTAATATCTGCTTATAAGTGAGTATATACTATGTATATCTTTCTGCTTCTGGTTATGGGGGCCCTGCAGAGACTGATGCACCAACCAAGGACTACGCATGGAGATGACCTAGACCTCCTGCTCAGATGTAGCCAATATTGATAGCTCAGTCTCCATGTGGGTTCCCAAGTAAGGGGAGCAGGGGCTGCGCCTCTGTCATGAACTCATTGCCTGCTCTTTGATCACTTCCCCCTGGTGATGCAGCCTTGTCAGGCCACATAGGAAGAGGATACAGGCAGTCCCGACAAGACTTGATAAGCTAGGGTCAGATGGCCAGGGAGAAGTCCCCTTTTCAGTGGACAATGGGGAAAGGGATGGGGGAAAAAGGAGGGAGGGTGGGACCAGGAGGAGTTGAGGGAGAGGGCTACAGCCCAGATAAACTGTAAAAAATAAAAATAAATAAAATAGGTTTTTTAAAAGTAATTTTAGGATGCCAGGTGCATTGGTGCACACCTGTAATCCTAACACTCGGGGAATCAGAGGCAGAGGCAAAGGCAGGCAGACCTCTGTTGGAGACTATCCTGGTGTACAAAGCAGAGTCCAGAACAGCCAAGTCTACACTGTCTCAACAAAACCAAAATCAAAACCAAACCAAAACAAAATAAACAAAAACAACTAATTTTAGGGCTGCGGAGATAGCTCATTGGTTATGAGCACTAATTACTCTTGCAGAAGATCTGGGTTCAATTCCCAGCACCCACCATGGCTCACAACCACCTGTACCTCAAGTTCTGACTTCCATGGGCACATAGTATGCACACATGCATGCAGGCGAAGCATTTATACACATATAATAAAGCTTTAAAAATATTTTTAAAAATAAAGTAATTTTAGCCAGGCAGTGGTGGTGCACACCTTTAATCCCAGCACTCATGAGGCAGAAGCAAGCAAATCTCTGTAAATTTATGGCCAGCCTGATCTAAAGAGTGAGTTCCTGGACAGCTAGAGCTACACAGAGAAATCCTGTCTCAAAATTTAAAAAAAATAAGGAAGGAGGGAGAAATGGAAACAAACAAACAAAGGTTGGTTTCTATAGTTTAAAAAAAATTTTCATTGTAAGCAGATAAAGTTATGTTGCTCAATTTTTGTTTTTTCTTTCTTTCAAGACGAGGTTTCTCTGTGTAGCCTCTACTGTCCTGGACTCACTTTATAGACCAGGCTGGCCTCAAACTCACAGAGATCCAACTGCCTCTGTCTCCCTGAATGCTGGGATTACAGGTGTGCACCACCACAACCGGCTTCCTAAAATTACTTTTTAAAATTAAAATTACTACTTTGTTACTCAATTTTTAAAATCATATTGGCTAAAACCTAAAATAAAGGCCTTTGTATCTTCATGCTTTGAAATTGCCTCATAGAGCCTACAGGGCCAAAAATTCAATATGGATACGGGTAGACAGCTCAATGGTAACGGTGTTTGTGCCAAACCTAATGATCTGAACTCATCTCTAGAGCTCACTCAACAGATTGAGAAAACAGATTCTTTCAAGTTGTTCTCTGGCCTCTACTTGCTCACATATGCTTGCACACACAGCCAACCAACCAATAAACATAATTTTAGAAGTACATGATTTAGCTGGGCGTGGTGGTTCATGCCTGTAATCCCAGCACTCAGGGAGACAGAGGCAGTCAGATCACTATGAGTTCGAGACCAGCCTGGTCTACAAATCGATTCCAGGACAGCCAAGGCTACAAAGATAAACCCTGGGGGGGGGGGGGGGGGGAAAAAAAAAAAAAAAAAAAAAAGAAGAAAAAAAAAAAAAAAAAAAGAAAAAGAGGGGGGGGGGGGGGGGGGGAGAAGAAAAGAAAAAGAAGTACATGATTTAAATAACAAGAGTCAATTTACAAATAAATAAGTAAATGTTCTTAAGTGAATATGAACTAACACAAGTCGAAATACATTAAAGACAAAGTATATACACTGTAAGAAGTCAACAGAGGTTAAGGAAAATGGCACAGTGAAAGCATTTCCTGTGCATACATGAGGACCCGGTTTAGATCCGGGGGGGGGGGGGTCGGGATGGACGTGTAATTCCAGCCATGGATTGTGGAGACAGTGATCTCCAGAGCAAGCTAGCAACAGGTATATCTCAGAATGATGGGTTTGATGGAGACCCTGCCTCAGTGAATACAATAGGATAGCTATGGAGGATGATTCCCAGTACCAGCCAATCTTGAGCCTCCACAGAGTTAAACACATGCAAAATTGTGCATAAATATATGCACACTCACAAAACTCTCATACATGAAACATGAAACAAAAAAATCAACAAAGATAACATTCTAGTCAGACTTCATTATTCTCTCAGCAGGTGAAGGAACTAGCACACAAAAATAGCAACAAGAATAAAGAACTGAGCTGAGCCTAAACCAACTGAATCTAGCTTGTGTTCAGAAAATACCCCAGCCAATAAAATAACTTTTAGTACACATATTAACATTCACAAAGATAAATTCAAAGAACTTCAGATTTATGAAGGATAAAAGTTTTTTACAAAACCGCAGTAGTCTCTGACCACACGGGAATTACTGTAATTCACTTACAGAGCTATAATGCTAGCAACTCAGGAGGCTTGGCAAAACCAGCCCACCTGGACTACATAGCAAGACCCTGTTTAAAAAGAGAGGAGGGGAGAGGTTGAGGGCTAGATAAATGGCTCAGCAGTAAAGAGCATATACCAGGCATAGTGGTGCATACCTTAATACTAGCACTGGGAAAGCAAGGCACAGAGATTTTTCTGAGTTTGAGGCCAGCCTGATTTAATAAATAATAAAACCCTGTCATAAACAAACAAACAAGCAAGCAAACAATAAGCACACACTACACTACTCTTGCTAAGGATTCGAGTTCGGTTCCTAGCACTCTCAACAGTCTAGTGGATTTATAATCCCAGCACTTGAAAGGCTGAGGCAGGAGGACCACTATGAGTCTGATAACAACCTGTGCTACATAATGCATTCCAGACCAGCCAAGTGGTCTGGAATAGTGAAACTCTATGAAAGAGAGACATTCAGACAGACAGACAGAGAGAAAAAAGAGAAATAAAAGTAGGCAAGGCATGATGGTACCCCAGCACTCAGAATGAGACAGGATTAGGAGTTCAAAAGTCTTCTTCAGTTACACTGTGAATTTGTGACCATCCTCAGCTACTTGAAACCACTCTTAAAAACCATTAATAGGCTGGCTCAGTGGGTAAAAGCAGTTGCCCTATAAGCAGGATTCTGAGTATCACAGGAGAAGAATCCACAGTAGAAGGAGAGAACTCCTTCTAGAAAGCTGTTCTCTGACTTCCTCCAGTGCCCTGTGGAACATGTGTGGCCACTATCACTATCACAACCTACAAATGTACATATGCACACACAATATTTTTTTCTGCTTTTGTGTTTTTATTGGGGTTTATCATGGGTAGGCGTTGTCACCTTAGGGTATGCCCCTCCCACCAAGCATGTCATTTTAATCCTCTTAGGATGCTTTCTGAGACCTTTTCTTTTTCTCTGTGCTGCTCTTTGTGGAGCTGGCTACAGCATGAGGCTCCTTCTTACAAGAAAGCTTCCTTTTCTTCTTAGGGATGGCTGGGCTTGCTGTCTCTTCTGGCTCTCTGGACATTTCCTTCTTAGGTGAGATTTCTTCCTCTTAAGACTTGCACTGCTAGTAGCCATTTCCTCAGGATCACTGACTAACTCCTCCTTGGGAACTTTTTCTTGGTTTTAGGCAGAGACAGGTGGATCTTTCATTCCATTTTCCTGTACGGTTTTAGCTTTTTCTTCTTCTTAGGTTTTTCATGTATCTCTGCCAGTTGAGGACTCCTGGAAGGCAGCAGAGAATAAAGCACACTTGCCCATGGAATGGACCATGTTCTACAACCAGCATTCTGGACTCTTGGCCAAATTCTCTCAGCACCCATCTGAGAGCACTTTTCTGGAGCACTACTGTTTTCTGAGGATGCCAGGGCCACCACAGCCAGTGGCTTTTTTCTTTTTTTTTAAATGTACGAGTGCTCTATTTGCATGTACACCTACATGCCAAAAGAGGGCATCAAATTCCAGTATAGACGGTTGTGAGCCACCATGTGGTTGCTAGGAACTGTACTCAGGACCTCTGGAACAGCAAACTGGGATCTTATTCGCTAAGCTATCTCTCTGCCCCCCACCCCCACCCCCTGTGCTTCTTTTCCTTCTTCAAGTGTTTCTTCTCCTGTTTTTCCAGCTTCCTGGTTATTTTAGCAGCCGATTCCTCTGCCTGAACCATGGCTTCCTTCATGACATCCAGGTTCTTCCATGGAATCTCCCCAGTCTCATAGAAAGACAGCTGCTCCTCAACTTGATCTCAGAGTTTCTCCCCAAATATAATTGTAGTGACCTCAGAGAAGCAATCAATTCCTGAGGCAATACTGCACTTGTTTGCTAGGTATAAGAAGATACAGCCTTTGTTCTTTGAAGCTTCTTGGCCAATAAAGACGGAATGAAAAATAGAGTCCACATTTTGGTATGTTACCCTTGTCTTCAGGGCTCTGGAAACATGGTCCCTTTTTGCTGGGCCCTGACTGGCCATCACCTCAATAATTTTTTAAACTAAAAAGTGGGGAGAGGAGCTGGAAGCTAGGCATTTGTGTCGAACACCTTTAACCCTAGCGATGGAGAGGCAGAGGTGGGTGGATCTAAGTTCAAGGCCAGTGTAGTTTACAAAGTGAATCCAGGACAGCCAAAGCTTCAATGGAGAAACCCTGTCTCAAAAAACAAACACACAAACAAACAAACTGTAGAGAAGGGCTGTAGAGAAGGCTGTGTGATTAAGAGCACTGGCTGCTCTTGCAGAGGACCTGGGTTCCATATCCAGCACCCACATGGTGGCTCACAGCCAACCTTCCAGTTCCAGAAGGTCTGACACCCTCTTCTTTCTTTCCTCTTTGGTCACCAGGCACAAACATGGTACATAAACAGACATATATTCAGGGACATAAAATACATTTTAGTAAAAGAAAGGAAAGGAAAGGAAAGGAAAGGAAAGGAAAGGAAAGGAAAGGAAAGGAAAGGAAAGGAAAGGAAAGGAAAGGAA
>NW_026596051.1:17647135-17647243 GCF_907164565.1 Psammomys obesus | reverse complement strand
AAAGGAAAGGAAAGGAAAGGAAAGGAAAGGAAAGGAAAGGAAAGGAAGGAAAGAGAGAGATAAAGAAAGAAAGAAAGAAAGAAAGAAAGAAAGAAAGAAAGAAAGAAA
>NW_026596051.1:17637389-17647125 GCF_907164565.1 Psammomys obesus | reverse complement strand
AAAGAAAGAAAGAAAGAAAGAAAGAAAGAAAGAAAGAAAGAAAGAAAGAAAGAAAGAAAGAAATAGGTAGGTGGGACACTATTGAAATAGCTATCTCAGAAGCCAACAACTTATCTAATAAGACCTTACATTCAATCCCGAGTACCACAGTGGAAGAAAAAAAAAAAAAAGTCAATGAACCTAAAAACAGGAGAAAATTTTGTATTAGAAAACTTCTATCACACACAGTGAAAAGCCTAAGAGAGCTAAGAACAGTCTACCAATAAAGTGTTTGCCTATCATGCATAAGGCCCTAGGTTCAATCCCAGTACCAAAAAAAAAAAAAAAAAAAAAAAAAGGCAAAAGGAAATTATAGATGATCTCTAGCTTATATTGGTTTAACTTAAATCTTCCTTTTCCACAACCTCATAATGGTGTCAAAGTAGATATTCCGCACTGCTTTGAACTTGGAAAATCCAAGTTCAAAATCTTTTCCTATACTAGTGATGTTTAGTCTGACTCTTCAATGCTGGCTATGAGTTGCAGCTGACCACAAGATCCAAGGTAAACAACTGGCACTCTAACAGTGCTCTCTGATGATAATACTATACTCAAACTTGAGTGTATCGAGTGCATTTGGTATAAAATGTTCTCATTTTGTACCAGTATCAGGAATAAAAGAGGAGACAACAAGGACTAGAGAGAGTAACATCATTAAAGATCTCTACAGACACTAAAAGGACAATAAAGGGCAGTTTTGGGTAGCCAGGACACAAACAACAGCCATGACAGACAACAGAAACAAAACAAAAGTTGGCTACCAGGGCACTTAGTACTTTTTAACACAGGAAACATTTCCACCTCACTATTCAGCACATAGAAATGTTAAGAGTAAATCTATGCTGAACCCCATTACACTGATCTGTGTGACTACCCCTTGCCTGATACATCCATGTCAAACAGCGATCACCCACCCAGGTTCTCAATCAGCTACTTTACTTATACAGCTCAGGCCCAACTGCTGGCACCACCCCACAGTGGGCTGAACACCCTCACACATCAATCAAGAAAATGCTCCACAGGCCAATCTGATGAAAGCAATTCTTCAACTGACGTTCAATCTTCCTAAGTCTGTAAGTTGACAACAAAGACAGCATAACACTACTTAACTACTAAAACAGACAAGAAAAACAACTCCAACTTTCTTTACTTATGATGTCAACATACATACTAATAAGTCAGGCAAAAGCAAGATAAAATTTTTAGAAAGTTAGTAACATGCTTCATGATGCAGCAACATTCACTGAAATATCAGCGTAAGCCAAGCATGGTGTTGCACATCTGTAATCCTAGCACTCAGGGAGGCAGAGGCAAGCAGGTCTCTGTGAGTTCCAGGTCAGCCTGGTCTAGAGTCCAGGACAGCCAAGGCTACACAGAGAAACTTTTTATCAAAAAACCCAAACAAACAAAAAATCAGTATGAGGAAGCCAGTTCCTTATCACCACAAAAAAAAAAAAAAAAAAAACAAAAAACAAACAAACAAAAAAAAACCCTTAATATTAGCAATTTAAAATGAATAATGCCATGACCACAAAGGGATTTAGTTCATGAATACATAGCTGGATTACTATCCAAAATCAGTAATACTATTACAAAATTTGTAGCACAAAGAAAAACACACAATCATAATCAATTATTTAAAAAACTCATTTCTGGCAGGCATGGTGGCACACGCCTTTAATCCCAGCACGCAGGAGGTGGAGACAGGTGGATCTCCGTGAGTTTGAGGTCAGCCTGGTCTACAAAGTAAGTCCAGGATAGCCAAGGCTACAGAGAAACCCGGTCTTGAACCCCTCCCCCCCAAAAAAAACTCATTTCTAAAACTTCAGCACCTAATAAAGCTCTAAGCAAACCAGAAATAGGAACTTTTTTAATATAACAGGTACCTACAAAAAAATAATAAATAAATCTACAACAATATACAGAACAGTGAAAAACTACAAGTGTTTCCCCTAAACTCAGAAAAGGGAATAATTGCACTTTCATCACTCTTAGATGATTCTGTACTAAAAGTCATAGGCAGTACAATAACAAATAAATCAGCTAATTGGTGGTAAAGAACACCATTGATCCCCTCACTCAGAAGGCAGAGACAGGTAGATCTCAGAGTTAGTGCCAGCCTGGTCTACAGAGTGAGTTTCAGGACAGCCAGGGCTACACAGAGAAACTCAAGTTAGATAAATTAGATTAGATTAATTGATACACAGAGAGACAGACAAGACAGATTAATAGGCAAACATATAGATCAATCCGGTTTAAACGCACACCTTTAGTCCTGGCATGTTGTATCCTAGGTTCTAGTTCTAGTTCTATAGGCTGGCAATGAGTAGCAGAAATTTAAAAATTTTAAAAACTTCATTTGCAATAGTATAGGAGGAGACTAGGTCAGGAAGCTGCAAGAATTTCAGCGTGTGTGGCATGCAGAAGAGTTGCTGGGTTCTATCTCTGGACCAAAAATAAGTTACTTGAAATAGTTGAGAAAAGTAAAATTTGAAATAATAAAAATATACACACACCTGAAACATAAACTGTATGGTCTCTATATTACATTCAGAAAATGTTAATGAAAGAAAACAAAGACAGCCAAAAAAGCAAAAAGCCAATACCACCATTTCACCTTTTGTAAGATTCAAAATAACTGTCATTTTCTACTAAACTGATCTATGTTCAGATTTAAGGTTTTTCTATTCAATCCCATAAAAACTACTTAGAGGTATCAGCAAGCTGATTCTGAAATGTATGGAAACAACAAAGGAAATAAATAACTGAGTGAGAATTTTGGAATTTTGGTTTCTTTTAAAAACAAAGAAATAAGCTGGGTGGTGGTGGTGTATGCCTGTATCCCAGCATTTTTGGAGGCAGAGGCAGTCAGATCTCTGTGAATTTGAGGCCAGCCTGGTCTACAGAGTGAGTTCCAGGACAGCCAAGACTATACACAGAAACCCTGTCTTGAATGAATAAATGAATGAATGAGCAAGCTGAGCAGTGGTGGCAAATGCTTTTGGGAGGCAGAAGCAAGCGGATCCCTGAGTTTGAGGCTAGGCTGGTCTACATAGTGAGTTCCAGGACAGCCAAGGCTACACAGTAAAATCCTGTCTCAAAAAAAAAACACAATAAATAAATAAATAAATAAATAAATAAATAAATAAATAAATAAATAAATAAATAAATAAATCTTTAAAATGGATATATTTAAAAGTGTTGATAACAGTTGACAAATAAAAAGACAAGATTTACACTGGAAGAAAATGTCTACAAATCACACACATGAAAAGACTTGCAGCTAGGCGTGGTGGCACATACCTGTAAACCTAGCACTCGGGGAAGCAGAGGCAGGTGGATCACTGAATTCCAATCCAGCCTGGTCTGCAAAGCAAGTCCTGTACAGCCAAGGCTGTACAGAGAAAATCCTTTCTCAAAAAAACAAAACAAACAAACAAAAAACAAAAAGAAAGAAAAGATTTGCATCCAATATTATAAAGAACTTTCAAAACTCAAAAGATAACAATCAAATCAGAAATCGGCAGTTCTGATCTAGGCAGTGGTGGTGCACTCCTTTGATCCTAGCACTCAGGAGGCAAAGGCAGGTGGATCTCCGAGTTGGAGGACAGCCTGGACTACAGAGCTAGTTCCAGGACATCCAGGGCTACACAAAGTGACCTTGTTGTGTGTGTGTAAGGGCGGGGGTGGGGGGAGATATCAGTTATTTTTTTTTAAGATTTATTATGTTTACAGTGTTCTGCCTGCATGTGTTCCTGCACACCAGAAGAGGGCACCAGATCTCACTAGAGATGGTTGTGAGCCACCATGTGGTTGCTGGGAATTAAACTCAAGACCTTTGGAATAACAGCCAGTGTTCTTACCCTCTGAGCCATCTCTCCAGACTCAAATTAGTAGTTCTAAACGATATTTCTTTCAAGACAGGAATTTGATAGAAATAGCACATGAAATTATTAATATTGGTCAATAGAGAAATGGAGATTAAAACCATGATACTAATATATACAATTTACTAAAATGATTAAAGACTGGGCTAGATAGATGGCAGCTCACAACAGTCAGTAACTCCAGTTGCAGGAGCTCCAACTCCTTCTTCTGGTTGCTGTGGATACTAAGCACATATGTGATACACAAACATACATGCAAGCACAACACTTAGACACACATAAAATAAATGAAACTTAAAGGCTAGCCTGGTCTACTAAGCAAATCCAGGGGACAGCCAAGGCTATGCAGAGAAATCCTGTCTTGTAAAAAAAAAAAAAAAAAAAAAAAAAAAAAATTAAATGATAAAAAAAATTTAAAAACTACTGAAAATAGCATGTGCTAGAAAGGATGCAAAGCAACTGGAACTTGCATGCACTGCCAGAAAAGTTTGGTAGATTCTTGTGCTGTTACCGTACAACCCAGTTCCCCCCATTCTACAGAGCCCTAGAAATATAAAAAATTATTTTCACACAAAAACCTGCACACAAGTGTTGATAGCAATCCTCTAACCAATAAACCCTAGAAATAATTCCAATGTCCACCAATGAAAGAATTGATCAACTGTAGAACATCCATCCATACAATGAAAAGAATTCAGCAGTAAAAAGAAACTAAACAAAGCCTAGCTCAGTGGCTCATGCTTGTAATCCTAGCACTCGGGGAGGCAGAGGCAGGTGGATCTCTGTGAGTTCAAGGCCAGCAGGGTCTATAAAGAAAGTCCAGGACAACCAAGGCTACACAGAGAAACCTTGTCTTGAAAAAAACCACACAAACAAAGAAACTAAACACATGCAATTTAGCTAAGTCTCAGTGACTATGCTTAGCAAAATAAGCCACCTCAAAAGGTTTCATACTGTAAGATGGCATTTACACAACTTCTTCAGGACATAAAATTATAGGGGCATGCCTATAATCTCAGTATTTGGGAGACAAAGACAGAAGGATTGCCAACTGACCCACACAATGAGTTCCAGAACAGCCAGGACTAAATAACAAGACTTTGTCTTTCCCTTTAAAAAAAAAAAAAAAAAAAAAAAAAATGTTTATTATATATACAGTGTTCTGCCTGCATTTAAGCCTGTACTCCAGAAGAAGGCTGGGAATTGAACTCAGGATCTCTGAATGGCTCTTAACCTCTTCACTGACTTTGTCTTTCTTAATTAACACTAACTGTCAAGAATAAAGAATGGGCTTGGTGTGGTGGTGCAAGCCTGTGATCCCAGCACTCAGGGAGGCAGAGGCAGGCAGATCTCTGTGAGTTCAAGGCCAGCCTGGTTCTCAAAGTGAGTCCAGGACAGTCAAGGAGCTACACAGAGAAAGAAATCCTGTCTCAAAACACAAAGAAAAAAAAAAAAAAAAAAAAAAAAAAAAAATGAAGAGTGGGGGGAAGAGCACAATTGTACAGGAATATCCTGAGTATGATTCTGATTACTGAAACTGTCCTGTATCTTGACTGACACAGTGACCTCAGGAGATTGACTCCATATGTGTTAAAATCCAAGTAACAGAATTAAATTGTAGTAAGCACGCATAAAGCCGCAGTTTCAATCCTTAGAACCACAAAGCTGAGCACACTGGCACACTACTACAGTCCTAACTTCCCAGGGAGGCTGAAGTGAACGCTCACCTGAATTCAGGAGTTTGAAACCAACCTGGGCTCAGGTGTAGCACCTTGGAGCAAATGATGACTGGGCACTGGAGACACTCAAAATGTCAGAAATGTGAGCTCATTCACATCAGCCTTAAACCAATCTCAAAGTCCATCCACATGAGATCAGACAAGACTAAGGAACCTTCCTAGTGCCAAGTGTTCATACTATATAAAACAACAGCCAAATGCAACATTACCCAAGAGTCAGCACAAATGAAAAGCTGAACCAAAGCACTCTGGCACAAAAAAGACACTTTGCATAAAACTCACAAACATGTAGAAGGCACGGCAAGGACAGGTATCAAACCTTGGAGCAAATGATGAGGAACACAGGGTACTGGGGACACTCATACTGTCATGAAGCACTCTAAAAACCCGCCACAACAGGGTTCTCTGGTAGCACTTTTTCTAACACCTGGATGATAGTAATGTAAGCTGTTTTAAGTTAAAACAGTAATCCTAAAGTGCCTCACGTTTTATTCAACCTACTTCCTCAGACCACAAAAACAATGTGAACTGCAAGTGTACCTTTACCTATTTAAAAGATCCAAATGCACATCAGGCCTTGCACACCCTCTAGGCTCAGTATGCACTTGCATGATGGCCTTAACCCATTGCTAGCTAGAATCAGGTTCAAAGGGGACTCACATTATTACAAATTCCCATAGTCAGTGACAGGTTTCTCTGACTTTAGTATTCCAGCTGTAGCCCCACCCTCCCAATCCTGCCCTTCTTCCCTCTTTCCCTCCCTCATCTCCTCCTATGCCCCTTCCCCCAGGTTGATTTCTATAATAGAAGAATTCTGGGTTTTTTAAGTGTACATGACTTAATATTAGATAGTTATTTTGAAAATACAATTCTCATTATGTAGATGCCGTTTGTTTCTGTACCTAATAACAAAATATTTAAGTGCCAAATGGTGATAGAAAAAGCCTCCATTGGTTTTATTTGCAAACAGAAAGACACTGTTAGTAGTCTCAGGTTGTAATACCATTCACCTTCCTGGTCCATAAACAACACTCACTACAGAAAAGTCTGAAAGCTTGAAGCATGTGGAAAAAGGAAAGAATAAGCTTCAGAATGCCCAAAGTCTTTATGGACACTCTATGAGACTTTTCCATGTAAATCCATATGCCCACAATATATATATATATAAAAAAAGCAGCTCTATGTTATAAACACCTGTGATCCTTTTCACTTAATATATCATGAACATTATGAAAATCATATCTTAAAATAGAAATGCAAAATAATTAGATGTATTCTTGATATACTTCACCTGACTGTTCACTCAATAAGCAATCTAATCATTGCACAAGCTCACGAGAGTCCAAGACCTGAATCCAACATTTTTAATGACAATGTATCTCTTATCAATAATATCCAGAAGCAGACTCCCAAATAAAGCCTAGCTCAGCATACTGAACACACTGGCCACAATCACATCTCACTTACAGACTGCCACCAAGCTTACATACTTCCCTGCATTTACTTAATTGTTTTTTTTTAAGATTTATTTATTTATACAGATGAGCACTCTATTTGCATGTATGCCTGCATGACAGAAGAGAGCATCAGATTCCATTATAGATGGTTGTGAGCCATCATGTGGTTGCTGGGAACTGAATTCAAAACCTCTGGAAGAGCAGCCAGTGCTCTTAACCACCAAGCCTTCTCTCTAGCCCACTTGCTTCATTCTTAATCCTAAACCGAATTTGGTGTAATCCCAGCACTTGGGGAGGCAGAGGCAAGCGGATCTCTGTGAGTCCTAGGCCAGCCTGGTCTACAGAGCAAAGTCTAGGATAGCCAAGGCTACACAGAGAATCCTGTCTCAAAAAACAAACAAACAAACAAACAAACAAACAAACAAAACAAATAATAAATAAAAAATCCTAGCATCTGGGTGGTCTGACAGGCCCAAGGAAAGAGATACTTAAAACTGCACACTGCCCCCCACCAAGCCTTGAATACCAAGAGTTTACTTCTGGACCAGCGATTCCATGTGCTGGTTTCCTTCACCTGTTGCCATTTTTTCTTTGTAAAAGCTACCCTTAATACCCACAAATGTCCTAACTGGCTCAGGAGCCACCTCAAAGAATGTGGTATAGTTCTATAACCAGCACATAGAGCAATGTGATTGAAACTCCCTACTAAGGGTAAGGACAGTCCTTCCACTATCTTCTCTTAGTCACCTTCTGATTTGGTAAGCAATGGAGAGTAGAGGAAGCTCCTCAGTATTTCTCTCTGAGAAACACACCAAGACAGACACTGTTACCTGCTGACATTGTTGTGCCTACCTGTGTTGTGCCATATAAGGCACCCAAAGAGCTTCCCACCTGTAGGGAGAGTGGGTTTTCAGGGTGGCATTAAGACCTGGCTGAAACTGGGTGTGGTAGTGAAGTACACACAAGGCAGAGGCAGGAGGATCTCTGCTGAGTTCCAGGTCAGCCTGCTCTCCATGGTGAGTTCAGACAGAGATAGAGACCCAGCCTCAAAACAAAACAAAACAAAACAAAACAAAAAGGACCTCTGGGCTTTCAAGGACATTTTTAGCCCAACTGCTATGAAGACTAGATTTGTATATGATCAAAACACAAAAAAACATTTAAACTAAAGATACCTTAAGTTTAAAATACAGCAAAAGCAATGATTTACATGATGATTCAATAATGAACAGAGAAATCTGCAAACAAGTATTTTATTAACGAAATGGAGAACGTAAAATACTGGAATATCCTTCTGTGGAAGGATATGTTTTGTTGGTTTTTTTTTTTAATGGTGGATTATGACCCAAACTCTTGATATGCATAATAGCTCAACACAGACAATCCCACCAAGATTATGCATAAGGTTATCTGTGCTTGAAGAGCTAAAAACAACAACAAAAAGACCAGGTTATTTCAGGTAAAGATTACAACGTTATATTGCAATTATTAAATTCTAGAATAAGGTATGAGGCCTAAAGCTTCTACTTTGTTACCAACTGGTCTTCACTGAATGTACAGAAATGGGTGTACTTCTCTTCCAGCACCAGCAACCACTCTTAGCGTGCCTATAAAGGGTTTGCATAGGCCAACTTCTCACCCCCCTCCCCAGGAGAAGCAAACTCGGCCCTCAAGGTTCCAAAATGAAAACACACAACCCTGTCTTAAACTAGCGATCATTTTGCTGTCCAGAGTCGTGGAAAGAAAACTCTGGAAACTCAAGCCCAAGGCCAAATCCCAAATGCTAAACAAATGTAACAATACTATGGGAAGAAAGCTCCAACAATCGCACCAATACTGCAGAGAACATCCGCGAGCAATTAAGAACTCACACATTCTACACTTTCCTGCAACATGAGCATCAAAAACCATGCCACACGCAATGATTTACCTGCTCTCAATATTCCGAATCTCTCGTAAAAAAAACAATTTCTGCCTCATGATTTGACACCCAAGTACTCCTAAAGCTTTTGGTTTCTTCACTGTGAGTGTCTTTAAAACAAGTTACCTTGTTTTAACAAGCTCACAAGAACGCAACTTGAGAGAAACCCATAATCATTCAGTGGCCAATCCAATCTATGGCAACGACCATGCCTACTGCATCCTACGTACCAGTACCAGCACTATCTTCTGAAGCAGAATAAAAAGCGGCAGCAGTCCATCGGTGGCTTGCCTGCGTAAGTAAAACTGAAAATAGTTAACCCAGCCCTCCAGACTACACTCGGCTTGACAATCCTGAGGAACGAGACCCCCGGCGACTCCCAAGAGCCCACCGGAGCGGGCGGAGGGGGCGAGACAGCCGCGCCCGCAGCGCGTCAAGCGGTACCCAAAAACTTCTAGGGGGCACTTTTCAGTCAGCCCCAAGGCCGCAGGCGCTGTGCCTCGGGGGTCCCGCCGGCGCCGCCCTCTTCGTCGCTCGCGCCCGGGAGGAGCTGTCAGCTAGGCAGCCACCGGCCCGTTATCCGCCAGCCGCGCCCGCCCGGCCGGCCGCTCGTGAGGGGGCGGCGGCCGCTCCCGCCCGCGGACCCCCGCTGCTTACCTCGAAGTAGCCGCCAGCGGCGCCGCCCGCACCCGC
>NW_026596051.1:17283857-17636989 GCF_907164565.1 Psammomys obesus | reverse complement strand
CCTCCCGGGCGGGGAGGGCGGGGCGGACGGGAGCTGTGGGGAGGCTGCTGGCGGGAGCGACGGGAGTCCACCGGGCCCGGTGCCGCCGCTGACCAGAGTTAGAGTCCAATATGGCGGACACAAGGGGAAAGGGATCCCAGTTTACGTCGGGGGAGGGGGAAAGCGGCGGCAGGGGGAGGGGCGCGGGCGGCCGCCCCCCGCACTCCGCCCTCCCGGGCGGCGCGCCCCTGGCCTGGGACCCCGCCTCCGACGCTGCGCGCAGGGCACGCCGGGAGTTGTAGTTCTAGCCTCCCGGAGCTCCGCCCGGGCGTACGGGGCGGGACCACGACTCCCGTAGGGCCACGCGCAGCTGGGCGCGAGGGATGGGACGGGGCCTAGGGTGACGACAGGCGCCGCGCGGCCCTGTGGACTCTGTAGTCGGCGCACGGGCGGAGCTGGAGGCGGGCGGAGTCCGAGGGGGTCGCGCAGTTCCGACTCCGGCGGGGTCGCTTCTGGTTTGCTATAGCCTCCTTTCTCAGACCCAGGCTCTAGCACTGCTCGTAGTGGGCCTCGCTGACTCTGGCCCACGTCAGGTTGGAGCGTGGCTCTTTCACCTGCCGCTGTGCGACCTTGGCCTATTCCCGGGCCAGTTCGAAGAGAGCCGGCATCCTCGGTGACAAGGCCTGCAGTAGGCGGGAGTCTGCCTCATTCCCTTGTTGGTTCTCTTTAAAGTCTCGATACTTAAAGGAGCCCTTCCTCAAGCCATCGCCCGGGCTTTTCACCATTCCCATTCACCCACATAGCAAGGGGATCTCAGGCCAGGCCAGAACTCCGAGCCACTGCCTAGAAGCATTGCTCTTTGGCACGCTGCGATCATCGGCAAGCCCAAGGTACAAGGACCCAAACCAAAGGGACGCTCCCTGGGCTCCGCGTTGCAGAAGCATTAAGATACCAGACTGGTACCTGTTTTGTTTCCATCAGTGGAACCAAATGCTATCTCTCGAGCTGTACAGACATGCACTCCTGAACCTGTCCATTTGTTACTGCCTCCTATTCGTTCCCGCCCCAACTGGAGCTGGAGCTGCCAATTCTGACCCATTTTTCATCCCAAACCTGAGCAGCCCAATGTGATCAACCTTTTCAGTGACTACTTTACCACTAGAGTGAAGGTCCTTCACTGCAACACGTCTTGGATGACCCTGCTATTAAAATAGATAGGGTGTTAGGCCTGGACCGCCTTCAGTACCCGAAGGTGCACAACGTCAGGATTGCCTCTGTCCTCCCAGTTCCACTTATGGAGCCCGGTTAGATCCTCCCTTCTCCTATAACCCCTTTGCTTTCTTCTGTTCTTGGCACCTTGGCATGGGGTTGAAATTTTTGAGTGTCATCGGTATCTTGGAGGACTGCTTGCCATAGTCCCAACTCCTTCCAGGCAAGGGGCTGGTCGTGCAGCACTCCAGAATTTTCTATTTGAAATGAATGACAAAATAATAACCATTTGTCCAGCAGTGCACCAATCACTCTGCTATCATATTGCAATTCACACATGCACTCTCCAGAGAGGTGCTATTAGCCATGTTCTATGAATAAGAAACAGGTTTATAGGTGGTAAGGAACTTGCCCAAAGCCACTTCAGTTTTCAGAGGCAAGGCCCAGATTCTAGTTCATGTATAACTTTCAGTACAAGCCACTTTGTTTCTAGAGCAAATGAATTTAGAGAATCTCTAGGCCACTAAGGAGGCTGAAGGGGTTTTGGTTGTTGGTTGGTTGATTGGTTGTTCCATTAGCTGAGTTTTTGTTTGGTTGGTTATATTTTTTGTTTCTGTTTTTCAGGCAGCATCTCACCATATAAATTCTGGCTGGCCTTAAACTTGGTATGTAGACCAGACTGGCTACTCTCAGAGATCCTCCCACCTCTCTGCCTTCCGAGTGCTGGAACTAAAAGCCTATGCCACGTTATTCCAAACACCTGTTTGAGCCTTGGAAAGCTTTGAGCAGGGAATACCATGGTGAGATGCATACTTTTTTTTTCTTGATATTTTCAATTTTATATAAATGAGTGCTTGTTTGCCTGTATGTATATGCACCACATAAATGAGTACCTAATGCCAACAGAAGGCAGTAGAGGATCCCCTAGAACTGGAATTATAGCTTGAGTCAAGAGCAGCAAGTACTCTTAGCCACTGAGCCAGATCTCCAGCCTGATATTCGTAGGAAAACTATGGCTGTTGTGTACAGAATGATGGCAGAGGCTCAAGAATGGAGGTCAGAGTCTCATGAGAGTCTGCTCTCTTAAAAGAGGCCCAAAAAGTTGTCTTGTCTCTACTACCAATGACATAGAAGTTTCCAGCCATGAACCCAAAAGGGACTATCACCAAATACTGAAACTGCCTATTCTTGGGTTATGACTCCCTGTCTTCAGAACTGTGAAAAGTGGTGTGGGTGGATACTGGGGTTGATCCCAGAGATTTGCATTTGCTGAGCAAGCAGTCTACCACTGAACCATATCCCCAGACCTTGCCACCATGATGTTCTGCTTCACCACAGGCACACAACAATGGAGCAAACTAATGACAGACTGCAGCTTCTGAAACTTCAGTAAAAAGGGATATGTCTTAACTCCTGTGAAGTGGTTCTCTCAGGTGTTTCTCACAGTGGCAATAATAATAATAATAATAATAATAATAATAATAATAATAATAAAAAATCATCTGTGGTCAGCATCCACTTGGTTTGCAAAGTAGAAAACCTATGATAACCTGTTTTTAACAAAATCTCAGTCATTTGATTTATACCAATAAAGGGGTGAAAGCCTGCTACCTTAAAGAGACAGAAAAAGCACCCAGCTTTCCTTCCTCCTCAGCCAAAAGGAAAAGGAAGAGCTCCTTCCCTGAGCTGTCTCTAAAAAACTAAATCCTCAAACTCAATGTTCTTCCTCCTCTGTGTCTCTTTTTCCCTCTATCCATCCTCCTGACTTCCTCTTACTCTCTATTTTTTTTCCTATGTTCAATTCCTGTCAACTGATTGCTCTGCCCCTTGACCTAGGGTTAACTTTATTTAATTCTGTTTACAATACTCAAGCAGAAAGCTCTTGGATTAAGGTTGTGTGTGCTAGAGCTGAGCCACACCACAACTAGAAACAGATTTTTCCAGGAAACAAGACAATCTTGGAGTGCACAGTGTAATCAAATATTCTGCAACAATAACCTGTGAAATTGTTTTTGGTTTTGAGGGTTTAAGGGTTTATTTTTTTGGTTTTTGAGACAGGGTTTCTCTGTATAGTCTTGGCTATTCTGGACTCCCTTTTGTAGACCAGGCTCACCTAGAACTCACAGGGATCTGCCTGCCCCTGCTTTCCAGAATGCTGAGATTACAGACATGCAGTAGCATGCCTAGCTGAGGGTTTCATTTTTTTTAATCTTTAAATTTTCATATCAGTATATATTGTACAGAGAACATATTGCCCCTCCGTCCATCTTCCTTACCTTCCGTTTCTTGACCCTCCTCCATCTCAGTCCCTTTTATCTCCCTAGCCTCAACCTGGCCTGAAACTTCCTACTGAGCAAAGACTGACTTGCACTTCTGATACCTCTACCTCCACCTGGAGTATTGGGATTACAGGCTTGCGCCAATTGAACCTGGTTTACGTGTGTAAATGTGTGGGACTTCCTGCATGTTAGGCAAGAACTCTATCCCTAGCACTACCCATAGCACAGTATCCAGAACTCAAAAATTTGTAGACAGCCAGATGCACATGAACACACCAGTGGTAGTTTGAGTAGGAATGGCCTTTTAGACAACAGGGAGGTGAAATTCTTCGATTAGAAGAGGATACTAACGGGGATTAGAAGGATTAGGAGGTGTGGCTTCCCTGGAGGAAGTATGTCACTAGAAGTGGACTTTGAGGTTTTCAAAAGCCCATGCTTTTGAAAAGTCAGGTGTCTCTGTCTAAGGATCAAGATGTAGCTTTTAGCTACTCCAATAGCTGCCTGCATGCCATCGTGCTCCGCACCATGATGGGGAGCTTGCCAAGAGCCCTGATAATGGATTTCTGACTCTTTAAACAAACTCCCAATTAAATGTTTTATATAATAGTTGCCTTGGTCATGGTGTCCCTTCACAACCACAGAACAGTGACGAAGACACCATGTAGTCCCAGCTACCAAAAAAAGGTGAAACAGAAAAGTCAAAAGTCCAAAAGTTGGTATATATTTAGAAACTGCAGTGATGGTTCAGCAGTTGAGTGCCTGCTACTTTTCCAGAGGACCCACATTCCAGTTTCAAGCACCCATGTTGGTCAGCGTACAACTGCCCATAACTCTAGCTTCGAGGATCTGACTCCTTATTCTGCTCTTGGATAGCACAAACATTTTTAAAAATATACTTAAAATATCTAGGCATAGCCAGGTGGTAGTGACGCACACCTTTTATCCCAGTGCTCAGGAGGCAGAGGCAGGTGGATCTCGGAGTTTGAGACCACCCTGGTCTACAGAGTTAGTTCCATGACAGCCAGGTCTACACAGAGAAACCCTGTCTTGGGGGGTTATTATTTAAAAAATGGGAACTAAAGCTGGGCAGGGTGGTGCATGCCTGTAATCTCAGCACTTGGGAGGGAGAAGCAGGTGGGTCTCTGTGTTCAAGGACAGCCTGGTCTACAAAGAGACTTTCAGGACAACCAAGGCTATTACACAGAAAAACCCTGTCTTGAAAAAAAAAAAAAAAAAAAAAAGGAAGGGGGGATCAGCTTAAAACATAACTGTAGCAGAGAGGAGGAACTTTTTTTTTTTCCTGTTCTGGGGATCAAATATGGTAGAAGACAAGCATTCTGTCACTGAGCCATACCTACAGCCTGAAAATACCTAGTTATAACATAGGAAATAAAGTTAATACAAGACACATTTGGGGGAAAAAAAGGTGTGGTGCCATAGAAGCAGAAGAGCTAACTAAGTCTCTACCGACCCATAATTTCAAGAAGCTCAGTTCCCACTAAGTAAGATAAATAAGACCAAAAGCATACCTACACTGAAAACATTCTTAAGCAGCCTTAACAAAAACAATCAAAGGTATGTGACAGCTTCCCAATGAAGCTAACTAACCAGCAAACCAGAGAAAATTTACAAGGATACCTAGATAGAGTTCTTTAAACTATTTCAATGAGTTATTTGCATGAAAGTTGTGTTGAGACCATCTTACTACCCTCAACCCCCTGATTCTCTGGCTTCAGCATCTGTAGTAATTCTAGGATTAGATATAAAAATTGCGCTTTGTTGGTCCTTTTTTCACATTAAGTTTTTGGAGCGCCTACATGGAGGTTTTAGTATGTTCTCAGGAGTGTCCATATGTTTTATGCTCTTAGCATATTTCTATTCAGATTCACCATCTTTAAAGTACTTAAGAGCCAATCAAGGTTTATGAATATCACACCTGGCAATCTCTCTGTTTTTGTTTTATGAGAGTTTTTTTTGTTTTGTTTTCTTTTTGTTTTTGTTTTGAGACAGGGTTTCTTTGTGTAGCCTTGACTGTCCTGGACTTGCTTTGTAGACCAGGCTAGCCTTGAACTCTCAGAGATCCACCTGCCTCTGCTTCCCTGAGTGCTGTGACTAAAGGCATGTGCCATCAGGCCCAGCTGCAAAGTCTTATTTTTTATTTTTATTTTTTTAAGATTTATTATGGGCTGGAGAGATGGCTCAGAGGTTAAGAGCACTGGCTGTTCTTCCAAAGGTCCTAAGTTCAATTCCCAGCAACCATTTGGCGGCTCACAACCATCTATAGTGAGATCTGGTGCCCTCTTCTGGTATGCAGGCATACATACAGACAAAACACTGTATAAAGAAAAGAAACCATAGTCTTTCGGGATGGGGATTGAGCATTTTAGCCAGAGTCCTCCCTCTTGATTAGTTTCTTTAGGTGTACAGATTTTAGTAGGTTTATCCTATATTATATGTCTATATGAGTGAGTATATACTGTGTGTGTCTTTCTGCTTCTGGGATAGCTCACTCAGGATGATCCTTTCCACTTCCCACCATTTACCTGAAAACGTCATGATTTCCTTGTTTTTCATTGCTGAGTAATATTCCATTGTGTAGATATACCACCATTTCTGTATCCATTCTTCAGCTGAGGAGCATCTGGGTTTTTTCCAGCTTCTGGCTATTACAAATAAAGCTGCTACAAACATGGTTGAGCAAATGTTCTTGTTGTGTACTTGAGCCTCTTTTGGATATGTGCCTAGGAGTGGTATAGCTAGATCTTGAGGAAGCACTGTTCCTAGTTGTCTGAGGCAAAGAGGATGGGCATCAAAAGAAGAAAACAGGAAACAAGTTAGGAACCTGCCACAAGGGCCTCTGAAAGGTTCTGCTCTGAAGACTATCAAAGCAGATGCTGAGATTTATGGCCAGCTGTTGGGCAGAGTGCATGGAATCTTATGAAAGAAATGGGAAATAGTAAGATCTGCAGAGGACAGGAGCTCCACAAGGAGAGCAACAGAACCAAAAATTTTGAATACAGGGGTATTTCCAGAGACTCACACTCCAACCAAGTACCATGTATGGAGATAACCTAGAACCCCTTCACAGATGTAGCCCATGGCAGTTTAGTGTCCAAGTGGGTTCCATAGTAATGGGAAGAGGGACTGCCTCTGATATGAACTGATTGGCCTGCTCTTTGATCACCTTCCCCTGAGGGGGGAGCAGCCTTACCAGGCCACAGAAGATGACAATGCAGCCAGTCCTGATGAGATTTGATAGACTAGGATCAGAAGGAAGGAGAGAAAGACCTGCCCTATTAGCAGACTTGGGGAGGGGCATGCGTGGAGAAGGGGGAGGGAAGGTGGCATTAGGAGGGAGGAAGGAGGGGTTTATGGGGGGGATACAAAGTGAATAAAGTGTAATTAATAAAAATTTTAAAAAATAATAAACCTTAAAAAAAAGATTTATTGTTTAGTGGCTGGCTCTTTGATCACCCCTGACTGGGGGGGGGGGGAGTGCAGTTGTACCAGGTCACAGTGGAAGACAGTGGAAGCCAGTCCTGATGAGACCTGATAGGCTAGGGTCAGATGGAAGGGAAGAAGGACCTCATATATATCAGCGGACTGAGGGAGGGGCATGGGAGGAGAAAATGGGGGGAGGGTGGGATAGGATAGGGATGAAGGAGGGCCCTACAGCTGAGATACAAAGTAAATAAATTGTAATAATCAAAAAATAAATTTAAAAATGTGAAAATTTTTTTTATTATTTATACAGTATTCTGTATTATGTGTGGCTACATACCAGATCTCATTATAGATTGTTATGAGCCACCTTATAGTGGCTGGGAATTCAACTCAGGACCTTTGGAGAAACAGTCAGTGCTCTTAACCTCTGAGCCATCTCTCCAGCCCTGCAATCTCTTATTTTTCATCTCTCTTTGAAACAGAATTTTACTGTCACAAAAATTGGCCTTGAACTCATGTTCCATCTCCAATTGTCTTAGTCTCTTAGATGCTGAAGATACAGGTACACATCACTGTACTTGGCTGATGTGTCTGGTTTCCTAAAAAAAAAAAACAAAACTTTTCCTTAGCTGCCGCCAAGGTGCTCGGTTCTTCCGAGGGAGCTTAGGCCAAGTTGGGGTGAGTCCCTCACTTCATCCGGCGACTAGCACCGTTCAGGCAATCCACAACATGGCCTCAGTCTCCAAGCTCGCCTGCATCTACTCCGCCCTCAATCTTCATGAGGATGAGGTGATAAGATCAATGCCCTCATTAAAGCAGCTGGTGTCAACATTAAACCTTTCTGGCCTGGCTTGTTTGCAAAGGCCCTGGCCAATGTCAACATTGGGATCCTCATCTGCAGTGTAGGGGCTGGTGGGCCAGCTCCAGCAGCTGGAGCTGCACCAGCAGGAGGTCCTGCCCCAGCCTCTACGCTACTGTTGCCCCAGCTTAGGAGAAGAAAGTGAGAGCGAAGAAGGAAGAATCTGAAGAGTCTGATGATGACATGAGCGTTGGTCTTTTTGACTAAACCTCTTGTTAACATGTCCAATAAAAAAGCTGAACCTGTAAAAAAACAAAACAAAACAACAACAACAACAACAACAACAAAAACCCTGTAATCCCAGCATTCACGGAGGCAGAGACAAGCAGATTGCTGTGAGTTTGAGGCTAGCCTGGTCTACAAAGTGAGTCCAGGACAGCCAAGGAAACACAGAGACATCCTGTCTTGTTAAGAAAAAAAAAAAAAGTCTTGACTATTCTAGATCCTGTGTGTTTCATGTGATTTTATAATCGGCATGTCAGCTACACCAAACCAAGTATCAGTTTCAGCAATGACGCAGCATGCAGAACAAATTGGAAACGGTGACATATAAACAGTATTGAGAAGCTGGAGAGATGGCTCAGCAGTTGAAAGAATTTGTTCTTTTAGAGGACTTAAGTTTGGTTCACAGCACCCACGTGACCTGTACACTTGCTCAGTAAACAACTTGGGGCAATCGGTTCTCTCCTTATACCGTGTGAGTCCAAGGGAATCAAACCTATTTCCTTAGGCTTGACAGCAAGTGCCTTTACTTCCTAAGCCATCTCACCAACCCAGTTTGACATATTTTTAAATTGTATCCACTCTGGGAGGCAGAGGCAGGCAGGTCTCTGTGAATTTGAGGCCAGCCTGGTCAACAAAGTGAGTCTCTGACAGGCAAGGCTACACAGAAACCCTGTATGAAGTATCAGTATACTTGATCACATATGTGTATGGGTGTTTTGCCTTCATGTATGTTTGTGTACCATCAGAGAGGTCAGAAGTGGGCATCAGATCCCCTCAAACTGGAGTTAACACTTGTGCGTTACCACACAGGTGCTGAAATTGAACCCTGGTCATCTGGAAGAGCAGCCAGAGTTCTTAACTCCTGGGGTATCTCTCTAGCCCACTTACTTTTCTAATCTTGAAGTGTTTGATTCACTGACATGAACTACTTTTAAAATGTTGTAGATCTATCACTGTCCATTTTTCAGTTTTTCTAATGGACACAGAAACTCTGTGTTTCGTCTTTTGGAGCTCCCTGTAACTATCATTTTTTTCTCTACAAATTTGCCTATACTAGGTATTACTTTTTTCCATTTTAAACTTAGAACTTACCATCTCACAAGTGCTGCAATTACAAGCCTGTGACACCATGCTGGGTAAGAGTCTATCTTTCCTCTTTTTGTTTTGTTTTTTGTTTTTTAAGACAGGGTTTCTCTGTGTAGCTGTGCTGCACTTGCTCTGTAGACCAGGTTGGCCTCAAACTCGCAGCAATCCACCTGCCTCTGCCTCCCTGAGTGCTGGGATTAAAGGTGTGTGCTACCACACATTTGGTTTTCATCTTTATCTACTCCTCTGCTGATGGAGATTGGGGTTACCCCCCATCTGAACCAGGTGAGTGTTAGAAATGTTTGCACACAAGTACATTCACTCTTTTGGTGTCTATACATGGGTGTGTACCACTGACCTATGTGTAGCCTAATATTTAGCTTTATGAAAAATCATCAGACTGTTCTCAGGAGCAGATTCATTATTTTATATTTGCACCAGAAATAGAGGGCTTTTTGAGGCAGGGTTTCTCTGGGCAGCCCAGACTGTCCTGGAACTAACTTTGTAGAACAAGCTGAGAGATCCACTTATCTCTGCCTCCCAAATGCTGGGACTAAAGGTGTGCACCACCACCACCTGAGGAATTTTTGTGCATTCTTGCTGACACTTATTTTGTAGTTAATAAATGTCATTCTAGTGTGTGTTAAATGGTACATTGTGGTGGGTTTGGTTTACATTTCACTAGTGACTGATGACTTGTGTATCCATTTATGTGTTAACAGTTATTAGTGTCAACTTGATAGGATCTAGAATCACCCAGGAAACAAGCCCCTAGGCATGGTTGAGGGATTGTTTAGTTGAGATTGAAGAGGGAAGACCAACCCTGTGGGCATCAGCATCTATTGTGTAACCGTTTTCTGAGGTGAAACATTTCATGCTGCAGAGAAATTACTTAAACAAGGTAAACAACTCAAAATAGCTTCAGGAAGTCCCTGAAACTGACTAGATTCACCAGGCTCCTCTCTCCCAGAGAACCTAGCTGCAAAAAAGACTGTGATCTCATACAAGCCAAACTATGAAATAGACTCTGACAGGCTAAGCTACAAAAAAAGACTCTAAGGCCAAACCAGCTACCTAAAAAGTAAAAAACCAGCTGAACTGGCTGGAAGAAGTTTAGACCAACTGAGTCACTTAAAAAGAACCCTCTTCTGCCTGTTGAGCTGCCTGTAGGCCATGTAGTGTACTCCAGGTTTCCAATATTTGTGATATATCATTTGTGCTTGGGTGAGCTTCGGTGATGCAGCTGTCTTTCAGTCGCGTCTGCTCCTGTAAGTAACCCACCACCCATATCCTTGTAAGCAAGCCCCATAAAACTTCTGGTTCCCCAAGTTGGTTGGATTTTGATGGTATCCATTGTTTGGCCTGTTGTGGGACCCCTATCTGGAGTGTAGATATCTCCCATGTTGTATCTCCCCAGAACAAAAGCTTTATTGCACAGCATAATTGGCACCCAATAAGGAACACAACAGAACCAAAGATGAGTTGGGAAGAGGACATTGACTTGGCTATGGGTAGCAAGATATGCAGCTAAGGCTGAGCAGCCTGAGAGGGAAGATCTGAAGAGAATATTCTGAATATTCTGACACAACTGTCTTTTACTGTATGGCATGTGTTAATGAACCTTTGTGCTATGTTACTGGTTGCATGGTTCTTGCTATGGGTAGTGAGACATGCAATTAAGCTGAGCCATCAGGATTAGGAGTGTATGTGGAAAGAATCTCAGAATGGCGGTCTTCAATTGTGTGGTATTGGGGTAGCATGCCTGCTTCATGAGAGGGGTCTACCACATGAATACAGAGACACCATGAAAACAGTTAAGAGTTTAAAGGAAATCTTGCAGTCTTTGAGATTAAAGTCAAGATTGTGAGCAAGCAGCAACAGAGGTTGCCTGGCCTAGGTTGTGTGTAGATGGAAATGCATCTAAAGCAAAGAAGGCATCAAGCCAAACTTGTATGAAAGAGCAATTGTAACAAGAAAGGAGGATACAGCTAGTATCCTCCATGTTAGCCTCTGATTTGGAAAGAAGAGGATGAGAGAAATGGGATAAAAACATTAAAAGATAGCCCTCAACTACAAACTTCAGTAAAAATTAAAAAAATTAAGAAGAGGGAACCAAAAAACAAACAATCAAAAATGATAGGCATGGTGGCGTATGCCTTTGAACCCAGCACTCAGGAAGCAGAGGCGGGTGGATCTCTGAGAGTTTGAGACCAGTCTGGTCTACAAAGAGAGTCCAAGGAGAGCCAAGACAGGACTGTACAGTGGTCCAGTACAGGAAACTAGGGTGAAGTACTCAGCACTTGAACTGCTGAATTTAGAAAAAAATATATATTTTTTTTCTGAGACAAGGTTTCTCTCTGTAGCCTTGGCTGTTCTGGAATTCACTTTGTGGACCATGCTGGCCTCGAGCTCACAGAGAACCTCCTGCCTCTGCCTCCCAAGTGCTGAGATTAAAGTCATGCATCAACACTGCCCAGCCTAGAAACGATTTTTTTTAATATTTTATTTTTTATGTATACATTGTTCTATCTGCATGTACACCTTCATGCCAGAAGAAGACATCAAATCTTATTATAGATGGTTGTGAGCCACCATGTGGTTGCTGGGAATTGAACTCAGGACTTCTGGAAGGGCAGCCAATGCTCTTAACCTCTGAGCCATCTCTCCAGCCCCCTAGAATCAATTTTTAAACAACGAAAGAGTCTGTTGCCTCTTGTGAGGCCATGTGACAAAGGAGTAGATGTAGTTCCGTCTGATTGTTGTGAAGGCAAAAAGAATTAATTAATGTATCTATATATCCCTTCTTAAGACAAAGGCTATACAACCCAAGACAGTATGCAGAAAGTAAGTCCCTGATGGTCTGGCTTATTAAAGCCATTAGGAACACTTGGTTGTCTCTATCTGAGGTCCTCACAAATAGCATGGGCTAGAGGGCCATAGAAGAGGGACAGATGCCAATGGGGGAACTAAAAATAAGGAAACTCCAGTTCATCAGGCCAGACAGAACTATGTTCATAGAGGAGTTAAAAGGTTCATCCAACAGGGAACTTAAGGCTGGTTTGGAGCTTTAGTGGCTTTACTGAATAAGCCCTTTGAGAGGGCAAGACCTTTATTTTACCTTTTGGTTTTGAGACAGGGTTTCTCTGTGTAGTCTTGGCTGTCCTGGAACTCACTCTGTAGACCAGGCTGGCCTCGAACACAGAAAGCCACCCACCTCTACCTGCCTGAGTGCTAGGACTAAAGGCATGCACTATCTCTGCTTGGCTCAAGCTCTTTATAAAGTAGGAAAGGCTTTGGCAGATCTCAGTGAATTAGACCAGCATGTAAAATGTGTCTGTAAAGTAAAAAAAAAAAAAAAAAAAAAAAAAACAACAACAACAAAAAAAAACCTCCTAGTTTTTTTTTTTAATAGTAAAGCAGAGGAATAGAGTCACTCAAAGACAAATGTGAATTTGTGTTGAGTTGGTAAAAAGCCAAATTGTGTGCTAAGGAGCTTTTGAAAGTAACCTAAGGAACAGTTCACCGAATACATCGATGATCAAAACAGGTAAGGATCAAGCTTGTCTCAGGAATGGGTAATTATACCCCCAGAGTAAGAAGGGTACATCCCCCTACAACAAGAGGTGGTGCAAGGGAAAGATGGTTTGCCCAGCAAGAAACGCCCTCAACTGCCAGATATGGTGGATGGAAAGACAATAGCTGCTCTATCCACAGTGCCTACCCAGGGCCACTCTGACCCAGGAGCCATCAGCCAGCTACAACAGGAGATAGCAGGGCCACATTCACCTTTGGCCCTAAGTAGAGCTGAGCAGATTACATCAGGCCCACTGAGTTCATCAGAAATAATGATTTTAAAAATGTAGGGAGGTTCTGTAAAAGCTCCATACATTTACATAGGTAAATGTAATGGCTCAGGAAAGTTTTCTGAAGATTACAGGGAATGAATTAAGTTAGGGCCTCCTATCCATGCTTTGTACCTAAACTTGATCTGTGTAGAAAATAACTGATACAAATGCATGGAACCTTTCCATGCTGTATGAAACCTTGATTATTATGACCAACTTTAGTATCTTTTTAATTGGGAATAACTGGGATCACCTGACACTTACTGAGAACAGATGAAAATATTTTCTGAGTGCTTAACCAAGATTATCTTTGTTTTGGCTGTATTTTGTTGCCTTGTCCTGCCTATCCTGAAAGAAATTTATCATTTATTATATAGGTGACATGATGCTAACCTGTTTTACAGATTTCAAAAGCTACCGGAGAGACAACCAGGTGAAACAGTACTTCCACTTACCTTACAACCCTACTGGGGCTAATTTTAAAAAATCTAAAAGGTACTCTACATGCGTTAGGCAGAACACCCCTGGGGCTGGAGAGATGGCTCAGAGGTTAAGAGCACTGGCTGTTCTTCAAAAGGTCCCGAGTTCAATTCCCAGCAACCACATGGTGGCTCACAACCATCTCTAATGAGACCTGGTGTCCTCTTCTTGAATGCAGTCACACATGCAGGCAGAATGCTGTATAAATAATAAATGAATCTTTAAGAAAGAACATCCCAGGGTCCACATTATCGACTGAAAACAACAGTGCCAGGGGTGGGCCTACTCTCCTAGCCAGGAGAGTTCCTGAGACCCCAGAAATAAAAAAAGCTACTGCTACTGCTTTGGTTATATGCCAGAACTAGATAGTAAGACGCTACTGCTAAAGACATCACACATGTTGACTGTATGACACAGAAAAATTAAGTTGGGACTAAACTAGAAACTCACACCATACTAACTGGCTGTTACAGTGCTAGAAGGGGCCATGCAGGCTGATGGTGGAAAACTGAATCCAACACTTTGCTCAGTTCTGGGCCCTGAGTGCTAAAATACCAACATGTTAGGCAGGATGTATTTGCTTGCACAATGACAGCTCGGTTATCATGAGAAGAGCAATGGTCTTCTAACTGGATTTAAGGCCCATTCCAGAAGAGGGAACTCACATCTGGTACTGTAAGCCAGCCCCAAAACATGTGACTGAAGAGGTCAAAGGTCCCAACGGGGGAAAAAACTTCTATTGTTTTACTAAGTGGATGTGATGTTCCTGTCAAACTCCTAAACGTGCTCCCAAAGTGCAGTGTTGTCAACCTCAATTCATAACCTCTGGTGCTGCTCTTGAGAACAGATGACTGTGGCTATGACCCAGTGCCTTAATTCTTGGCCATTATAGGTCAGCGGTTCTCAATCTGTAGCACACAAACCCTTTAGGGGTCAAACAACTCTTTTTTTTTTGGGGGGGGTGTTCAAAACAGGGTTCCTTGGCTGTCCTGAACTTCCTTTGTAGACCAGGCTAGCCCAACCCATAACAATCTACTTGCTTCTACCTGCCTGAGCACTGGGATTAAAGGTACACACCACCACAACCTGCTCAATCAACTCTTTTACAGGGGTTCCTAACAGTAGCAAAATTAGTTAAGAAGTAACAAAACTAATAAAAATAATTTTATGGTTGGAGGTAACCATAACGTGAGGAATTGTATTAAAGGGTCACAAGGGTCACAGCATTAAGAAGTTTGAGGTAAGCATGTAGTCACCTCTTCTAAAGCTCAAAGATCATTACAAAAGAGAGAGCACAAAAAAAAGGCAAAAAAAAAAAAAAGTGGTGGAGTGCTATGTAACAGTCTCCTCCAAGATTCAAACATTCCATCCTACAGAGAAGCTTCTTAAGCAGGAAGGTAAACAACTCAAAATAGATTCAGGAAGTCCCTGAAGCCAACCAGATTCACTAGGCCTCTCTCTCTCTCTCAGTCAAGCCAAGGTTTGAAATAGACTTTGAAAAGCTAAGCTACAAAAACAGACCGAAGCTACGCTGCTTAAAAGAAGGATGAAGACAGTTCGCACGCTGTGTCAGGATGCCCGAGCCCGGGAAGTCGGCTCCTACCCCGAAGAAGGGCTCCAAGAAGGCGGTGACCAAGGCGCAGAAGAAGGACGGCAAGAAGCGCAAGCGCAGCCGCAGGGAGAGCTACTCGGTGTATGTGTACAAGGTGCTGAAGCAGGTGCACCCCGACACGGGCATCTCGTCCAAGGCCATGGGCATCATGAACTCGATCGTCAACGACATCTTCGAGCGCATCGCAGGCGAGGCGTCGCGCCTGGCGCACTACAACAAGCGCTCGACCATCACATCGCGGGAGATCCAGACGGCCGTGCGCCTGCTGCTGCCCGGGGAGCTAGCCAAGCACGCCGTGTCCGAGGACACCAAGGCCGTCACCAAGTACACCAGCTCCAAGTGAGCGCCGGGGCCGCGCCCACCCAAAGGCTCTTTTCAGAGCCACGCAAAAAAAAAAAAAGAAGGATGAAGCAGCTGAGCTGTCTGGAGGTTTAGACAGTCACTTAGGACACTCTTCAACCTGTTATGCTGCCTGTAGGCAGTGCTTGTGAGACGTCATCCTTGCTTGGGTAGGCTTTGGTGCTACAGCTGTCTTTCAGTCATTTCTGCCCCTGTAAGCAACCCATTGCCCACATTCCTGCATAAGCCCACTAAAACTCATTGGTTCACTAACGTGGTTGAACTTTGGTGGTATCTATAGTTTGGCCTGTTGTGGGATCCCTATGTGGGGAGAGTAGATGTGTGTCTTACATCTCCCCAGAAAAACAGTTGTCACACAGCATCATCCCACGTGCTGTGTTCCTAAGCCAAACAAGGAAGTTAGCTGAGCGCTAACATTCATCACTCTGTACTTTCTGCAGAAGCAATGTGCCCCATACTCTTTGGTATGATGAACTGTATTTTGTGAGTAAAAATAAATCCTTCCTGACATTGCTTTAGGTGTTAAGTTGCATTGACAAATAATCACAACATGTTTATTGTCCATTTGCATAATTTTAGAGAAATTAATCCTTTAACTATTCTTTATGTGTGTGATATGTCATATGCACGCGGGTGCACATGCCTGCGCATACATGGAGAGCCACAAGATGTCAGGTATGCTCCATCATTCTCCACCTAATTCCCTTGAGACAGGGTGTCTCATTGAACCTGGAGCAAGACATGTCAGCCAGCAAGCCCCCCGATTCTCCTGTCCCTGTACAGCACATACATGGACATTCCTGTTTGTGTTGGTGAGAAGATCTGAATGCAGGTCCCTATTAGATAGCTTGCCTTTTTGTTTATTTTGGAACAATGTCTCACTGTAGTCCAAACTGGCCTGGAACTGACTAGACAGACCAGGCTGACCTTCACCTTGTGGTGGTCCTGGCAACTGACTCGGGTACTAAGACTACAGGTGTGTACCAACACGCCAAGATAAAATTTTGGTTTGTCTTTTCACTAATTTTAAATTATGTGCATGTCTGCATGTGGTACACAAGTACCGGGCCCTGTGGAGGTCAGAGATTTCAAATCCTCTTGAACTAGTTACAGATAGATGTGATGTGCTTGATGTGGGTATCAGAAGCTGAACCCAGGTGCTCTGGAAGAGCAGGCAGTGGCTCTTAATTGTTGTGCCATCTTCCAGTCCACTTTTCTCTATTGGTAGTCTTTTGGACAGGGTTTTTTTTTTTTTTTAATTTTTGTAATTTATTTAATTTTATGTGCCTTAGTGTGAAGGTGTCGATCCCTTGGAACTGGGGGTACAGACTGTTCTAAGCTGCCATGTGGATGCTGGGAATTGAACCCAGGTCCTTTGGAAGAGCAGTGTTCTTAACCACTGAGCCATCTCTCCAGCCCCTTGGACAGGTTTTAATCTTTTGTTTTTTTCACACAAATTTCTCTGTGTAGGACCTGGCTGTCCTGGAACTTAAAAGACCACGTTGGCCTTGAAATCACAGAGATCTGCCTTCCTCTGTCTCCAAAAGTGCTGGGATTAAAGACATGTGCTACCATGCCCAGTTTATACTAGTTTTAATTAATGTTTAGTCTAACTTACCTGTTTTTCCATTTGCTGCTTCGGCATTTCCTGTCACAGTTAAGAAACAACCACTAATCATGAATATCTCCCATGTTTCCTCTTCTAAGTATTTTATAAACTCTGATCCAAGACTGAGAGGAAATAGCTTAATAAAACATTAGAATACTTGCCTTGGAATTGGGGTTGGGCAGCAACAGGCAGATCCAACTTGCTGTCCAGACAATCTCGTCAAATCCAGAGCTTCTGAGACCTTGTCTCAAAAGACAACATAAGTCTTTCCCCTAAGGGCTCCCTATGGCACATATACACACACCGTAAGCTCATACACACTGAATTTTACTTTTTTCATTTTTTGCATAATCCACTTTTTTCCTTTTTGGGGGAAATGTCCCTTATTGTCACTTTGAACTCTACCCTACTTCAGGACTATATGACACACTTTAAAAAAAATGTTGGCCAGCCAGGCAGTGGTAGCAAATGCCTTCAATTCCAGCACTTAGGAGGGAGAGGTAGGCAGGCAGATTTTCGTGAGCTCAAGGTTAGCCTGATCTACGGAATTCCAGGGCAGCCAGGGCTACACAGAGAATCTCCCAATTATGCTACCTTGGCCAGTGAGATCCTAGCCCAGTGGCTCTCAACTTTCCTAATGCTGGGGTCTTTTAATACAGTTCCTTGTAGTGCTCCTTTTTAGGCCTCAACCTCCTTTCCAACCTCCCAACCCTAAATAGGAGAGAGGTTAGGGTCCCCATTACTCCTCCCAGCTGTCAAGGTCAAGGGTTTTTCTTTTTTCTTTTTAGAGCTATACCAATCTCCGTGAACAGGAAATACAGCCAGCAGTCTCCTCCCTGCTTGCTGTGCCCCAAAATGTCTCTTCATCTGTCTGCTCCAAACTGTCCACCACAGGCCAACATCGAATGCCACTGCTTCTTTTTCTCGGCTCTCGACTTATAGCCTCAGAGTCCCAGACCACACCCTACTTGAGACAGTTATCGGCTGTGGAAAAACTACAACCCAACTGAAATCCCATACTTGGGATTAAAACAAAAACATATTTAAAAAACTGTGTTTAAAAAGAACCAAAAACCTCTATTATAGTGCATGTTGTGGTTGAGTCCCAACCATAAAATTTTTTTTTAAAAATTATGTAAACAGTGTTTTGCCTGCATACACACCTGCACACCAGAAGAGGGAACCAACTGATGGTAGTGAGCTAACTATGTGGTTGCTGGGAATTGAACTCATGACCTCTAGAAGAGCAGCCATTGCTCTTATCCTGAGACATCTCTCCAGCCTAAAATTAGTTGCTACTTCATAACTGTAATTTTCCTGTTATGACTTGAAATGTAAATGCTTTCCAATGTGCTTATGTAACCCCTGTGAAAGAGTCATTTGACAACTCAAGGGTTTAGAACTCACAGGCTGAGAACCGCTGCCAGCCTAGCCCCAAAAATCGTCTTCACTTTCATAGGCTGAGCCCAAATGAGGTGTGCATTTTCCCACTTGTATTGATGCTGGTATATTTTCAGGAAGGCAAAGGCAGGTGGATTTCTGGGAGTTTGAGGGGTCTACAAAGTGAGTCTAAAACAGCCAAGGCTAGACAGAGAAACCCTGTCTCTAAAAATCCAAACACCCGCCTCAAAAAAAAAAAAAATAAATAAATAAAAATAAAAATCAAGCAGGTTTCTTCTTTTCTGCCTCCCAAGTGCTAGGATTAAAGGCGTGGCTTAAAATGTCATGTTCTCTTCTCTTCTAGCTCTGTGTGTACCCACATGCTCGTGGTATACATGGACAAACAGGCACATGTACATAAACATATAAATTATTTATGTGTATGTTTACCTGTGCGTAGGAGCCCACTGAGTCCAGGAGGGTGTCAGATCACCTGGAGTTGTCGGAAAGACATCTTTTCTGGGTGCTAGATCTAAACTCTAGTGCTCTGTAAGAGCAACAAGCACCATTAACTACTGAGCTATCTCTCTAGCCCCTCATCTAGGTTTCTTCCTTTTTCCCTTTTATTTGACAGGGTTCCTCAGAGCAGCCCTGGCTGTCCTGGAACTTGCTTTGATCTTTTTTTGTTACCTGGCCTGTACTGAACACACTTTGTACACCAGGTTGGAGTCAAACTCAGCTTTAAACAGGCGCTGGAAAGTTGGCTCGGCTGTTAAGAGAACTTATTGCTTTTGCAAAGTATCTGGGGTTCAATTCCCAGGACTTCCATAGTGGCCCACAACCATCTATAACTCAAGTCCTAAGGGATATGACACCCTCTTCTGACCTCCATGGACACCAGACACATACATGCACTCAGGCAAAATACTTATCACATAAAACAAAATGAGATCAGTAAAGTACTAGGTCCCCTGGGACTGGAATTATAGGGGATGATTCTGAGCAATGTGAGTGCTGGGAATCAAACCAAACCTTTGGTAGAGCAGTAGGGCAATCAGTGTTAATCTTAACTGCTAAGTCAGCTCTCTACTACCAAAAAAAAAAAAAAAAAATTCCTGAAACATAAAGGTATTCACCATCTAGAACCATTAAAGTTCAGTTAAGAAAAAGTCTGAGAGTTAAGATGGAACAACTTAATTACAGATGTGGACCTGAATTTAACAGACTAAAAAATTGGACAGGAGTAAAAGATTGTGGCAAAGATGCTATTAATGACACAAATTTCAGAACACTGATTTGCTTTATTCTATCAACAAAATGGAGGTAACAAAGACAAGTACAAAAATAAGCTACATACATTTCCTTTCCGTAGTCTGCCTTAGGGATCCCTCTTTTTCTATATCAGGCCCACCAGGGCTGTCACTGGGCTCTTCCCTCTCCCTTGAAGGGTGTCTGTTTAGGCCTCCTTCACCTGGCCCTTAGCTTCAGGAATGGCATATATGTACATATATGTCTGTGTGTTGTAGGATGGGTTGTTAGAGACATAAGGCTACTGAGTTCTCGTCTATCAGTAGCATCAGGTAGAAGTCAATAGGTCTACCTCTTGCTGACAAGGTGATTCTCTAAACACCTCGTCACAAGCAGTGGGCTTGAGGGGCCCCTGCCTGAATTCTTTCCTTGAAGAACAGACTTTCCTCAGTAGAAAATCCCCTGGACAGGTTATACTTCCAACTAGAGCAGCAGTTCTCAACCTGTGGATCCCAATCCTTTTGGGAGTTGAAGGACCCTTTCACAGGGGCCACCCTACATTACAATTCATAACAGGAGAAAAAGTACAGTTATGAAGTAGCAACAAAATAATTTAATGGTTGGGGTCACAGCATTAGGAAGGTTGAGAATCACTATAGTAGAGGATCTCCTGGACTCCACATCTTTTGATTTTCCATTGGATTGGGAGACTGTATCCTCTAGTAAATACACTCAAAAACAGAAGCAACACAGCTATCTCATCATCAACCATAGCCAAGTATGACACCAGGGTAGTGAGAAACCAGTAATCAGTGAATGGCAGCAGCTCTTTATGGAAACAGGCAGAGGTCTATTTGTCCTCCCAACAAGCCACACCCTTCTAGCTTCTCTGGCAGACCTTTCTCTGGCAGCGACTAGCATGTCCATGCACTTTGGGGTTGACTTCCCCCACAGCACAAATTCCATGAGTGGTCAGGGGCAGTGTGCAACTGTAGTATTCCAAGGGTACTCTTAAGTCAGTGATGTTCACAATGTTTCTGCAACTTTCATTTCCAGCCAGCAATACCTATCAGAGTAAGCCGTTCTTGAACATTTTGCCAGGCCTGGGACATGGTTCTACGAATGTTACTTTATGGATGAGCTGAAATTCCTCTGCCTATACCAGGTAAAAATCACACTCAATTAACAGCACACATCTTAAGGTAAAAATTCCAAAGACCAATTAACGAATGAAAGATCCTTGATTCAAATTCTTTTATTTCCATCTTTAATACTAGCAAGAGTCCAAAACAGACTTGATACCATGAGCATAGTTTAAATGTAACAAAGAAAGAGTTAAACTATATACATTAGGGAAAAAGGAAAGGGATTTTTTTTTTAAATATACCAACCTTTTCCTATTGATGCAGTTTCTGATTAGGAGAACTAAATACATTTTTTCCCTCAATTTAATTTATGATGAAGTAATAGAACTTTATGATCAACTTCATAAACTGTCTTTAAGGAGAAAACGAATTTTTAAGTGGGTGTCACCATATTTACTGGTGAACTGGCTGCATGGTTGCCTGGTCTCCTTGAAGTCTGGCTATCATTAGAACTAACAAGAGCAAGTCCATGAGGCCCGCAGGGAACTCAATGGCTGTGACATCCAAGGGGAGGGCACACACCACACATCATAATGATGAGAGCTAATGCTCCTACCCTCTGAGTCCAAGTAAAAAAATTATTACTCTCATTCAAATAAACTGGAAGTCAAACATTAAAAAGTCAGAATGAAGAATAAAACTATTTTCTTTTCACACAAGAGGAGGGACACTCCTTCAGCTCCATTTAAAGTGAATTCTGTGCTGAGTCCCTGCTCCTTCAGAACAGTAAACTGAAAGTCAGTTATTGCTAGCAAAGCTTCAGTGGTCCCTTTCCCACCTCAAAGATGTTTCACACAAAAAGGCTGTTGGTTTTGCTCGAAGCCCTCTGAGGAAGTAGTATGGAGGTGGAGGCAGGCTGGCATTCAAGGCCTATCCTCTATGAACCACTCTGTGCCTGGTGTCCCCAGGGGGAATTTACTACCTCACTGCCTCTGAGAGCACCAGAGGCCCCCACACATATGGAGTGGAGCAGAGATTGTTATGTGGTCCCATGGGGAGGAAGAGGCACCATGCTTTGCCGACCAAAACCTACAGAGCAATCAAAAGTCCAGAGGATCAAAGTTCAACTGGCCAGAAGAGCAGCTTTGGAAATACCTATCTACTCAACGGGTATGGGAAAGCCAGGGCAGTGGCAGGTTGAGCAGGGAAATACCTCTGAAATACAGGGCAACAGTGACTTGGGCAAAAGCATGGAAGTGAACAGCTGATAAGGCCACTGTTACTGCTACCACCTGCTGGTATCTATGCTTGAACACACATTAGGCAGTGGGAACTGAAAAACTTAGGGTTGGAGGGCATTGTAGACAACACAGGAAAAGATCTTAGCAGAAAAGAGAGGACACTCAAACACTTGCTTGTCCTATTGACCTTGAATGTTCTATGCCAGGCATGGGTAGAGTTCCTGAGAACAGTTGGTGAACAGATGAGGTGGGATGGACACTGCTCCCACAGGCAACACTGGGCTGAGGACACTAGCAGTGGTACATCTTCCGGATTGCTGAAGAGCACGTGAAGAATGGGCTTTATTGCACTTTCTCATTCTTGGGAAACAGGGTTGCCCTGCAGAAGGACTCTTGATTTGCAGAAAACACTGCACATCAATGATAAGGTGCAGGTAGAATCACAGGTTACCTCTGCTCTCAAGGGAAGGAAAAATAAAAGTCCACCAGCTTGGCTTTTTAGGGGCAGCGTCTGTACTGGGATCCTTGGGCTGGATGGACTGTCTGACCATGTTCACTGTGTGGCAGGCAGCATAGCTAACTGGCAGATTCCTTGGGAAGGTTTTGCACCCAGAAGAGCTGGGGTAAACTTTCCCAACAGGAAAACTCCTTGGCCAACATGTAAGCTCCATAAAGAGGCTGGAGCCATGATGCTCAACTCCAATATGCCTGACTCCTTTTCTCCTACTCTGGGCTCAGACCACTCATAGGGGCAGAGATGCTGAGCTGACCTGGGAGGATCCCTGGACCCTGCGCCACAGCATCAAACTGCAGATAACAAAAGGATGTAAGGAGTCGAAAACAAAAGAGCAGTTTACATCAGACATTGATTTTTTTCAAAGTCTTTTTGAGCTCAGGAAACTGGAGGCAGATACCATGCAGAAAAGGCAGCCCGGCCGTCTGTCCATTGGTCTATCCTGAGCAGTTCTGCACATTTCATATATAAATGGGGTGGTACCGTTTATGGTTGATCTTTTTTCTACAAGTTGGGCAAGTGTTAGCATTCTTAAGGGAATCACGGAGGCACTGGCTACAGAAGACATGGCCACATTCTGTAGAAACAATGAGACGCCCATTCTGCACAATCTAGAAGACATTAAAAGGAACAGCTTTGAAGTATCCCTTGTCTCCAAGGACCCTAACCCACCCATTGAGGAGACCAGTGAAAACAAAGAAGGTGCTGGGCTATACCAGAAAAGCAGAAAAGGCCTAAACAACAGTCTCAGAGGAACAAATGCTGCCTCCATGGAACAGATGGCAGACAGGATTTTCCCAGCTGCAGCAGTACAAAGGGGTCATGGGTTAAAGCAACAATCAGCACCTTCTAGTTAGGGCTAGGGAGGGAAACATCAACTTGCAGAGACAAAAGATAAAATGTACAGTGCCTTCACCTCCCCCTGAGTATGGGGTGCAGCAGCCTTACCAGGCCACAGAGAAAGACTATGAAAGACAGTCCTGATGAGACCTGATAGGCTAGGGTCAGATGAAAGGGGAGGAGGTCCTTCCCTATCAGTGGACTGGGGAAGGGGCATGAAAGGAGATGAGGGAGGGCAGGATTGGGAGGGGACAAGGGTGGGTATTACGGCTGGGATACAAAGTGAATAAATTGTAATAAATAAAAAATTTTATAAAAAAAATGTACAGGGCCCACTACCAACTGGCACAATCTACTTTGACACACACATTTGTAATTAGTCTCGTGACAGGTGTCAAATCTCATGTAAGGCACAGATCTTCCAAGTTCTTTTGAGTGAAGCCGGTTAAAACTAAAAGGTGAGACAATTAGCCACTTACCTCAGAGTATCCATCCATGCAGATCGGACAACTGACAGTACCTGAGGGCCTAAAATCACAGTGCTTTGTATCAGTTTCTAATAAGTTCAAATACTCAATTATACCCTGTAAAGTAACTTCATATACGCTGTTCATATCTTCTACCAAATCTCTCCTGTCACTTCTGGTGATTTAGGACAGGCACTCCAAAACTTGAAGGGAAATTAACTGCTTGAAAGGTTAGGCTGGAAAGGCCATGAAAACAGGACGAGAGAGAACAGGTCTAGAAGAAAAGACGTGGAAAAGACTAGGCTTGCCCACCTCCTTCGCTTTTCTTGCTGGTGACACTTTTAACACAACCTGCTTACACCCACCCTGCCAGTGACTGGCACAGCCTGGTCACTGTGGGTATGTCTGTCTCCTATTTCGGCTGTCTGTCCATTGGTCTATTCTGAGCAGACAGCCCAGCCCTGCATCCCAAGTATGCCTAGCTGCTCGGCAGATACTTGTTCTGGAGTTTACATACTTGCTGGCAAGTGCACTATGTACATACCCTGGCCTCCACCCAACAAAACAGCAGCACAGCACATTACCTGGGTCCTGTAGCTCCTTCATCCTTGTTGCTTCGATGAGTATGGGTAGTCACATATACATCTTTGTCTCTAGACAGTTCCTCATCATCACTGCTCACCACACAGCTATCAGCATGGTCTTGATGCAACCTCCGCCCGTTTCTCCTTGGCCTTCTTCTTTCTAAGAAAAAAGTCATCCCTTCAGTTATCTTAACCGTCCTCTTTAGTGCCTCCCTCCCCTTGAAGACCTCCAGAGAGAAACTGCCACCATTCTAGTTCTACTCCCAGGAGGTCCTACTGAGGTGCAAAAGCTACTCATTTGCCTTCTCAGGAGAAAGCCCAAGCCCTGGAACCACGGGCAGAGATTTTCAGTAAAAACAGATCCAAAGGCATCTTTCTGCCTAGAGATCATAGAAGGACAGTCTGACAAAGCCTGCAATGCTGTGGCATTTATGTACAACAATTTTAATTAAACCCAAGAAAAAAGAAAATAAAACCACTCACCTTCAACAAACTGAAAAGGGGGGGAAAAAAAGAGAGTGTTATAGATATCCTGATATTTTATCTGATAATAAACACATCTTGCTGCTAATAAATATGTATGACCCTCTCAGAATCCTTTTGAGCTCCCAGTCCTCCCTTACCCACAGGTCAGCTGTGGTCATCTCCAGATCAATGTCTCCTACGTGCCAATATGCTAGGAGCCTAAATATCACATTAGGACCTGTGCATAAGCACAGAGGTTGGGTTACTTTCTGGAGGAAGTTATATCCTACTCACAAAAACAGAGGCCTAGCCCACCTCACTGGGCTGAGTTAGAAACACTGAGCAAAGCTTACTGCCACTTATAGCCAACACAGGCAACTCCCAATGACAGAGGCTTTTGAGGAGGATCTGTGCTACTTAATGTTATAAAAAAGATCAATTAATTAGGTATTACCTGGAGTCAGTCTTTTCTAACAAGAATTGGACAAACACTTGTTTGGTGGCTCAGAACATACATCAATGTGGCCGAAGATTGACTTAGGTTTCTGATCCATCTACCTTCACCTTCAAAGCTCTGGAACTGAGGTGTCTACCACCACTCCCAGTTTGTACACTAACAATTTCTTCCAATTCAACTCAGATCACTGGCACATTATGGGTCAGGGGAACATGCACATAATGGGAGCAGTGGCTGTTTTCTTTAGTTTTTTTTACTACACACAAGGCTCCATTTTGGAAAAATACAAACCATGAATGCCCTAGTGTCCAACCCTGTGCCACACTGTCATACCCTTCATTTGGATTCTTTCTGCAGCAAAAATTTTAGCCCTAGCCAGCTATGATGGTGCAAGCCTTTAATAACACCACTCAGGAAAGAGAGGCAGGTGGATCCGAGTTTGAGGCCAGCCTAGTCTACACAGTTTCAAGACAGTCAGGATTACATAGAGAAACCCTGTCTCAAAGCCCCAAGGTCAGTTCCCACCTTATACACATTATGTGAGAGAGTTCAGCCTCACTGAGAAAGGTAGCCTACTTCATTGTCTCCTTGAGCCCAAAGAGGCTAGTGTAGTGGTAGATTCCGCCTCCTGCTCTTCAACTTACAGGAGCAATCATGCCCTGGTAAAGCTGCTGTTGGCAGGTCATGAGTTACTCCAGGATCAAGCCTGGAACCTGCTCTAGTTTTTTGTTTATTATTATTATCATTATTTTGAGACAGGGTTTTTCCGTGTAACAGGGCTCTTGTTGTCCTGGACTCATTTTGCAGATCAGAGTGGCCTCGAAATCAGATCTGCCTTCCTCTGCCTCCCCAATTTCGGGATTAAAGGTGTGTCCTGCCCTGCCAGCCTATTCTAGTTTTTTAACACTATCTAACCACCCTCCTCCACATGTTAAAACCCTATAGAACAGGAAATATGCAATTGCTTTAATAGTAACTGTAACAAAAATGAGACTTTAAAGTACCCGAAAACACAGAAGTATGGCCCAATTTCCCAGGTCTCTCTACTATATAGCCACAGGTGCCCGGCCTCTGAATCTAGAGTGTTGGGATTAAAATGTGTACCACCACACCCAGCTTTCCCCAAATTATTTAAAGGACATCATTATGACCTCCAAACCCTGTAAGGAATATGTGTAAAGGGAAGGGAAAATAAACACTCACAGCTGGGTGCGGTCACACAGTCGTGTTAAAGTGATTCTGGTGAGTTCAGGGCTAGCCTGTCACAAGACAGTCAAAGCTTATATAAATAGATCCTGTCTCCAACAAGGACAAGAGGCAAAAGTATCACAAGTGTGAGGCCAGCCTTGGTAAAATTAGGCCTTGGTGAAAAAAAAAAAAAAAAGACATGAGGAAGGAAAGACAGACAAAGACTACAGAAATTTACTGAGAAACACAGATACAGAACCAAACCTAAATACCAGCAAGCAGAATCTAACTATAAAAGAGAATGCAACACAGTGAGCTTACCTGGCTTGTCACTATAAACCAGTAAGACTTTCCGTTTTAACACGTAACAGGAGAAAAATAATAAACAGGTTTATTTTCCACCCCATCTTATGGCAATCTAATTGTATATATCCTGGTCAGCCACAAATTCATCTCTTGCCTCTACTTCCCAAGTGCTAGGATCGAAGACTTGTATCACAACACCTCACCACCATACCACTGCAACTGGGAATAAAGCTCAGTGAAAAGGTACTTTTATGGCTTGTACCTGAGGTAAGAGACTCTCACTCTTATATTTTTTCATTTAAGACTCAGAACTCTTCTAAGAGTTAGAACAACACACAGGAATCTGCCTACAGTTTAATCTTTAATAGGATTCAGGATGCATTGCAAACTTCCCCCGAATCAAGTGTTCAGGAATTCCTACCCTAAAGATACAAAGGCCATACCAATGCTCAATGTACTGAACTTCTCTGTTTTAACAGCCTTTGGTAATATCAGTAAGTTCACCCCAATGACCTACCTCTTATTCTGCTCCAGTAGGAGTTTAAAGTCAACCTATAGTTCAAGAAACCTAACAAATATGCTTGTCTATTATTTAGTTAATATTAGTAATTTAATCAATTTAATGGCCTTTGATGATTCATTATAATCAACAACAAATGCAGAGTGATTGGGAAAAAGAGCTACCAAATCCAAACAATTCTTTTATGGCTGGGATATGCATGAGTTAATTTCTGTAACAAATCCAAAAGTAAATCTAAAACAAGAATCAAGCTTCTTATCTCTACATTACTCCTGTTGGACTTTTACCTAAATCCCTGCCTGTTCAGTCACTCTCAGAACAGTTCCTTCATCCCCAGTACTCCTATTCCAGACTCACTCAAGGACTCCTCTACTTATCATTGTCCTCACAAAGTTTCAATAGCTTAATCTGAACTGGGGCAGTGCCAGAGCACGAAGCCTAAATTAACAATGTGGAAAGGTAGAAAAGCCCAGGAAGACACCTGTGTAACAAAAGCAGTCTAGACAAAGGCATGGAGGGAGAAATGTTGATTTGCCAACCCAGCGAAGATCACCATCTCCTTGGAAATAGAACCCCAGTTCCCTTGTCAGGTACATTATAGGTAGATGCCGAGTATTCAAGATAAGAGATTTGGGGCTTTCTGAGCCCTTTCCCTGTTTAACAGCCTACCCTGTTCCTTAAAAATGCTATCCCTCAATAAACTGTGTCTATTTCTATTATCTTGAGAAAAGGAAAGGGAGAAGGACAAAGAGGATTTGGTGCCACTTTTCAGCATTAGCCAGCAACTGGAGTGTAGCTTTAGCTAAGGCACTAAATTAAGCTCTTTATCAAACTCCAGGGAATTGACAGGAGCTAACATCAAGAATCAATATGTATACTTTTATAGAGGCAGCCATTTAAATTAAACCTACTCTTGTTTCCTAGTGATTTCTAACTGAAACCCTCTTCCCTGGCAGCTCCACACCATCATGTTCTTTTCTTTTTCCCTCGAGATGAAGTTTAACTATATATAACCCAGGAACTCTGCCGCTCAAGTGCTCAGATGACAGGCACGTACCACAACATCTGGCTACCCTTCATCTTTTTATTCTTTTTTTTAAAGGGTTTTTTGAGACAGGTTTTCTTTGTGTAGCCCTGGCTGTCCTGGACCTCTACACCAGGCTGGTGTAGAGATATGTCTGGTGAACTTATTTATCTATTTACTTATTATACAATGTTCTGTCTGCATGTACACCTGCATACCAGAAGAGGGCATCAGATCTCATTATAGATGGTTGTGAGCCACCATGTGGTTGCTGGGAACTGCACTCAGGACATCTGGAAGAGCAGTCAGTCAGTGATCTTAACCTCTAAGGCAACTCTCCAGCCCCACACCTGGCTCTGATGTCTTGTTATCTTAATCTTCTAAGTGAAACCTGATTCTCAAAGTTTTAAACAAATTAGGAGACACTGCCAGGCTGCAGTGGTGCACACCTTTAATATCAGCACTCAGGAGGCAGAGGAAGGCAATCTGAGTTCCAGGCCAGCCAGCTCTACAGACTGAGTTCTAGGATAGCCAGGGATATATGCAGAAACCCTGTATTCAAAAACAACAAAAAAGGAAAAAAAAAAAAAAAAAAAGAAAAGAAAACACTGCTGTGGTCTTTGTTCTGACATTTTGTTGCTAGTCACTCATTTAGGATTTCTTTCTTTTTTTGGTTTTTTTTTTTCCCCCACAGGGTTTCTCTGTGTAGCCTTGGCTATCCTAGACACGTTTTGTAGACCAGGCTGTCCTTGAACTCAAAGAGATCTGCCTGCCTCTGCCTCCCAGAGTGCTGGGATTACAGCTGTGCACCACTATGGCCAGGACTCACTCAGAATTTCAAACCTTTGTTTGAGACAAGTGGAAGATTAGATTACTAGCACCTCTTTCCCCAATGATGCAGCCCTTTCTGAATACCAACTGATTCACATTTGTTCAATGTTGTCCAGGGTGGTGCTATCTCTATTCCATAGCTTCAGCCCCAGCACACTGCCATCAAAAGGTGTTTAAAGTGAGCAGTAAACTTGTCCTCAGGATGTTCATCAATTATTTGCCATATCCCAAGAGACACAGGAAGGTGAGGTGAGGTGAGGTCAGTGTGTGTGTGTGTGTGTGTGTGTGTGTGTATAGAGGTATGCCAATACCATGGGCCAACTTTCAAAGGTAGCTTCTAATATCCCTGAGTAGACTAGGCCTTAGGCCTTAGTTCTGGAAGGCTATACATGGAATATTCACAGCTTCTTAAGTTTTATCCTCCCTAGAGCCAGGAAAAAGCTGTGGCTTTCCCTGGAGCCATGTTTACTAGCAACTATTTCTGTAAGATAATGGCAGCAGAGTCAATATTCCCATTTCCTTCAGGTCAGAGGCATAAATACACTTGCTAAGTACCACACTTCATGCAAGACAAGGCACCCAGTCTCTCTTAATACAATACTATACCAACACTGGCAGCTTATCCCATTTCAAAGAACATCTCCAAGTTCATACATTTAAAACTATGGAATTAGGGTCTGCTGCTGTGGAAAGGTCAAGAGACATGCAGACTAGTCCACAGAAGACAAAATCCACAAAAGTGCTTTTCCTGACACATTTCTCATTGGAAATTCTGGTTAATGAATGTTGGACCTTCCCTTCACAGTTATTTTATGCCATAGGTGTTTTGTCTGCATAGTGTTCCTGGTGCCAAAAGAGCCCTGAAGAGTATCCTGGAGCTGGATTTACAACTGGTTATGAGCTGCCATGTGGGTGCAGAAAATGAACCCAGGTCCTTTTGAAGAGCAGCCAGTGCCCTTAGCCTCTGAACCATCTCTCCAGCCTCATTCACTATCTTCCTAACCCTGAGCAGTGACTAAGGGTTCAGATGAGCCAATGACCCCTACTCCAAACAGCCACTCTCAATCAAATACTTACCACAACAGAGTCATTGTGTGTCAGGTCCACAACCACAGGTTCTAGAGATTCACAGGTGAGGTCCACAATTTCATCTCCAGCTTCGAAACAAAGCAATTCAACAAATATTAGGGTAGTAAGGCTGTATTCCTTGGGCTTGGTTTGTATTACAAACATGGATGACTTGTATCAAAGTATAAAACTGACACAATGAGAAACATCAAGACTAACCCGTTTTCAAAAAGGATAGGTAAAAAGTGCCCCTCCAGCATTTTGCTAAGTGGGTTGTATGAACGTATAAAGGTTCTAGGGATGTACTTATGGGGACAACCATACAACCGAGTAGTTTCTCCCCACCTACGACAATCATGCCTAGGCACAATTTCATTAATTAGGGAGGACATGCAAAAGTCATTTACAAATATTTCTTTCCTGATTGCTAATAACATTTTTAAAAAGTGGCCCATGGCTGTAAATCCAGTACTCTGGGAGGCAGAGGCAGGCTGATCTCTGTGAGTTCAAGGCCAGTCTGGTCTATAAAGCGAGTCCAGGACAGAGAAGGCTACACAGAGAAGCTGTGTCTCAAAAACAAAATAACAACAACAAAATCTTAATAAAAAGTATGAGGTTGGAGGCTGGAGAGATTGCTCAGAGGTTAAGAACACTGGCTGCTCTTCCAGAGGTCCTGAGTTCAATTCCCAGCAACCACATGGTGGCTCACAACCATCTGTAACGAGATCTGGTGTCTTCTTCTGGTCTGCAGGTGTACATGCAGATAGAACATTGTATATAATAAATATTTTAAAAAAGGTATGGTTTAGATTGTATAAACAGTACAGGTATAACATTCTAACTTGTCTTATCTGCATATGCTGAACTTCCTCGTGCTAGGTGAAGTAGCATACACCTTAGTACCAACACTCAGTAGAGAGAGGCAGGCAGATCTCTTTGAGTTCAAGGCGAGCTTGGTCTATATAGCAAGTTCCAGATTACTGAAAGCTTCTTAAGTAAGAATCTGTCCGGCTGCCTACCTCTTCTTCAAACACCCTTACCTACATACACACAGATATTCAGTATAATTTATAGCCACTACCTCATTCTTCATGAAAAAGAATGGCTGCTACTTAATGACCTATAGACCATAATTTATATTTTGGTTTTTCAAGACAGGTTTTCTTGGTGTAGTCCTGGAACTCACTCTATAAAACAGGTAGTCTTGAACTCACAGATCCACCTGCCTCTGACTCCTAAGTGCTGGGATTAAAGGTGTGCGCCACCATGGCCCAGCTATAAGCCATTCTTTTTCAGCAGATAGAACTGACTCTTCCAATAGGAACATAAGGAACAGACAGCTTGTGAACACCACCTTGCAAAGGTCATAGGACTGGCAACAAAATGGTAAGTGCCACATTAGAAGCAGCTAGATCCCTAAGTTTTGAGTCCATGTGTGTGTTCAATGTCACAACAAAGAAAAAGGGACCAATGCAGGCATAAAGTTATTATGCAATTCAAATGTTGATTTCTGTATCCACCCACCCCCAATTTGGTTATCCTTGTTCTGAGAATCTACTGCATCAAGCACTGCTAGTCAATTGTTTCCTGATATGCCAATACAGCAGTTTACAGCCAATCGCTGAGCAGGAGAGAGAATAAGGCTGGACTTCCTGCCAGCAGGGGTGGGTGAGTTATATAATAGAAGTTTTGGTTTCTTTAAAAACTCAGTTATATTGGACTGGTGAGATGGCTAGGAGGTTAAGCCCACTCACTGCCCTACCAGAGGGTCCTGAGTTCAATTCCCAGCAACCACATGGTGGTTCACAACCATCTATGAAAGTTGGCGCCCTCCTCTGGCATGCAGGTATACAGACAGACAGAACAATGAAAAACAAAACTCAGTTATGTGTAAATGTTTTTGTTTAATAACAAGTGTGAGATTTAGTTGGGCTTTAGTGTGTCAACAGCTGATAACTGTCACATGGGAGGGAAGGTCTTTTGACAGCTGGTAAAGGCCTGTCACATGTGTCAAGAAGTGGAGAATGGTCTAGGCTCTAAGGATATGAGAGGCCAGAAAGAGAAATTGTGGCATGTAGCAGTTTGGAGCAGACAGATGGAGAGAAACACTTTGGGACGCAGCGGCTTGGAGGACAGCACTGGCAGCATTTGCTATCGACAGAGACTGGTATAGCCCTAAAAGAATCCATTGACCCTAAACAGGTAGGAGAAGTGAAGACATCTACGGTCTCTCCCCACTAACCTCTCTCTCCTACTTAGGTCTTGGGAGGTTGGAATGGAGGTAGAGGCCTAAACACCCCAAACAAAAGAGTTTTAAAACGAGCGCTACAGAGAGTCAGAAGAGGAAGAAGGAATTCAACCATGGGAAGTGGTGGAGAAGACACCAGAGAGAGAAGCTAGAACAGGAAAAGCTACAAAGTACAAATACCTCTGGGATGTACACTGGGAGGAAATCAAATTAGCTTAGAGGGTTAAGAATATAGGTAAAACTACTGAGTTCAGGCTGGAGAGATGGCTCAGAGGTTAAAAGCACTGCCTGCTCTTCCAGAGGTCCTGAGTTCAATTCCCAGCAACCACATGGTGGCTCACAACCATCTACAATAAGATCATGGGTCTCCTTCTGGCATGCAGGTGTATATGCAGATAGAACATTGTATACATAATAAATAAACAAAATATTAAAAAAAAACCACTGAGTTCTTGTGCTGTAAAGCTTGTTAAAATAACATAATAGAGTCTCAATTATCTGTGTGCTAGCCGGATTAAGAGAGAAACTGAGAAACACAATTTTATAGACATAACTTTATTAGGTCCAAAAATCCTAGTCTGTAGGTGAAGAGTTAAGGTTTTGAGGAATTCACTGTAAGAAGTGAAACTGAGACCAAACAGAGAATGAACAGTTCCCTGGGAAGTCCAAGAAATCCATCTTACATGAAGTAGCTTCCTTTTAACCCTAAAATGGTTGAAAAGTTTATATAACCCTTTAATCATTTTTTTTTCTTTTCTTTGCAGTGCTAAGGGCACATTAAACAAGTACTCTACCATACTGAACTATGGCTATAGCCCACTGCTTCTCTTTAAAACATCAGTTCTTGGGCATGAGTTATTTAAAAAAAAAAAAAAAAAAAAACAGAGCAAAAGGGCTTTAAGCCACCTGACACTAGGCAGGCAGACAGAAGAAAATCTAATCTGACCTCTGCCTAAATCAAACTCTAACAATGATAGCTCTGTTGACAAGTGTGCCTTCTTTAGGAACTTTTGTCTTATAGAAACCAAAAGAGGAAATTCAAGTATTTCACCAAGCTAAGCAAGATGAAGTTGATGAGGCAAGTGGCTGCCCAAAACCCATGAAGATATAATACCAAAGGTGGCAGCTTTACTCACTGTAGCTATAAACTGTGAATAGTAGTTATGTCTTAAGATTACAAGTACATAGAGTACAATAGCTTTGGATAGGTAACATTTGTACGGTAAAATCTGCCACTCATGGTCCCAAAGGTTTTATGCCACAAATTCAACCTGCCCTATATATTAACATCATTCTCTTCCACAGAGGACACAGACTCAGAAGGTGTGACCCTGAGCTAGAGATAAATAGTTCAGGGGTTACGGGTACTTCCTGCACTTATAAAAGACTCAAGTTCAGTTCCTAGCTCAGCACCCAAAGGACAGTTCACAACCATCTGTAACTCCAGTTCCAGGAAACATCTTCTGGCCTCTGTGGGCAGTAGGCACACATGTGGTACACAAGACATATACATAAAAGCAAAACGCTCATAAACATAGAATGGGAAGGAAAAAACTACGACTTTAAAGGAGGCCTCAGTGGCATTAATAGGCACAAACTGGGTCCAACTCACAAACATACCCATTATAACACACTGTCTCCACTGTTAACACATTACAGTACAATATTTCTGGCTCTCTTACCCGTTTCCACAAGTTCTATGGGTTCTGCTTCCAAGGAAACCTCAGGAGTGGAAGTTGTTTCCCGAGTTCGCTTCTGGGTTTGTCTGGAACTTACTGTTCCACCACGCCGCTTTCTTTGAGGATTTCTCTAAGGTCATCAAGGGGGAAATAAGCAGGTGCATGAGCTCCAGATTTGACAAGGTTTCAAAAAAAGTACAAAAAAATCACCAGGGTAATGGGTTAACTTGGTTGTCTTACCTGTACATGTGTACACACACACACACACACAGAAAAAGAAATGCAGTAGGTTTTGTTGTTGTTGTTTCACCTGATAAAAGGTCTTGCTGTGTAGCCCTGACTGTCCCAGAACTCAAGAGACCCATCTGTATCTGCCTGTAGAGTGCTAGGATTAAAGGTTTGTGTCAGTATGTCCAGCTCAGAATGCTATTTTTACACCCAATAAAAACAACAACAACAAACTTTTGTTTCAAAACACTTGCTCCGAGTTTTGATCATATGTGCAATGTTAAACAAGGTGCTCTGGGGGGCTGGAGAGATGGCTCAGAGGTTAAGGGCATTGACTGCTTTTCCAGAGGTCCAGAGTCCAATTCTCAGCAACCATATGCTCCCAACCACCTACAAAGAGATCTGGTTCCTTCTTCTGGTATGCAGACAGAAGACTGTATACACATAATAAAGAAATCTTCAAAAAGAAGAAAAATGTGCTCTGTAAAAAGTAAATGGCAAAGGACCCAATTTAAGCATCCTTCTTTAGCCCAGTTTTGTTTTCTTTTTTAAAAAGCTTCATTCATTCATTCATTCATTCATTCATTCATTCATTCATTCATTCATTCAATTTATGCCTGCTTGCAAGAAGGTACCAGATCTCATTACAAATGGTTGTGAGCCACCATGTGGGTGCTGGGAGTTGAACTCAGGACCTCTGGAAGAGCAGCCAATGCTCTTAATCTCTGAGCCATCTCTCCAGCCCAGACCATAGCTTCTTAAACTATGGATCACCTTTAGTCCAATGCTTTGGGAGACAAGCAGGAGGATCTCTGTAAGTTCAAAAAGACCCTGGTCTACATAACCTCAAATTAAAATAAAAACAAATATAAATAAATAAATCTCAACTAAAATAACACAAACATAAGTAAGTAAGTAAAAAAAAAAAAACAAAAACCCTATGGTTTACAGCCCCATATATGGTCACATAACTGAATAGAAGAAGGGTGGCTGTGAAAATAAATTTGCAATAGCATAATGTTTTCTGAAGCTACAAAGACCTAAAATTAACTCCAAATCAAATGCTTCACAAACTGATACTTCTCACATCACCTGCCCATGATGCACCACATGACCTCACTACAGCTTTGGTTCTGAAAACACAACTCACAAACTGCATAGACACATTATGCCACACAGAAACCACAAACACCTATAACACCTCCTTTGAATTCAAGATTACTCTTACATTAGGAATTAGTATTTTTACTGTAAATACATTTTTTTGTTCTTACATAAACAGAATGGTTTAATCACAAAGATCTGTCAAATTTCCTTAACATTATTGCTTAGCATATAATTACCAAACTAGTAAATCCTTACATTGTACCGGTCTAGTAAGTCTGATTTTTTAAAATTGCCTTTAGCACTCGAGGCAGTCAGGTAGATTTTTGAGTTCCAAGCTGGCCAAGGCTACAGAGCAAGACCTTGCCTCAAAAATAAGTAACCTGAGCCAGGCAGTAGTGGTTCATACCTTTAATCCAGAGGCAGAAACAGGAAGACCTCTGTGAGTTTGAGGACAGCCTGGACTACACAATGTGTTCCAGCAGAGCCAGAGCTACACAGAGAAATCCTGTCCTGAAATAAGTAAGTAAGTAAGTAAATAGATAGATAGATAAATAAATAAATAAATAAATCTGTGTGAATTGATCTGAGTTTAATTAAAAAAAAAAAAGATAAATTATTTTTGTTTGGGATTATGACAAAATTTCCAATGTTTCTGAAATGGCCTTAAACATTAGACATTTATTTGAAGTGGCATTCTCAGAAACACTGATCATCAGCACACCGAAGGCAGAGGCATTTAGATCTCTGAATTCAAGTTCAGCCTGGTCTACGTATCAAATTCGAGGATAGCCAGGGCTGTATAGAAAGACCTTGTCTCAAAAGTAAACACATTACTGTTCAGAGCTAAAACGCACCACCAAAGATGTTATATGTCTTATAGAACACCCAGGCTGGCCTTCTGCCTCTGCCTCCTGAGTGCTGGGATTAAAAGGGAGTGTACCACCACACCTGGCTAATTCACTATTTTTTTAAAAAAAACATTTATTATATGCAGGCACATACTTGTACTACTATGCTTACATGACGCCAGAGAACAACTTTTAGCCATCAATTCTCTCCTTCGGGACTGGGAAATCAAGCTCAGGTTGTCAGGCTTGGCAGTAAGCAAAATTGCCAGATCAAGATTAATTCTTTATATAAAAAGCATATCTATTTCATTAATATATAACTTACATTCATCTTATTAGTAAAGTTACAGTCATACTGAATAATTAATTTAAAGTAAGCATGATTTACTAACAAATACTGGATCTGCACACACATCTAGTCATTACTTAAAGTCATAAAAATTTCTCCAAAGGTGCAAGTGTAAAAGTTTAGGATATCTTACTCTTGAGCCCAAGTGACTCCAGCCTGTATGTTTTACACTGAACCAGAGCTACTGAAAGTGAAAATAGTCATTCTTTAATTACAATTTTTAAACTTTTATTTTATATAAACAAGTATTTTGCCTGCATGTATACCTCTGCACCTCTTGAAGGCCAGGAGAAGCCATCATATGCCCTGAATTGGAGTTATAGACAACTCTTAGCAACCATGCAAATTTTGGGAACTAATCCAGGTCCCTTGCCTCTAAGCCATCTTCCTAGACCCAACTTTTTGTTTGTTTTGGTGTTTTGAGACAGGGTTTCTCTGTGTAGCACTGGCTGTCCTGGAACTCTACATGTACACCAGGTTGGCCTCAAACTCAAGAGATATGTGTACCTGGATTAAAGGTATGTACCACCGGTCAACCTCAGATCCAGTTTTAAAATTGTATTAAAATCTTTTCTTTTGTATAGATGACATAGCATCTATACAAATGCTATAACATGAATGGAGGTCAGAGGGCAACTTAGAGGAGTCTGTTCTCTCTTTTCACTTTGTGGGTCCAGAGAATCAAAATTTGGTTGTCAGACTTGATGAAAAGGGCCTTATCAACTGAACCAGTTCCCAGCCCTGTAAATAGTAGTTAATAGATCTGTAAAGGCTAGAAGTCTTCCTTTGTTGCTCTCTACTTTTTTATGTCTGAGTGCCTGTGTGTACACATAAGCATGCCTGGTACCCAGAAGCCAGTAGATCACCTGAATCTGCAATTACACGAGGTTGTGAACCACCTTACATGCACACTGAAAAACATAAGTGGAGTACTCTGGAAGAGAGTAGTATGTGCTTTCCAACCACCAATTCATCCCTTTAGCTCTTAGTTTTTGAGACCACATCCCTCATTAAATCTGATGTTTATTATTTCTCCTAGACTGGTTGACCCATATGCCCTTGGGATGAAGCCTCCTCCTTCCCTAAACACTCAAGATGTGTGTTACCCTGTCTAGCTTTTATGTGGGTAATGGGGACCCAAACTCTGGTCCAAATTCTTGCATAGGAAGCACTTTATTCACTGATCCATCTCCCCAGCCCTAGGTCTAATCTCACTGTATAGTTGATTATAGCCTGAACTTGAAATGCTGATCTGCATGCCTCCATTTTCTAATGGATTATAGGTGTATTTACTATCAATTTGGATTATTATTATTTTTTTAAGTTTTTTTTTATTTTTAACTAATTTTATACATTCATTTGTCTATTTGGATTATTGATAGGTCTATACCACTACACACAATTTTCAATTTAGCTGGGAAATATAATGCAGGGCTTTGTGCATAAGCAAGAGAAACACCCTCAGCTGTTTTTATTTTTTAGAGAGCAACACTGTGTAACCCAGACTATTGTCAACTTTCAGTATTTGTAGCTCAACTTCCCAATGTCTTGAATTAGAGGCCACTACTATAACTCGTGGCTTATAGTCCTCTTTATGTGATCCAATAGACAAGGCAGTTACCTAATGTTGGTAATAAAATGCACAAGGTAAGAAAACTTACTGAACTCATTGTGCTCTCTGGCTTCAATCCACAGAAAAGGAAGTGATCTACTTCAAGGTTTATGGGGAGGTAGAATGTTCTTAATCTCTCATGACCACTGAATACTCATCCTGTGGTTTACAATTTGAAGCCAACTAGATGTTCAGTATTTCCAAGTTCTGAAAAACAAAGACACCAACTTGATGAATGCTATTTGTATTGTTAAAAACAAAGTTCACACATATATAAACACCACATACAGAAAATTTACCAGTCTTTTCTGTCATCTGGATGATTTGCTGAACACTGCAATTTGTACCCTTATTCTACATTCATTTTAGGAAGAAAAGATTCTTGTTGAAAATAGAACTATGTAATCTCAAAGGCCATAACCCAAACTATTATTCCATCCTCTATCCAAACTCCTTTTTGGTGCTTGAATGGAAGGAAGACTTTCTGCATTCTACCACTGAGCTATATACTCCTGCAGACCTTCCTGACCTCCTTTTTACTGGTTGCTTCAAACTCAGCAAAAGTACTATTAGGAGAAAGACAAGTTTTAGTTGCTCAATGGGAACACTCCAGCTTCTTAGCAATTAGGAAGGGGGACAGAGCTTCCTAGGCCAACCAGCCTCCTTGTCCTGTGACTTCACCACCCTTCCAAGGACCTGAGGGACTAAGATGATAGCCATCTTTTGTAAGTTTCCCAACAGACTATTCAGACCACAGAATAGTTCCAGAACCACTGTAATTGCTGCACTCCACTGTAGATTTATGCTTCTGGTTTTAGGACGTATCTTACATATGCACATCTATGAAATGTGCCCCCCCCCCAAGCACATCCCCATAAAAGACAGGTATGGCAGCATGCCTGCAACCTCAGTGCTTGGCCTGCTCAGCTCATAAAGAGCGTCAGATTTAGTCAGACACAGCAAAACAAAACAAAAATAAAAAAAGGTAGAGGGCAATGGAGGAAAACACTTAATACCTTTTTCTGGCTTCTACATGGGCAAACACACAAAACACACATCACACATGCAAAAGGGAAAAGAGAAAACACCTAGCTGCTGAGTACTGAGATATAATTTGACAGACATATTTTGGCTCTATTAGCCTCTTGCCTCATTTCATATTTAGACACTTAAGTACGGCTGCTACAGGCGCCCTGACCTGTATCCTTCTTACCAATCAGGACAGAGCAACTATCCTGAAAACTCACTAATCCACTACTTTCACTAGGGGCTTTTCTGGAGTCTTTTCACACTCCACATTACTGATGACTATACCAACTCTATTCCAAACCTGGTTTTTCTCTTTCAGAGATAACAAAGACCAAGAGTCAGAAAACTCTGACAGGAGCCAGTCTTTCACAATCTACCAATAGACTGAATTTCAACAGAGAATCCAGACAGGAAGGAGCATCCACCACATCAGTCTAAGGATGTGGAAAAGGAAATGTGTAGACAGATTACAGAGGTCATATGAAAGAGTAACTGCAGCTGGGTACAGTGGCGCACGCCTGTAATCCTAGCACTTGGGGAGGCAGAGGCAGGTAGATCTCTGTGAGTTTAAGGCCAGCCTGGTCTACAAAGGGAGTCCAGGACAGCCAGGGCTACACAGAGAAACCCTGTCTTGGGGTGGGGTGGGGTGGGGAAGGTAGATGCTGTTGAAGAGCCCTTTTTCCCTCTAAGAGCTAGGGATGATTAAACAGTGGTCACATACCTACACTCCACAACAATAAACCCCAAACTCAATTTGTTTGTTTTTGAGAAAAGGTCTATTACCCCTGGCTGGCCTGGAACTTACAGAGATCCACCTACCTCTGCTCCAGCGTGCTGATTAAAGGTGTGTGCCACCATGTCTGACACCTATATTCTCTCCAACCCCCAACAGGGTTTTCTCTGTGTAGCCTTGGCTGTCCTGGACTCACTTTGTAGACCAGGCTGGCCTCAAATTCATGGAGATCTGCCTGCCTCTGCTTAGCTAGTGCTGGGATTACAAGTGTGCGCCACCTCACCCAGCTGTGAACCTTTATCTTAAAATACCACAAAACCAAGAAGCAAGCAAACTATATGTGAAAAGGCCAAAACTCAAAAACCCCAGAATGTTGCAAATCTAGATGTGAGGAATTCAGGTAGATTGTCCCTGGAAAAACTCTGAGCAATGTGGAGATTTCGGGATGAGTGAAAATTGGGAGCACAAACCTCAGGTTACTCTCAACAGGCAGTCTACATTTTCAGTAGGCTGTCTCCTGCTACCCCCTGTTCTCATTTTCACAAGGTAATATGCTTATAATATACAGCTAGCTTCCTTTTCCTTACTTGCCCTCATCTGCCTGGCTTTATTTACAGTTACAGAAATGTGTTCCTTATAAAAGCATGGAATTACAGGCCTACAATACTCATCAACTTGGTCAATGAGTTTTTTAAATGTGTAGTGCCCTCCAACAAGTGATAACTGGCTAATAAAATTATGATACTTTAAGCATGTTTGTGAAAATGAGCCTTAGATGGTCTGCCACATCAAATTATTATCAAGTGGAGGGTGACTGCTGTAGTATCAGACCTAGATGACTATGGCTCTTAAACAAAGCAACTGAAGTACCTTTTGTAACTTAGTTCAGCCAGGTTAAATTGTCTGATTTTCCTTGCTATTTCTCAAAGAATCGGTGAAATGGCAAACAACTTCCTACAACTTTCAAACTTTTCTCTATTATATCAACACCACTGAAATAAAAACAAGCATTTTAAGTAGAACTGTAAGTCCTTTTCAGGTACCCCAGATGTCTCTCATTCACTCTAGGCTCTTTTCCATGACAGTGCCATAATACTCGAAGGCAGATGGCTGCTTCTTAGGCATTTCTGAGTTTGAGGCCGGTCTGGTCTATATAACAAATCTGAGGCCAGCTGGGGACACACAATGAGTTCCTATCTCAGAATAAATATAAAAACTATCATATGGGCACAAATGCCATACATGGCATGTACCTGTCCTGGAACTCAATCTATAAACCATGCTCACTTTGAACTCAGGAGATTCAGAGATCTGCTTGCCTCTGCCTCCCAAGTGCTGGGATTAAAGGTGCTCATCACTGGCCAGCAGAGGAAATTAAAAAATAATAATAATTTATTTTATTTTATGTACACTGGTGTTTTGACTGCATGTATTTCTGTGTGGGGGTGTCAGATCCTCTGAAACAGGAAATTACAGACAGCTGTGAGCTGTCATGTGGGTAGGTATTGAACCTGGGTCCCCTTGAAAAGCAGCTAGTGCTCTTAACGACGGAGCCATCTCTCCAACCCCGAGGAAATGTTTAATTAAATCATAAAAGACTCTCTTCTAATCAGATGTTTGAAGTGGAAAGATCCACTTCTTGTTTGTTTTTCCAGACAGTTTCTCTGTAGTTTTGGCTGTCCTGGAACTCACAGAGATCTCCTGCCTGTCCCCCTCTCCAAGTGCTGGGATTAAAGGCGTGCAACCACTACCACCCAGCCATATTTCCTTAATTTAATAATTCTAACTCTAAATCAAACACTGCCACAGACTCCACTGTATTTAGTGTAACTAGCAAAACAAAAATAAGGTTGCATCTTTCTTCTCAATGAAATTGCATTCAAATTATGCAGCTAACTAGATGCTTGGAAGACACAGTAAGTAAGTGGGAGACATGGTGGGAAGCACTATCCATGTAAAAAGTTGAGGCATGGCTACCCAGAGTGGTGGTGCATGCTCGTAATCCCAGCACTCCAGGAGGCAGATCTCTGTGGGTTTGAGGCCAGCCTGGTCTACAAAGGGAGTTCAGGACCAAGGCTATACAAAAAAACAAAAACAAAGAAAGTGAGCCATGACAGAATACTCACCTGTAAACAATATGCTATATATCTGTGTGGGTGGTGAGACAGGAAGCCTGCTAAGGAGACCTGATCTCAAAGAAGAAAGGTGAATGGACAATGAATAACACAACAATGGTCTCTGCAAGCATAAATAACCAGCACCCAGACATTTGGGCTAATTCACTTGCCCTGAACTCATTCCACAACCCAGTCACTTGTGATCCTCTTGCCTCCAGCCTCTTGAGTAGCTAAGATTACAGAGCATTATCCACTAGTTTTATTTTTTAAGGGGATGGATTTCAGATCTAGGGAAAAAAAAAACCTAATCCTTTCAATACATGTAAAATTATAGTGTCTACCAGGAAACAAAGGGACTCGGTAGGGATTTTTTTCTTCTTCTTCTTCTTCTTGGTTTTGAGACAGGGTTTCTTTGTGTAGCCTTGGCTGTCCTGGACTCCCTTTGTAGACCAGGCTGGCCTCAAACTCTCAGAGTTCCGCCTGCCTCTGCCTCCCTGAGTGCTGGGAATAAAGGCTTGTGCCACCACTCCCTGGCTGATAGTAGGATTCTTACAAGTTCTCATGTTACAACCCCTAAACTCACAGAGGCTAAATCAGGGCTGCCAAATTCAAGGCCTGCCAAGACTACCAAGCAAATTCAAGGGCAGCCTAAGCAACTTAGTGAGAGCCTGTCTTAAGTAAAATGAGGAGTTGGTTCACCACAGCAGGTAAAGAAAGCAGTTGCTATATACAATCCTGATAAATTAATTGAATCAGAAGTAGCCATATAAAAGTGGAAAGAGAAATTGACTTCACAAAGTTGTCTTCTCACTATCAAACACACACCATGGCACATGGATGCCCTGGAACCACATCATATACATATTAGTAATAGCAATAAATAAAAAGAGCAACTGCTATGTAGCTCAGTAGTAGAGCAGCTGCCTAACACTTGAAGGGTCCTGGGTTCACTCTCCAGTGCCAACAAAGCAATACCGTTTGACTGTTCAGGACTGCAATGAACACTATAGGGTCAACAAGACATTAACTTTCCTTGGAAAAAAAAAAACACCAAGTAAACAAGCAAACAAAACCAAAACTGTTCTTGAGACAGCGTCTCAAGTAGCCCAGGCTAGCCTCAAGCCCAATACAGAGCCCAAGATGACCTTAGATTCCTGAGCCTTCTGCCTCTACATCTGGAGGACTGGAATCAAAAGTATTCTTCAAAATATTTAGAAAATACTTACAAGGGGTCCCCTGATAAAAAGAAAAATACTCATATTTAGGAACTGTAAAAGAATGTAGTCAACTAGCCTGGTGACGGTGGCACATGCCTTCAATTCTAGCACTTGGGGGACAGAGGCAGGCGGATCTGTGTGAGTTTGAGGCCAGCCTGGTCTACAGCATAGATTCCAAGACAGCTGCGACTAGACAGCTCAACAGCAACACACCTCACTGAAGTAGTAAACTCTTAAAAAGGAAGCCTTTTAGAAAATTATAGTTCAAGGCTCACGTTTAAGCATTACAAAAGCCAGCAAGACATCTTTCCACTCATTTCATATCGAACTCACGTAAACCCGAATCCAAGCGTTTCCTACACGCATAAAAAAAAAAAAAAAAAAAAAAAAAGACACGGAGTGTGTGTGGGAGACTACCTCGCCTTTGTGTACCTCAGTCTCTTCCAACCACTCGGGTAACCTAAACTGAGCACCAGACCAAACAAGAACTGAAACTTAAAGCGCCCAAGGGCAAAGATAAGTAAAAAAACAAAAGCAGAAACGCCCAGATCTGGACTCCTCCCTCTCCAGTGGAAAGGTGGACAATGGCGTCCCCTGCAAACAGTGTTTAGGGTTAGGGATCAGGTTAAGTTTCCTATTCCCGTACAGATGTGCCTGTGAGGTAAGAACCCGATCGTGCAGGGCTGGGTTTCACTACTCATACGGAGGGCCGAAGGAGGCTCCTGGAAGCCCAAACCCCATTCAGTTCCAAGGCCCGCAAGCGTCCTCAACACTCTCCCAGCTTACACAAGGGCCCGCCACGCGGCCTGGGTGCCCTAGCAAACTCGCAGGCCCCGAGAAGGCGGGGCGGCTACGCCAGCACACAAAGGCTGCGTCGCCAACAGCGAACAAAAACCTAGCTCAGGTGCTCTCCAATCAGCCCGCCTGGCCAAAAGAGTGACCTTGGTCGCCTACCTCCCCTCTCTGAACCTCAGTTTCCCTTCCTAGTTTGCAAAAGAGGCTCAACCCGCCAGGCCATGGGTGGGTGAGCGGCACCCGAAACAGACTTCCCTACTTCCGACGAGCGCGCGGAGCCGACTTCCGACACCAGCGCGCTCCCCGGGGCAGAGCAGACAGAACGGGCCCAACCCCTAGAGGCGCCGTCCCGCGACCCGCGGGCACCAACTCCGCTGCAGGCGAAGAAGCCCCTCCGCGCCCCACGCCCGCGCCGCCCTGACTTGCCGCCTCCATCCTGCGAGGCCTGGTCTTACTCGGAGCTGGTGCTCTCGGCCAGACGCCTCACCCAATGCGCTCGAGCACGGACGTACCTACTTCAGCAGCGTCTGAGGAGACCCGCTCAAGCAAGACTCCACCGCCTCTCGGAGACCCACTTCCGCTCGGCCGACACCGGCCCGCCTTTCACAGTCCCCATTGGCTTCCGCCGCCTTTACCTTCGTGCTCTGCCGGTTTAGGAGGATCGTTTGCAATTTTATTGGACAAGAAAACCATCCATTACTACTTTGAAAGGAACATTCTTCCGGCCACGCCCCCGCTTGCGTGCCGGAGCTTTCACTTCCCGCGAGAGTTCCGCCGGCCGCGCTCCTCCCGCGAGAACTCAGCAGAGTCGTTGCTGGGGTGCCTCGCGAGTCAGGCTACTGGTTGTTTATGACCGACTCTTGGCTTCTGACCCGTTTACATGTGGCCTTCCGGCCGCCGCTAGCGCTAAACTATAATCCCCATCAGTCATTCCATGCCCTTCTCAGTTTCTCCGATCGTTAATGAGGAAGTCTAGCCCCAGGTCCCAATTTTCTGGTGCTTCACATTCAACTAGGCCACGGTCCTCGCCATAAAAGCCCGGCTCTGAGTGGGCGTGTCGTTCCCCTAATTATTCTTCTCACTGGCCGTCCTCAGGAGTCCCGGGGCTTTAGCTTGAACGTCTGGGAGGCCTACTTGAAGGAGGCTTAAGAACTAGACATTTTGTGTGCCCAAACCCGGGGGTGTTGGGGCAGGAAATATGTGCATGCCAGGAAACTGCCGGCTAGCTAGCCAGTGTGTCAGGAGCAGGGTGGAGGGGTGAGGAAGCCAAGTACTTGCTGGGACTGTATTGTTGTCCTACAGAATGGCCTGAGAAACCGGCCTCAGGGAAAGGCCAAAGCCTGAAACTGGGTCTCAGGATGTCTTATGTTACAGAGTCCTTCCTACCTGAATCTGAAAACCATAATGATTTTAGGCGAGACTGCACGTTCATACCTCTTACAAAAGATCCATTTTAGCTACTTCTGTGAAAGAATGTGAGGGCTAACAGATAATACAAGAGCATGCTAGGCCCTGCTGAAGGGCAGCAAAACAGAATGGTACTAAAAAAACAATGCTGCTTTCTAGAACACTTTTTTCTGACCTAGGCTGAGGCATGGGTTTAGCAACTGGAAAATGATCCATCCATAAATGGATAAATAGTACCTAGAAAAAAAAAATAGATGTGGACCCTCAGGCTATATGAAGATTGTCCTAAATGTAGCTGAATTGCTTCTGTCAGGTAATCAATCCTGGAAGGTTGATTCACATATGACAAAGCAGGTCAAAACTGGAGCATTAATGTTTGTGTTATTACAATCTCTGACATGGAATTATAAGGGAATATCTGATAAAGTGCTCGATACAACCTGACTCCAGTGTAAAGTGTGTGTTTGGGTGTTTTGATCTTGTTGTCCAAATGTTGTAATTGGAATAAAAACTTACAAGTTTACGAGAAATATAGGCATGTGAGACCAAAACAGGAATAATATACCTTACAGATTAAGGATTCTGTTTGTAGTTAGACAGTTAATAAGTGCCTTGCTGGGCAGTGGTAGCCCACATCTTTAATGCCAGCACTCAGGAGGCAGATGCAGGCCATCTCTGTGAGTTTGAAGTCAACCTGGTCTATAGAGCTAGTTCCAGGACAGCCAAGGCTACACAGAAGAAACCCTGTCTTGAAAAACCAAAAATAGGGCTAGAGAGATGACTTAAAGGTTAAGAGCATTGGCTGTTCTTCCAAAGATCCTGAGTTCAATTCCCAGCAATCACATGATAGTTTATAACCATCTATAATTAGATCTGGTATACAAAATAGAGTCCTTGCAAGTTAAAGCTTCTATTTGTAATTAAGAAGTTCCTGCTTGTCCTGTGCAGATTAAGGTTCCTCTCTTTGTCCTGTGTCCTTGCAAATTAAGGTGGTTTTTTTTTTATCGCCCCCCCCCAAAGGTTTTTATTTAAGCATAAGTTCCTGGGCTGGAAAGATGGCTCAGAGGTTAAGAGCTCTGGCTGCTTTTCCAAAGGTCCTGAGTTCAATTCCTAGCAAGCCTGTGGTGGCTCATAACCATCTATAACCAGATCTGATGACCTCTTCTGGCCTGTGGGCACACATGCAAGCAGAATACTGTATAAATAATAATATTTTAAAAAATAAGTTCCTATTTCTTAGATCTTATGTAAACTGCTTGTGACCACATTCACCTGTTGTATATCCTTACTCTTGTTCTTTCTTTTAATGGTGTCTTCATTTTAAATGAATTTGTGTTTTTCTGGCATGTATCTGGCATGTGTGAGGGTTTTGGATACCCTGGAGCTGGAATTGCTGTGATCTGCCATGTGACTACTGAAAATTGAACCTGGGTCCTCTGGAAGAACAGCCAGTACTCTTAACCACTGAACCATCTCTCCAGCCCTCATTGTATCTAACAATGTGTAACAGCTGACTCTCTAACCTCTGTGAAGACCTTCTCAATTCTATAAAGGGGACTTGAAGAGGCCAGCAGGGCTGCTTTATCAAATCTGAGACAGCTGGCTGGCCAGTCCCAGGTGCACCCTAAAGGAAACCCCAGCACAACAGGGGTTCCCTTTGGACCCAGATTAGGCACAAACACCTGTTTTTGCAGAGATCCTATATTAAGGCACAGGGGGAAAATGTTAAAGTGTCTGTTTTCATTTTTCTAAAGATTTGTTTATACACATGGGTACACACCTGTGTAACAGAAGACTTCAGATCACATTATAGATGGTTGTGAGCCATCATGTGGTTGCTGGGAATTAAACTCAGGACCATCTGAAACAGCAGACAGTGCTCTTAACCACTGAGCCATCTCTCCAGCCCCCTGTGTTTTTGTTTTGAGACAGGGTTTCTCTTTGGAGCCTTGGCTGTCCTGGACTTGCTTTGTAGACCAGGGTGGCCCTGAATTCACATCGATCTGCTTGTCTATGCTTCCCTGAGAACTGGGATTACAGGATTACATCCGTTTTTTTGTTTGTTTGTTTTTGTTTGTTTGTTTTGTTTTGTTTTCAATGTTTCTCCCCTCTTTCTGGTTTTAAACATCAAAGCAGAGCCGGGCACAGTGGCGCATGCCTGTAATCCCAGCACTCAGGGAGGCAGACGCAGGTATATCTCAGTGAGTTCCAGGCCAGCCTGGTCTACAAAGTGAGTCCAGGACAACCAAGGCTACACAGAGAAAGCCTGTCTTGAAAAAACTAAAATAAAACAAAACATCAACTTGAAGAGCAAAACTGGCATATCAGTGCTTGCATAGGTTCACACATGGGAACCAGCTAAATATGGTTTCCTATGCCTCACACCAGCTGCTGAGTGACCTAACTACCTCTGCCCAGCTAAGAAGAGTCTGCCTACATATAGAAGACTTCTATATGTGTTTGAATGCTTGGCCCACAGGGAGTGGCACTATGAGGAAGTGCAGTCTTGTTGGAGGAAGTGTGTCACTGTGGGGGACGGTTAGGGTTGCCCAGTGTGGCACAGTCTTGCTGCCTGTGGATCCAGATGTACAAGTCTCAGCTCCTTCTCCAGCACCATGTCTGCCTACACACCACCATGCTTCCCACTATGACAATACTGGACTAAACCTCTGAAACTTTAAGACAGCCCCAATGAATGTTTTCCTTATAAGAGTTGCCATGGTCCTGGTGTCTCTCCCAACAATAAAACTGTAAGACAAATGTGAAGGCCCTGACTGGAAGGTATATCTTTTAGCTTTTACTTTTGAACAAATATCTCAACCCTCCATCCCTTAAACAGAATGTCTTTATTGTTAGTCATGAATTTACAAAAAAAGCAAGGTTCTTGCTCTGTCTGTCCCCACTGCTGCAATCTATTGGTTGTAGGAGGATCTAGGATAGACTCTCAGGGACAGCTGGAGCTCCTTCTCATGTTGTCATTTCAGTAGGGCACCCCCATCATGTTCACATGAGACCAGGCAAACTTCCAAGAAAGCAAACAGGACCTCAAGACCACTTGATGACTGACTTCTAAACTGGCACACTGCCACTTCACTTTTGCATGGTATTGGCCAAAGAAAGTTATGAGGCCAGGGGTATGTATCAGAAGATGTTCAGGGGATAAACTAGCTCTGTGTATTTTTTTTTTTTCTTAATGGGGGTAGGTGTGGCAGGAGAGGTGTGGCAGGTGCCATGGAGTATGTGTAGACATCATAGGATAACATTGTAGTATTGGTTCTCTCCTTTCACCTTAACTTGGGTTCCAGAGATTGATCTCAGGTTGTCAGATTTGTACAGCAAGAACCTTAGCCCACTGAGCCAGCCTGCCTGCCAGCTACCTCTTTTTTTTTTTGTGTGTGTGTGTGTGTGTGTGTGGTTTTTCTCCGTGTAGTCCTAGCTGTCCTGGAACTCCCTCTGGAGACCAGGCTGGCCTTGAATTCACAGAGATTTGCCTGCCTCTGCCTCCTGAGTGCTTGGATTAAGGGCACCTGCCTCCAACGCCCTGCACTCTACCACTTTGAATGCAGGTAATACTACGTAGGCAGGTAGTGCTTTCAAATGTACTATGTTGCCCATGGGGATCTCGACTCTTGATTCTGTTTCCTGCCTCTACCTCCCAAATGCTGAAATCACATGAGTAAATTACCAGGCACAGCCAAAAACAGAGGTAAGAAGATGCAAGACAACAGATATTGATATGTTAACATCTGGCCATAGTTCTACAACACACAGCATCCACTTCCACAATGTTGAGACATAGTCTCAAGCCTGCTGTCTGGCTTGGGTTTTCTGGAGCAAACACTCCCAATGCTCTTGAGTGGTCCCTGAGCAGCGGCTCAGTCCAGAAAGGCAAGACAAGGAAAGGGGACCTTGTTGACTGCCAACCAAGCACTGCTGCTGGTACCACCCAGTTTGTTGGGTATCTAGAGGCTAATCTTACAGTGAAAGGTAACTCCCCATGGCCTTGCCGCAGTGTCTGCTTCCATGCACACTTGCTCCTCTGAAGGAGCTGGACCAGCAAGAGCAGGTTCAACCTAGAACGACGACAATGGTAACCTCCCTCTTGTTGAAATGATAACTGTTAGTAGCCTGGAGACAGAGCATCCATGTCCAACACATCCTAAATCTACCCTGCCTTTGTCTTGCTTGAAATCACCAGCATTTTAAATGAAATCACCTCCATTTTAAATGAGTTTGAATCACATAAAACCTGTAAGAAATGTGATTTTTTTTTTTTTTTTTTTTTTTTTTGGAGACGGGGTTTCTCTGTGTTGCCTTGGGCGTCCTGGACTTGATTTGTAGACCAGGCTGGCCTCGAACTCACAGAGATCCATCTGCCTCTGCCTCCCGTGCTGAGAATAAAGGCATGCACCACCATGCCTAGTTTTTTTTGTTTGTTTTGATACAGGGTTTCTTTGTGTAGCCTTGGCTGTCCTGGCCTTAACTCACAGAGATCTACCTGCCTCTGCTTCCCAGAGGGCTGGGATTAAAGGTGTAAGCAGAAATGTGATTCTTATTTAAATAAAATTGAATCTGCCCCCAACTCTAACTCAACAGGCAGATGGGGATTCTTTTCTCCCCAGAGCCCCCATCTGGAGCCCCCATCCAGGGTTGTACAAGAGCCTCGGAATTCTGTTCTACAGCACTGGGGTAGGACTCTGAAACTTGAATCTGTTCCTGTCAATGCCGAGGGACTTTCTTGGTCTGAAGTACCCCGGGATAGAGCCTTACCACATGAAGGGACTATCTTCTCTGCAAGCCTAAGAAGGATGGCCAGGGGGTGGTGTCTCTCTCCTGAACATCTACCCATCAGTAGTTTCTCCTTGCTTTAGTCCCTCCCCAAGACTTGCCACCATCTTCTTCCTGTGAACCAAACATCACAATACAGCTTTATTCTTTAGGCTGAACTTCGCCAGTGGTCATTCATCCCACACATACTTGTTAGGAAAGTCCAGTTTTCCCCAGAGCAAGGCAGTGTGAAGGCCAGAAACTTAGAACACATCTGATCTGCCGTGCTACTTGCCCTGTTGAACGGCTGTCCCCAAGAGCTCCAATTCTTCTGGATTCAGGCTCTTGATGCTGGAGAGAAGGTCTTGAAAGGCACCTCCAGGTAGCTTAAGCCAGAGTCAACTCTTTAAGGACAGAGGACCTCAGCGGCACAGGAGAGGAGTGGGGTCTAGTTGCTTCGTGATGATCCACTGGGGCCTAGTTCATAGCCGGTGAGCAAGAATCTGACCTCATTTGCAATCCCACACTTCTGTGGGGTTCCCAGGCAGATCCACTGGCTCTGCGTCAAGGAGGCACCCAGTCGTCCACCTAGGGGCTCAGACAACAGGGAAAGACCGGGTTTAGCATTTAAAAACATGGGTTGCAGTCCAGAGGAAAAGTAGATGGTTGTTTAGCGTTTCTCCTGCGCCACCACATCTCGTCTTTTCCGGGGCAACCATGAAAAAAGGCGGGGAGGCAAACTGGAGCTGGGGAGTCTGGGCTGAACTCATGGCAGGGGTGCAGGAAGAGAGATGCTGTCGGAGGGGCAGGGGCGGGGCCCAAGTGGGCGGCCACACGCGGTGTTGGCGTGGGGCCCTGGCGAGTTCAAGCAGTCTTCAGGTGTTGGGTTGGCCGGCAGGTGCCGCCTGCCTCTTGCCTTGCCCGCAGTCTGCGAAGTCTGCGCTCGCGACTCTGGTCCAGCTCCAGCCAGTGCTCCATCTCGTCCTGTAGGCGGTAGATTGGGCGGTCAGACAAGGCGGCACCGAGTCCTCCACGTAGGCCCCCAGACATCGACTTTCCCACGCCCTCACAGCGCCCACCCAACCACTCGGACCCGAAAGGTTGCCCTTGCTTCCCTCTCAAGCTCACCCGCTGCTGGGCACGCACAGCCCGGGGTGGTGACACTTGTGCTCTCTGCCTACGGCGCTCAGCTGCCCTCTCCTCCATTCTGCGCCGCAGCTCCAGCACGCGCTCATCCTGAGAGGGTGTCCCCAGACTTGCGGCCTGGGCCTTCTTTTCCTCCCACCTGGGCCGCGACAGCATTGGCTTAGAAGTGGGCTGGGTGACACCCAGGAGGGTTTTCGTGGGTTCTGCCAGTATCCTCTTTTTTTTAACCCAGAGACAGGGTTTCTCTGTGTGTAACCTTGGCTGTCCTGTACTCACGTTATAGACCAGGCTGGCCTCGAACTCACAGTGATCTGCCTGCCTCTGCCTCCCTGAGTGCTGAGATTAAAGGTGTTTGCTACCACGACAGGCTCCTTTTAATCTTTTAATGGTTTAAAAAAAAAAAAAAGTTGCATTCTAACTAAGTATAGAATTGGTGTGAAAATGGAAGAACTCCTTTTGCCTCACTCCCTTTGTTCTCTCATGCCACCCTGGCCCTGGCAGCTGCCGACACAGTGCATTTCTGTACATTCCCTTCCTAATATGGGCTACTTTTCCCGTCCAGTTGCAGGTCTCGCAGGCTGACGCTTTGATTAAAGTGGATGGCACAGCCTGGGGCATGAACACATGCTCTCCTTGCTTTTCAGCTCTTGCCCAACTGCTCTGACCCTGTTTCCCTACAGAAGTTCTCCCACTTTAAATTCCTGTGGTGGGGCTGGCTGCACAAGTGGGGAGGGATCCAAGACTTTCGTTAGCCGGAGTTGACTCTTGACAGGCACTCCAACACCGACTAGTTTTCTGGGCTCTGCCAGGGCGAGGCCAGCAGCTGGGAAGTGGTGGCTTTCCTGAGACATGTGTCCTTGTGGAATTGTGGCCGGCTAGTCCTTTCTGAGCCGGCTGTGGTGGCATTGCTTCTTTTGAATTGGAGTTAGGGCAGCAGTTGCTCGAGGGACCAAGAGTGATGCATTCTCTTCCCCTGGCAATGAGTTAGGGCCCTTCCTCTGGCCACGGAGGGAGCACAGTCTGCTCTGCTCCACTGGAGCAGTTGCGACCATGTGATCAACATGGCTGACGTTGGACCCTGGCCTAACGATGTTTTCAAACAAATAAAAAGTGTGCATAGGTACACATAACTCTATGTAATACAAGAGTGGTTTAAAAAGAAAAAAAATAACAGACGGTATGTTAAAACCAGTCTTGGGAAACTTGGAGAAGTGTGAATGTAGACGGGTATTTGGTATTGAGAATTTTTGGTTACTTTTGCTAGTTATGCCATGATGCTGTGGCTCTTTTGTTTTTAGAAAATACACTCGACAGTGCTCCAGAGTGAAGTATGTGGTACCTGCAGCCATTTCTATGGTTACCTATTTCTAAATGTTTTGAAGGAACCATCTCTGTCTTTGAGAAACAGCTAGGTGAAGCATATACTGCACAAAGGTCGTGGCTGAGATGCTGATGCATCGCATAGTGTAGAGGAATGTTAACTCAGAACATGGCTGCTCTGCCAAGAGATCACATCCAGAGACCTAGGTCTGTGTGATCCGACTAGAATACAGACATGCCTTTAATCCCAGGAGGAAGAGGCAAGCAGATGTCTTCCTGGTATACAGCAAGTTCCAGGCAAAGAAAAAGCTTAGGTCCAGGCGTGGTGGTACATGTCTTTAATCCCAAACAGTGAAAGTAAAGTTAGTTTGTAGAACTCAGGTTTGAAAGTCATGTCTAATTGAGTGGCAGAATAAGTGATGAATCAGAGAAAGATTTGACAGACTAGGATACGCCCCACTCTCATGAAAAATGAGAGGAAAGGGACGCTAATTTAGGGAGAAGCACGGAGAATGAGTTAGAGAGAGAAGAGGCAGTTTTACTGGGAGGGTTTTACAGACAGAGGCTGAAGAGAAAACAAGCTAGACACAGGTGAAGACAGAACAAGCCATAGAATAAGAAGGAGCCAGAAGATTAGAACAGATTGCTGGAGTTTGAGGCCAAGCAATTCAGAGGCCAAGAGGAAAGCCAGATTGAATAAATCAGATGGAAGAAGAGGGTAAGACAAAACAGCTGCATTGAACCAACCAGTAAGAGCTCAGAAAGAATAGGAAAGGGTGAGCTTATTCAGTAGTAAGTCTCAGAGGCTGAAAACATTCTAGGTCGAGATAAGGTTGTATGGAGGCAAGAGGCTTCCAGGACTAGACCTAGGTTAGCAGACAGAGGCCACAAGCTTCAAAGATAACAGTTACATCAGGTGAATAAAAGTTACTTCAACAGCATAAGTTATGTGTCACAGGCATTAAAGCCATTGCCACAGAACTGATTAATCCCCCCATAAGATAAAAGTGGTCAGAATCACTGTGAAGGATTGTCTGGCAGGGGCTGGTGGTTGTGGCAGGGGTACCCACAGAGGAAGGTGTATAGCAGGCTTGCTGTTCCGTTGCTCCTTCAACACATGGAATTGCCCTCCCCGGGACCATGGTACCCACCTCAAGGCTGCAGTTCTACCCATGGCTGCGCGGCACAGTGAGATCTGCTCCACTGTGTTCTGTAGCTTTTTATTCCGGGCTCGCTTGTCCTGGATAATATGATCCCGCTTCTCCTCCTGGTCTCGTTTCTGGGTCTCTTTGAGCAGGCCCAGCCGTTCTCTAAGCTCCACAACAGACATCTCGCCTTCCAGACCGTATCCCGGAATCTTCCAAGTAACAGGAGAGAACTCAGGCTGGCGGCTGTACAAGCCAGTCGCCCCTCCACCAAGAAGACCTTTCCTCTGCTTCAGTCTTCCTGTGTAGCCCCCTCAGCAGCTCCAGCCCAGAGCCCCACAGTAGGGCTGGACTTCTCAGAGGGAGACATCTCGCCCCTGGGGTCTACGTGAGACCCAGCAGTCAGCTGCCAAAACCTCCCAGACCTGCCCCCTCGCTCCCGTGAGCCTGGTTCTTCTCTGCTCTCTCCAGGCTGCTGCCTTTCACCTACTCACTTAGCCCTCGGCTTTCTCTGGCTCAGGACTTCTGTACACTTGGGTGCCCCCTACTCTCCTTCCCACCTTGGGTCTGGAGAGTCCAGGGACCTCACCCCTCAACATGCAGCTCCCCAAATGGCTCCCTCCATGCAGTTTAGCTCTCTCCCCTTCAGAGATCCATCTCTGATGGGTAGCTCTTTCCTCCAAATAAAAACATTCCATCCTCCAGGTAAGAGGGAGGCTCCTACAACTCAGGAAGCAAAGGAAACTTACAAGGCCCAGGAAGCTTAGGAAATTACAGGATTCACCAAGCCTCGGAAGCCATGGTTGTATAACAGTGACAGTTGCTGGAAAGATAAAACTCTCGGGCAAGTGTTGTATGGCAATTTCGTCCAAAGGAAGCCAACCAGTCCAGGAGGTATACGTGGGGTAAGGCTCAGGAGACTCAAGGTCCTCTCCCTGCTTTATAAAACGAGTAAACAAGTACCAGAGAGGAGACTGACCAGTATACCTGTCAGAGAAGATTCTAGGCCTGTCAAGTTCCCTACAAATTGTGCAGAGAGCTACTGGGATACAGCTTTCATGAGCTGTCATCTGTGTTGAGGTAGGCTTTTCAGCGACACAATTGCTTCTGAGCTATCCTGGAGCCTGTAAGTAACCTCTTGTCATACTGTTGTTAGGAGCCCCAGTAAAAATCCATTGGTTCACCAGGTTGGGATTCGGTGTCAGCTGTGACCTTGGTCTGGCAGGGGTTCCCTTTCTGTGGTAAGTAGATGTGTGTTGTATTTCCTCAGGAAAAAGGCTCTCAAGAGCAGGCTGAGCTGCCTGCAGATTGTTCAGGGAGCTCCTGAGGTATAGTTTTTTCTGGTTGTCCCTTGCACTGGTAAGCTTATCTTTGAGTCCTCTATGCCTCCAAAATTAACCCTCCCCCATGCTCCTCTATGTAGCCTCAATAAACTCACTGGGTCACTGGTTTAGAGTACGGTGGAATTTGTTTCTTTGGTCTGTGGTTGGTACCATATCAAGGTTAGTGGAGAGATCATAGGAGAAACTCACTGTCTGTCTTGTAGTACATACTATAAGCTGAATTCACCCATAGCTGAATTCAATTACCACATGTGGTACCCAGGTAACTAGGGGATTGTCGGTAGGATAAGACCCACCTTTGGCCTTGATGGGAATTCTGTACATGCTTTTTACACAAGGAGGTACCCTGAAGTTGAAGCCTCCAAGGGCCACAGTTTCACCTGGGTAAGGTCCACTAGCTTCTCTTTGCGTGTGGGTTGTGTCTCCATCGCACGCAGCTGGGCGATGAGCTCACAGCGCTGCTTCTGCTCCTCTTTGGCTGCCTCTGTGCTACGCTGTCGCAACGCCCGGCTCTCCTCTATCACCTCCTGAACTTGGGAACAAAGTGGGGTGCTGATGAGGACAGTGGATGATCTGGCAGACACTGGACAGGGGCTGTATCTCCCAGGAGTGTCTTCTTCAGTGCCCCTGTTCAATCCTAGCCCACCCTCCCAGGGGCACCACCCCTCAATGACCAAAGTAGGTTGTTTGGTAATTGAGAGGGACACAAGGGAATGGGGCAGGCCTCATGATGCCTGACTCCCTGCAGTACCTATCTGCTGCCGGCCTTTCACAAGCTTCATCTGGGCCACCTTGACATTCTTCTGGGTCTCTATGACCTGCTCCACCAGCTCTTTCACGAACTTCTCCTGTTGCTGGCGCCGCTCAGCACACTGCAGCATTAACTCAGCTGTCTGCTCAGAGGACCCAAAACGGTGAGAACTGGATTGGGCTGGGTCCTCCATTTAATCCTGTCCTAAACTACATCAGAAGTTTGGGGGACACCCAGCCAGGCCTGCCCTGAGGTCATCCCAGAGCCACTAGCTCCTGGAGGGTCCAGTCCCTTTGAAGCTGGGCCTCTTGGGGAAGTTCCACCTCGTGTCCTTCTTCCTTCTTTCCAGGGTCGTTCTGAGGCTGTTTCTAGTATTTTGTTGTAGTGGTTCTAGAACCTGATAGAGATGCTCAATGTGGGGGAACCTAGGAGGGGGGTCTGGTAAGAAGCACATGGGTTTGATCTCCAGAACCAAAAGAAGTGGTGTGTGTGTGGGGCGGGGGATTGTTTTCTTTTGAGACAGAGTCTCATGTAGACTGGATTGGCCTGGAGCTTGCCTTGGTCCTTCAAAGGATGACCCTGAACTCCTGAGCTTCCTAGTTCTACACAGGAGTGCTGGAATTATAGGCATGTCCCACCACTGCCTAGCTGGACATCCATTTATTTATTATTTATTTATATAATATTATGCCTGCAGGCCAGAAGAGGGTATCATATTTCATTATAGATGGTTATGAACCACTATGTAATTGCTGGGACTTGAACGCAGGACCTTTGGAAGAACAGCCAGTGTTCTTAACCTCTGAGCCATCTCTCCAGCCCTGAACATTTATTTTTTTATCCTGAAAATTGAAACTTAGGGTTTTCTCATGCCCTCTCATTGATTTATATACCCTCTGCCTCACTTTTGAAATACCATATTAAGTTGTAGAAATGCTTATGTGGAAATATGAGGTTTAAGAAAGTGGCTTTCTAGCATCGATGTAGTGGCATACACCTTTAATCCCAGTACTCAGGAGGCAGAAGCAGGTAGATCTCTAAATTAAAGGCCAGAGTGGTCTACAGAGTGAGATTCGGAACAGCCAGTACTACACAGAGAAATCTCATCTCAAAAACAAAAACAAAAAAACACCAAACCTAACAACAAAAACCTAACAACAACAAAACCAAAGCATACAAAAAGAAAGTGGCTATCAGGATATATAGAGCCATTTTGTTAATTTTGAGACATGGTCTCACTGTGTGCCTTGGTTGGCCTCAAACTCTAACTCAGCCTCTCAAGTGCTGAGTGACATGCATGTATCGGCTACCATGCCTGTCTCAAGTAAGCAAAAAAAAAAAAAAAAAAAAAAAAAAAAAAAAGATGCCTGTTTCTGCATTTCGGACCTTTTCCCAAAACACTGTTACAAGGATCCCAGGCCTGGCTACATCATCTGGAATCAAAAGATAAGAGAGCCTGGCCATTGGCTGAGAGCTTCATGCTAGGAGTAAGGAAAAGCCTATGGGCAGGCAGCAATTCTTAGCACAGAGAATCTGAAAGATGATACAGCTCCATGGAAAAGGCACCAACTTGGGAATAAGCCATGCAAATAAGAACTTAGAGGTTGATTTTGCTAAGTTCTCTGACTTCACAGGGGCCTGATAGGGAACTAAAAGCAGGAAAAGCCATGGCAACTTTGCCTTCATTTGTGTCTGTCTTCTTTACCTTCTAATTCTGGGTCCCATTCTTGCTCCAGTTGGTATCTAGACACATTAATCTTTTAAGGCTGTTAATTGGCCCCAAACCCCCAATGATAGAAATATGAACAGCAATGGCTTTTGGATTTCCAGGGACATCATAATTAACAACCTTCCAACTATCAGCTTTTGTTTGTTTGTTTGTTTTTAGTTTATTTTTTCATGTGCATGGGTGTTTTGCCAGCATGTAAACCACAGGCATGCAATGTCCAAGGAAGCCAAAAAAGGTTGTCAGATCCCATGGGACCAGAGTTACAGGTGGTTGTAATCCACTATGTGGTCCTAGAAATGAAACATGGGTCCACTGGAAGAGCAGCCAGTGTTCTTAACCACTGAGCCATCTCTCCAGGACCAACTACCATCTTTTACGACGTGTAGACCACTGGCACAGCAACCTAGAAGCTTCTCATTGTTCTAAACCTGAGATCAACTCCATCTTGCCTACATTCACCTTGGATTCCAGAACAACAGGTCTGATGTCTAAATAGTTTGTTGCAGCTCTCCAAGTCAGGCCTGCCCTGGCCTGGCCTGGGACTCTAATTTAAACAGATACATAGATTTCCCAACATCTGGGCCTCCCTAAGATTCAGTTTCATTTAACTTTTTTCTTTTAAGAAAAGAGTTGGTTCGTTTAATTGTTTCTGTCGGTATGCTACTTCCTCAGTTGTGCCGGACACAGTGAACAGCATGGCAAGGGCTCAAGAGAGGGGGTCACCATCAGTGACATCAGCACACTCTTAGGGGTCATCAAAGAAAAGGGACTGAGTGAAGGAAGAAGTGAGGGTGGCAGGTGGGCACAGGGGTTTGGTGAGACATATTTCTGTGCCAGATCCACAGAAAGTCTGAAATCCCCAGGGAAGTGAGTGGCAGAGCAGCCAGCTGGCTGAGTCTAGGGGCAGACACCCGGCTGTCTCCTCTGGTGGAAGTCTCTGCCTGGTTTTGTTGAGGGGCAAGAGGCAGTGAACGCATCGTTGGTCCAGCTCTTGGATTCAGCCACAGATCTCCTCCCCACAACAGAACATCCAAATAAGGACTGTTCTTCAAGACGGCACTAAGCAGAAGCTCTGACTTAACCTGCATGGGAGAACTTCCAAACTAACAGAGCTGGGGTGCAGCTCAGTGAGAAAGTCCTTGTCTGGCATGTGGGAGGCTTAATTCCCTACACTGAAGGAAAAAAACAAAACCAAAAACACAGAACATGCTAGATGGCCTTTGTGTGATTGGAGCCAAGTGGAAAAGCCTGGCAAAAGCTGCCAAACTACATCAGACTGAATAAAGACTGGTAAAAATGTTCCAAAGATTGGTCCCTATAGCAACCAGCATGTGAAATGTTTCTCACTAGTGGATTTAGTGTTGAGACTGGTACAGCTACCCTGCATTGGTCCTGCTGTGGTGAGGGATTAAACAGTGAGTTTTATTCAGTATAGCTTATTGCATGGTTTATCAAATTATTTTAAAAGGGGGATAAATTTAGTTAAGAAAATATAACCAGGATCAAGTTAGTGTTAAAACTAAATTAAAAATACCACCGTTGCTGGGGATATAGCTTAGTGCAGAGCACGCACCTATCATGTTCAGGGGCCCAGATTCAAATACCAGTATGGACAAATCTATCCATCCACTCACATTAAAAACTAACATTAAAAAAAAAAATCATTGTTTTCAGGCTGTGGTGACATCTGGGAGGCAGAGGCAGGTGGATCTCTGAGTTTGAGGCCAGCCTGGTCTATGGATCCAGTTCTAGGATGGCCAAGGCTACACAGAGAAACCCTGTCTCCAAAGACAAACAAACAAACAAAGACCATTGCTACACCCATGATTTTAAATACATCTTTCCCACACTTGTTGACAGAGTTCCTACAATATATTGGTCACTGTGGATGAAACTAGAGATAGAACTCAATATTGGCCCCATGGTAAGGCATAGGGGCTTGTTAGAGAATAGTGAGGTCATATTTTAAAGTCAGTATTTCCCTGTGTCACCCAGGCTGCCCTCAAAGTCCCAACCTTCTTGCCTCGGCCTTCTGTGAGATAAGATTGCAGGTATGTATTGCTACACCTAGCTAATAACTGTATTAAGCACAGAAATCCAAGGGGGGGGGGCACAAACATCTTATCTCTCAATATAAAAGAGGCTTCTGGGAGCTGGAGAGATGGCTCAGGGGTTAAGAACACTTGGCTACTCTTTCAGAGGACCCATGTTTCATTTCCAGTACCACATGGCAGCTCACAATTTTCTGTAACTTCAGTTCCAGGGGATCTGACACCCTCACACAGACATACACGTAGGTAAAACACCAATGCACATAAAATAAAATAAATAAATAATCAAAAAGAAAAAAAGCTGGACAGTGGTGGCTCAGGCCTGTAATCCCAGCACTTGGTGAAGCAGAGGGAGGTGGAGCTCTGTGAGTTCGAGGACAGCCTGGTCTACAAAGCAAGTCCAGGACAGCCAGAGCTACACAGAGATGCTGGGACTGTAAAAAAGCATCACTACACTTGTGCACAAGAAAAACTAAACTCAATTTTATTTTCAAATATTCAGTATCATCTAATGTGACTATCATTAGGCAAACATTTTAGCTATAGGAATGAATGTATGTGTTGGGCATGCTCAGAACTAACAGCAAGACCCCTGGGCATGCATAGTTTGGCCAGCAGAACATTCACACACAGACACTGAAGGACACGGTTCTGGGACTGGGATGCCAGGCTCTTGTGGCCTGACCGTGAAGGTAGTTCTGTTGGCAGTCTCCTCCTTGGGTTCTACCTGTGGCTGCTTACTGACAAAACTTTTGGATGTCAGGAGAGACCTTGTTAGATTGTAACCAGGCCTGGAGAGGCTGTGAGAGCTTCCTGTATGTGGCCAGGAAGACACAGAGGCAGCAGCCACTTCTGACTCTGCGAAGGAAGAGCTAAATGGAAATTTTAGCATGGAAAAACAAATTCTCAGTAGTGTTTCCAATTTGTACTTGGTGGTTTTGTTTTGGGAAGTTTTGGAGTATTTAAGACTGTGGTCTAGGTAGCAGAGAAGTGAATCACCGTAGGCAAGCCCCAAGGATGATAGCCAATTGGTCTGGCCCAAGCTTTCTGCTCCCCTAGCTAAGCTCATGCTGCTATGGATGGGGCTGGTGTGTACTGTATGTAGCCTCTGAACCGGAAGCCAGAACAAATCCTTCCTCCATTAAGGCCCTCCCATCTGGTGTTTGGTGACAGCAATGAAAGTAGTAATGAATGCCGCTGAATTCAATAGCAGAGTGGAGGGCTGAGGAAAATGGAAAACAGGGGTTTGTTCAGTTTGAGCCACAGAGAGCAAACAGAATGAAAAACTTGCAGAGAGCTATAACGAACGAAAATCCTAACATTTGTGTCATTGGAGTCCCAGGAGAGAATAAGCAGGACAGATCTAAGAGAAAGTGGCTAAGATTGCTCAAACATGCCAAGAGAAATCATAATCTGAAAACCAAAGACAAAGAAAGTATCTTTGTGTCCAGAGGAGGACTGATGCTTGGCCTATGGCAAAAGAGCTGAATGACCCCAGAACCCAGAGGAAGTTGAAAAATGTTTTTCGAGTATTAAAAAAAAAGTCAGCCCAGTTGTACCCAGGAAAACAAAATTAAAACTTTGATATCAGCCAAGTGCAGTGGTGCATGCCTTTAATCCCAGCACTTGGGAGGCAGAGGCAGGCAAATCTCTGTGGGTTCGAGGCCAGCCTGGTCTACAAAGCGAGTCCAGAACAGCCAAGGTGACACAGAAAAACCCTGTCTTGAATAATCAAATAATAAACAAAATAAAAAAATAAAGGTGGAGGGCCCATAAAATGGCATTGTAGGCAAAGGCATTTGCATCTTTTTTTTTTTGTTTTGTTTTTGTTTTTGTTTTTCCAGATAGGGTTTCTCTATGTAGTCTTGGCTGTCCTGGACTCACTCTGTAGACCAGGCTGGCCACAAACTCATAGCCACCCACCTGCCTCTGCCTCTCTGAGGGCTGGGATTACAGGCGCATGCCACCACACCCGCCAGCTTTGGCATTTGTATTTTAAGCATAGCTACCTAAGATTGATTTGGGGACTATATAAAGGTTTATGGAGAGAATGGACTCTACAAACATGTCTTCTGACCTTCACATGCATGCTGGGGCACATGCCCTTGCTCAAAATAACTATAGAGAAGTGAAAATTAAAAAAAAAAAGTGATTGAGGAAAGATACTCAATGTTGACCTCTGATCTCCACATACATATATACACGCTGGCAGCTGCATACACAGGCACATAAGCTCATATTAACAAGTACATACATCACACACACACACACACACACACACACACACACACACACACACACAACCAAATAATGCAGAAAGCTCCACCAAAATAATTATGTTATTTTTGGGGGCACATACTAATTAGTAGATAGATTGGAAAACTAGATTAAAAACACAAAACCGGGGGCAGTGGCACTTACCTGTAATCTGAGCACTCAGGGAGGCAGAGGCAGGTGGATCTCTGAGAGTTTGAGGCCAGTCTGGTCTACAAAGTGAGTCCAGGACAGCCAGAGCTACACAGAGAAACCTTGTTCCAAAAACCAAAAAAGAATATACAAGAAACTCAATCTAAATACACAATAGGAAAGCTAAAAGGCAAATATGCCTCATGCAAATATAACCAAAGGAAAGATGGACTTATTATCAGGTAAAGTAGATGACAGAGCAAAGAAAATTACCAGTGACAAAGATACAACATGACAGGGGCTGGAGAGATGGCTCAGAGTGAAGAGCACTGACCTCTTTCAGAGGTCCTGAGTTCAATTCCCAGCTACCACATGGTGGCTCAGAACCATTTATAATGAGATCTGGTGCCCTCTTTTGTTGTGCAGGTATACATGCAGGCAGAACACTGTATAAACACATAATAAATAAATATATCTTTTTTAAAAAAGGATACATGACATAGTACTAAAAGACTCAACTCTGCAGAAAATATAGAAGCTCCCAATGTGCATATACCAAGGAAAGAGCTGCAGAGTATGTGAAGCAAAACCAAAATAGAATAGAAAGAAGAAAAGGAGAATTTCACAGTTATATTTGTAGACTTCAAGGACCGTCAACAATCAATGCATTGACCAACTCGACAGAAAATTAGCAAATAAACAGAACTATTTTAGTGTTACTCAGCAAGAAGGCATGGACTTTGTAGAACCCACCAAGACCCCACATTCTTCTTGAGTGCCCACGATATAGAGAACACACAACAAGACAACATCACAGATAAAAAAAAAAATAGCTCAACAAAGGGCATGGTGCCAAGAAGCCTGGCAGTGCCAGCACTCAGGAGGTAAAGCGGATCACAGGTTTGAGGCCAGCTTGGCTTACATGGCAAGATGCTGATTCAAAACAAAAATCAAGCAAATGAGCAAATCACAGCAAGATACAAACAAGAGACACAGTACATTCACCGACCACAGCAGATTCCAACTAGAAAGTGTTAACGGATTATGGGGACATTTACAAATGCTGGGAAATCAGAAAACACACTTGTAAAAAAAAAATTCATGGGGCAAAGAGGAACTCTCAGGGGAAATAGGGAAAATATACACCGACCTTCTATTTGAAATGGAATACAACATGTCAGGACTTGGGGTACACAGATAAAGCAATGAAGAAGAGAAAAGGTTAAACACTAAGTCTTTATAGCCGAAAAGCAGGGCTGTCTCATGAGCAACCTTTGTTCCCATCCCAAGAAGTGGAAAAACAAGAGCATTGCAGTGACAGTCCTGGAATTTTGGTTTTTAAAAAAAACACAAGAAATATTATAAGAATATGGTTTCATTTTAATCCCAGGTCTGGAGATAGGGGGCTGCTTCAGACTGCCTGCAGCAGCAGCTATCATTTGCCTCGTGCCCTAGCAGAGGTGAGGTTTTGCCAGCTGCAGATAGCTTCTGTGATTGTGTGACATTTGGATTTCTGGGAACTTTTCAGAGGGTATGTAAATGCTAGAGCCCCAATACGTGGGGTTGGTGATCGGTGGTCTTTCAGGGGGGTTGGTTGTGGTTTGCTAGCAGTCTTGCTCAAAGAAAAACAAAAGGAAAGAAATTCAGTCATCTATATCTCTCTCCTCTCTATCCTATCTCCCCTTCATGCCCTAATCTCAGTGGGACACATCCAAGGAGAGACAAAGCTGAAACCCTTGACCTTGGGTAGCCCCTTGGCATGAGCAGAAGTACCCTTCAGCCCAGTTAACTCGAAACTCTTATGGACCCCTGGCTGTTGAGGTAGGGATATAGAAACCATGTTTCCCCGTAGGTCTTGGTAGGAGATGACCTGGGGTCATCAGCAGCCTGCTGCTGCCAGGCTGTAGCCAGCCATAGCATAGGCACATGATTTCTCTGTTGGCCATAGCTCGTGACTCTCAGAAGTCACAATATAGCCCTGGCCACTGCTACACAGTGTACATCACCTCTTCCTTCTTCTGGTCAGCCTTCTGCTTGTTTTCCTGCATGAGGTTACGACGAGCCAAGATGGCCTCCTCATGGCTCAGCTTCCCCTGCAGCCTCCGGCACTCGCTTGCAGCCAGCTGTTCCTCCAGGTCCTTTGCCTGCATCTTCTTCTGCCACTCGAGGAATTCAGAGAAGTCCCCAGCCCCGTCCACAAGCTTATCAACTCTGGGGAAGAGAGACAGAGGTGCAGCTAGGTTTCCTCATGTGGTCAGGACCACTAGGAGGCCATAGGTCCTCTCAGGCATGGACTGCCTCAAAGAACATTCAGCCATACCACTCACTCCCAACCACTACCTACCTGCTTACATCTGTCTGTCTCTTCTGTGTACCTACTCACCCACCAGTCACCTCCTTAACCTCCCCTCCACCCATTTCTCTGTCTATTCTTTCTCTGTCCCTGTCTGTCCACTTACCAACCCTGTCCACACATGCTTGTTCCTGTACTCATCTCTCCAGTCAGCCACCTGAGCTCCCTCCTAACAGCCCAACTTGTAGACATGAAAGGAAACTCATGGGTAGGGCCCAAGGAGCAAGTGACCCTGAGGGTGGTCAAAGGGAGGGGACCAGGGGTTGCCAAGTCTTTTCCTGCCCTGGTCTGCTCCTCACTCACAGAGCTGGGATTTGTGGCCACGAGCCTGCTTGCCTTTCTTCCACCATAGCAGGACCAGAGTCTGGTCAGGACACTGTGAAATACATTTGGTTTTCATCCCCATTTCTTGCCACATAACTGGATGCCTAAAATACTTGAGAATATCACAGTGTCTTTTTCTATGAAAATAAGATAAGTGAGGATTATTGGTCTCTGGGCACCTTCAGCAATGGGGACTGGTCACCAGAAAGACCAAGGCAGGAGCAGAGTTTGGAAATTTCAGCTTCACCATCACATTGCTGGAGGGAAGCTGGACAGGAAGGGAGGGGATTTCACACATCAGGGATTTCTTTAATCATCCACGTGTCAAGTCTTTATACAACACACAGGTCAGGGTTCACATGAGTTTCTGGACAATCAGAGCAGGTGCAAGATCCTGGAGGCTGATGATCTGAATGGGGAGTGAGGCTGAGACCCAACTCTTCCTCTCTGTCCTGTGCATTTTGTTTTGTTTTGAGACAGGATTCCTCTGTGTAACCTTAGCTGTCCTGGACTCCCTTTGTAGACTAGGCTAGCCTTGAACTCACAGAAATCTGCCTGCCTCTGCCTCCCCAAGTGCTGGGGTTATAGGTATGTACCACTGTGCTTGGCTCTTAGTCACACTTTTTACAATGAATTGGTATATGAAAATAAGCCTGTCCCCAAGTTCCCTGAGCTTCTGTATCCAGTTTAATCAAGTGGAGAAGGAATACAAGAGAGAGGGTTTAGCTTTTAAGAGCACTTGCTGTCCTATCAGAAGGAGTGAAGTTCACATGCCAGCAATCACAAAGGGCAGCTCACACTTATTAACTCTAACTCCAAGGAATCTGATGCCATCTTCTGGTCTCCTCAAGCATCTGCACACACATGCCCATACAATCACAGAGATGCACACATAAATGACAAATAAATAAATAAATAAATAAATAAATAAATAAATAAATAAATAAAGTAAGTCTTAAAAAAACAACAAAGGGGTCATGAAACCCCAAACTGTATGTGGTTGCTCAGAAACACAGTGAAAACCACCTGGGGATGTTGATTAGTGTTTGGGTGCTTGCCTAGCATGTGCAAGGCCCTGGATTTGATCCTCAGTATTTCAAGAACAAAATAAAACAACAACAATAATAAAACTATGTGAGGATTCCAATCAGCATCTTGGGGTGGACAGTCTTGAGGACAGAGCCCTCGCCCTGTGGCATTTAATATTGCCTCAGGTAGAAGGTGCCACAGCAGAAATGAATTAGAGGATACCCAGCTATTTCCATGGCTGAAGCATGCTTGCTGGCTGCTGAAGTGAAATCTTACACCCTGGCTTGAGGAAGGGTGTTGCTGATGGAAGGCATGGGATAAACAGTAGGGCTGGGTTGCGCATTCACTCACTCTGGGAGATTTGGAGTTCTTTGTTCTGCATGAATGAGGATGGACCAAGGGAGAGCCACTTGGCAGTCAGGAACTGCTTGCTGCCTGTGGACTATACCAGCATGCTTTCTGATTCCCAGATCCCACGGAAAGACTTGGGTGTTAGTAGTGAGGCGTGGCCCAGGTAGGTGAAGGAATGAAGCGATGTGTTTCAGACGTTCAATACTGTTTCACTATCAGGAGAGGCTCAGAACAAGAAATAGTGCTGACCTACCCCATTTACACCTCACCCTGGAGGAAAGGGGCTGTGTGAGCCGAGCCACTCCCACTTTTAGAACTGACCTAACAGAAAGCTCTGAGAGACTTTCGTGACTGAACCAAAGAACAGTTCTAACAGGGCAACTGTTATAGGCAACATTGTCTGGGCTGCATATCTTTTTCCTGTAGAGGATTAATGTTCAAAGATGGGACATGGACCATGGAGCTGTCAGATATGGATTTGATCCTTGGCTGCCAACTGGCCACCCCTAGGTAGCCTTGGGTAGGATGGATCACCAGAAAGACCAAGACAAAACCAGGATCAGAGTGCTGGGATCTGGGGGGACAGGCAGAGAACTGACAGTTAAGCTGATTCCCCTTGACCAACATTGCAATCAGCCACATCTACCTCTGAGGTCTCCACAAAATGTAAATGCCAAGATTCGTGTGAGCTCTTGGACCGCTCATCAGCTAAAAGGTCTTAGAGGGCGGTGCACCTTGGTAAGTAAGTAGGGAGGCACCACTGGCTTTCCTATAGGCTCTATGCATCTCTCTGTCAGTATCAGTCATAACACCTTTTACAATAAACTGGCAAACGTCCATAAACCTGATCCTGAGTGAACTCTCCATCCTCTCGCCTCGGCCTTCAGAGAGCTCAGACTAATAGGTGAACCATCAGCTGGATGGTAGCGGTATGCACCTTTAATCCCAGCAGAGGCAGGTGCATCTCTGAGTTCCTGGCCCAGCGTGGTCTACAGAGTGAGTGCCAGGACAGAAAGGGATACACAGAGAGACCTTGTCTGGAAAAAAAAAAAAAAAAAACACCAACCAATCAAACAAACAAACAAAAAGTGAACCACCATGCCCTGCCCTGGCCTTGCTTGCATTTTCCTTAACATCTTCAGAGCCTCCTCTCTCCTCTTTGTTGGGCTGCCTGATGCCAAGTTCTTACTCTGGGCTTTTCTCTTGAGGGTAACACCCCTGAGGGTGGAAGGGAAAGAATTAGATAACTCCATCTGCCCCTCACCTCTCCAGCTCCTTCTCCACCTGCCGCTGGTACAAGGCCCCTTCTCGAAGGATGGTGGCTGTGTTCAGCTTGACCGGGACATTGTTAGGCTGTGGCAGAGGGGAGAAATGGAAGGTAGGTGTCTCAGAAGCAAGCGTCCTGCTATCAGCTATCAAGCCCTTCCAACTGGTCCCCTGACTTAGACACTTCTCTCTGCTTCATGGGTGAAGCTGCCTATGGGGCCCCTGGTCCCTGAAGCTCCTCCTCTCAGAGCCCACTCAGGGTAAGGCAGACAGGCAAGGAAGTCCCAAGAAGAGGCCTGATAGGCTAGGAGGCCCTCACCTTGTAGAAGGTCAACTTTGGAGTCCTGCGTATGCGGGGGGCAGATTGATGTTGCTGCTTCTTCTTGGAGTCCTGCAAATCAGGCAGAGGCAATCTGGCATCTGGGCCTGCCCAGCACTCCTGGAAAGGTCACCCACTCTCCTATGTCCCCACTCTAGCTGCCCATCTACCTGTGCCTACTGTGGCCCCCTCAGGACGACGTTCTCTCTTCCATTGCCCTGGAAGCCCTGCTGGGGTGCTGAACCTCCTGAGCAGTAACAAAAGCAAAGCGTCTTCTAGACCTAGGGGCAGCAGTCCCTACATAGGTTGGCTAGCTTCCTCAGGATTCAGTATCCTTCTCTTTGGTTATCCCCCAGGGCTAGGTTCTCACTGGCCTTATTCCCTTTTCTTGGGCTGAATGTCTCCTGCTGTCCTTTGATGAAAGTTGGGGAGACCTTAGGTCCCAGCATGGAGGAACAGTCTGTAAAGGCAGCCATCACAACACCAAGCATGCTGCCGACTGGGGTACATAGCCCTGGACTACCAGCTGATAGAGCCTGTGCCAGTTAGCTGGCCCAGACGATCCTGCTCCTGAGGGAGCTTCTCTGAGGACAGAACTTCTTCGTATTGGCCCCTAGTCACCCTTGTCTCTTATTTGATTGTGGGTTTGTTTTTGTTTTTAAAGATTTATTTATTATGTATACAGAGTTCTGCCTGCATGTACACCTGACAGAAGAGGGCACCAGATCTCATTATGGATGGTTGTGAGCCACCATGTGGTTGCTGGGAATTGAACTCAGGACCTTTGGAAGAGCAGTCAGTGCTCTTAACCTCTGAGCCATCTCTCCAGCCCAGTTTGATTGTTGATGGTTATTCAAAACACAGTTTCTCTATGCAGTTCTGGCTGTCCTGGAACTCGCTCTGTAGACCAGGTTGGCCTTGAACTCACAGAGATCCGCCTGCCTCTGCCTCCCAAGTGCTGGGATTAAAGATGTGCGCCACCACCTCCCTTTTTAAGACAGGTGTAGTGGGAGTTTTGGTGTCTTTAAAAACTCATATGTTATGTAAGCATGGTTTTGTTTTAATCCTAGGTGGCGCTGTCCTCAGCAGCAGACTATTTGCCTTGTGCAGGCTCGGAGAGGAGTGTTATCTTTGCCAGCTGCACATAGTTTAATTCTGAGGAGTCTGGAGAGGGAATAAATGCCAGAGCCTGGAGAGAGAAGGGGGCCTCTGAGAAAAAAAAGAATATTGGTGCTCCTCTTGCTGCTCCTGGTTGCTGTTGTTACAGTGTGATGAGAAGTTGGAGATATCCTGAAGGAAAGACTGCTCCAAGGAACCCAATGACCCTAATCAACAGGAAGTAGCTAAAGAGAACTACACGCCCTCTCCCCACTAGCCTTCTTCCTCTCCTACCTGGTGTTGGGGAGGAGCAGGGAGAAAGAGATAGAAGAAACCCCAATAAAATAAAATAGATTTTAAGAACGGTGCCAGCAACAGGGTCTCACTAGTTCTGACTGGCCTGGAACCCAAAAAGACATGTGCTGACTCTGCCTCCTGAGTGCTGGGATTAAAGGCATGCACTGCCACGTGCAATCTTTCTGGTCTTTCCGTAAGGGTTTGAGATGGATCAGTGGGTAAAGGTACTTGCTGCTGTGCCCGATGCTGAGTTCAATCCCTAGGACCCATATGGTGGGAGAGAGTCAGTTTCTGTAAGCTGTTCTCTGACCTCCACAAGTGTTTGGGCCACCTGTGGCTGCAAGTCGAGGACGGCCTGAACTACTGATCCTTCTGTCTCTGCCTCGGTTCCAGGGTCACACCTGGCTTATGTGGTGCTGGGGATCAAGCACAAGGCTTCGGAATGCCAGGCCACCAACTGAACTGCAACCCTAGCCCCAGAAGAAAGAACCTTATGCTATGAGAAAAATGCCACTGTGGCCTGGAGGCGGGGTGTTACCTGTGCTTGTGGATCCCTGCGCGACCGAGGCATGGCACACCGAAGCTCTTTCATGTTCGCTTTCAGCAGCAGCTCCTGCCATGATACCATGATGCTCTTCCCCTACCAGCTACAACCCAGGGGCCTCAGACCATTGTTGGGGGTGGGGCGTTGATGGTAAGAGGCATGTACTATGCCCAAGGTCCCCAACCTTCTCTTCTTCCCCTACTCTTAACAGCTCGGTGGGGTCGCTAGGGAGACAGGGTCCCACATAACCACCTCAGCAGTCCGACGGTTGTATCTCTTGATCATCTGCAGAAGCTGCTGTTCCTTGGGCTCCTGGTAGGTACTCTGAGGGACCTGGGAGGGTGGCAGAGGGGCAAGTCTGCAGTTAGTGACCGTAGTGTAGAGGGTCAGGCCAGCAGCAGGCATGGGCTCTAGGGGTGGGGGATAGACAGAGGGAGCTGTAAGGCCAGGGCACTGAGGGCATGTCATTGGTCTGGATGAGATAGCCAGGATCGTCAAGCGGGGAGGCAGCCAGCCCTTAGGATGGGAGGAAGCAGGCAGAGAGGCCAGAGAATGTCATACAGTGTTTTAAAAACATAAAATAAGCTGCCTGCGAAGGGACCTTGGAACTTTGGTCTGTCCTATGAGTTCAGTCATAGGAGACTCTCAGTGTCCCTACAGGAGCTGTGTTCAAGGGGCAGGTGAGGGGCCAGCCTGGTCACTCTTGAGCACAAGATTCCTGAACCTGTTTCCTTAATCCTGGTCTTCTTGTGTGTTTCACAGACATGCCAACTCAACTCAGACAAACCTAAAACCCTCATCTTCCTCCAGCCATCCTGCCCCCAGGCTTGATAACCCTCACTGGGGACCCTGTTGCTGTCTTTTTTTTTTGCCCACGCCAAGGCCTTCATCTGTGGCTGTGTCCCTCAGACCCATAGCCATCTCCAGTCTTGCTCACCTGCTTCAAAATGCCCTACAAAGGGCCTGTTTTCTTGGCTTCTTTCTCCCTGACAGCCAGGAGGCGCTGTGTTGGTTCCAGCCCACCTGAGTGTGTGTCCTATCTGTGTTTCTCACAGTGTGTGTGTCATTTCCTTCCTCTTTCCCCTTCTCACTGCACTGGGACCTCTCCTGGCTGTCCTCCGTTTGGTCAGGGGGCGGAAGGATACTGTCTGGGACTAGTGCGTATTCTTGGCTCACTGTCTGCCCCTCCAGGTGCCCATTACCTTACTTGTTTTCACTCACTTCTTGCAGCTCGTTCCTCCATGGCTCTTCTTTGGAGGCCTTTCCTGGCTACGCTAACCAGACTCTCTTTATTTTTTGTTTTTTTGAGGCAGGGTTTCTCTGTGTAGCCTTGGCTTTCCTAGACTTGCTTTGTAGACCAGGCTGGCCTTAAACTCACAGAGCTCCACCTGCCTCTGCCTTCCCCAGTGCTGGGATTACAGGCGTGCGCCACTGGGTCCAGCTCGCTAACCAGAAACCTTGACCACACAGACACTTTCTCTTCCTACATAGTGCGTTTTCTTTCCAGGATATATCACCAACATACTACTGCAGTTTATTCATGCAGATTTTTTTTTTCTCTGAGTTCCCAGTGGAAAACAAGTTCTGTGAAGGCCTCGTGCCTGGTGCATACTGGACATTCAGGGACTTTGAAGGGAGTCTCAGCCTAGGAGGGGAAAGGAAGTCCTGGCCATGGTCAGAACATGGATACAGGCTTTGTGAATACAGAAGTGAGCTTAGGGAAGCTATGTCATAGTGAGGGAACAAGCACAACTGTCCCTCAGCCAAGCAGAACAAACAGAAAGGAAAGTGGCTGGCAGCATTGATTCGTGAGGCATCAGTGACCCTGTAGATGGGGTAACTGTGGAGTTGCTTAGCAACAGAACCCCAGTGACCTATCTACCCATCCATCCATCTGATTACTCATCATCTATCCTCTACCCATATGGACATTTATCCATCTCTCCGCTCTTCTATCTATCCATCCCACATGTCTTTTCTAAGTCATAACTCTACCACCTTGTCAGAAACATAGCACAAATAAAATGGGTAAACAACCAGACAATGAGCAGATCCACAACTTGTAAACAGTAACCAACACTGTGGAGAAAGATGAGTCAAGAATAATACTGAGCAGGGACCCAGCAGAGCTGAGGCCTCATGGAAAACTTCTGGAATGAGAGATTTTCAGTGAGACTTTGAAAATGGAGGAACCAAGGTGAGATGTGGGGCCTCCAGAGCAACTGCCTCACACTCCTCTATAAGTCCTTTATCCTATGAGGACTGACCTAGGAGGCTGAATCCACAGCCTAGTCAGGACTTAGCACCCAGGAGGATGATAAGCAGCTCAAGCAGGCATGAGGCCTGAGCTGGACCAGTCAGAACTGTCCCTGTGTAGTTTTTCCTGTCCTAGACAATGTACAGTGTAGAAACAAGGCCTGGATTCATTCCTTTGAAACTAAAATGAAATTAAGTTAGTCTAAAGATGAAATTCACTTACAGAGGAGAGTAGGTAGAGGTAGTTACAGATAAATAGAGCTGGAACCTTGATCAAACTACACCTGAAGCCTATTTCTACTTTAATACTAGTGACCCTGATCAAACTATATCTGAAGCGTATTTCTACTTTAATACCAGTGTTCTATTGTCTAACCCAGTTTGAGCTTCAGTTTTCTGTTACTTTCAGTTCAGAACTTCCTGACTGATAAATCAGAAACAAATAGGAGATAGACAGACTCTCAGCAGAGGAGACAAACATGAGCTTCTCCGAGTAGGCACCAGGCATTTCTGGGGCTCACACAGACATGCCTCATCAAGCCTAAAAAGTGCTGTGGCTCTCAAGTACTGTCTAATGGGGAGGGTGGGTAGCATGACTAATGCTGAACTCCAAGCACAATCCAAACAGGCCTGAACCCATAGCCAGGTAAATATCCCTTAACATCTCCTGATTTCGTCCGAAATGTGGTGGGCTCTGGGTCAGCCAACTTCCCTCTCTGTGTGTGGGGATGCAGGTGCTTTGTGGGTTGCTGAATGTTCCTGTCTGACCCTTGACCCTGGAGAAGTCCAGCCACCCAGTGATCCTCAAACCCTGGTAGTGCAGGCACAAATGCCCAACTCACAGGTCTTGGCTTGGGTATAGTAGGGACAGCCTCAGGCATTGGAATGGCACGGGGCTTTGGGACAGTCAGTTTGAATTCCTTGTGCTCTGTGGCCTTGGCCTTGGTCTTCAAGAGAGATTGATCAGTTGGCACTCCCTCCAGTTGGTTGATCAGCTCTTGGACCTCTGGCTGCCATCTTGAAGGCAAAAGTAGAGAAGGTCCTAGTGTCACATCCTAAGCAGATAACTAAGAAGCTAACCCCTGGGATCTGAAGAACCCCAAGTGCCTGGATGTCCTTCAGGGTGAGGTGATGATGGACAGGTGACTCTCTTCACTGACTATCTGTGGGTGCAGTTCAACTACACCTTTCAGTACATGCATTAAGTTTCCCTTTGCACAGACAAAGAAACTAATGGGCTAGAGGAGCAGGTAGGCTGAAACATCCCCTGGAGGGATATGGGGCTCTCTGAAGACAAGCAGGAACTGGGGTGTGGAGCTGATATGGGCAGTGCATATGGTGCTGGAGGAGGTAGCAGGAAGCAGGGACAGGAAGCTGGCAATGGAAAAGGAATGTTCTGGAGCAGCACTGTTGATGGCAGGTGGAGGCGACTGTGTGTGTTGGTTGTGGTGAGCACCACATCCCCCTAAACAGCCAACTGTCCTTGGGCTCAGTCTTGGGGTCCTGTGGAGCAGAAGTTTAAGAAGGTTTTTGATAGGTGGTCCAGAGGTCTAGGAATCCTCCTTTCACTCTTCATGCCTGAGTGGACCCAGCTCATCATCAACAGCCTGTTCAGGGTTTCCTCCTGTGGGGCTCATCAAGCGTGGATACATAACTTGCAATGGTTTCTGCCTTATCCCCAGAACCAGGACTACCCAGAGTGAGTGAGGCTGCCGTAAGGGCTAGCACCAAGAGGCTCTCATAAGGCCATGCAGAAACTGGCTTCCAGCTTCAGGGTAAGAATGAGGAAGCAGCTGTAGACTTGTGACAGGGCTGTTCTGAAGATGGACGTGAAGACTGTGCTAAGTGTGGAACAAGCACACAACTGCCCCCCCCCCCCCCCCGGAGTTTGTTCTGGTTGCTAACAGTGGGGATTAGCTGGTACAGGAGAGCTCTCCTTGGTAAGGGAGTAGCTGTGAGGACCCCCACTATGGGCCCAAAACCTCCCACATGCAGCAAATACATAAGTAGTCTCTTTGGGTCCAGCCTATCTGCCTGCCTCCAGAAAGACATGATGTTCCCCTATTTCTCTCAGAGGGGACGAATCTGGGAGAGCTCACTGCATCTTGCTGTCTCTGCCACAGGCTGTGGTAGGTAGATACACGGCATCTCTGACCTCTACCTCTAGCCTTTCACAGAACTTCCATGAGCAGAAAGGGAATGAGGAGGCCCCCACCTACCCTCTGAGACACCTGGAGTGGGCACAAAATGATTTTCAGAGCCCTGTGACAGCTGACCCCACAGCTTGCCCACCTCATCAGAGGGTCAATCCAGTTCTCCTTCACGTGGCTTGTTTCATAGATGAGGCTCCACTCGTCCTTGATCCACGAGCACAGGTTCAAAGGGTTAAAGAAGAACCTGAGGAACTGAGGCGGGAAAGCCCTAAGCAGCTCTGCTGTGGCTCAAACCCACTGCTGCTCCAGTGCCTCTCACGGGGGCCAGAACAGACTGTGACATTGTTATCGTGCCCGCTGCAGGTGGGCATTCATCCAGCTTCCAGGCCTGGAAGGCCCTTGCTCCACTCCCGGGCACAATGTTGCAGGGACACATGGAGGGCTGCCTGCCACCCGCCCTGCCCCATTTCACTGGGATCTATAACTCTGGGAATGGAATAATGCCATTTTCTTTGCCCAGTAACCCTATTGCGGGGGGTGGGGGGAGCTGGGAAAGCCCTCAGACCTGGGAAGATGGGTTGTCACTCAACCCTTCACGGTGGCTATCTGATCTCAGCCCTAGGATTGTTGCTGCATCCCTAGTCAGGGCCTGCACAGTGTGAGGCTTGTGGTGGCCCCAGCTCAAAGCCATTCCCAGATTATTAGTGTATGAACTTCTGCTGGTGGCTCCTCAGATTCTGTAGCTGGCTTACAAATTTATTTTTATTGGTGTTTTGCCTATATGTCTCTGTGTGTGTGTGTTGGATCCTGGAGTTACAGACAATTGTGAGCTGTCATGTGGGTGCTGGCAATAGAACCTGGGTCCTCTGGAAGAACAGTCAGTGCTCTTAACCACTGATCCATCTCTCCAGCCCCCTTTTTCTTTCCTTTCTTTCTTTCTTTGACACAGAGACTCAGCCTCCCAAGCAGCTGGGATTACAGGCCACAAGGCCTGGCTCCCATGTGGGTCCTGTGGGCTATTGCCATGAGTCTCCAGCACTTCCTAGGCTGGTCAGTGACTGGCCTGGGGTCAAGGTGCATATCCTGGGGACAGTGTGTGGTCTGCATCCCAAACATCTGGTGAGTCAGCACTGCCGTACCGGGGTAAGAGGCAAGGTGGATGTTTGCTCAATAGTCATTATGGATTCCAGCACAAGGCAGCAGAGCCTGAGCCAAGTACAGGTCATGCTGAGGATGGAATGGGCCAAGGCAGTCCCAAAGCATCTTTCAGAAGATGCCATTGATTTTACTTCTTTGTCATAAAAATGAGGCCCTTCCTTAAGATAACTCTATTTGCTTACCCAGCATGGGGTACTTATGTTTGTGTAGGTAGGCAAGCCTGTCCTTCACAAACCAACCAAACAGATTTCCCCAAGACAGAGGACACTGTCCTATCCAGGGGGTGTCAGCCGATACTAAGCAGAGAGAAGGCGAACCTGTCAGTTTCTCTAGCTAGAGGAGGGAAGGTGGGGCTGATCAGATGCACATCTGGCCCTGGTTCTTGTCCCTCATGGCTGGCAGCCTCAACCACAGCCCTGTGGTGGGGCAGTGGGGCTCACCTTGCAAGTCTTAGCCACAGGCTGGGACTTGATGATGCTGCAGAAGAGCTGGAAGCCCAGCTCGTCCAGCTGGAACATGGCCAGGTAGCAGATCACTGGGGAGAGAGAGTGGTGTGAAGAGTGCTCTGCAGAGGGGCTCTGTGTGACCTTGGGAGAATTCTGCAGCTGCGGAGAGTCTTGTAGCACCTTATTCTGTCAGGGCACATAAGGACAGGCCCATATAGCAACTACCACTTCATGTTCAGTGATCACAGACACTGGGCCACTTGGGGCTTTTAGCTTCTACACACATTGCTCTGCATTTGGTCAATTCTCAGAAATCCCAGGATTTCTCTGGGCAAAAGTGATGTCATCTTCAGTGTCATCTATTTTCTAAGCTGAGTCACTTTGAGCCTTAGGGCATGGCGACTCCTCTGGTGAGGCTACTGGATATGCCTCTGCGCCTCTGCAGTAAGGGTCAGGCCAGCCTCGCATCTGGCACTAGCCACCTGTCTCAGCCTACCACTGTGCTGTAGCCCTTACCTCTCTACCTCCTAGGCCAGCAGCAAGGACGAAAGCAGGGCCTAGGGCTTGATCCCTCTCTGCTCTATGGTCACCAGCCACTGACCACAGACACCGTGCTCTGTGAATGTGGACAGCAGTCCGAGGTGGCTCTCCCTGGATAGACCTATTCTTGCCACAGGTGACAGGGTTAGGGCCATTAACAGACTAGAAGAAGTATGCCATTTGGCCTAAGTTGCCCTCACAGGCATTCTCTTTCAGGGGTCCAGAGGCTGCCTGGTGCAGCAGGGCCCATGTCTGCTCTCAAGACCTAGGTCTCAGTTTTGCCATCTGTGAAGTGAGAAAATTTACCTAGCCTGGGCCACACATTTATGGGAGCCTGAGAATCAAATGAGAGGAAGAGCTAAGGGTGAAGCATGAGGAGCTGTGTCTTGAAGCTTGCCAGCTTGTTGGTCTCTTTCGAGTTAACCTGGCAAGGGTCTGTCGCTAGCTTCTTCTCTGGTTCCTGCCTGGAGTGGGCAGCAGGCCTGGGCCTCACCATCGTGTGGGTAGTGGATAGACGCACCCTCAAAGAGGCTGTAGTCGGCCCACAGGCAGAGCCGGCCATCCCGAACATAGAAGGCATCCACCACGATGGCCAGTAACTTCTGGTACTCAAGGCAGCCAGACAGAATATCCAAAACAAAGGCAAGCTTCTGGGGGCTCAGAGTCTGGAAAAGAAAGTTAAGAGTGAGTGCGCCAAGACCAGGAGTTCAAGGACAAAGGGAGGGGACAGATATTCCTACAGGGCTGAAAAGAAGCCAGTGAGTTCAGCTCTCCTAGTGCAGTGGGCGATGACCACAGTGATTGGGAAGGCAGGACCTCCACGGTGAATGAGGACAGGGTGGTTCAAAGACAAAATAAACATGGAAATCAATGAGACAATTAACAACACAGAAGGAAAAGCATTATGCAAATATTCTTCTAGATGAGATTGGGCAAATCCACAGAGACAGAAAAAGAATGGCAAGTAAGTGGCAGGGGAGTAGACAGGGAGCCAGGCAGCTGGTATTTCATAGGGACAGAGTTTCAGGTCAGGAACATTAGATGTTATGGAGATGGATGGAAGTGATGGCTGCACAGTCCTGTGAGTGTGCTTTGTGTCACTTGAAAATAGTTAAAATGGTCAAAATTTATGTCGTGTGCATTTCACCACAATAACAAAAATAAAGTCATATAAAGTCATTCAAATGAAGAAATAAAACATTATCTAAAAGGTTACTGCACAACTGAGAGAAATCTGTGGAAGCTTGTCCAGAATAAAGAGCAGGATGGGAATTAAGAATTCTGTTCCTTTAGCCAGGTATAGCGGTACATACCTTTAATCCCAGCAACTGGGGGAGAGCAGGCTGAGTTCAAGGTCACCTGGTCTACTTGAGTTTCAGACAGGCAGGGTTACATAGGGAGACCCTGTCCAGAGGGAGGGGAAGAGGAAGGAAGGGGAGAAGGAGAGAGAGAGGGGAGGAAATAGGAGGGAGAGGAGAAGGAAAGGAGGAAGAAAGAAAGAGAGACAGAAGAGAGAGAAGAGAGAGGTAGATTGATTCTGAATTTCTCAAGTCTGTCCCTTTTGGAGGGAGCTGGTCAGGCAGGGTAATAATGGGTTGACCTTTCTCATTTACTTTTTTGAATAATTTTGGTTTTGTGACCAGTGTCAAGACTTTCTATCTCTGTGTTAAAAATCTGACAAAAACAGGGCTGGGCATGGTGGCAAATGCTTTTAATCCCCGTACTCAGGAGGCAGAGGAAGGCAGATCTCTGTGAGTTCGAGGCCAACCTGGTCTACAGAGCGAGTTCCAGGACAACCAGGGCTACACAGAGAATGCCTGTTTTGAATAACCAAAATATAAACAAACAAAAAAAACCTGACAAAAATAATTTACAAAAACAGTTTACAGGTGTAAAAGATTAATTTGGCTCCTGGTTTCAGAGGTTCTGGTCCACGGTGGCTGGCTCCCATTGCTTTCTGGCCCATGGTGAAGTAGACACAAGGCAGATCAGAGGGAAGCTGTTCATCCTTTCATGATGGCAGGGAACAGAGGGAGCCGGGGGTGGGCACAGGATATATCTTTTCAAGACAGCCTGTTAGTTTCCTCCTCCTTCAAGTTCCCACCAGTTCCCACCAGGTCTGAATAATGCTATCACATTATAATTTCATCAATAGATCAGTCCATTGACAAAGTTGGAGCTCCCAGGATCTGATCATTACCCAATTGCCCCACCATTGTGCTGGGAGTAAGACCTTCGACACAGGAGCCTTTAGGGGACAGACAATTCAGACCCAAATAATAATATGACCTTTGTGTGATGCGTGTTAATTATTTTAAAAAGTAATTAAGGTTTGAAAAGTAACTTAAGTTTTGAAGGAGAAGGAAAATGAAGGTATCTGCTGGTGCCAGTAGAGCACTAAGAAATTTAGTGGGACACTTGCTGCTGAGCCTTTCCAGAAAGTAGTTTGGAAAATAGGTTTGGAGAGCTTTATTTTCATGACCCTTTAACAGAGCAAGTATACTTCTGGGAACTTAAGGAAACCTACAACACAGAAAATGTCCATGTGCACACATCAGGGGAAGAGGTCTGGCAGCAGTGAAAACAGAAACAAGGGTCCAACAGTGAGTGGGGCATCATGCTCCACCCCACAGGCCAGTGGGATGCAGCCATTAAAATGATGCTATGCTAAGATTTACAAGGGATGACTAAAGAGCGCAACCCACAGTAAACCGTGGGCTATAACTCTGGAGCCCACACAGTGCATCTGCCTCTCCTCGCTGCTCCTTTGCACCCACAGTTCACTGACACTTTTCTAATGACCTCAAGATTAGTAACGATTTCCCCACAGCTGGCCGCCCCCTTTAGCGTCTCCCCCGCCCCTCTCTTATGGCTGCCACCCCAGAGCTATCTGGCTGCCTATGCTTTTCTTGTTGGTCCTGCTCTGCAGGAATTTTTTTTTTTTTTTTGTGCTCATAACCCTTGTCCACAGCCTGGACTCTGCCCTGACCTTTTCCTGCTCATAACCAACCTCCCCAAGGGCCACCCACACAGGCTGAGCAGCCTGGTCTGAAGGTTAGGCACAGGCCCTGTTGGGCTTCCTGTCTACTCACACTCAGTTACAGGTCAGGACCTTGGGCTTCTGGGGTCTCATCTTGGTAGGTCCCTCTGCCCAGGAAGCTGTATCCTGCTTCTGGGGATCTGCTGCTCCTTAAAGTCAGACTCTTGCTCATTGCCTGGCTGCCTTGCCTGACTATGTCGCTGGTCCCAGGTGGCTTCACTGGGCACCTAAGCATAGCTTGTTCACTAGTCTTGCCACGTGAGGGGCTCCCGAGTACCAGGAAAGTCAAGGTGGTATCCAGATACTGACCCCCACCTCTATCTCCACCTATGAAACTCAGCCCCAGATCAATGTGTCAGTGACTGACGCTTGCTTCAAATGGTTGGTAACTGATTAGGAGTGGAGACAGAAGCCGTGGGATGCACCTCCAGAGCTGGTACCCAGGCTAGGGGACTTCACAGTAAGTGGCTGGGGTCTCTTTACTCCTGTCCCCTCCCCAAGGCCCGGCCAAGTGGGCTCAGGTGGACCTGGGCTACTGCAGCTGGACCCATGGTCTGTGCTCCCAGTTGTAACCTTGTCTCATTTACTCAAAGCGTACATCCAAACAAAGTCATATCCACATTAAGAAGTACCCAGGGGGGCTGAAGAGATGGCTCAGAGGTTAAGAGCACTGGCTGTTCTTCCCAAGGAAGGTCCTGAGTTCAATTCCCAGCAACCACAGGGTGACTCATATCCATCTATAATGAGAACTGGTGCCCTCTTCTGGCCTGCAGGCACACATGCAGACAGAATACTGCATAAATAATAGATAAAAAAACTTAAAAAAAAAAAGTGCCCAGGGCTGCCATGGTATGCAGTCTGCCCACCACATGCCCTGCCCTGAAGCCTTCTGTCAGCCTTTGCCTAGTGGTCTAGGTGTCTGGAACTTTCTGGCAAGGGCATCTCCAGCCTTGACCTGACAGTCAGTATATTACAGCAGGTTTCTGACAGCTGGAGATGAAAGTGTGTTGTTCAAACTGGGTCAGTACCCAGGGCCCCAATCCACCTTGGCTTCAGAAGGACTTTGGCAGAACCTGAAAGGACCAACATCTGAGGCAGTAGCTGCTTCTGTGACTGAGGAAGAGAGCGGCTCCATCCTCTGCCGCCAGCTCACTGGATGGCATCAGAGTGTTAGGCTTCTCATGGAAAAGCACACAGATGGTCACGATTTTGTGATGTGCCAAACAACAACCAGGACTCATTTGCTGTTAATCTATTGGCTCTTAACAGAAAAAAAGTGCCCCAAACTAGTTAGGAACTGCTAAAACTAGGGTTTCTGTGATGGTCATCAAACGGTAATGACACTAACTTCTCTCTGCCTCATTTGAAAGAAAGGGTACCAGCTCTTTCTTTTATCAAAGCCTGGAAGGACTTAGCAGCCCAGGTAGCAAGCTGGCTATTCCAAGTGTGTGGAGGGAGTGGCAAGAATAGTGGAGGAACAAATGGACTGCTCAGAAAGTACCAGGGAGGGTAGTGTGGCCAGTGGGGGTGGACATGAGGATGGGTAGGAGAATCGGGAGGGCACAGTGGAGCAGAGGGGCTCTGCAGGGAGGACACCTTCTGTGTCATGTCTGTGGGGAGGGCAGAGTAGAGGAGGGCAGTGTGCTCTGAATAGAGCGATGACAAGGAGCTTTCACTGTCAATAGGACAAGGGCTATATCAGGGCTAAGGTGGGGGGTGAGGATAGGTGCATGCCTCCAGCGGGGCGAGGAAGAGACACAGCTCTTGGTGACTGGGCTTGAGCTGCTGAGATGAGCTGTTTGTGGGGGCTCATGGGGACTGAGAGAATGTATATGCCCTAGACCGGACACATATGCTACTTACCATTGGATGCAAGAGTTGAGGGTTGGGGAGAGAGGTCTGGGCAGGGTGGAGAAATGGGATTTATTAGCAGGGATTTATCCTTCACACCCTGACAAGGAGGGGCCTGAGCCTCTGGGAGAAGGAGACACAGAGTGGGGAGTGTCCGGAGAGCCAATCAGAATGATGCAGGATGACAACCTGGGCAGAACCTGGAGCTGCCCCTAGAGAGCGTGGCAAGTCCCCTGGGGGAGGGATGTGCTTTCTCCAAAGCACCAAAATTTAACCTTCCAAAATTCAGTTGAAAGTGTAGCTGCCATTGTGATGAGTGGAACATTCCCGAGACATGCTCTGCCTGTCTGCCTTTCACCTTCTGCAGCAGGACACACTGCTGCTTCCGTCTTGGATGTCTCAGCTTCCAGAACCTTGAGAGTTAAGTTCTGTACAATTTTCCTAGCCTCAGGCCTGTTATAGCAGTGCTCACAGACTGAGGTGCGGCCTAAAGGAGGGTGACAACCACCAGGCAGAGGCCCCAAGTCCCTGCTTCCCTCATGGTGCTGTCCACACAGTCACAGCTCTTCCCATGAGTTGCTGTCTGTCATAACGCACCATGGAAGTTTTGTAGCTCTGGATAGATCCAGGTCTCATGTGTATTCTGGGTGCTGGGAGCCTTCTCATGGCAAAGGGGGTAGGGGTGGGCTATGGAAAGACCACTGGCTCCTAAGAGAGCCTTGCCTCACACTTCTCCCCAAAGGAAGGAATGGATCCCACGCTGTTCGCTGGAGAGTGAAATGCCAGGTGACACATGCATGTCACTGATGTGGTCTCCCAGGAACCCCAGTGGCTACCCTGACCCTACCTGCTGTAAGGAGGTGGATACCGTCTCCAGGAACTGCTCAGGACTGTCCTTCCCTCGCTTAAATTTGTCAAGGTGCTCTATTACTGTCTCAATGCATTTTCCATAGTAGGTCATCTTTGGAGCAGAGTCCTAAAACAAACCAATACAGGTCACATTATCCAGAGCCTCTGAGTCGCCAGTGTGGCTGTTGGCTGAAGTGGCTGCAGGACCCTCACCCACACCAACAGGACATCCAGGAGGGTTCTGGGTGAGATTTTGGAGGTAGGGGTTTGGGCTCAGGTAAACTCAAACTCACTACTTGGTTAGTTCATCTCAGTAGACCCTCTACTGCCCAGAGGGTCTGTTTGGTGTTGGTGAGCCCACCTGTAGTTTACCACTGAGCCCCAGCCTCAGCCCTCTCTGTCCTAGATTCCAAGGCAGCGACCAAAGCCCCACAGCCACAGCTATGGGTGGGGTGACCCCTGGGAAGGGCTCAGGTCAGAAAGCAGGCCTCTGAACACCCCTCAGTCCAGCTGAAAGGGTGGCTAGTTTCTCAACAGGCGGAGATGGTAGACTCACAAAGGCTGTGGAGTTCCCAGGTGCTTTGGCATATGAATGGCATGACCCATACTAACGAATACAATAAATAGAAATAATAAGAAACAGTCAATTGAAAAAAATATTGAGGCCAGCTTGGTCTACATAGTAAGATCCAGGACTGCCCAGGCTACACAGAGAAATCCTGTGTTGAAAAAGCTAAAACAAACAAACATATAAATAAATAAAATGGAGAAGGAGAACTGAGCACTCGCTTGTACTCACCCTTCTGTGTTTCTTAATGGTGGATGTGATATGGGCAGCTGCTTCAAGCTCCTGCTGCCTTGACTTCCCCGCCAGAAAGGGCTGTATCTTGAACCTGTTCTCCCTGAGGTTGCTTTTGTTAGTATTCATCATAGCAGCAGGAAAAGAAAGCAAGGTCCTCAGTTGTGATGGCCAGTCCTGGCCAGTCATGCCAGGCCCATCAGCTGACCTTTGAATATTAAGGAGCTATTCTAAGCTGTGAAAATGCCAATGAGTGAGAGTTTTAAGAAAGATAGGAGAGAGAAAGAAAACAGGAACATGCTCAGAACTGAGGGATGTAGCTTTCTGGAAGCGTGAGGCCTCTGTAGAAGGAGAATTCATACAGTCTGCATAGGGTACCCCAATGCTCTCAGCAGAGACTGGGATCGCCGAGGAGCCTCATGCTTCATTCAGCATTCTAAGCTCCAGTGGGTCATCTGTCAAAGGTCCTGCTTGACCCCTGAACAAGTGCAGAGAGCTTCCCAGGCATGGGTCTGGGAAGCTGAGGTTGAACCCAAAGGGAGTGTGATTGTGGAGGAAATGAAGATGGCTCTATGTCAGTGGTTCTCAACCTTCCTAGTGCTGGAACTACTTGATACAGTTCCTCATGTTGCAGTGACCGCCAACCATAAAATTATTTTCGTTGCTACTTCATAACTGTCATTTTGCTACTGCTATGAATCGTGATGTAAATGTCTGATGTGCAGGACATCTGATACGTGACCCTGTAAAGGGTCATCCAACCCCCAGAGGGGTTGAGACATACAGGTTGAGAAGCGCTGCTCTATGGGAACAGTGGGTGGCAAGACAAGAGAACAATGAGAATGGGATTTCACTGTCATCTTTAGGAGAAGCCGCTCCGCTCCATGGAGGAGCTGCCTGGGAAGCACTGCTAACCACTGAGGGGGAAAAGCCTGGGGTGACTGCTTCACTGCAGGCCAGAGTCACCCTGGCTGCATTCTGGGCCAGCGCCACCACATCTGGGGCCTGACTGGGCTGCAGACACACAGGCACCACCAGCTTCTCTGAGACTAGCCTCAAGGAGTCTGGAAACTGGTTTAGAAGCCCTGGTACCATGGACAGGCTCTAGGGACACAATAAGGAAGCTCCATGAGCACTGAAGGGAGGCATAGCTAGGACTCCATCCCTGCTCAGCCCATGATGACAGGTACTAGGGAACCTTTTCTCATGCCTAAAATCTCACAGGGCCATCTCTTGGTAGATTCCTCATGGGTCAGAGGCTCTCTAGGAGGAGACAGTAGCTTTCTGTCTTGGACAATGCCAAATTAAATCCATCACACCCAGATCTACACCTGCCAGATGTAGCCAGGTTTGGCTTTGGATGTGGCCAGAGGTCTAGGGCTGACCTGCACCCTCTGAATCTCACCTCCTTGGAGCCACTGGAGCCATTTCATCAGTAAGTATCTCTACTATTGGAGGGCTAGATGGGAGGAGAAACTCTCTGAGGGCTCCTAGGGTCTTCTGCTTCTCTGGTCACTCAAGCTACTTCTACTGAGCTTCCTGGTGAGAGACTTGAATGCTAAGAGGAGGTTTCTGGGAACCGATGCCTACGCTGCTCCCCATTTCATGATGCACTCTGAATGAGCAATAGATGGGCTTCATGCCCATGAATGTGGCTTCCTCTCTTAACAGGGACTGAGAAGGCCAGATACTTAGCTCTGCTGATATGGGTACATTCAAGCACAAGAGGCCAGGAAGCATTCTGGGACATTGCTTCATGGACTGTGGCTTCTCTCTGGCTTTGTTAGAGGGCCTCCATGCTGAGTAAGCCTACTGACCTGTTGTTATTCAAGGAGGTGGATCCCGAGGCCCTCTCTGAGACCACACTTGCCGGCTGTTTCTGTCTGCTTTGGTCTGTTTCTGCCCTGGCTCTAGCCCTGGTCTGGTTAGTCCTGTAAGCCCTGATGTCACTGGCCATGCAGGACCTTTGCCCCCTTTCTCTGGAACAGCTCTTGGGGCTCTTTGTTCCATTTTGGATCTCTCCTAAGTGGACAACAATCTCAGACACTCCAGGAATCTTGGCTAAAGGCAGCTCTGGGGGTGTGGGGAGGTCCTTTCTCCTCTGTGTGTGAGAGAGAGAGAGAAAGAGAGAGAGAGGGAGTTTTGCAGGAGGCAGGAGGAGAGGGGAATGTCTGGGCTCCTGGAAGCGCTATTTAACAAGTTCTCCAATTCCTAGTTAGGAGTGTCTTGGTGGCAAACATGGTGCTGTCAGGTAGCTCTGGGGAGAACTTTAGCTCCGAAAAGATATCTGTCTCTAGAATTTTCAGTGTGTGCCTCAGCAAAATCTAGTTTTTCTCCACCAAGTGCAACTAGTAAACAGAAGACATGTACTAGGTTCACAGCAAGTACTGGCCCTCACTGCGCATGCCTCGGACAGTGTCAGAAGCCTTGCGGGGGTGGTAGGGTGCCGTCTTCAGACTCCTCCCATGTTAGTCACTTGTGTTCAGGGAATCCTTTGCCCCAGCCTCACAGCTGAGATGAAGGATGTGTCTAGGTGAAGCCTTAATTGCATTCACTTGGTCTCCCGGTCTGGCCGTTTTGAGCGGATGTTCTTTAGGGCAGTGTGTGGGATGGGAACAGCAGTTGGGGGGCTATGGCCCTGGCTGCTGTGGGCTGAGTGGAGAGGTGAGGTGTCAGGAGTCCCAGGTTCTCAGTTGCTTCCTTCACTGGGGTCTTTCACTGGTTTAGAAGTGTGTTTGCATTTGGCCCCCAACCTCAAATCTTCCGCTCTCTCTCTTCCCACCAGCTTAGGCAATCTCTAACACCTGGGCTGCACACTTATCTACCTGAGGCCTGCCTTCTTTGCCTCAGAGTCCCTTATGGAAACCTCTGATGTCAACCGAATGCTCATTAAGCCTCAGCGAGTGTGGTGAGCAGAGGCCCTGTCTCTCACCGAACCTAGCCAAGGCCTACAGTGACCTCTGAACAACAAATACAAAAATAGAAAAAAGTATAAGTACACTAAAACAGGCTCCTCGTCTACTCTGACAATCACAGGTGGTCAGGATCAAAGCAACTGAAAGGTCACACTGATTGAACTGAGGGCCTTCATCATGCTAGGCTTCTGTCACCAAGCTCCATCTAGGCCCTCACTGACAGTTTTTAAAATTAGACTGTCTTTTATTCTTTGACATGTTCATACATGTAGACAATGTGTGTTGACTATATTCATCCCCACACAATGACCTTGTAAATCATCTGTTTTTCTAAACCTTTTCTAACAAGAGTCCTTTATACAATACACTTCAGTTTTTATTGTCTCATTTAATTGGGGGATAGATGCTCTCATAGTATGTTCTAAGGAAATAAGAGGACAAACTTCATGTCAAAAAGCTTGGAGCTGAGAATCTGGTTCCCTGTCTCCAAAGGGATTTTCTTTCTGTGTGAGCCTGAGGCCTGGCCTTAAAAGCCTCACTTGTCCCCTGATGAAGATGTGAACTAAAGCAGAATAGCACGCCCATAGCCTAGGACTCAGAGCAAAGAATACAGGCAGGTGGAGAGTGTTTATAGACTTGTATTAGAGCGCTAGGGGTGGGTTCAGCTGGACAGCACTAGCTTGAAATACGCCAGGCTTTCAGTTCCATCCTGAGCACCGAGGAGAGCAAAACAAAACACAGACTAAATCGCCCGGAAACAAACTGAGGACTGAGTTTTCTTCCCCTCACATGTTCAAGGTGCAGTCCATGACAGCAGGGGAGTCAAGGCAGCAAGAGTCTGACCAATGGCCACACTGCACCCCCAAGTAGGGAAACAAGGAGGGGCGGATGCATCCTAGTGTTCAGCTCACCTTCTCCGTTTTTATACAGTCCAAGATCCCTGGCCCATGGAATGGTCCTGACCACAGGCCAGATGGGTGTAATGGAAGTTTCAGTTTCTTTGTATGTTATGTGAATATGCTTTTGTTTTAATCCCAAGTGTGGGATTTTAGTTGGGTTATAGTTTGTCCACAGCTGTTAATTGTCTCCAGCTGGTAACGTGCAGCATGGAGAGGGGCGTGGTCTAGGACTCAGTGTGAGAGAAAGAGAAGGTGTGGTGTTTGGTGTTGGTTGTTGGCCTGTAGCAGTTTGGAGAGACCAGAGACCAGAGATGGTGTGGCTGTTTGAAGCAGACAGAGAGAAACACTTTGAGGCACAGCGGTGTGGAGGAGACTGCTAGCTGTGTCTGCAGTTGATGGAGATTGGTATAGGGCCCTAAAAAAACCCTTGACATTTCTCAGCCTCCCTGGAAGCTGGCTGTGGCCATGTGTTCAAGTTCCTCCATTATTGAGAAATACTAGAGAATAAACTTTGGGACAGTTGGCCTGAAGCAGAGGACATTCCTTTCTTCTCTTTTCCAGTAGGGTCATGGGATTAGGAGGTGATGGCAAGTACCAGTGCAGCCATCCTGGAACCTGAGGAAAAAGGTTAAGGTTGGTAACCAGAAAAGCTGGTTCCTGCTATACCGCCAGGGTCACCTCTTCACACTCTTGTCTGGAAACATGATCTACATGTCAGAATCTTTTGTTGCTTGTAGTTAGGTCTGATATACCTCCCTCCCTGGGGTTAGCCTTTGTCCTGGGCACAGCTTCCAAGTATGAAGTACAAAGCTTCTTTCTGCACAGCAAACGCTGAGGCTCTGGAGTTGGCCAAGCATGGACAGACCCCCAGATAATGTATTAATCCATTTATTACTAGACATGAGTTCATGTGTTTGCTCAGAGTTTTTGCTTGGAGAAGATGGTGGCTTTGGGGGGAGCAGCTTTTCGTTTTCTTTTTAAATTTTTTTATTTTTATGTGTGTATATATGGGTGCATATATAAGTGTGTGCACACGCGTGTAGAGGTCAGAGGATAACCTCAGTTATCCTTTAGGAACCATTCATCTTGCTTTTTGAGAGTCTCCCACTCTTTTTGAGAACTCTCCAAATGGTCTAGATGGCTAGATTGTCTGACTAGTGAGTCCCAGGGTCCATCTTCTCTGCCTCTCAAGTGCTGGGATTACAAATGTTTGTCACCATGCATGGTCCTTTCAAAAAGTATCTTATGTGTATGTGCATTTGCCGGCATGTATGTATGTGCACCACATGAAGGCTAAAAGAGCCTTTGATTCCTTGGAACTGGAGTTACAGAAAACTGTGAGTTGTCATGGAGGTGCTGGGAACAGAACCTGGAGCCTAAGCAAGAGCCCCCGCGTTCTTAACCACTGAGCCATCTCTCCAGCTCCATGTCTAGCTTTTCTCTGTGGTTCTGGCATACTAAAGTTATTCTAACAAGGCAAATTGATCGACATTCTCAGCCCCAGAAGCAGCTCTTACGATGGGCGAGCATTCAGTTATGGACATGTTGACTCTACAGTGATATAGAGAAGAACAGGCTCAGAAGATGTACGAGAGTCCCAGCATTTAGGCTGGAGGGAAAAAGTGCTTGTTTATAAAATCACGAGACTTCCTGCACTTACCCAGGAATGGGTGGGCGAGCAGCTTAAAGGGAGTAAGTGGTGCCCCGCAAGGCTGCGCAGGTCCGGGCTAAGGGGCTAAGGTTAGTCGCAGGAGCAGCTGGGGCGAAGGACGGTGCAAACACTGTCCCCCCCAGAGGTAGTCAGCTGGTAACCTATTGTTAACAGCAGGCGATGAGAGCTGAGACCCAGTTACTGGATTTAGCAGCTCCGAGATCAAGGCTGAATTTTGGTAAAGTGCCTCAGAGGAGTGGCTGGGGAGATATCTGATTGGAAAGAACAGATGGGTTGGAGTTGGCTGTAGAAGGCACCTCCAGAGGGGCTTACTTTTTAGGGCAGGAGAGATTCAGCAGGTAGAGAAAAACGGGAAAACCAACCAGAAACCACAACACAAGAGGAACACGACTCCTGGGCCTGGAGGATTGGACTCCCATTGAACTTAGCGAAAGGGAGAGGTCAGGGAGTCCAGGAAGGAATCCCCTAGATCCCGGGCTAGGGTGAACCCAGAGGAACAGGAATTCTGTGAGGGACGGAAGTAAGCTCCACTGCTTTCCCGCTCACTTTCAGATTAGTGGGAGAGGTGGCTCTGGTGCGGCTGAGGTGAAAGCAAAAAATTGTGGGGGGGCAGGTGAACACGGGGTGCTTGAGGTCTCCTATTATGGCCAGCGCTCTTCAGAGGTGCATGAGAACTTTGGGTGGGATCCCATATTTGTTCTCAGCTGACTTCTTGGCACGTGATAAATTCTCAGACTTCTGCCTAGGTTTGTGTGTTTACAGGTATCAATTAAGGCACTGCGGAGGAGGTAGTGCATCACGGGAAAATGATCTTTTTAAAATACTACCGTTTAGAAGAAAGCGTGGCGATTAAAGGGGTGGTGGTGGGAAGCACCCTACCTTTAATCTGGGAGATGGGAAGAAGGGGCGCAAAGGTAGCCTGCTAAGGCCAGAAGACAGGAGGTAAAGATTTGAGACCTGGAGAAAATGAGTTAGTGAGAAGACGTGAGGATGGGATGCTCCTGGCTCGCTGCGGCAGCCCCTCATCCTAACCTGCCCGCCTACCTGCGGGCCTCCTGGTCTCCTGAGGCCTCCACCTGCCCCTACGTTGTCTCTCAAGGCGCCGCCGGCGGGAGCCCTCATCGTTCAGCACTCGCACCTGCAGCCTGCCCGAGCGTTGTTGAGGAGCCGTCACCTAGCAACGACGCAAAGGCCCTGCCCGCGGTGGGCGTCGGGACCTGTAGTCCTGAGCGGCCCTCCCTTGGGTGCGCGTCCCCGGCGGGGTGCGGCGTGGCGCTGGGCGCGGATTGGCGGCCTCACCCGGTCTGCCCCACCCGCTACTCGCGGCGGGCCGGGGGCGTGCGGCGCTTTCGGCGCATGTGCGGCCGTGACCCGCGGAGGCGCCGGGTTCCCGAAAGCCGCGAGGCTCCGTGCGCCTAGTGCCCGCGCCTTTCCGCGCGCCCGCCCTCCCGCCCGCGGGTTTGGGTCGGCGGCGCGCCGCTCGCTGAGCATCTTTCCGGCCGCGCACCTGCCCCGCGCACCTGCAGCCAGCTGCTCGGCGCCCGGTGCTGCGCTCACCATCTACTTGCTCCGGCGGGTCCCGGCCCTGCCTGCGTGTCCGCCCCGTGCCGCAGCCCGGCCCGGGCGCAGCGCTGCGGAGGGCGAGGGCCGCCCGGAGCGCGGCCCGGGCCGGCGCGGCGATGATGAACAGATTCCGAAAGTGGCTGTACAAACCCAAGGTGAGCGGCTCCAGCTGCGTACCATGCCCCTGCGTCGCGCTTTCCCCGCTTCTTCACCCTGCAGGCTCCTCCTTGATAAGACAGACCTCATTTCCCCGGCCCTGTAGGAGTCCCTCTCTCCAGTTCCTGCGATGCCCCTTTCCTGCATTCCGAGACTTGGACAGACGTACACCTGTCTGGCACAGGCTGATCTTTCATAAATCCAGTACCGGACGGGCTTTTTCGGGTCTGGGTGTATTTATCATGTCCCCTCTCCCTCCTCGTCTCGGTACTGGTTGCGCCCAGCTTGCATCCAGCGGTCCCAGCCTGCGTGTTCAGAGCCCCTACTTCTTGGTTCTCTCTTTCTGTGCCACAATTATTCTGGCCTAGGATAGTGGGTCTCCCACCCTTCCTTCGCACTTCTGAACCGACCTTCTTTTCACTCCTCTTTCTCCAATCCCTAGGCTTTGGTTAGATCCTTTCTTCCTGTATCTTTTGAGGGCCCTCACGCCGCGGTCGGGTCCTCTCTCCCATCTGGTTTGGGACCTCGGTCCAGTTCACATCCCTATCCTGGTCCGGTACCCGCCTGCACTTTTTTTTTTTTTTTTTTTTTTTTTGGATCTAGGACCATTGCCGGTTGAGGCTCCTGGAGCCAGCAGCCGCTTCATGCTGGAGGTGCGATTCACTAGCTCACGCTTCTCTTGGCTACACTAGGTCGGGACCGGGCAGCGCACCCCGCGCCTCGGCAGCTGCGCCAGTCGCACTGCGGGCGCTGCGTCCCTGCCTGGGGCTGGCGGCCGGAGCTGGACCCAGTGCGATCTGCTCCAGGGTGGTGCAAAGCTGAGATCCAGCGAAGGTCCAGGACGCACCTGCAGCGTCCAAAACTGCATGTTGGGGGCCGGTGGCGCCAGGGGACGCCAGCGCTGGAGGTCTTCAGGGGGTCACGACCTGGGTGGGGTCACTGTGAAGATTAAGGGCGGGAGCAGTGCAGCGTCTGCCTGCTGGTGTCTCAGATCTCCTTCTCATTGGCCCACCCAAGGGACTGACCCTTCTTTTGCCGTGACTAGCCACTTTTCTTGGTTTAGGGTTTCTGTCCCAGACTCCGTGAATGGTCTCTCGGGTGGGGTTTCCTTAAAATCATGTCTGCTGGTGCGAGCGTTCTGGAGAGACACCCAGTCTGTTTGGAAGACTGGCACTCGAGGCTTGGGGGACGTTCAGGAACCTCAAAGGCTTATGTTTTCTGGCTGCTGAGGTCGGGAAGTTTTTTCCTGTGTTGGAGAGTGTTGGGGCGAAGGCTTACAAAGCGCAGGGCGCCCTTCATCAGCCTTGGCCTGGACAGGTGTTCTGGATTCTTGTACGCTGGCGCAGCAGCAGTTCGTGCTCCTGTCATCCTTGTAGTGGGGCACCGGTCCTGGGAGTTTTGGGGGAGGTGGCGACTCTTGGGACCCTGACGATGGGTGTGGTTTGAGCCTGCCGGCTATTAGCCACGCCCTAGGCATTTAACCTTCTTTTTGCAGCAAACCCTTGAATGTGCTCAGGGGCTGCCAGGGGCTGCAGCAGCTTTTGAGCTGCATATCTGTACCATGAGTGCCCCCCCCCCCCCCCTTGAGTGACTTTTTAGCACAAGAAAGACAAAACCAAACAACCACAACAAAACAAATTCAGTGATGAAAAGTCATTGCAGGGGGAGGGTTTTACTTTTTCAGTGAGGAATGACAGGGGACCAGATGGGACTGTTTGCAAGCCAAGCTACATCCCTGTCTCTGAGAATGCTTGTGGGGGCGCTGGGGATCTCCCAGGTGCCATTTCCAGCAGTGCCACAGTGAGAAAGGTGTGTCCTCAGCTGTTGTAAGGGAAGGAACAGTGCCTATATACCCATGGGTTATCACCCATAGCCGAAATCACAATGTCCTTCCCTTGAGGCTATGCACCAAAGTTAAAGATCATGTCCATAAAGTTGCCTGTTCAGCAGGCAATTGCTTTCTAGGTGCAGACCATGGCAAGCATGGAGCTGAGTTGGAAACTCTGGGTGATTCAGCCCAAAGCTTTGTACTTTTTAGAAGGAAGGAGATAGGTTAGATTCCCCACAGTCGCCCTGTTCCTTGTCCTCATCGCTCAGTAAGCTGTCTGACACTGTCCTTGCCCTCTGGGCTTGAGCCACTTCTCTGTCTCAGATCTCTGCTGTGGCCATGGCTGTCCACAGGACTGGTGCCCCGTGGTCATCTCTCGTTTGAGATCTCGTTATTGGATTTCAGTGTCTCAATTGTTTGAAGCATTGGGTTGTGTTATGCCATCCTAGTAGTTTTTTGTTTTGTTTTTTTCAGACCAAAGCTCAGATTTTTTTTTTTTTTTTTGCCTTCAATTATGAACTGGATTTTGTTTCTTTTTCCTGCTTATTTGAACATATTTTGGCACAAGTGAGCACAGAGGTGATTCCAGGCCTGGAAGAGTTAAGTGCTAGCAGCTGGGGATATCTGGGGAGGTGGCTGCTGACATGATCCCCTTTTCACTTTCCTATTTAGGTGGACTTCTTAAACAACATTTAAACGTAACTCCTGCTTTGGTTTAAAACCGAACACATGCCAGTTGTGTCACACGCCTGTAATCCCAGCACTCTGGAGGCAGAGGCAGGCAGATCTCTGTAAGTTTGAGGCCAGCCTGGTCTACAAAGGGAATCCAGGGCAGCCAAGGCTGCACAGAGAGACCCTGTCTCGAAAAAAACCAAACCAAAGCAAACCAAGACAAAGCAACAATAAACTGAACAAACACAGACCTGTTCATTACATGTGGTGGAAATATTTTGAAAAAAATGTCATTATTCCTACAGTTCAAAAAGCAATGGGAAATGGCTAGATTATTTTGTAAATGATACAGGTTTTGAGTTCTGAAGCACTAAAATTTGCTTAAGTTGGAGAAAAACATACCTGGTGACTGGTACAATAATTAATGTTAAAATAACATTTTCAAAGCATTGTATTTCCATTGATTTTCTTTCTTTCTTTCTTTCTTTCTTTCTTTCTTTCTTTCTTTCTTTCTTTCTTTTTTTTTTTTTTGAGACGTGATGTTTTTGTGCAGTCTTGGTTGTTCTGGAACTCACTCTGAAGACCAGGCCGGCATTGAACTCACAGAGATCCACCTGCTTCTGCCTCCCTGAGCGCTGAGATGCACCGTGCCTGGCTTCCATTGCCTTTTTTTTTTAAGTCAGTTTTTGAACAGCTCTGTTTCCCCCCGCCCCAGCCCCCCTTTTGTTTTGTTTTTCGTTGGTGTAGAGCTACCAGGCTCTGGAGGCTGAGGAAAACGCACGTATAGACAGACTTAGAGGCTGTGCTGTCTCTGTTTTGCTTTTCCTTAGAGCTCTTTCATGCAGGCAAAGACTCTGTCAGAAAGAATGTATACTCCAGAAAAGTGAGGCGGGTGGTGACCTCATTTGAAACAGAGGTCTTGGCTTCTATTATTTATTTATTTGTTTTGGTTGGCTCTAGCTTTCTCTGACTGAAGTGGGTGGATATTGCTGGTTACCAGGAGGGAGGAAGTTGGCATAAGAGGATAGGGACCCTAAGCTGAGACCATGCCTAAGCTGGGATTTCTTGGCTGCCATGGGCAAGCTTATTGGTGTGCATGGAGGATGCATTTGTGCTTCCTGTCTTTGAGGATGAATTGATTGGCAGGTGGCAGGCAGGTGGGTGTTGCTGGTCAAGGGTATGGGAATGGTAGATGTGGTATCTAGTTTCCAAACTCAAACCCCACACAAAGCCCTCTTGTCTCATCTCCAAACCCACTACCAGGGAAGGGGCTGACCTGCATGCCCCTCCTTTGCTGTGGAGTTTCCCTGCAGTCCTTCACTGAGTGATGTTGAGATACTGTTTGCAAACATTTAGGGTTCAGATTACAGATGAGATGGCCTTTACCAAGGGAAGGCAGTGAGACTTCTGGGTGTGTTTTCTTTTAACAAAGTTTTTAAAAGTTGCATTTGTTTGTTTGTTCATTTATTTATTGCACAGGGGTCTGTACATGCATGGAGCTCACATGGAGGCCAAAAGACAACTTTCAGAACTTGGTTCTCTTTTTCTCCATGTCTTGCACAGGGATAGATTTGAGGTCTTCAGGCTTAGCAGCAAGCACCCTTACCTGCTGAGCTGTCTTGCCAGTCCTTTTTTTTAAAATTAGTCAATTTGTGTGTGTGTGTGTTTAGGTCAAAGGTTGACCTTGAGCATATTTTTTGATTGCTTTCTGCCCTAATTTTTAAGACTGGGTTTCTCAATGAACCTGGACTGGCTGTTTCGACTAGACTTTCTGTCCAGGGAGCGCTGGGAATCCTCCTGGCACCCTCCTCTGGACACGGTGGTTCAGTGCTACATCTCGGCTTTTACGTGGGTGCCAGGGAATCAAACTCAGACTTCATGGTTGCTCAGCAAGCACTTTACCTGCTGCTATATCCCCAGATGGCCAGGGTCCAGATCCACAGTCAGGGGCCTTTCAAGTTCTTATTCCAATGCCAGCCCTTTCAGTAGGATGCCAGACCATCCTATTGGCTGCCTATCATTGGCCAACCTTCTCCCCCTATGCTCTGAGGGTGTGAGGTCCAGTAGAAGGTGGAGTCAAGTCTAGGGTTGGGGTAGGAGGGTAGTGGTTTCTGCCTCCATCTCCCATCCTTTCTTAAAGTCTTCAGACATGCATTTGGCTAGGGAGCTGAAAGTGGCTTCTTGGGTCTCCTCCATGCAGGCTCTCAGCAGGAAAGCTAGTCTCACTTCCCAGGCTTTCCCGTGGTTTCTGTAGTGGGGATTGTGAGGCCTCACAGCTCCTATTGTGAATCTGCAGGGCAAGGGAGGGGCATCGCTGCAGACAGGGCTAGTGTGGGTTTCTGTGGGACTTTGTCATCTCTCAGGCTCCATTCCCCATCCGAGCAGAAGGCTTACTGGAAAATGTGTGGTATGGTTTCTGTTAAATGGGCGAGTCAGAGCTGGAAGTCCTAAGCTTCACTTAATTGATATTTGGAATTGGCATCCAGGAGGGCCATGTGGGGGAAGGGAGCCGGAGTGCACACTGCTCTACACCAAATGGGACCGTGGTTACTTTCATTGAAACTTAAGAGGAGAGATGGTATTTAAGGCGATTTTAGTACCTGCTTTGGCACACTGAGCACTCCTAGGACAGCAGCCATGCTTCTCATAATAGTGCAGAAACGCACACTTAAGAGCCCATTAGTGTGGCACACTTTTGTCTTGTCAGAATTGGCAGCAACATGGTGCAGGTGTGTCCTGTCCCCTTCAGAGTTGGAGTGACAGTGAGCGGATCCTAGCTCAAAGAGAAACAGATGCGTAGAATTCTGTGAGTTTCAAGATTTTCTCTCATTTTAAGTTTTCCTGAGTCTTTGCTCTGGCTGTGGGTTCTGTGAAGTACTGGATCCAGAGAAAAGGCAGCAGGGGCTTCCCCCACGAGGGCCTGGGTAAGGATCCTTGCCCTATTCTTCTTAGCTCTGTGCCTTAGTTTCCCTAGTTGTCGGGTGGGTGAGGGGACCTGTCATGCACAGTTGCCGGGAGCAAAGACCCATAATGGTGGCTTAGCCACAACTGTTGCCAATGACAGTAGAACTCATGGGCAGGATGAGAGTGTGCGGCTTCGTTGCAGGCGCCCCGGAGGCTATGGGAGCCTTCGGCTGCTTCTGTCAGGGCCTTGTGAGGCTGCGCAGGTGCGCACTGCCCCTGCGGGGTTTTTTTTTGTTTGTTTGTTTTTTGGTTTGGTTTGATTTTTCTTGTGCTGAGAACAGACCCTGGTGCAGGTTACAGCAGGGATCCTGAAGGCCTCAGCCATTGGGAGCTGTAGCACAGCATGAGACCTGGTGGTGCTGTCTGCCAAGTACTTGCCCTATCCAGGCACCACCTTCCTGTTGTTGGGATGGTTAGGGCTGAATGGCGGACACCATGGCAGCAATGGGCCATCTTGTCAAGCCTGGCCCCAAGTCTCTCAAGCCATCTCCCATTGCTTGTGTCCCCTTCTGGATGGCTGGAGGCTCAGGATCCAGGATTAGGACCTCCAAGCCATAGGGTGCCAGGTTTTGAGGGAGAAGGACTCTGGAATAAGTGATAGCTTGGGACTTACCCTCTTTCCATTTGACCAATCTTTGGTTGGCCATGCTAGGTAGGTGGGGTAGATAGACTTCTTGTTAAACTCAGAGTTTTTTGTTTATTTTAACTATTCCAGTGGACTTTATTTTTACAGATGTCTTGGAAAGGACAAGTGATCTTGATGCAGGCTCACAGCCATGAAGAGGCAGAGCTGAGGCCTGTCAAACCTTAGAGCTAAAACAGAAACCATCCTTGTCCTTTCCATGTTAGCAAAGTCCCATTTTCTGCAGGAAGGAAGTGTGGCTGTTGTCAGCTTTTAAATGGGTCCCATTTGTCGAGACAATTACTTTTGTACTTTCCACAGTTGGGTTACAAAGAAACTTAGATATTGATGGGCAATCCAAGTGTTTAAGGGGGAAAAGACAAAAATGAATAGATTTTTTTTCCAAGTGATCTGAATAGATTAAGGAGAAGCAGAATAGAACATTTTCTATTATGGTAATTTATGTAGAGTAGTTGGATAAGATGAATGGGTAGTTTTCCCCTTACTGTATTTGAAGCTCTTCTGTTTCTCATTGTTTTTGCGCTGAGTGGAGGCAGCGGGTGGCAGAGAGTGTGGGTCCTCCCAGCTCCATGTGGCTACACTGTGCCTCTGCTGTGGTGAGTTTCTCCAGCTGAGCCTCGCTCTCCCTGCCAACCAGACATGATGGGACACTGGCTTCTCAGGGAGACGGGAGGCAGTAATCGTCAGAGTCTGAGACTGTTCCAGTTATTTTTAGGAATATTGTGACTGAAAAAACCATCCTTATCAACTACATAAATGTCAGTTAGTTAGGCTTTTATAAATAGTACATCCATATTCTTAGCAGTGTTACCAATAGTAAATAGCCAAAAGGTATGGACAGCCCAAGTGTCTGTCAACAGAACAGTGTGGGACCCTGGGATTGAACTCAGGTCGTCAGGGTTTGTGGCAAGCACCTATACTCACTTAGCTCTGTAGTCCTTTTTGAGGTTAATAGATAAGCATGGAAGAAGTGTTCGGGGTCCCAGTTCTTGAGGTACTTGCTCTTCTGGTTTTATAGCTGATGTCCACACATCTGGAAATGATCCCGGCCATCCCTGCTGGTGGGGTCACCTGTAGAGCAACTTTGAGGAGGATCCTTGCATCCCTGCTTATCCTCTTTTTCTGCTTGGGCAGCTGTGGGCCTTCACCTCTGGTTTCCAAAAGGTGCAAGTGGGGTGATGGCATGTCATGGATTGATTGTTGTGGGTTAATTCCATCCAGTTTCTATAACCACACACACATGTTGCCCAGCTGAGCGTAGCTTAGCTCTGTTGCAGTTTGTCAGGGAGTAGGGTAGGAATAGAGGGTGCTAGCCCCATAGGAAATTTGGAAGTTGGGTCATGTGGGCCTGACCTCACAGAGAGGGCAAGCCCCAGAGAGGTGACCCTTCAGCTGGGATAGTGGAAGGACAGACAGTAGTAGGCAGAATGAAGGCAAGGGGCTCAAGATCCCTATTGCAGGAGGCACCTGAGACGCAGGTGGATCTGGCCAAATTGCCATCTGTGTCTGGAGCACTGGGGATGAGGTGGGGACCACAAGGGAGTCAGCTCTGCTTTTGGGGATCGCAGTAGGCTTGCTGGTAAAAGAAGCAGGACATTGGGGAGGGTGACTTCAGTACAAGAATAGCTGGTGGCTCTTGATGGAGAGAAATGATGGACAGGGAGTCTGGATAGGGGTCTATGGAGCTGGATGGGGAAGGGGAGAACTAGGGGTACTGTGTGTAGAATGGGAAGCATGGAGAAGCTGGTGTGCAGGACAGGAGTTGGAGTTTGAAATGCCATGTTTGAGGGTCCTGCAGTTCCTCTGAGAGGAGGCTTAAAGAGAAGAAGGGACTTGGCCTCTGACCCTGGGGTACATATTGCAGATGGACAGCCCTACCCAATTGTCTGGAAATGTGAAAAACAGCACAGGACAGATTCTAAGTACTGAGCTGGCAAGGGAGAAGGTTAGTCTTCTAGATCTGGGAGTAAGAGCCAGCTAAAGCCTGGGGCTGGTGACGTGGGTCAGGCTGGGGTGGGGTGGGGTGGGGTGGTGGGGGTTCTTTATGGAAGCTTCAGCTGGATGGCATGTCCAGAGGGTGAAGCTTCAGCTGGGCAGAATAGTTCAGCTAGGTCTCACAGGTCCACAGAGGCCTGCACGCTACCTTGAAGCTGTACCCCACGCACCGGAGCTGTTCTGAAGGGAGATTTTGGGTGGCAGAGAAAAGGTGGCATTGCACACCCCAGGTTCAGCATAGCACAGGAAATCGCTAGCACAGCATCACTGATGACCCTCGCAGGACCGGTCCTCACTGGGTGGGGGCTGTCAGTCACTTCTCTGTGACAGCACCAAAATGTGTAAATGCAGAGATACCCTGGGAAGGACTCGGAGTGTTGGCTGAGGGATGGGAGGTTGGGGTTGGGGATCCCTTTCAAAATGTATCAAATGGGATTTCAGGAGAGAGCACTGAGTGGAGGAGGAGGCATTTTAGCTCATGGCTGGGATTTTCTTGAGATGAGGAATGGAGTTTGGTAAGCCCAAGTCCCAGATGGGCTTAAGCCCAAGTCCCAGAGTGACACGAAACAGGTCTGTCAGTGGGACTGCGGCTAAGAAGCAGCAGTTTCAGAAAGGCTTATGTGGCTTACAGTTCTGGAGGTTTAGGTCTGTGCTGGTTAGTTTTTGTCAGCTCAACACAAACTAGGGGAATCTGGGAAAAGGGAACGCCAGCTGAGAAAACATCCCCATCAGACTGGCTTGTGGGCAAATTTGTGAGGTATTTTCTTGTTGTGAGAGGGCCCAGCCCATTGTGGGCAGTATCACCTGGGGCAGATGGGCCTGGGTTATCTAAAGAAAGCAAGCTGAGCAAAGCCAGGGAGCAGCATTTCCCCATGGTCCTGTTCCAGTTCTTGCCTCGAGTTCCCACCTTAACTTCTCTGGATGATGGATTCTAAGCTGTCAGATAAAATAAACTCTTTTCTCCCCAAGTTGCTTTTGGTCATAGTGTTTATCACGTTAACAGAAAACAAGGTAGAACAAACTCCAACATCGGGTAGCCCTATTGGTTTGGCCTCTGGTGAGAGTTGTAAATGACAGACACTTTATGGTGTGCCTGCGTGTGTGTGTGTGTGTGTGTGTGTGTGTGTGTGTGTGTTTCATTGCCAAATGTGAAATCATAGAGGCTGTCAGTGGTCCCAATGAGTACCTCCCACCAGGCCCCACTTAAAGGTCCTATCTCCCAATAGCACCATCCTGTAGACCAAGTTTTCAGTTGCCATGGATGCTTGGGGGACACTAACCATCACACTGCAGAACACAGAAATCTAAGGGGCTAGAGGGAAAAGCACTGGCTTGGTAAAGGTTGTTTCCTCCTGCGTTAACAGCTGGGTTGGGTAAAGACTGGAGGCCTGGAGGCCTGTGGATGAGATCTTTTTGAGCTGGAGGAGCACACAGAAGCCTGGTCTCAGCTAAGCTGTAGTTTTCAAAGTGTGGAACAGAAGACTAAAAGTAACCACCCACAAATCCTCGCTGAAAAAGTACTGGAAAATCGTCTGCGAAAGAAATCAAAGTCAGAAGGAAAGAGTGGGAGGCAAGAAGCGCTGGCGGGCAGGGTGCCTGAGTGCACGTGGGCACAACCAAATAGCAGTTGCTGTGGGGAATGATGGGAACCTGTGCCTCTCAAGAATGAGGTGACGGCCTGCATGGGTTTGAGTGGGTGTGGGGTGTCTAACATGCCTGGCTTCGGACCGTGATTGCATTGTATGAGTTAATGCAGGGCAAAGGCTGGGATAACAGGGGCAGAACAGGTGACTTCTGAAGAAGGGAGGGAGGTGAGAGCAGGATGCCGTCAACTGAAGCAGCAAGGAGGGGACAGGGCAGCAAATGGGAGTCCAGTGACTCAGTAGGGGCAGCAGTGTTGTAGAATAACCACCCATGGACTGGCTTTTGTAGTAGATGGGAGCCAAGCTAGCCCACCTGGCCAGACTCTTTGATGGTGTTCAAAAGTCCTCCTGTGAGGTGTCGGCTGCAGATGATCCCTGGGATATACAGAGTGGTGGAAAGAGAAGAAATTACCTTGCTTGTCCTTTCCCAAAGCAAGGGAGTGAGTCTGTGTTCTTGATGGCAAGCTGCCTGCCAGCTACAGAGCCTGGAGGCCTGGTGCATGCGTGCTCACACACCGGTGTGTGTGTGTGTGTGTGTGTCACTGAACCTTCTGGGGGAGGCGGCTCTGGGAGGGAGGATGGCCTGCAGGACATTTGCTGAAGCCTTTTGGAAGGAAGAGAAGGAAGCAAGATTGGGTATGGGGAACTCTGGGCTGCAGTGCAGACTTAAGGGAGACCTCAGCTGACCCCATGGTCCACAGAAGCTGGAATGGCTCTCCAGGGTGGCCTACAGCTGGGCCAGGCTTCTCTTTCTCTGGTCAGTTTGCAGATGGAATTGCCTTCTCTTACTGGGGATGGGCAGGGGTATTGGCTACAATACTAGACGCTCCTGGGTCTTCCATGGGTCTTCCTGGGTCCAAGGTCTTCGGTGCAGCTATGCTATTTCAGGGTCCTCTGTCCTTGTTGCTGCTGGAATACTTCACTGATACTGACCTCACTGCTCCTTTCCTCAGCTCGAGGCTTCTGGAAAGGCCAGGCTGACCTGAAACCTGGCAGAGGCTTATCATATCAACTGTTCAACACTGCCAATCAGGAATAAGCGTTCCTCTCTCTAGTTTGAGTCTTTGTGTGTTTGTAGAGAGAAGGCCACATGTAGATCATGGTGGCTACTCTGTACTCAGACCTGTCTCCTGAAATGATGGGAGGACCTTTTACTCCACTGGGTGTGTGTTAAGTTACTCTGTGGTCTTGGTAACTTCAGGCTTTTGTCTCGGCATTGTGAGGAGGCATCAGGAGTAGCTACGCTTTCCAAGGCTGATGGAATTCTGATAGTTGGCCTTATCTTTGTCGGTCTCTTTCCCAGCTCTGGATGTAAACCCAAAGAGGCTGTAATTGCTGTTAGAGGGCTTCTGGCTGAATGGCTAAGCCATGGTTGGGTTCTGTGGAAGGCAGATGAGACAAGCCAACATTTGGTGCAAGGGTCCAGAAGCTGTTCTGGGTTTCCTGAGGTCTCAGTCTCCTCAGCTACAAGGTGACAGCTAGATAGGTCCCTTGTGCCTTGAACTAAACACAGAGGCTCTCAGAAGACCCACGGGCCACCCTCTGCTCCAGCAGCTAAGCACTGGCCCCTGGGAGCAGGCAGCTTTGCTCTAGAGGAGCTCTCTGAGTCTCATGAACCAGGGCTCTGAGCTGGGCAGACTGGGACCAGGTTGTATGGGTCAGGTGGGGCCTCTTAAAGGACACTGGTCCCTCTGACTCTAGCATTCTTGGATGTGCTTGTGGGTACCAGAGAGCCTCTGGGTGGTTTCCCAGTAGTGGGAGTGGTAAGGCTGGGAATTCCTATCTCTGAGTGTCCCCACAAAGCCTTTCCCATGTGGCCCCTAAGCCAAGGCAGGCCAGGGCTCCTGCAGCACTTGGAGGACCTCTCTCAGCACTGTCAGATACAGACTTCTGTCACGGATTAAAGGTGTATGCCACTAAACCTGTCAGGTTCTAGAATTTTTTTTCCACAACTCTTCTAGTCTTTTTCATTCATGTCCGTCTTTAGCAATGCTGGTGATGGCTGGCTGATATGATCTGCCCACTTCCCCCCTCTCCATGTTGCTTGCTTGCTTTGTCTGCCTGTGGCTGCTTCCCAACAGGCCTATGGATCCCTTTATAAAATAACGACAAAGTGGCTATCTTTCCGAGGAGCAGCTCTGGCTTGAGGACTTCCCCCCAAGTTGGCTAGCGCTCATGATTGTGCTCTCACTGCCCAATCAATCTTCAGCATCTGCCCGCTCAGAAGCTCCAGCATGGGTCGACAGAAGCAGCTCTTTCTGGGCCCTTGTGATGTTGGAGGGCCAGTACCCAGCCTCAGGGAGACTGAACTTCACGTTTCTAAGCCAAGCCCTGGGGCAACCCACCCTGGAGCTTGCTGGAGTCCTTGGCAAGGAGTCTTCATCCCTCAAGAGTGATGTCCCCAAGTAAGGGGAGCTCACAGAGGAGTTACAGAGATGGCTTCTTGACACAGAAGGCGTCAAGGCTGAGAGGAATTCAGATACAATAGCTAACATTTTGTGAAAACTACTTGACCATGTTACTCATTTCCCAATATGGCTGTCTTCCACAATGGCTTTACTTACAAGAGACAAATGGCAGGACTCCAACTATGCAAGCCACTTGAGGGTAAAATCTTCCTGACAAATGGGGAGGAACTTGCTATACTCCATGGGTGACTTCTAGGTCCCCATGTATCTACAATGACAGGTCACTTCTTCTGTGTTACAGGCAGGCAGATCTCTGTGAGTTTGAGGCCAGCTTAGTTGAGAAATCAAGTTTAGGACAGCCAAGGTTACACAGAGAAACTGTCTCGAAAAAAAAAAATGTAGAAGAGAGAAAGCATCGAACTTGAGTTATAGTTCTTCCTCTCCCTTAGGTGTTACTGTTTGTACCATGTATGTAATAACTGGGGGCTCCAGGTCGGAGCTGGAGTGATCTGAGTGAAGAGGGGAATTTCAATCCGACTAGGGAGTGCTGGATTCTTCCCAGCTCTGCACAGATGGTGTTTCACACTGGGAGGACATATCATTTCATCCACTTCTTGGATTGAAGAGAGCTTTTCACAGCTGAGTAAAGCTGCAATGTTCATGGGAAAGTTAGCAATCATGGTTGCTGGCCATACCCTTGGCACTGGGTGTCTGCACTGTGCTGCCGTCATGAGGGGTGCTGTGTGTTCTGAAGAGAACAGTTTGCACCCCCTGGTGCCTTGATGGGTGTCAGCAAGAGGACACTGACTAAATCCCTGTGCTGTGTAGTGATCATTCCCATGACAGGATCCCCCCATGTACCCAGAAACCAAGGCCTCTGTCCTGGGGCTGTGAGCTGGCATACAAACATTCTTTCTTAGGAGATGAGGGGTCTTTAGGATGTCTTGAGCACAGTCTGAGCTGTCACATCAAATGGCTCCTGACTTCTCACACCCACCTTTTGTAAGAGACTCAGTGTCCTGCAGCTACCACTGAGTCCACCCCTGCCCTTCCCCTGGCCATGTGAAGTCCTTTGGGCCAGGTGCTAGAGGGCCTGGGACCTCAGGCTGCTGGGGTTTGAGCAGGGCAGTGCAGCTGCAGCTAGGACAGCAATGGTCTTCAGATGCCCCCGTCCTAATCCCCAGTGTGACTATATCACACTGCAGAAGCTGAACCGATGGAACTCTATGGCTGCTGACGGGGCGTCCCTAGGTTAGTGGGATTTCCCTAGTTTTGTGAGAAGGTCCTGCAACTACGAGTGTCTGATGGTAGGCAAGTGAAGTGGGAACGGAAGGCGGGGGTCAGAGGGAGCCAGGACAGTGGAGGGCCAGAGAGGCACTAGTGTGAGTGGAGGTTGGCGTGCGCAGTGCCCAGATCTGGGGCACGGGAAGGCCCAGGGATGCTTTGCTGCACTCTTGCTGGCGCAGCTGTTGCAGGGCCCAGGGTTTGCAGCAGCTGATGAACAGCAGCTGCTGGGGCTAGCTCTGCCTCCTGGGAGCTGTCAGGGTTCAGGAGTTCATGCTCAGGACAGCAGGGCCTGACCAGACGTACCAGGTGTCCCTCAGGGCATGGTTGACAGACCCCGGAGTGTCCACCCTGGGCTGGGCTGTGGTGTGAGTCACAGTGTGAACAGGTTGTGAACAAGCCTCAGCAGCATCGTGGTAAGTGCCTCAAAATATCACACGCGCATGACATCCTTTTTATAGAGTTAAAAACAACCCAAAAATACATTTTAGGATGACATACGGCAACAACCAAGCTGTCTGGAGGGGCCACAAGAGCTGGGCTCAGGTGAAGGTGGCACTGTGGGGAGGGCGCATGAGGGCGGGTGGACGTGACTGAGAAGGTTCCGTCTGTGTGCTGGCCGATGGACTCACAGGCCCCCGGTCTGAGATAACCTTTGCAGCCTCTAACTTGTTGGCAGAGTCGAAAAAGTGTGTGTCTTCAGCCTGTGAAGCCTGCCTTCCAGGGAGTTCCCACGCCAGGGATTTAAATGTCCACAGCATTGTCTGAGAAACAGCAAGCTTCTTGGAGAGTAAACAATTACCCCTAGTTAGCCAGAGGCACAAGTGTTGTTTGACTGGTCATCAGTTGACCCGATAGTCCACATTCCTCCACAACCTGCGCATCCAGTGCAAGGAACTTTGGGAATCCCTGGGTGTTCTGTGCTGAGAACTGTGTGGGCCTCTGGGTGCCTTGCAACAAGTTCCTGGGGAGACTTCCACAAGCCCTATGTCAAGTTTCTCCTCGGGCCTCCCAGGCGCCTCACGCTGAGGATCTGTAGGGGCGGTGGAGTACCAGGTTGCCGGGGTGGCTGTTGGGGTGCCTCGCTTTTAGAATCTGCGTGGGCCACTGGGTGCCGGGGAGGCCTCTGGGTGCAGGGACTCCCAGACTCTGCAGATGAGAAATAATTGACCAGCTCAGATCAATGAGACGTCTTTGGTGGCGAGAAAGACACAGCCTGTGGTCCTTTTAGGGGGAGCTCTGTAAATTCACTTCCTTCCAAGGCAGAAGCAAAAGAGCCTTTTTTTTGCTGAATATAGAAGGGCTCTTTTCTTGGAACGCCAGGATCGATCTAGCGGGCTCATTTATCTACATTTTTCGAGTTCTTCCAGCTGAGGTGTGTGAATCATGGTTCTCATTAAGCTGACGGTCGAAGCTCCAGTGACGTCAGTTTAAACACTGGCTGGGTATGGGGAGAAATGCCAGGCGGGATAATCTTTCCTCCCCATTATGGGAAATGTTCAGGGAAGGGAAGAAAGCTCACATGATGCACTATGAGCTGCAAATTTTAGTTGTATTAAAATAATTTTAGGTGATGTGTGTTGCACACCTGTAATTCCAGCTTAATGGAGGCCCGAGGCAGGCGGATCTCTAGTTTGAGTCCAGCTGGGACTAGGTAGCAGGGCCCTGTCTCAAAAACATTTTCCATATAGATGTATGATCCAGTTAGACACAGAAAGATGGTCTCAATAAGAGCTCTAAGTCTGGGGCTGTAGAGACGGATCGGGGGTTAAGAACACCAGCTGCTCTTCCGGAAGGCTTGGATTCCCAGCACTCTCATGTCTCCTCACAACTGTCTGTAACAACTCCAGTTCCAGATGATCTAGTGCCCTCTGCTGGCCTTTATAGGCACTGCATGCATATGGTGCACAGAGATTCATACAGGCAAAGCACTCATAGATACAAAATAGAATACAGTTAAAAAGAGTCCCAACTTTATTTTGTTCCACGGTAAAGGATGAATCTGTCCTGACCAGCTTTGTAAACACTGGATTTAAGTGGCCTCTTTCCTAAATGATTATACCCATTGTCTGTGTGGATTACAAAAGAGAATGATGTAGCCATCTCCCTTTGAGCGTCTTGTCTGTTTCTGTTGTAACATGGCGTTTACTTAGTGGAGTTTTGTTGAGGCTGGAAAGTGAGTGCCTGGTGGTGCTTATTTGTGGGGCAGGTTGGGGCCACTGAATGCATCCACACTGAGCTCCTTGAGCTGAGCTGTACAGCAGGAAGCTCCCCCAGGGTATGCCCTCACAGGGAGATGACTTTTCCTCTCTAGGACTATTTAAAAAACAAAACAAAACCAAACAAAATTCAGAGCTGGAGCGTTGGCTCAGTGTCAAAAGCACTTGATGTTCTTGCAGGACTGAGGTTAGATTCCCGTTATCCACACAGGGCAACCATAGGTACCTGCAACCCTAGCTCCGGAGGATGCCCATGGCTGTCTGGGCACCCATGCACATGTGGCATACGAATTACACAGATACACGTAACACACATAAAAATAAGAAAAATAAATCTTTAAAAAAGTAAAATCCAGGTAACATTAAATTTACTTCTTTTTCTCTTCCTCTGTCTCCTCCTCCATATTTCATCATCACAAAAGGAAGCTTTCTTTGTACTGGTCAGGCAGCCTCTCTAACATTGAACCTTCCTGAGCCCCTAGTCCACATGTTTTCTGGGGAGCTGCAGTGAGGACCTGTGAGGAGCAGTAGAAAGATGGTCCCAGTGGGTGATGACTCTATCACAGGACCGGAGGTGAACCGCCCAGGACAGCAGAGAGCAGGACCGGGTGTTAGCCCACCTGACCCACAAGTACCAGGAGCCCCTTGGATCAGGGCTCGGCCTTCCCCACCTCATCCCTGATGCTGGTTTCAGCACCTCTGACCATAAATGGACACCAAGGGGACCCAGCCAACTGCACAGATCTGCTGTTGCCTCCAGAAATGTGAAGTGTCCTGATAGAAAATAGAGCTCAACACTGAAGAAAAACACGCTGTTTCTCTGTAAATCAGTTAAAGACATAATACATTTGAGGGTCCTAGGTACAGTGGGAGGGCTATTCCTTCCGAGAAGGTTCTGACAAACCCCGGGGAAGCCTCATACCACCCGAAGGAGGGGAAAATGCTGACAGCTGGCACATCTTGAACCTGCTCGGAGAGCTAAGGTCATGGGGCAGGGCATATGATTGGGTGCAAAAACCAGGTCTTAAAACTGGCCCCTGAAAAACAAAGCAAAAATGAAAAACAACCAGCCCCTGAAATTCCATACTCTAACTCCCTGCCCCTGAAATATGCGATATGACTCTTTTTTGTTTTTGTTTTTTTTTATTTCAGTTTTTGAGACAGGGTTTCTCTGTGTAGCCCTGGCTCTCCTGGAACCAGCTCTGTAGACCAGGCTGGCCTTGAATTCAGAGATCGCCTGCCTTGGCCTCCTGAGTACTGGGATTAAACTAAAGGTGTGTGCCACCATTGCCCGGCACAATATGACTTTCAGGTCCAACTTTATCATTTTGTGGCTTGGTACTCTCCTCTTGGCCATCTAGTGGGCCTGGGCCAGGATTCCCCCAGGACCTGGCACTCTCTACAGAAGATGGTAGAGATCAGAGAGAGGAAGCCTGTTGGATTTCTGCTCAGGAAGGAAGGAGCACACTAGAGGTATGCCGGAGGACCAGCAGCTGAGAGACACCCTGCTGACAGCCACCAAGCAAGGGAACCTCACACGGTGCCACCGCCCAGTGCCAGATTCTGCCAGATGCCTGGTCGAGCCTGGAAGTGATTTCTCTTCAGAGATTCCTCTCCCTCCGTAGATTCTCACAGAGCAGAGAACCTGAGCGTGTGGAACGTGGCATCTGACCCATGGAGCCACGCTCTAATAAATGGGTCATTTCAGGCGGCAGGGTGTGGAGCAGTTTGTCATTTGGCACACACACAAAAATAGATATCCAGGCTGACAGATGGATGGAATTCTGCTGGGGGAACAAGCCTTCCGGTCAGTGACCTGCTCAGGGACCCATTCACCTGGGCAGAAAAGAGAGAGGAGCAGTTGCCATAAGAGTGGGTTAAAAAACAAAACAAAACAAAACAGAAGCTGAGGGTCTTCCAATTTTGTATTTGTTACTTTTCTCCTGGTGGTGGCTCGCTGCTTGACATAGTTGAGTGGAGAAGGGATCTGTTTTGGGACATGGTTTCAGGGGATTCAGTCCATAGTCCCTTGATCCCATGTGGTTGGGTATGATTTCCTGGTGGCAGAAGGGTGTGGTGGAGGAGGCTGTTTACCTCAGGATGAAGGAGGCACTGGGACTAGGTAGAGTTTCAAAAGGTGAGACCCCAGAGGTCTGTTTCCTTTACCCCACCTCCTTAAAGACTGTAGAATCTCCCAAAACATCATTGCTAGCTTGGAACCAGTGTCTGACACATAAGTCCATGGTGTCATTTCATAGCTAAACCACATCAGAGTCTTTTCTTCTGTCCCTTCTTCTCTCGTTCCCTCCCTTCTTTCCTTTCCTTTGACAGTATCTGATGGCTAGATCTGTAGCTTAGCCAGCATGGGCCAAAGCAGGCTAGGCTGGCCTTGAATCTACCAGGTGGCTAAGGGTGACCTTAAACTTCTGATCTGCCATCACCTCCTAGTGTCTATCCTGGCTTACGAGGTGGCAGGGATTGACCTCAGGGCCTTGTGCATACCAGGCACCCGAACTACGTCCCCAACACTCCACAGCATGCTCCTAAAAACCTGTGCTTGCCTGACTAACTTTGGAGTCCTTGGGAGTATTGTGTTCAAGCCAGAGACAGAATGAACATGAAAGGTTTTTACTGCCTTATGAAGTCATTAAGGTGGACAAGCCCATAGAGACAAAAAGCACAGAGGTTGCAGAGGGCTGGTGGGAGGCAGGAGGATGATAAGTCAGTTTAATGAAACTGTTTCATTTTAGGATGGAGACAGGTGGGGGGGGGCTGTCAGACAACTGTGAACTGCTTAACATTAATGAACTACAGAGCAAAGGCAGTTTAGATGGCAGATCCTGTGATTCGCATTCGCTACTATGAAGAAAGAGAAGACTGAACTAAGTGACAATTGACCTAAGACAGAAACAATAACTATTTCTGGATTTGTAACACCCGTAGAAAGTGGATGTGTGACCGTAATGGCCTAAAGCAGAAGGGACGTGCCCAGGAACACCGTGGTGGCCTTGCCTACTTTAGGGACTGAGTACAAGTCTTTTCTTTTAAAGAGAATATGACAGAAAACACAGTTGTACCCCCATCCTGCCAGGGAGCACCCACAGAGCATGGAAAAGCATGATGAATTTGAACACAGGCTGAGGAAGCTCAGGGCAGTTTAAACCTCAGAGCAGCCATCTAGAGAGCTGCAGAGAAGCTGCCAGTGGGAAGATGTGGAACTTGGTGATGGAGAAGGGAGGGAAGGAATAGGGACAGAGAATGACTGGGACAGGAGAGTGGAGTTGTTGGTGGGGTGGGGCTGGGAGGGGTGGGGTGGATATGGTCTCTCATTGGTCTTTTGGGACATGGTTGTGTGGGGTCATGGGGTGGCACTGAGCACACGTTGATGGCCTGAAGTTTGCTCCCTGCTCTGGGATGGCCTTCTTGTACGAAATGACCCTTCCCGTACGACATGACCCCAAGCTGTGAAGCACCTCTGCTGAAGAGCACACATCTTGTCTGAGGCCTGTTCTCATGAGGCTCTCTCATCTGGGGAGCCCTGTGCTAATGCAGCCTGGGGTTGGGCCTGTTTTATTCTAGAAAGAAAGCCTCCCTTATTTATGACTCTATGCTTGCTTACCTTTGCCTTCAGAACATATTTTAAGAAGAATTTCCTTTGCCTTCTGAACGTGTTTTAAGGGGGGCTGTAGCTCAGTGCTAGAGTACTTGCCTAGTATGTATGAAGTCCTGGATTCAATTCAAGCACCACACACAAGCAAGGATAAAGCGCATCCTGCCTTGTGAGTTGAGGCAGCTGCTGCTTGCTCTCTGCATCCTGCAGTGGCAGCTGGGAGTTGTTGGGGGTCTGGTGCTGACTACCCTCACTGCCTTGTCCTCTGCAGCTTTCTCAGCCTGACCCTGGGAAACTGAGCTCCGAGACTTCCAACATCTAGGGCATTTAGTGGCATCACCACTGTCAACGGTCATTCTATGGATGCTCCACTCTCAAAGTCTTTCTCCAAACGCAGTTGGAGAAAGGGTCGAGGCCATGAGTAGGGTCGAGGCCAGCTGAGCACAGGCTTGCTCTTCTGAGGTGCCCCTTCCATTGTTGCGTAGCACTCGGGTAGGGGAGGGAGAGAGATTTACAGCCAGCCTGGGGGACTGTGCTGTCTTATTGCTGTCTGTGACCTTTTTCTTTGCTGCTGGGATTTTATTCCGTGAGATAATTGTGCTTGGAGTCAACATTATTAGCAGTGACCTTGAGGAACTAACTGGGAAGTTGACGTTGTGAAAGCCTTAAATTTGCCTCACTTGACGGGATCAGTGTTTAATATGGTTGTAATTGCTGAGTTTTATGTGTCTTAATATCTTAAAAATTTATTCCTGACTTCGAAGGGAATTGATTGCAGCACCTCCATGGGATAACCAAGACAGGCCTTCTCCACGCCCCGGGCAACGTGGACTGTATCTGTCTTGCTGGGTTGAGTGTACTTGGAGGGGAGCCCATGGTAGTCTTCTGTTTGGGTAGCTCACGAATCAGTGTTTAATCTGTGAGGAAAACAAACAGGGTCAGGCAACCACCATGCTCTGGAAAGGAAAATATGTTCTAGGTGGTTAAACACCTCACTGAACCAAAAGGAACCAAAATTATGACAGAAAGATGCAGAGACAAGCATATCTCTCTTGGAGTAGGGGAGCTCTGTAGGCATTTGGGGTTGGAAGTCGGAGAGGCAGCTCTATCATGAGTCCTGACATCTTAAGACTTGGGGAGAAAACTACCACATAGTTAAAAGATGGGAGTCAGAGAGAAGAAATCCGAAAAAAACAAACAAACAAACAAACAAACAAGCAAACAAACAAACCTGTACCGTAACAATTATGACAAGTGCTCCAGGGAAACACAGACAAAGATCACCACCTCAAGGTAACAAGTCAGGCTTGGTGGCACACAGTGCGAAGCCAACTGCAGCCCAGGGGACGGTTAGGGTTGCGCCATCATCCATCCTCAGCTTGTAGCATACATTTCCCAGACCAAGATGGTTTCTAAGAATTTCAACTTTGTTACCTATTCCTTGTTATTAATCTCCTCTGTTCTGTGTTCCAAGGTTCCAAGCCTTCTTTGTGTTTTCTAGTTCGGATATTGCCCGAGTTAGTAAGCATTCCATCCTTGTAACAGAAAGCTCGAGATAGCCAACATATAAAGGGAATAGGCTTGCCTCATGTGGGAGGCTCCAGCCCCCACAGTTTTTGGTGTGTGTGTGTGAGTGTGTATGTGTGTGTGTGTGTGTGTGTGTGTGTGTGTGTTTCCTGAGACATGGTTTCTGTGTTAAGCCTTGGCTGTCCTAGAACTCACACTGTAGACCAGGCTGGCCTTAAACTCACAGAGATCCACCTGCCTCTGCCTCCCGAGTGCTAGAAGTAAAGTTGCGTGTCACCAATGCCAGGCTAAGTTTTTTAAGTTTTATTTTTATTATTTTTAATTATGTGTATTGTGTGTGCCTGCGTGTATGTATGCATATATGAGCACAGGTACCCACAGAGGCCAGAAATGTCATCTAGCTGAAGCCTGACTTATAGGTTGTTAGCCGCCTGGAGTAGATGCCAGGCCTCTGCAAGAGCAGTCTACACTCTTAATAATTGGCCCCTGTGGTTGATTCTTGTAATGAGGCTGCACATTGTGGCAAACTGCCTCACTCCCTCAACTGCGAAGCAAGGAGGAGGATAGATGTTAGGATCCCACAATTCCTTTGAGGCACAATGACCTCAAGGCCTTTCACCAAGCCCTACCTCCTAAAGATTCCACCTCCTCCTAGGACCACCCTGGAGTCTAAGTCTTTAACACTTGGGTGCTTGAAGACAGTCCTCATCCAAACCACAGCTCTGTCAGAGGCGAGTGCCAGTGTGCAGGCTGGCCAGCTGGGGAGCGGTGAGCTCTGTTTGGCTCTGGCAAGTGCCCTCAGTCACAGTTCTGCCCCGAGGAACTCATTCTACGGAAATGGCTGCACAGGTTCAGCCCATCTGACATGGGAGCAGCCCGGGAGGACGTGGGAGAAGTTGTTCAATGCTGTTTTGTTCACAACTGCAAAATGCTGGCAGAACCCTCCCTTTGAAAGCTGCAGTAGTGGTGTGGTTAAAAAGTGCACATACCCACATAGAGGCATACATAATTAATAACTAATAATAATAATAATAAAAAACCTTAGATGAAGAGTGAGCGAAAGGGCTACCCGCTGTTAATCCGGCTCCCCCCACACCTGCATGCATGTGTACACACATAGAAATGCACATACATACACACATAGTTTCAACATTGCCGTGGAGTAAAGCTTCATGCAGCCAGAGTATTAGTACAGTCCAGAGAGCTGCTGAGGCACGGCTTGTGAGGTATGGTGTAGAGTGTGCACGCTTGTACCTGTACAATGAGAAGGATTCTTCAGGTTGTGCTTCTTGATGCATCTTTTCTTCCATGTCAGTGCTTGCGGATAATCCTCTTTTCTTGTATTTAAAAAAATATTTTGCGTCAGCCACATACTACATACGTAGAAGAGCATTAGAGAAAGAAATAGAAGGGGTTTTCCACTTCTTCCATCACAGGCATTGTCTTCAGAGCTGGAGGGGAGTCTGCTCCTCTGGGGGGGCCAGTGGTGGAGGTGTTGTTGGGAGCGGGGGATTCGTCCCCTATGCGGGCGGCAGGCCAATGTCCTCCCTGCGGGTCCCTCCGCTCCCTGCTTCTGTTCTGGCTTCTCCGTATCCTGTCAGTTGCCACCACAGAGGCCAAGCCATTAGTTTTTCCCATGTCGCTCAGATTTGCTTCTGTTCTGAAGAAGGAGTGATGGCGTGGGGTGCATTTCTGGGGCCCTGCAGTTGAGGTGGGGTGCCCTGCCGGTCCCTGTGGGGCTAGTCGGGCCCCAGTCAGTCTTCCCTGGAGAATCTTTGTGTATGGTTGTCCGCGCTGGGCCCTTGGGAACCCCATTTTACTGTTTGTTCCATGCCCTGGGCTGGAACTGCTCAATTTTATAATGAACATGGGAAATCAGGACATACTCCCTACCGCAGATGGTGGCATTCTGGGACCAGTTCCCACCTCCATCCCTTCTTGAAAATCCAGATTTTGCGGCTGGAGAGATGGCTCAGAGGTTAAGAGCACTGGCTGCTCTCATGAGTTCGATTCCCAGCAACCATGTGGTGGCTCACAACCGTCTATAATGAGATCTGGTGCCCTCTTCTGCGTGCAGATATGCAGTCAGACAGAACATTGCATACATAATAAATAAATAAATAAGTAAGTAAGTAAGTAAGTAAGTAAGTAAATAAATAAATAAATAAATAAATAAATATATTTAAGCCAGGTTTCTGTTTTGACTCTTACCAGGGTAGGGTTGTTGTGTGTAAGCTAGAGAATGATGTATAGTAGCTGTGCTTTCAGTTTCCAATGAATGAGTTTATTAGGTATAACCAGCCATCATAAAAGGGTAAATAGTGAGCAGCAGGTAAGAAAAATATTGTCATAGCAGGTGCTCCCAACATTCAGCAGGGACAAGTGCAGTAGGCTGACAGAGGGTAAGCAAAGTCATACCATCACAGTATTAAATCATCCAGCAGAAATTGACTGGGGAAGCTCCGTGGAGGCTGCCACTGGGCATTCCCCACGGAGAACCCAGGATGGAGTGGGGGTTTCCTCTTGGGTGAGGCTTTAAAGTGGAACAGAAAGCAGCAAATGTAACATTAAGTCGTGCTTAGGTTCACCCACCCGAAATGACAGGGGAAGCATTGAACCGTCAGCTGGCATACCCATTGAAAGTCCCTGGCAGAAGAGAGCTTCTCTCCATGCACAGACTTCCGGCCTCTCTTCCCCACTGTGGGCATTTGTGTATCACGGGATAAACAATCTTAGCATCTAATTGGAAGGCTGCCTTCCACCATTCTCCAACCCACGGTCTTTTCCCTCTGGCTGTTTTTCTGTTATACACCCACCCTTCCTCCCCTGCCTGCTGTTACAGATTCATTGGGGGGTGGGGGGGCAGCAGGACAGAGTGTTTGGGGAACTTTGAGAAGAAAAAACTTGGGTCTGATGCGGGTTGGGGAGGGACCCAGCTTTCAGAGCCAGCTTCTCAGTGAGCTCAAACAGCACAGGACAGTTTACTGAGAACAAACATTATAGGTGTGAAGCGTGGCAGGCGTCTTGGTTTCCTTTGCCTCTGCAGAATTTTTAAGTCATGAAGTTGATTTATTCCTTTTTCTGTTCACAGCCTTTTTTTTTTTTCTGTTGCTCCAGGCTCCCTATGCTGCTGGTCCTAAGGCCCACTGGCACTGTGGGGAGCTAAGCTCGGGGGCTTCCCAAATGACTCAGATTCATGCCTGCTCCCAGACTGTTACAGTTCTGTGACCTCCACATGTCCTGACCCTGGCTGCACAGAGCATTTGTTCCTTCTCTTGTCAAGGTGCTCATTTGCATCTGACTCTACCGGCAGGCTCTGGAAGCTCTCAGACACTGTAAAGATGGCTTTCCTTTTCTCAGGAAGTTCCTTGTCAGCAGTGGGGCCTGGTTTCCCAAGATGCTGAGGGGAGAAGGGCCTCTTGGCAGCCGTCCCCCCTTCAGATGGTTCCAACTGTGAGGCCACATCTTCTGTATATCCCGTCTCTTCAAAATGTTGGGGAGTGGTGTGGGCTGGGGAGAAAGCTTAACATTTAAGAGCACCTGTTGCTCTTTCAGAGACCCAAGTTCAGTTCCCAATACCACAGACAGAGATACACAATACGTACAATTGAAAATAATATAATACATTTTTAAAAATTTGTTCTTTCAAGGATGTAGGTCATGGCTACCTCCTTGACATTTTCCTTCCAAATAGCCCTCTGTGCAGGATGGCAGGCCTGGAGGATGTCTGAGGTCAGCAGCCCTCTGATGGTGGTGGTCAGCTAAAGCCACAGGGAGGTTCAGCTTTGTCTCGGAGCCTGTTCACTGCAGAGAACACTTCTGCTTAGCTTTGCTGAGGATTGATAGTTTACCGAGACTCGGCCCGTGTTGATGCTTGCTCATTGCCTGCTAATGCTTATTACAGTAACGCAGTCTAGAAGATTAATAGTCTTGAGAGACTGAAAAAATTTTAATTCTACTTAAATTTGTGTTGCAGAGAAGTTTGATAGGTGATCAATAAGATACTTTTAAGCATAAAAATACAGTTCTTGGGGGAGATTTGGTAGTGTACACCTTTAAGCCCAGCATTCAGGAAGCAGAGTCAGATGTGAATTCGAGGCCAGCCATGGATACATAGTGAGACCCTGCCTCAAAACAAACAAACAAACAAACAAACAAACAAACAAACAATACACTTCTTGAGGATTACCTGACATGGGAAGGGAGATGGAAAGGAAAATTCCAGAAGGCAGAGGAGCTGAGACCATCTGCTTCTGGAGATCTCTGTTCTTTCACAGCTGAGGGATTTTAGGGCCATTAGAGGACATTAGTGATAGGCCAAGGCTTGTTTGTGTGCATGTGGATATGAAACAGGGCTCTAAATCCGCCCAGTCTGATATAGTCTCAGACTCACCATGTGGTTCAGGCTGGCTTCAACCTCCCAAGCACGGGCGTGTGATAGGGCAGTTCTAATGCTAAATGCCAGCAGTGGAAGTCCCCCAGCGACCACAGCCTCTGTCATTTTGGAGTTCTAATCGAATGTTTTGGCTGCCAGTGTGATTTTTCCTGATTTCTTCCAGAAGAGGAGGGCTTCAGGTTTGATGTCAGCATGAGGGAGGCAAAGTGTGCCAGCAGTTGTTGGCTGCTCCCTGGGCCTGGGCAGAACCTTGGATTCTTGGTCTTGTTTGCATTGGCAGGTGAGAGGGGATGTGCTTCTCCTCATTTCTTTCTGTCTTGGTCTTTGAAGACAAACTTTCCTTGAGCCACCAGGTGGGAGGTGGACCCCAAACCAGGTCCTCTGCAAGAGCAGCCAGTGTGCTTAGCCATGGAATCGTTGCTCCAGCCCAGCAACCAGCCTTCCTAGGTGATCTTCCAAGCGCCAGTACACCGTCTTTCTCAGGCAAACACCACACTGCTCATCTTTGGTAATTCCTTTGGTTCTGCTTGGCCACGTTCAGCAAACACATTTGCTATCTGATCCTGACAGGTGTCCTTGGAGAACCTGTGCCCTCAGTGGCCTCTTTCTTCTCACAGGCAGAGTGTCTGGGGACTGACTGGCTATGTCTCAGCACTTTCCACTGTTTCTCCACAGACTCCTCTAGGCACCCCCTGAGGTGACCCCTAGCCAGCTCCTGCTCCACCATTGTCATGTCGATAGCATCAAGATGAAGCTGCTGACTTTGTGCTGTCCCTTGGCTATAGCAACCATTGGCTGTGAGCCCTCCAGCCCAGCCCCCTTCCTGTCATCCAGGTAGCCTGGGTCCTTAGGCTTCAGGGTTGGGTGACTGCAGGGTTGGAACCTCTGTGCACCATTTCCGTTGTATCTTGACAGCCAAAGCACAGAACAGATAAACTGTGACCTTCTCTTTTGCCTCTTCACTCTCCTCCTCTTTTTTATTTTTATTTTATTTTTTTTTTGAGATAGGGTTTTATGTAGCCCAGGGTGACCTCAAACTTGCTGTGTAGCTGAGGATGACCTTGAACTCCTGACCCTCCTTTCCAAGTGCTGGAATTAAGGTGCTCACCGCCATGCGTCCTTCTAAATGAACCCTTCCCTGTTAGGTTTCAGCCTTTAAAGACATCATCTGCCGCTAGCCTCTCTGTCTAGTTCTGGCTGTCTGGTCTTAGGATCGGCAGCTTGGGTGTTCATCCCACGTGGAGACAGTTGCACCTCTAGAAGCTTTCCAGGTGGGTTAGGCAGACTCACCTTAGAGTTCTTGGTCCCACGCCTGGAGAAATCTGTGTATGGCTTGAATGGGAAATATACCCCAAAGGTTCATGTGTTTGAAAACATGGCCCTCAGATGCAGACATGGTTTGGGGGAGTTGTGGAAACGTTAAGATGCAGGTACCGCTGGATCTAATGCTGGGAGACACAGGTTGCTGGGTAGCATCATTGGAGATTACAGCCCAGCTCTGTCAGAGTGATTGCGAAGATTTGAGTAAATAGCCCCGTGCCTGCCACTGCTGCCATGCCTTATCTACCATGAAGCTTGGCTAAATAAGTCTTTCCTCCCTGAATTGCGTCTGTCATGTACCACAGTTACAAGAAAAATAACTACTATAGTTCTTAGCAGGGATATTGACTCTAACCCAGAGTATTTCTTTATCAGAGACAGCCCACTCCTCCTGCACCCCTTTCCCATGAACCCAGAGTTGTGATCTGGTCTTCATGGCCCCCTCTATTGACATTAGACTGTGGGTAGTATTGGCCTGTCACCTCCATCCCACCGCTGATCTACACATACAGTGTGCACTCTTTTTGCTCTGCCTTCTTTTATGCAACCTGTATGTCTTGAGGTTTGTTCACCTTGTAGCACAGTCCCTCTTCTTTTTATCACTGAGCTGTGCTCTGCGGAATGGATGTACTTCAGTCTGTTTACCCATCTTGTACTGAATTACATTTTGGGTTGTTTCTTAGGTTGGGATGAATATTTGTATAAATATTTGTGTGGACATGTGCATCCAGTTCTCTTGGGGTGCCCAGAGTGGATTCAAATCGTAACAAAATACTATTCATGCCATGAGAAGGCTGATATTTTCCTTTTCCCTATGCGTTCTCTCTGCTGTTGTGTCTCTGCTCATCCACACTGGTGGATCTTCTTTAGTTAGATTTAGTTATTTAGGTCTTTTGTACTTTAAGATTCAGTTGTTACAGCCAGCCAGTGGTGGTGCATGCTTTTAAATCCAACCCTTGTGAGGCAGAGGTGGGCAAATCTATTTATTAAGTGGGCTAGCCTGGTCTACAGAGTGGAGGACAGCCAGGGTTACACAGAGAAACCTTATCTTGAAAAAAGTAAGAAGAAAATAAAATTCAGCTGTTTTATTAATTACTTGTCCTGTTGCTGCAACAAAATATCCGGGAGAAGCAACTTAAGGAAGGCTTTGCTTTGGCTCACAGTCTGAGTGTGCTCTGTCCTGGTAGGGAAGTGTAAGGTCATGGTGCAGCTGCAGCCAGGAGAGGGAGGGAGGGAGGCATGAGAGGGGGAAAGACTCACACACAGAGAAGGAGCAGTGTGGAATCCTAGCCCACGGAACTGAGCCACCCATATTTAATGTGGGTCTTCCCTCCACGATTAGCCTAATCTAGAAAATCTCTCACAGATGTGCCCTGAGGTGTGTTTCCATGGTGATTTTAAATCTCATTAAGTTGACAATCCAAATCAACCTTCAGCAGGTGAGATGATGTAGTGGAGAGGCACTTGAAGTGCAAGACGGATGACCCAGCTTCATTCCCCGGAGTCCATGGTGGAAGGACCGCACTGGCCTTAGCAGCAGTCCTCTGGCTTCCTCAGGCTGCTGTGGCATGCACATATATGCACACAACAACAGCAATAATGGCCAGTGAAATGGCTTAGTGGGTAGAGGTGTTTGCATGCACGCCTGATGACTCGAGTTTGATTGTCAGATCCCACAAGGTAGCAGGAAGAGAGCAGACTCTGGCAGTTGTCCCCCTACCTCTATGTTTGCTCTGGCGTGTGTGTGCGCGCACACACACACACACACACACACACACACAGTAAGCAATAGATAAAAAGGCTAATCTTAACAGTTTTCTTCTCATTAAGTTATATTTCCCCTCATTTTTGTATATGTGGGCGTTATGCACGTGGACACACATGTGTTGGTGCACTATACATGTGGTTTTGGGGATTCAGAATCTGGTCCTCAGGCTCACACAGCAAGGGCTTTAATCACTGGGTCCTCCCCAATCCAGCTTAGGTCTTCTAAGTGTGCGTCCTCTGAAAATGCCTGGCAAATCTGTACATAGTCTGTGGCTTGACTTTTCATTTCTTAACTAAAGTTTTAGAGTAACAGACCTTTTAATGGTGATAAAGTTCAGTTTGCTGCCCCCTTCCTCCCCACCTTGTGTAAAGTTCATGGATTTCTATGTGAGAAGTTCGTGGATTTCTATGTGAGCTAAGACATCTTTTGGGAAGCAGGCAGATTGCTGAGTTTGAGGCCAGCCTGACTTTGGGAGCAAGTTCTAGGACAGCTGGGGCTACATAAAGAGACCCTGACTTAAAAACCCAAAAGAAAATATTAATTAACTAAATAAAAAAGAGATCTTCAGCAGGCCCAGAACTGGGTGGAAAGGAAGAACTGGCCTGTGGCATCAAGTGGGGAAGAAACGAGGTTACAGCAGTAATCGCAGGGATGCCCGAGGATGCAGAGAAGCACCCTGAGGCACAAGCCTGCCACCTTCGAGCCCTTCTACCTGCAGACGGTGGGGGCAGTATCCAGGTTCTCACTGTAGCCCACACCTGCCTCCTCTGCACGTTCCTTTCATGTGGTGGCTGTTGTTCAAGCTATCAAATAAATCAAAGAAAGAAAACTTAGAGGCGCCTGGCTTCAACTGATGCTGTTATGATGGGAGATGACCCAGAATCCACCAGACAGACAGACAGACAGGACCCAGACATGGCAGTGTGTGCTTGTGATCCCAGTGCTGGGCAGGTAGAGACAGGAAGGTCCCTGGGACTCATGGCCAGCAGACCAAGTCTACTTGATGAGTTTTAGGCCAGGGACAGACTCTAGGGATGATCCTACATGTATCTACCTCCCGGCACTGTGGTTACAGGTACACACCATCGCTCCAGGCTTTTGTGTGGGTGCTGCACTCAGCAAGCACTTTATCAACCAAGCCATCTCCTTGCATCCTTCCCCCTTCCTTGTCTTATAAAGCAGTTGATGCCACTCTGGGCTCCCACACACATAACCTCACCTAACCCCTCTCAAAGACTTTTTCTTCAAATGCCACTAAGGTACTACTTGGGGAATTGTGTCCAACCTGGGATCATGATAGACATTTGGACCATGACATGCTTCTCTGTGGATAAACCTTCAGAGAAGCCAGACTCAGAGGTGACGTTCTGTATAATTCTATTTACACTACTGCACAGAACAGGTGGCCCATTTGGGGTTGATGGGAGGGTGAGTGCCAGGTGTGTGTGTGTAGGGGGGATGGTTTCTTTCTTTTTTTCTTTTTTCTGTTTTTGTTTGTTTGTTCTGGCTTTTTGAGACAGGGTTTATCTATGTAATAGCCCTGGATGTCTTGGAACTATCTTTGTAGACTAGAGTGGCCTTGAACTCACAGAGATCCACTTGCCCCTGCCTTTTGTGTGTTGGGACTAAAAGCATATGCCACCACTGCCTGGTTGTGTTTAGGATATAGAAAATATTCTGTAACCAGATCGTGATGACAATGGCACAATCTATAAATGTGCCGAACCCCACGAACTGCAGGCGGTAACTGGAAGAATTTTGCAGGATGTAAGGTACATTTTAGTAAGCTATTTGCCCAAGCAGATGTCTTTCTTTTGTCTGCAGGGCTTGCCCTCCTAGTCTGTTTGCCACCCGTGGAGTAGCCTTGGGGCAGTGCTGCTGAGGATGGAGTCCTGGGGGAGGGGCTGGTGGTTACTGGCAACCACCCTGTCCTCTAAGTCTTCTTAGCTTGCTCACAGGTCACATCGGTCACATGGTCACATCGCTCTGCTAACCCGCGTTAACCCTTCCTGCCTCAGCCAGTGAAGCCTCTGTAAGTGCTGGCTTTTGGAACATGCCCCTGACACCCCTTGAATTCTGTTTTCTCTGTGTGGTAGCATGGGCCTAAGACCTACAGGATCTTGTTCCTTCTGTTTTGGGTGGGCCTCTTCCAATCCACTGCATCCCAGGACTGCGGAACTGCCAGGCAGAGAGTATGGGGCACTCAAAGGCCTGAGTCCGTAGAGCAGATATCAGGGTACCTGAGCTGACTACTAAACCCAACTTCAGTAATCCACTTGTCTCAACTCAGGTTTCAGGCTTGCATAGCAAGCACTTTTGCCCATTAGCTGTCTGCACAGTCCCATAAAATGCACTTTAAACTATCTTTTAATCTATTGAAGTTAAAAAAAAAATACATGATCCTGCTCCAGTTTCTGCACCCACCTGCCAGGCAGGCCATTCCGCTTACTGACAGCATTCTCCCTCCATGGTGCTGCCTGCAGACTCTCCCTGTGAGTGCTTCCTTGGCTTCTTTCCAGTCCCACACTGCTGTTCTGTTGAACTGTCTGCAGTTAGTATATGGACAGCATTTGATTGGGAGTTTTATTAGAAAATTAACTTCCCTTTTGAAGACCCTTCACTTAGCCAGGCTCTCTGGTGGACAACCATAGCATGAGTTACTTGGGAAGCTGAGACAAGAGAATCACTTACTGGAGCGTAGGAGTTTGAGTCTGTCCTGGGTAATACGACAAGACCCGATTCCTAAACACAAAACAGGATGAAAAGAACCAACTTTTCTAAATGGTCTGTGGTGGTTTGCAGAGAAAGCGTTACAGCCAGGCCAGTGTCGTCACTGGCAATACATCAGTGTCGTATTGCTGCTGCAAGGTCCTTGGCCAGGAGCTCCCTGGCACAGGGCATGTCCTGATCGAAGAGGGCTGTTCGGTCCACCCGCAGGGCTGGGATCTCTTCCAGAGCATCTCCCTGTGTTTCTCCGTATCATAGGGCAGGTTGAGGTTACAAAGGGTTCCTTTGTTCTCTGGCAGGGGAGAGGCCCGTGCACTTGGAGCTGGGCCTTCTGTAGTTTTCTCACGACCACTGAGCTCTGCTGAGCACTGCTGTCCTTGAGCGATTAGAGGCCGTGTGAAGGCTGCTGCTGGCTCTCCCACACTATCATGGCCTTCTGAGCTGGCTTTGGCATCTGTTGCAAGCAAGCAAGAGTCTGGGAAAAGGAGCATTGTTTGGAGAGACAGAGGGTACAGGGGGTTATTTTTATTGGGGTCTCTAAGCTAGACCTAAAAATCTTAATTTACCAGATTGCTGAGAAACCACAGAGGCACAGCCTTGCCTGCAGGGAGGGCTCTGTGCAGCTATGCATAAGCCCTTTCTCATAAAACGTCCCATTGGGCATCACTTGCTACAAAAGCTTTTCAGGAAAAGTGGGGTTCTGACCCTCAGATTTTATGGTGAAGCTCTCAGGTATGGATAAGGCTTCACAACTATCACTGGCCAGAATTCTTCACCCTCAAGTCTTTCTGATGTGGTTTATTTTGGTGGCTGTCCCTGTCTGGTCGACCTTCAGCTGGTGTGTTTGGCAGGGGCTGTGTTGGGGCTATCCTGTTGACTTTCAATAAATTGTGTGACACAGTTCCTGCTGTGCTCAGCTGAGGAGGAGGTACACCTCCTCCTAACCTATCCCACCCTGCACGCGTGTACCTGTCCACTTTTTGTGGAGTAGAGGGGTGCTCTTCCCCCAATGTTGTGGACCACAGGGGCCCAAAGCAAACACACACAACTTTCCTACATCTTCCCTCTCTGGAAGTCAGCCAATATTGGGGTCTTCTGGGGTCCGCTTGTGTTGGATAGCTAGCTCAGTGACCCAGAGTCTAGCTAAGACTAAAGCTAGAGCCTCCCCTGGGCACACTGGAACCACGGCCTCACTGGCCAGTGCTGGCCGTCTTTGAGCCTGAGGAAGAAAAGCTGTGTGACACCACCCAAGGGTCACTTGTCTCCAGGTCAGGTCCAGTGTTCAAAGCTCTGGGGGAATCTGTAGGGCAGGGCTAACTGGGGAGCCACCAGGCAGCATTCAGGCTGTGCACAGGTGGGAAGTCCATCCTCCGTTACTGTGTGATGGTGGAGAGGCAAGCGTCAAGTTTCTGTCTGCACCCCGAGGTTCTGCTGCAGGCCGGCAGGCAGACATAGGAGCTGTAGGGTATGGTGGCATATGCAGCATGTAAGCATGAGGCACCTGGCTACCTGGCATTAGCACCAAACTCTTTGCCAACTTTGTATCCTTAAAATGTAGTTGCCTCCAGTCCCTGGCTGTGGGACTCCAAGCTGCCCTCCACTCTCTACCCACCTCTGTTCAGGGCTACCCGAGCATCCCTGTTCCCTGCCTTGGAGTTGTTAAGACTACTTTTCTGTCACCTGGATGCTCTGTCCCACTTGTTACCCTGCCTCATACTTTCCTGGGGAGTCCCTTGGGCCAGTCCAGGGTTGCTGTTGCCGTGGGCAGGTGGATAGCTCTGCTTGTCCCTGACTGGGCCACTCAGTGTATGCAACGCAGGCGTTTTTCGCTGTCTGCGAGGTTCCCACCTTCACTCTTGAGAGGATGGTGATTGTATTTTGCATTTATCCCTCACACAGCCCCAGCTCAGTCTTCGCTGGTCCGGGCAGGGCTGCCTTGTGGGGGTGGGCACCTTCTTGAGGGAAGGGTATATAGTATTTGGCGCCTTATCCTGGCCGACTGTTCCCTGCTATCGCTGCTGTGCACACTGATGACACTAGGGACTGTGCATGCAATTTACCAGGCATTCAGTGCTCCAGGGTCACTTAGCAGGGGGTGGACTTAGCAGGAAGTGTTTGGGATTTGATCTTGGAGCCAATCTGAGTCCAGGCTACAGATTATTCTCTTCCCTCATTATTGAAATGGTTTCTTTCTATTTTATCACAGTGGCAGTGTTTGCCAATGTGAACAAAACCAAAAGTGTCAGCTTGTCCTTCAGGGAGTGCCGTGGAAGGCTTTGAGGGCTTGTGCTGCAGCCTAGGGTCAGGCAGGGCTCCTGATGGCCCCGCGCCTCTGAGGACAGCCAGCTGTGGCTCCAGGTCAGGCTGAAGGCATGGAGTGCGGGATGCTGACTGTCTCTGGGTTCCTGTGTGAATGAGTGGGGCAGGGCTACTGTGGAGGGCCTGCATCAGTGTCTGGAGGCAATGAGCAGTCCCCACCATGGAAGCCTGTTGCCAACAGCTGTGTGGCCTGAGCAGCTGTGGGGGTAGGTAGCTGCCGTGGTGAGTTGACTTAAGGTACCTCCTGTAGTGACAGTTTTGGAATTTTGTTTTCTCTAAAAAGCACAGAAATGTTAGAAGAGTATGTTTTCTTTTTAATCCCAGGTGTTGGGATATGGGGCTGCTCCAAAGCAGCTATGATTTGCCTCCTGCTTTGTCGGAGGCATGATTTTGCCAGCTGCAGATCATTTCTATGATTGGGTGATGTTTGGAATTCTGGGAACTTCTCAGAGAACCCTAGAGGTGGTGGTGGGTTGTTTTTTTGTTGTTCGTCGCAGTTTGTTAAGTACTCATGAGCAAAGAAGCAACAGCAACAAGAAGAAATTAGATATCCTGACAGCAAAGATCAATTTGCCCCAAGGAACCTGACATTCCTAATCAGTAGGAACTACTCTAATGATGCCACTCTTTTTCTCTCCTTTTTTTCTCTCCTGTCTAGTGTTAGGGGGTTAAAAGGGTGGAAGAAAAGGGGTAGAGAAGGGTACCCACAAAGAAAGAACCCACAAAGTAGCAAACACTGGTTACAACCTCCAGAGGCTTTTCTTGGTTTTCTGTGGTGCTTTTGGATTTGGGGGATTGGAATGCAGAGTCCAGGAGAGGTCGGGGCTCAGGATGGCACTGAGGGTGGCCATCCTTCCCAGGAGCTCTCCAGTCTCTTCTTGAAGTCCACCGTGAATGTCCACTGTTTGGGGATGTGCCAAGACTGAAAGGTAAAGTACCAGGGTTACATGTTTTGCGTGTTGGGCCAGTGAGTGGCACTTCGATAGTTACGGCGCAGGGGGTCTCTCTTGGAAATTGGTCTTCAGATCCTAGCTGACATTCTGGGGACAACTGCTTGGGTCAGAACTTCTGGGCTTTGTGCCACTTACGGGCTGACCTGGGGCAGGAACTGTCCTCTCTGGTTCAGCATGCTTCCTGTTCTACCATCTGTGCAGGTCACATGTCCTGCTACCTGCCTGCCTATTATTCTGCTGCCTGGAGCCTGACCAAGACCATGGGGTTGCTGTCACAGCTACAGGAATCACTTAATGTCTTCCAACTGCAGTCTTCCTGTCATATATAGGAAGTGAGAGTATGAATGGGGTCTAGCTCTGGCACTGGCCTACTCTCTTCTTCTACCAGAGAGGCCTGAGGGTTCTTACTATTTTCCTGGCCATAGTTGTTGCTTCAGAGTCTCTAACATGCAACCCAAGCCATCTGCTACTTTCATGAGCTTCAATCTCCCTGTCTGGACCACTGCACAGAAGGCTCTGATTAAGTCTTCTATGCAGGGCTGGGCCTGATCCTTCTGGAGTAGTTCATGGTGAACAGGGACTCTAGAGATGGTTCACGTGATCTCTAATTCTGTCCCAACCTCACCAGAAGTCCTCTGAACTTCAGAGTCACCCACGGCTGCTCAGAGGGCCCATAAGGGCAGGCCCAAGCTCATTTAGCTTAGTCTGCACTTACAGCCACACTCATCGGGGACCAGGCATTTGAGTGAATCAATAATGCAATCGGCTTCTTGGGGTTAGTGCTGCATTGGTCCGTTCTGTATTGTGACCTAAATCTTTAATTGCTCTGTATAGCTATGAGTCTTTGTGTGTATGCTGTGTATATTTGTGCGTGGTTATGGGCACAGTCACACCACAGGGAGATCAGAAGACAACCTCAAGTGTCAGTCCTTGATGTCCCCCTTGTTTGAGCCAGGGTCCCTTTGTTGTTTGCCTCTGCACATACCAGGCTACTTGGCCTGTGAGCTTCAGAGGTTTTTCCTGTCTCCACTTCTCATCTCTCCATAGGAGCACTGGGATTACAAATGTGTGCCGTCATGCCTGGCTTTTTAGTGTGGGTTCTTGGGATCTGAACTCAGGTCCTCATGATTGCATAGAAGAACTTTATCCACTGAGCCATTCCCCAGCCCTCAAAAATTTGTTTTAAGAGGGCCTCTGAAAGACTCTACCCAGTAGGGTATCAAAACAGACACTGAAACTCATAGCCAAACTTTGTGCAGAGTGCAGGGAGTCTTATGAAAGAAGGGGAGATAGAAAGACCTGGAGGGGACAAGAGCTCCACAAGAACAACAGAACCAAAAAATCTGGGCCCAGGGGTCTTTTCTGAGACTGATATTCCAACCAAGGGCCATGCATGGAACCCCTGCACAGATGTAGCCCATTACAGCTCAGTATCCAAGTATGTTCCTAGTAATGGGAACAGGGACTGTCTCTGACATGAACTCAGTGGCTGGCTGGCTCCTTGATCACCTCCTCCTGAGGGGGAGGGAGCAGCCTTACCAGGCCAAAGAGGAAGACAATGCAGTCAGTCCTCATGAGACCTGATAGGCTAGGGTCAGAGGGAAGGGGAGGAGGACCTCCCCTATCAGAGGACTTGGAGAGGGAAATGGGAGGAGATGAGGGAGAGGGGGTGGGATTGGGAGGGGACAAGGGAGGGGCTACTGCTGGGATACAAAGTGAATAAACTGTAATTAATAAAATATAAATTAATCTAAAAAACAAATTGTTTTAAAATAAAAATTCTTTATGATTAATTTATGAGTAAATGTTTGATTTGTATACCTGTTTCATGCATGGGGTGATCTGAAGATTTTTGGGAAAGGGATCACCAGTGGGAAAAAAGCCTAAGACCTGTCAAAGCTGAGTTTCCTCTGCTGTGGAAGTAGTTGAGACAATGTTGACACAGTATCGTTTTAAAGGTGTTCCTATTGTTAGTGTATGATTTTACAATGTTACAGTGCTTATTTCACACATTTTTACAGAGTATGTACCTCTCCCTACTTACAGCAATCCCTTTGTTATACATATTTTCTCTTGGAACATCAAAACACTTAAAATCAGTGTGGCTGTGGCCTTCTCTGCCGCCTCCCTGCCTCAGGCCTGTGAGCCAGCCTGCCCAGGGCCAGTGCCAGCCAGGCTGGTGTAGCACTGAGTGGCGAGTTGTTAAAGTGGCTGTATGGGCCCTACTCTGCATACTTAGACTTCATAACCAAAATTTTTCTCTTGGATCCTGTTAATTAGGACAAATTTAAATCTCATTGGTTTTGTTAATTCATTTCCTGGGACCCCTGCCTGGAGGCTTCCTCCTGCACCACACCTGGGCCCTGAGATAGGCGTGACTGACACAATAATTAAGAATCCGTTCTGCTCCCATACTTTGACCTGTGCGGAGACACAGAGGATATCTGGTTCTTCAGTCTGAAATAGCAATCCTGAGGGGTCTGGTACTCTCCACTCTGTTGGCAGCTGAAATTTTAAAACAGCACAGGCATTTTGTGTTTTTGTAATATTTTCTGAAAACTCTTAATTTATCTGTTCTAGGTGTGGGCGTTGTATGTGTGTGTGTGTGTTCATAGATCTCTCATGCTACTTACTGGTCTAGACATTGTATGTCTGCTTTTCAGGGCTTTAATTTAAAGAAGTCAAAACCAGGTGAGGGCAAACGAGGTTTTGCGTACACCTGTGTCAAGTCTACAGCATCTAAATGGCCACTGGGCCCTTCACAGGGGAAGCAGAGTGTGAGAAGGCTTGTATTTATGGCCATAGAGAAATTTAGAGCAACCTGTTCCCGTGGGCTTTGAGGTTGGACACTTTATTTGGGATGCTGGAGCTGTGGGTCTTCAGCCATAGACACCCTAGCTATTTCCCCCACATCAGAGGGAACTGTCGGTGGCCTCAAAGTTCTCTGTTTATTTTTAAGTCACATTTTACTCTCTTCTCTCCTTTCTTTTCTTTTCTTCCTTCTTCCTTTCTTCCTTCCTTTCTTTCTTTCTTTCTTTCTTTCTTTCTTTCTTTCTTTCTTTCTTATGTGTGTAAATATGTTCATATGTGTGTGTGTTTGCACATATGCTTGTATGTGGATGAGAGTCAAAGAGGTTGATGTGGATGTCTTCCCTGTTTGTTCTCCAGTATATTTTTTAAGACAGAGTGTCTCACTGAACCTTGAGCTTATGGATTGGACTTGACTATCTGGCCAATGAGCCCCTGGGAACCTCCTGTATCTGCCTCCCAGTCTTGAGATTACTGGTGTGTGTGTGTGTGTGTGTGTGTGTGTGTGTGTGTGTGTGTGTGTGTATTCAGGTGCACGTGCACACATGTGTTGGTGTTTGTGTCTATGGGTGGGTGTGCTATGATGCACATGTGGAGATCAGAGGACAACGTTGGACACTGGTTCTTCCTCGATCCTGGCAGGGTCTCTCTGTTGTTATTCTCTGTGCAGGCTTGCTGGCCTGTGAACTTACTTGTGAGCTTCTAGAGCCCCTCTCTTTTTTTCTCCTGGAACTCACTGTGTAGACCAGGCTGGCCTTGAACTCAGAGATCCGCCTGCCTCTGCCTCCCAAGTGCTGGGATTATAGGTGTGCACCACCACTGCCTGGCTCTAGGGCCTCTCTTATCTCTGCCTCCTATCTAGTCCCTCCTATCTTGTCTAGGAGTGCTGGGGTTACAGACACGCACTACCATGTCTGGCCTTATATGGGCTCCGAAGATCCGAACTCAGGTCATTATGTTTGCATGGCAGACCTTTACCCACTGAGCCATTTCCCAACCCCCAACCACTCATCTCATCATAGTCTCTGGTGTTTCATAGCCCTCCTGGGTGTGGAGGGGCAGGTGGCCAGCACTGGGTGCAGCCTGTGGCACAAGGGGCCTTTCTCGATCTGCCTGTAGGATGTGACCCCGGCAAAGGGGAGGTGCTATTATCTCCATCTAGACCAGGTCAGGCAGCATCTGGGAGTTCCCTCTCAGCCTTCTGCAGAATGTCATAGGAAGATTTGATACCCATCTTGGCTAGGCACTCAACATGGCTGTGAAGTGCTCTGCAAGTTCTGATTGGTGACTCTGGGAGCTCAAGCCCCATGATGGGCTACTTGACCATAGCTGGGGTTCCTCTCTCCTTGTACTGTCCTTGCTGGGTGGGAGGTGCAGGGCTAATGCATGTTTGTGACCAAGGCCCTGTAGTTAAGGAAAAGTCTCCCCGAGGCTTGGCCATGTAGAGCACAAGGGGAGGGGCAGAGAAAGCAGACTGTGAGGGAAAGGAAAGGAAAGGGAAACTACAAATCATGCCCAGAAGTTAGCTTATGTTTAACACTCTGTGATATAAACATAGCCACAGGCATGGGTGGAAGATCGTGGACCAGGTGTCAGTTTGGTGCTGTGTGTACATGCGTGCACACATCTGATCAGCATTACAGCAAATTTGGGTTGGTATATTTGTGTCTGTGTACAGTCCGCTCTCTTCTGTTTTTTCCTTCTGGTATTGAAGGGTGAGCCAGAACCTTGCGGTGCTAGGCGGATGCTCTAACTCTGAGATATCCTCAGCTCTTTCCCATGGCTTTCTTCTTGCAGTCACAAGTACTGTTCACCTTAACATGCTGGGGCTTTACCATTTTCCCTTCTCTGAATCCTGGACTGTCAGATCTAAGGGAAGGAGTCCTTCATATTAGGAGCTTAGGGAACCATTGTGTGAAGGCCCAGAGTGGTGGGCTTGCTGTGTATGTGTAGACAAAGAAGCCAGCTAGCGTGGCTGCAGCAGAGATACATCAGGCCAGATGAGGAGGCAGGGAGCCCGGGTTCTACTCAGAGTTCAGCTTTTGCAAGACCAGAACCAGACACCTGTGATTTCAGTTCAAGGGAGGCCTCTGAGTTGAGGAAACTGGTGTTCCCCAGATGGCAGGGAAGTCTCCAGATGGCAGGGAGTGGAGGACTTGATCCCAGGCTCTGCCTGACATTCTCATTTCAGTGGTGTGAAATTACCACCTTATTCTGGGGTCCTTCCTTCAGTGGCTGTCTTTGTCATTTCTGTTTAGATGTGTGAATTAAACAGTTTTTCTTAGACAAAGTGTCATTACATAACTCAGGCTCATATCAAATACACAATCCTCCTGCCTCAGCCTCTCCAGTGCTGGTATGGCAAGTATGCGCCACCAGGCCTGGTATGTATATGTATATGTATATGTATATGTATATGTATATGTATATGTATATGTATATGTATATGTATATGTATATGCATATGCATATGCATATGCATATGCATATGCATATGTATATGTATATGTATATGTATATGTATATGTATATGTATACACAGAGAGAGAGAGAGAAAAAAAAACAGGTTTACTGTCATCCCAGGGCCCTGGTCCTCTCTCTTTCCCCTATCTGGAATTCTAATGAGGATCCTTCGTGTAGAGTGAGCTAAGTGGGCACAGCTCCAGGGCTTGTTTTGCTCTGGTTGTATTCCTAAAGCTTCTTTTGGAGAATTTTAGTAAGATGACCACTGCATGGGGTGGAAGAGTCCAGGTTAGAGACTCAGCCCTGGGGCCATCCCATTAGAGACTGAGCCCTGGGGGCCATCCTGACGGCAGGCTGCCCTGTGGGAACAAGGTCATCAGCTACAGTGTCTCCTCCAGCCATTACCACCTCCTCATGCTCCGGCACCTCTCTCCTGCAGAGGTCAGACCCACAGCTGCTGGCCCAGTTCTACTATGCCGACGAGGAGCTGAACCAGGTGGCTGCAGAGCTGGACAGCCTGGATGGGCGGAAGGAGCCCCAGCGGTGCACACTGCTCGTCAGCCAGTTCCGCTCCTGCCAGGTAAGGAGGCAGCTGGGGGTGTTGGGATATGTGTCTCCATCTTCGGGAGGTCTTGGGGAAGATTCTTGCTTGGGTAAGTATTTGTAGCCAAGGATGGATGCTGTGACCCGTCCTTGGTAAGCATGTGGCTTTGCCCTGTAGGGATGTGATCAGGGCCCTGGAGACAGTGAAGAGACTAGATTCAAGAGGAGGGTTGGGCAGGATCACATGGGATAGGGAGCTAGGTTGCAAGGACTAACTGGGAAGGACACTTGGGAAGAGCAGAAGCCGAGAGAGCCTGAGGGAGGCTGTTTTGGGAAGGGAGCTACTTGCCCTGGGTGCTCTAGGTAACGTGTGCAGAGCTGGTGGGGGCCGTGACTGCACTCGGCTGCTGACTCATGGTGCCGGGAGCTTTTGCTGCATAATTCAGAGACGGCTCTGGAAGCTGCTGCTAAAAATACCTTACCAGCAGCGTTTTCTTCCAGTTGCACCAAACGTTCACGAGGCGTTTCCAGCAGGGACAGAGTTTTGTCAAGTGACAAGCACAGTCTTTCGAAAAGTTCGGGAACCTTCTTTGTGTATTTTTGCCTATAAGTTCCTGGGGGGTGTGGGGTGGTCCTCTATTCTGGGAGGTGGGGCTTGTGCTCACCTGATAAGGAGGCAGCTCACGACTGTCACTGTGGTCCTCAAGGCCTTGCTGGATATGGTTTCCACAAAATAGCAAAGGTGATCATACTCCAGGTTACCTCCAGGACACCATTTCCTCTTCATATTCTTGTCTATGGCTTGTTTCCATGGAGCTCCAGTGTAAGGGCCCTGTCTGAGGGTCATGATCTGCTCCTTCTTTCTCTGAGCCGTGTGTCTGTTTGGACATTCCAAAAGATGCCCTAGGTTCCTCCAGGGCCAGCCTTCCTTTTTTCAGGAGCTCCTGTTAGAAACAGCTTCTGGGAGGGCAACAGTTACGAGAGAGCCAGCTGCAGTGTGGAGACCTTCCACAGGAGAGACACTCAGAGGGCTGAAGGGTCCTTCCCCTGCTCCTGTCTGTTGGGAAGGGGGCAGCTGTGGCCACTTCGGGACATGGCTGTGGCCATATTTCACTCTGAGTTAGGTGTTCATTGGTGTCAATGACAGTGGGGGAAACAGATGTCAAGCTGGTAGTCCCTTCTTAGGTCAAGGGTCAGGGCTTATTACAGTGAGTCTTGTATTGTGAAGAGGGAGGGGTCTTGGGGGAACACTTAGGTTCAGGGTGTGTCTTTTTGTTTTTTGTGTTTTTGGTTCCTCTGTGTAGCCTTGGCTGTCCTAGACTTGCTTTGTGGATCGGGTGGGCCTCAAACTCACCTGCCTTTGCCTCCCCAAGTGCTGGGATTACAGGCATGTGCCACAGCTGCCAACCAGGCTGTGTCTTAAGGATACAGATTCTTTCCTTGTCTTGGGGTCTGGGAGGGAAGCATGGGGACAGGAGATAATGCACAACCTCAGCACTATTGTTTGTCACTTGGCTCACAGGACCCTGTTCCCTGTCTCACCTCACACCTGCTATCACTTCTTCTGCCTCATTCTCCAGCCTCTTAAGCCCAGGATTCAGCTCTCTTCTCTTCTTGGCCCCTCTATGGCCATGCTGTTTCTGTTGACTCAGTTTCTCCCCTGCCCCAATCCAAAGGTTCCCATCCCCTCTGGGACTATTAGACGATTCAGGCTCAGCATGTGCAGCTGGGGCTCCAGTTCTTGTCCTTGGCACCTCATGCAAGTTTTGCCCATGAACCAAGAATCTCATGTCTCCTCATGGTGTCCTGACTGGCCTTGTGACCTGAGGCCTTACTGAGGGCCTGCTATTCTTCCTGCTCCCTGCCCTCCATTCTGACAAGGTGCCTCCCCACTTCCGACAGTCCCCTCCATGGCAGGTGGCTGTGCTCAGCGCAGCGCTTCTTATGCCTCCTGATGGCATGTCAGAATTCAAGGGCGTACTTCCTCTGCCATTTGTAACGAAGGAGGCAGGTGCATATGTGTGAAGAGCAGGCAGGGTGATAGCTGGACCTCGCCTGAGCAGGGCGTTCCTGGCTCTGTGGAGCTGGAAAATGCTCCATCCTAGGCTGCAGATGAGTTTGCCAACTCAGAAGCCCTCTGAACCCTGCCTGTCCTTTGGTTTTATGGAGGTTTCATGCACAGGTGTGGTTGATAACCTCTCCTCCCCTGAGAGTTTGAGAGTAAAGTTGAAAATCCAGGCCTGTGCCCCGTAATGGTCAGCCTCATCCTGAAGCTACTTAGAGCCTGGCTACCTGTCACCTCATTAATGTAAGATTCTGTTACCTCAGAGATTGCAAGCGTTTTAGTAATCGTATGTCAAGAAGCTGAAAAAAAGAACACACACAGAGTTTTGAGGTGGGGGGGGGTGTCTCTGTATGTTGCTTAAGCTAGCCTTGAACTCTTGGGATCAAGTGATATTTCTGCCTCAGCAAGTTGTTGTGCTGTGCCTGGTTCCCAGATACATTTCATGGATCACTTTCTAATTCACTTACTAGTTTTGACATCAAGCTTTTCGAGTCTACCAGATGTTTTTTTTTATAACTGTTTTCTGCAAATAAAGTTGTGTGTTTTTTTTAAGAAGATTTATTTGTATTAGGTTACGTGTATGCATGTGTAGCTGTGTGTGGGTATGTGCACATGAGTACAGGTGCCTGTGGAAGCCCTAAGAGGAAATCAGATCCCCCTGGTGACCTCTACAGTTACAGGCAAGTGTAAGCTGCCTCACGAGGCTGCAGAGAAGCAAACTGTGGTTCTCTGAAAGAGCAATATACACTCTTAACTTCTGAGCCACCTCACCAAACCCGGCTTTGTACTCTTTCTCTCTTTACTGGCTCTCTTGATTTTGTGTCATGTGCCATCCCCTGCTCCCACCACATATGTGGCGAACAGATTTGTTCCTATTACCATGGGAGAGGCAGTCTTTTCTCATCAAGCATGTTAACTGCAGGATTTCTGCAGACCCCCTTTACCATGCTAAGGAAGTTGCCTTTAAATAAATAGCTCGCTGAGGGCTCTTATCAGGAATGGATGTTGGAGTTTTGTCAAATCCTGTTTCTGTGACTATTGGGATAATCAAGTTTCTTACAGTAAATGATATTGGATACTTTAATGTAATAAATACTGTCTCCATTGTCATTCTGTCTGTTGCCCAGCATCAGCTGCATGCCAGTGTTGTGAGGTGGGGCTCTGTCTGTCACACCCGCTAGTTCACCCACTACTTAGCACATAGGAAACATTCAGTTACATGGGTGATGGACCGAAAATGCTGACTTTTTTCTTCTTCCTCCTGTTCTTCTTTCCCCTCTTTATTTCCTTTCTAGTCTTTCTTTTCCTTCTCTTTAGTGTGTGTGCATGTGTGTGTTTAGATGGGGTCTTGCTTAGTAAGGTTGGGCTTGAACTCAAAATCCTCTTGTCCCAGCCTCCTAAGTTGTACATTGCCATGCCCGTCTGGTTTTTGTTTTTGTTTGTTTGTTTTGTTTTTTCAAGACAGGGCTTCTCTGTAGCCTTGACTGTCCTGGACTCAAATTTGTAGACCACACTGGCCTTGAACTCACAGAGAACTGCCTGCGTCTGCCTCCCCAAGTGCTAGGATTATGGTCATGCATCACCACGCCTGGCTGGCTGTTTTCTTCTTTAGTGGTATACCTTATCTAGTTATTCACTTTATGATAATAATCAGGGAATCATGTAGATGATGGTAAGCTGTGTCAGACTACGGAAAGTCTGAATACTGTGCCAGTACATGCTCTCAGGCTTCTCACCATTTTTATATTCAGAGAAACAATTATGTAGTTTTGGAAGGGATCTTGGACTCATCTGGTCCTGCTAGTTCAATGTCCTCAGGAGGTAACTCCTACACTGCATCATTATATATATTCTAACAAAAGCCAGTGGCATTACTAGGCGCCTCTAAGCCAGAGGGCCCTGGTTGCTTAAACTCTCAGTGAAAAAGAGTGATGGAAGGTACCATTCGGTTCTCCAGTAGAAAGAGGATGGAGGAACCAATTGGGTGTCACACACATGCCAAAAATATAAGACAGAATTTGACCCCACTTTTAAGGAAAGTGGGCTTTTAAAACTACAGAATGGCTGGGATTTAGCTCCATGATAAGAATTCCTATTTAGTGTGTATAAGGGCATGGGCTCAATGCTTGTGACCACCCACAAAACAGAAAAACAGAACAGCAGTGGTCAAGCTGCTAAGGAAGTCATGGTATGGTACACTTTTTTATGAATTATTTAATTCAGCCTCCTCAGATTTTATTAATAAAATTTTTAATGTAATATAGCCAGGTGTGTAGTCATACACCTGTAACCCAGCACTTGAGAGACAGCGAAGGGCTTTAAGGCGAGCCTTGGCTGCACAGTGAGTTTGAGGCCAGTCTGGTATACATAAATCTCTGCCTCAAAAAATGAATTTAAGACAATAGAATTCTGTATCTATGTTCATGAAGGTTATTCAGCCAAGTATATTCATTCAGATTTGGTATCAGGATAATGAACACCTATAGAATGTGTTGGGAGATACTCTCATTTCTGCATTTTTTTGGGGGGAGGGGTTTGTGAGCTTGTGTCAAATCAGTGTTATATTTCTGTTTGGATCTAGAGGGTTCTCTATGGAAATATTTTTAGCCTCAGATCCATCTTATTGAATACATATGAGCTTTTTAGGCTTTCTATTTCTTCTTGAAGAGTTTTGGTAGTCTGCAGCTTCAAGAGATTTCTTGTAAGTTGTCGGCATGAATTATTCATGTTAGTCGCTTTTAACGTCTGTAGGGTGTATAGTGATGCCTACTCTCTTGTAAGCTGTGTCTCCCGTTTTCCTCCTGCAAGTTCCTGGTCTTCCAGGATACAAAATGAGACATTGTGTCAAACAAAAGAAACAAGGAGCTGTGCATGGAAGGTTTCCAAGTTTTACAAACTCTAATGTTTGCAGCCTCCACGCTGCCATGGAACTGTGGTCTCCCTTTTGCTGCTGAGAATCAGAAAAGTTGGGTGTCCTGCCAGAGCGTGCACGGCCATTGAAGTAGAGTTGGAGCTGTCTTTGTATTGATGGGCAGGCAATTTGCTGTTCTGCCTGCTGGTCCCATACTGCTTGGTGGAGGAGCAGGGTCTGAAAGTACTGACCCAACACTTCCCTTACCTGGTGCTAAGATGTGGTTTTGTGAGAAAACCAAAGTTTCACACAGGTCACAGGTCCTCAGCTGGTTGTCATTGGTACTGGGGGACCCTTTTACTTTTGGATATAGTATACTTGGATGCTGACTCTGTTGTAGAAATTGATATTCTCACACGTACTGAAAGGACTGGTTTCACAGTGGCCCCCAGCAGTGTCACTGCCTGGAAGTAGGTGGACACAGCAAGCCTAGGCTGGTAATGTCAACAACAGTGATGCAGAGATGGACCTTGAAAGTCCTGTTCTGTTCATGTGTGTGCGTGTGCCCGTGGCACCTCCGTGACAGGTGGGGAGGCCAGAAGTACTCAGTTGCTCCCCACCTTAATTTTTGAGATAGGGTCTCTCACTGAAACTAGAGTCAGCAAGTCCTCAGGGTCTTCCTGTCCCACCCCTCCCCCAGTGCTGGGGTTACAGATGTGCTACTATACCCTACTTTTTTTTTTTCCCTAAAGATTTATTTATACACTATTCTGCCTGCATGTTCTTCTGCAGGCCAGGAGAGGGCACCAGATCTCAGTAGAGATGGTTGTGAGCCACCATGTGGTTACTGGGAATTGAACTCAGGACCTTTGAATGAACGGCCAGTGCTCTTAACCTCTGAACCATCTCTCCAGCCCTGCATCCTACTTTTAAGAGTAGATGCTAGGGGTCCAAACCCAGGTCCTCATATCTGCACAGCAAGCATTGTATCTGATGAGCTGTCTCCCCAGTTCCCAAAGTCAAGTTTTTATAGAAATCCACTGAGCTAGTCTTTGTATTGATGGGCAGGAAATTTGCTGTTCTGTCTGTTGGTCCCATACTGCTTGATGGAGGAGCAGGGTCTGAAAGAGAACTTGTATGGGTGCGCAGAGAAACCTGGGGTAGCCATGGCCCCAGCCATTCAGGGGTCAGGAAGGAGGGAAGTTGTCTTTTTTTCTAGGAAGACAGTTCACTCGTTTACCAAGAGTGATGTGAAATCTACTCTTCAGCCATCAAATGAGCCAACTCACAGGACTGTGTGCCAGCAACAGGCCACTAGGGGATACATTGGTGTTATCCCGGGAGGGGATGGTTGTAGGCATTTCACCTCTGTTTGAGCCTCGTGTGGTGAGGCGGGATGTGCTGCCAGATCACTTCTGTAGTCCCGGTGAGCAGTCTTTGTTTCTGTTTCAGGACAATGTGTTAAACATCATTAATCAGATCATGGAGGAGTGCATCCCTCAGGACCGTGCCCCTCGGGATTTCTGCGTCAAGTTCCCGGAGGAGATCCGGCACGACAACTTGGCTGGCCAGCTGTGGTTCGGGGCTGAGGTAATAGGCAGATGCTGGGATTCCGGGTCCTAACATTGAGCACCCCTTTCCAGCCGTTTCCATGTGACCCTGGCCACAGGCCCCTGCAGATCTCCTCCAGGGGTTCTGTCCGCCCTTTGTTTTTGGAAGCTGTGGTCTGGGCTTCCTTGGCTGATCCCCCTTGGAACATGGTGGGAGCCATGACCCTGTGCACGCCAGTACTGCTGGTTGCAGATGAAGTGTCTTGTGTGATGGTGAGGAGACTCTCAAGTCCCCAGGCATCCAGGATCCTGCCGCCACTTCCCAAATACCAGCGTGATCGTAGTTCTCACCCACCTACCACAGTGAGGCCTTGAGGTGCATGGGTTCCCTGAGGACACGCAACTTCTAACTGCAGGCCACTCTTAAGCATACTCTCCTGCCCACAGTGCCTGGCAGCTGGCTCCATCATCATGAATCGTGAGCTCGAGAGCATGGCCATGCGGCCACTGGCCAAGGAGCTGACGCGCAGCCTTGAGGATGTGCGGGGCACTCTCCGTGACCAGGCACTCCGAGACCTCAACACTTACACGGAGAAGATGCGGGAGGCCCTGAGGCACTTTGATGTTCTCTTTGCTGAGTTCGAGCTGAGGTGACCTGTAGGGCCCCATACATGTGCTGTAGACATTTGGAATCATGGCTTCCACTCGTGCGCTTGGGGTACCGGCTCTTTAGGGGAAGAACATCATGATGTTTCCGTGTAGAAAATGATGTGGGGGGAGTCGGGTGGCTAGCTCCTGGGGATCTCTGTGGGGGTTGGTAATGGAGCCTTTGAAGGAAGAGGGAGAACAGAGGGTATGGGGGCCTCTGGCAGTCTCAGGCCCCGGGGGAGAGGCCCACTGTGCTCTATGCACCAACATGTGATGCACAGGACAGGAAATCCCTGATTTTGATGTTAATAAAGCCTCTGCTAATAAAGCCTGACCATAGGATACTATGAACAGCCTCTAGAAGGAGGTATTCTATCAGGAGTCAAGAGGGCAGATGATTGAGTATTATTTTCTTGTGTCTCCATAGCAAGAAAAATAGAGTTGGTAGTTAAGAAGGCATGAAAATGTTCTTACCTGGGTCAGGTAGACAGACTGACAAACATCAGGTAGACAGGCATCCCTCAGCTGCTCAGCCAGCATCCTTTGAGTCCTGTGCACATCTGAGATACACAGGGCCTGTGTGTGTGTGTGTGTGTGTGTGTGTGTGTGTGTGTGTGTGTGAGGGAGAGAGAGAGAGAGACAGAGACAGAGACTGACTCTGGGGAATGGGGACTCCCAGGATCCCTCTCCCCATTCATGGATTCATATTTGCTAATGCATTGCTTCCTCACAGCTGGGTCCAAGGTAGGAACAAGCACTTACAAGTGTGTGCAGTGGTTTTCTGGCAGTCAGGGCTGAGCTGGGGCAGGGCTGGATGTCTCTGATTTAAATTATCTTTGTAAAGCTGGGAGCTGTGTACTTACAAAACCAATGGCGCAGGGCGGTGGTAGTATGGAGGGCTGTGGTTTTCATTTGATGTTCTTGTCTGGGGAGGCCTGGGGAGTTGGAGAACAAAGGTCTGACGTTTGTTCTCTGCATTGCTCATAGCTATGTCTCAGCCATGGTGCCAGTGAAGTCCCCCAGGGAGTACTACGTGCAGCAGGAGGTCATCGTGCTGTTCTGTGAGACTGTGGAGAGGTAAGGGCAGGCTGCTTGGCGTGGCATCTTGTCAAGGGCACCCAGGCAGGAAGACGGCAGCCGGCTGCCTATGCAGAAGTCAGCACCCTCACTCACTGTCACCCCAGGTTCCCTCTGCTGTGGGGTCAAAGGGCAGGTGCTGTCAGTGGAGTCTTGCGACAGATGGACGACAGAAGTCTCCCCCTTACTAGGCAGCTGCTGTCTAGCACCCCTCCCTTGTCCTCTAGTACCCTCACCTCTCTGCCTCCTCAACCCCACTTCCCTACTTCTGCTGCTGCTCACCTCAGCTCCTCTGTGGGCCCTGAGGGCTCACGCCTGTTCACCACGGTGGATCATCACTGCTTCCATCAGGCCTTGTTTGGCAACTCAAAGTCAGATTCTCCAAATAGAGTCTGGGGCGAAGATTCACCTCAGAGTATCAACTGTGGTGCTAGTTTTGAAACTGACTAAATCACACCACAAATTGTTGTTTTTAAAGGGCAGATCATTCGATGTTCGTGCCGCCAGAAGTGTTTCAAATTCCCAGAAAACAAGGTGACAGAAAATACATTTTACTTTGAAGTCCTGATGGCGCAGCACCTGTTTACGGGGAAAACCACCCGCTCATGGTGGAGGAAGGGAACCAAACTGGATTTCATAGGAGGTGCTAGATTAGGGAATAGTCTTGCCTCATGTCTGTGCTTGGCCCTTGTCTTGTAGGTTAGACAAAACAGTGGTAGTCATAGACACTGACAGAATGACACGTGTCTTCACATATATCACCCACCTCTGCTCTTCCATTTTTTTTCTGGGACAGAGGTGGAATAGGCCACTCTTCTGGGGCTTCCCATGCAAAGCATGCCATGTCCTTCGTGTGAGACTGATGTGGTACAGGTCACCCTTCTCACCTGTCTCCTGAGTGTGAATCCTAGAGAGGGTCGGGCGCTCTGCTTTCCCTGCGCTTGGGTCTACCCACCGATAGCCTCTCACTCCTCTTTCCCCCTGCCAGAGCCTTGGACTTTGGGTATCTGACCCAGGACATGATCGATGACTATGAACCTGCCCTCATGTTCACCATTCCTCGGCTGGCCATTGTGTGGTGAGTGCCTGCCTCTTCCTGGGTACCGGCACCGGTCCTCCTACCCTGCAGACTCTGCTCTGCCCGACCAGCAGCAGTCCCCAGTCTGGCCTGCTGTTCTCCCCCCAGCAGATGAGGAGCCAGATGTTCAGAGAACTTCCTGTTGGGGAAGGAGGGAACGCTTATTAAAGCCTGTAAGACAATGAGCCCTGCCCATTTGGTGCTGGGCAGTTGAGGCGGACCCATATACCATGCAGGGTCTCTTGGGTATAGAGTAGCCATGCAAGACTGTGGTGACAGGGAAGACGAGGGGCTCTAGTTCCCAAAGGAGAATATGGCTTCAGTGAGTAGTCTCTGGGCCTGTAGGGAGATGGAACCCATTAGGTTCAGCTTGTTAAGGGCCCTTCTGGTGGGGGCCCTTTCCCACCAGCAAGAGAAAACAAGGAACTCATAGGTCTTCTGGGGTTCAAGGTATCAAGATAGCACACAGGATTTGGGGCCTTACATGCCTCAGAGACAGTGTGTTTAACCACTTGCTGGGAATTCTGCATGTTTGGAGGCAAGAGCAGAGTGCAGCTGCTAGAGCTTGTTCCACCTCTGTGCTCCGTCTTCCTGCTGGGTGGGTGTTCATGGGGTTGGGGAGCTTAGGGAAGGCTGGCTGGGTTTGCAGCCTAGGAGATGGCCCAGTAGTACCCTCTGGCATGCAGGAACATAGCTGGGCTGAGGGGAGATGGGGAGCTCTGTGAAGGGAAGGAGGGGCCCCAGGATGAGTCCAGGTCTGGGCCAAGGAGAGGCTTCAGAGCAGGACCTCAGGGAACTTAGAGCATAGACACAGGCAGTCTGCTGAGGATGCTTCCTCATAGGAAGGGGAAACATTGGGGTGGAGTGGTACTTCAGGACAGCCAATGTTCTGGGCCTGCCAAAATGGAGGTGCTTTCCTCCATTGCACAGGCAAATGCTGTGGCGGTCCTGGGAGAAGCAGAGCAGGGTGCTGGTGCTAATCCAGACACTCCTTGCTGGCAGCGGGCGTGAGTGTCTCAGCTGTTTTCAGGGTAATGCCTGAGCGCTGTCTGAGGTTTGCATTACCCTCTTATGGCTCAGCACTGCTGGTCCCCTCTTTATAAACTCCCCTTTTCCTTACAGAGTTCTCTTCTTTTTATTCAGGATACCCAAAGGGTCCCATCAGGCTCCAGGGATGCCACTTTAAAATAGTCTTGGGCAGCAGAACCTGGGGATGTCATGTCTTCCGAGCGTGTTGAGCTGGGGGACTGGAACTCCCTGGTAGCTCACATAAAGTGGGCTGGAGTGACTGTTTCCAGGTGGACCCATGGGCCTGTGCTGGCTCACAGGTGTCTCCGTGGTTCATTAAGGGGAAATGGTGCACTGGTTTGCTCCTTACCTCCTGTCTTTGACTGAATAACAAAGCAGAAAACTCCTTGAACTCTCGATCTTGTTTGTGCTGACCAGCTTGTGTCTGAGAGTCTTTAAGAGCAGGCACTGACCCTAATGTCAATGGGCACCGCACCTCTGAGAATGGATTCTGTAACGCAGGAAGCCCTGTCCCTCTTTTTCACAGACCCTTGTAAGTGCTTTGAAGTGCAATGCCCAGTACTTCTCCACAACCCAGGAGAACACACCTATGGCATCCGAGGGCTCGCTTCCCTGGGAAGCTCTGCAGGACCAGCTGCCCTTTTGGGCTATGCCTTTCCTCCCTGCTCTGACCACTGCTCTCCTGGCTGAATGCAGGTGGGATTGTCGGGGGTGGGGAGTCATTCAGAAGCCCTTGAAAGCACCCTGAAGTTTATCTTAGGCAGCACACTGGTTTTAAAATAAACAGAGGTGTCAGACAGCCCCTGCCTGCACTGTTTCCAGATTTAACTCTAGAATCTGTTTTCTTTCTTGTTGTTTGTTGGTTGGTGGGTTAAGACAGTTTCTTATAGCCCCGGCTGGCTTTGAACTCATTCTGTAGCCAAGGATGACCCTAAACTTCTGATCCTCCAGCCTCTACCCCATCACAGGCATACCCAACCAGGCTCAGTTTTAGTCTGGAGTCTGTTTTCCACTTTGATTTCACTTTTTATCACTTTTTAATACCCATCTGTGACTGGACGTATGTGGCTGATGAGCAGTATCTGACCAGTATCTCTGGTGCCCCATGTGCTGACACCACTGTCTATATTGCTGGCAACTGGATCAGTGGCTCACCCAGAATGCTAGTCCCGGAGCGGCGTGAGACCGCTGTGGATGTGGGCTCTGTTTTGGGTGGTTCCTCCTAGAAGGTGGACGTGCAGCTCCTTCTACTCAGAGCCTAGACAAGAGCTGAGAGGACTGAAAGGATCTCTGCAAGGTGGAAAACACCCAGCATATATGAGAAAGGAGAGCAGATACAGGAACGTGGAGCTTCGAGCACGGAGATTTGGCTCTGAGGGAGCGCCACCTAGCCAGCTGATGGGGCGCCTTCAGAAGCAGGCCTCTGACCTCAGAGCCAGGTGTGGGTCTGAGGGACCAAGAGGTGCAATGTCTCTGGTAAAATCCACCCAGCTGAGCCCCACTGAGTGAGCTTCTCCCCAGCCACCCCTCTTGTTGCTCACCAGGTCCACAGCCCAGCGCTTTCTTGCTTCTCATGCTTGGCAGTTTCCCAGGAGGAGGCCCAGGAGTGCCCCTCCCTGTGTTTACATGGTGAGCAGGTACAGAGTGACCACTGTGTGCCTGGCCCTGCACTCATTCTGGGGTCAAGGCATGCCTGGGCAGGAGAGACAGGGTCTGGAGAGTTGCTTTCCTCTAGGTTCAGGTGTAATTTTCAGATATTTATCTTAAAAGCATAAAGAAAGCCAAACCTATAAATTCAGTGGTCAATTTCCAGCCCGCCCATCTAGTTGGCCAAGATAGCCTGCATCACAGGGTCTATTGCTTAGCAGCCCAGGATCCCACTGGCCTCATCTGGGTCAAGTCTGAATTGGCCATTCCTCCCCACAAGGCCTGTCCACACCACAGCAACCCCTGCAGTTGGCTCCAGCACTTCTCTCCTTGGTGCTATCTGCGTGAGGCTGGCCCTCGGCCCCACCTACTCTTTGTCAGAGCAGTGACTCCTCTCAGCCTGGGTCACCAGTGGTCCTGGACATTGCCAAATAAGAAGGACACTGCGCCTGCCCCTACCCTGCCAGGGCTCCGCCTCCTGGATAACAGACCCGCGCACACCCGTGGGTGCCCCAGCCTGGCCTCTGCCTCAGTGACGTCTTCCCATGCGCCCACCCTCCTCTCAGTTCTGCCGCTTGTGCTCCTTACCTCCAGGTCCACACAGTGGCATGCTTACCGGACTTGGTTTTTAACATTCTACATGTACAACTTCTCACTGTCTGAGGCATCCATGAATATTCAGATCGCAGCTAGGCTCGTGGACTGGCTGCCACTACCTTGAGAGTATTTGTATCACAGACACTTCACAGCCCTCGCCCCTTGTGGCCACTTCTACCACCAACATTCACACATCTACTCAGGTGTGTGCATGCGTATTTCTCTCTCTCTCTCTCTCTCTCTCTCTCTCTCTCTCTCAAGTCTATCTTCTGTTTCTGTAGGATTTCTGGCCCTGAGGTTATATAAATAGGGTTTGTATTGTGGGTGTGTATCCCCACAGGAAGGCAGGCTTCCCTCTTACTGGGGGGTGGGGTACTGTGGGCTCTGGTAGAAGTTTGCCACTTTGATCTGACAAGGCTCAGATGCATATTTATACAAATCACCCACAAAGTATCACTTGTAATAAAAACATTTGAGGGGCTGAATATCCAAAACCAAGGCACTGATTAAAAATTATACTTCTGTTGCTAACATATTAGAAGGAAACACTGATATCGTGGAAACATCCTCACTGTGACGAATACAAGACCATAGCCAAATGCTGTCACTACAAAATTGCTTGTTTTGTTTTAAGACAGGGTCTTCTGTAGCTCAGGCTGACCTGGAATTTGCTGTGTATCCAAGAATGACCTAGAACTTCTGGTCTTTCTGTCTCCACCTCCCACATGATGGGATTACAAGCATGCACTCCTGGGGATAGAACCAGGGCCTCAACCAGGCTAGTGCTCTACCAATTGAGTTACAGCCCCAGCCTTCTGTAAGAATCAACGCTTTTGTAAACAGAAAGCAAAGAAACATTTGTTTTCATTATGGTGGTATATTACATATAACATAAAACTTAGATTTTAGCCCTTTTAGCATTTTTTTTAATTAGGGTGTGTGTGTGTGTGTGTGTGTGTGTGTGTGTGTGTAGTTTGTATAGGCCAGTGAACAGCCTGTAGGATTCAGTTCTCCTTCCACGGTGTGTGTTCTAGAGATTGAGCTCAGATTGCCAGGCTTGGCAGCCAGTGACTTTACCCGCTGAGCCATTTCTCGCCCAATTTTAACCTTTTCTGAGTGAACACTTCAGTGTCATCAAACACTGTCCATCTCCATCCTAAAAGCAAAACAAAAGCTGTGTGGGTGAGACGCCACCTCCCCATCCCCTCCCGGCACTCACCGCTCTTCTTTCCATGTGGATCTGACAATGTCGGGAATTCCCTGTGAGTGCAACCACATGGAGTTAGTCTCCTGTGACTGGCGTATTTCACTCAGTACATTGAAATGTGTTTCTTTCTTAGGGTTCATATTCCATTGGATGTGATTAAGTGTTACTTGAAGCATGAGGTTTTTGTTTTTGTTTTTTCAGAGCTGGGGATCAAATCCTGGGCTTTGTACATGCAAGGCAAGAGCTATATCACTGAGCCATACCCTCAACCTTAAGTACAAGATTAAAAAAAAAAAAAGCCTTCAAAAGAATAAAACACCTAAGAATAAACTTAGCCAAGGAGGTCAGATATGTGGCTACTGAGGGCTGTAGAACATTGGTGGGAAAAAAAAATAGAGAAAATCTACCAAGGTAAAGACAACCCATGCCAATGTTCAGGAGGATGTCAGTGCTCTTCAGCATGACCCCAGAGTCAGGGCAATCCCTGAAACACCCCTCTGCTTTTTTATGGTAGAAATGGAAAAGCTATTCTATAGATTCTTAAGGAGCCTCTATGGGTCCTACAGAGCAAAAACAACTTCAGGAAAGAAAAAGAAAGAAAAGACAGAGAAAGAAAGAATAAGATTCACACAGTCTGTTTCAAAACTTACTACAAATAAAAACAGTGACCCTGCCCACTTAGAAAGACATGAAGGCCAGTGAAATGGAGTTAAGAGATCAGAAACCCTGCCATCTGTGGCCAGATGATCCCAGACCAGGATTCCAGGAGCATTCAAGGAGGAAGGAATGCCGTCCTCAGTGAATGCTGTAGGTATGTGGCTGCCACAGCATACACTGTTATCACCAATTGTGTCAGTGTGGCCTCTACCCAGATATTTAGCCACACCCCAGTCTGGATATTGTTAGGAATGCATCTTAAAGGTGAGTGAACATTTAAATGAATAGAGTTCTGAATTTAGCATATTGTTGTCTATAGTGCAGTGGGCCTCATATAATCAGCTGAAATCCAAGGAGGAAACAGGCTAAGATCCCCTAAGGAAGAAGAAATTCTGCCTGTGACCATAGTGACCATCCTCCCCCATGGCTTCTGCCTGTTTGCTGCCTGCCCCACATAGTTTGAATTTGCCCTACATTCCAATCCTGTAAACTAGTTTCTCCTCCTCTCTCTCTCTCTCTCTCTCTCTCTCTCTCTCTCTCACACACACACACACACACACACACACACACAGTCTCCCTGTTTCCCCCTTTTTCAGTTTTGGCCCTCATTGCCCAGGGCCCCCATCACAAACCCATCTGCTTCCGCTCAGTGTGAGCTCACCACTCAGCAGGAGGACCACAGAGCCCAGAGGCAGCACAGTCCGTTTCTCCTTTGAAACCTTTTAAGGGGAAATAGTCCCTTCGATTCTGTTAGTCACTTTTTCTTAGCAAACTGGGTATGTTGACGAAGACTTACAACCTCGCAGGGACTGTGTGTGAGATGGTGACAAGGGCAAGAAGACCATGTCACAGCTATAGAAACAAGTAGGGCTCTCCAAGCAGAAAGCCCAGCAGCTGAGGGAGCGGAGGTGCAGGTGAATCTTCTCTGGGCTCCTGAGACATACCAAACCCGAACATCTGGGCCACAGAAGCACTGGAGGAGGAACTGGGGAAGGGCCCTGAAGTAGTGTTCTGAGGAGAGCTGAGCTGGGAGTTGGCTGACTAAGGTGCTGTCAGAGCTGGGTGGTAGGCCCTGGGCCTTCCAGAGGGAGGCAGGTAGAGGTGGCTGTCAGAGATGAGATGAGATGATGGAATCAGGGCTGTCCGGAGGTGGCCCCTGAATAGAGTTGGCCTTCAGCAGGTGTTGATCTAGGTAGAAGGTGCTGGAAGGGGACAACGAGGAAAGCTCCAGCCTGGGGAAGGGCCATCTAGGGAGCCCTTGCCCGGAGGTGGACAGGAGGCTACTTTCTGCCCTGAATGGTGACAGGAGACCCACATGGGAACTCAGTTATGTAGCTCCTACTTGGCTTTTAAAGTGACAGTTACAGGCCTGATCCCTATTAGCCTCTACAGATCTAGTCTTTCACTTTCTGTGAGGTACATGTTAGTAAAGAATCTTGAAAACGTTTCTCTGCATTGAGGTGAACAAATACACCCCATGGTTGTTAGATCCCCACTGTGAACCAGGCTAACAAACTTGATGGTAAAGTCTGGATGGTAATTGTAATTACCTTTTCCTTGACTTAATGAAACTCTATCATAGAAGGTGAAGGATAAAGCTATAACTTAGCTAAATGGGGTTGCTCCAGGTCCCAGCTGGCTGCCAGTGTTCTTGCAGATATTGAAGCTGAAACCATAGGGTTCACTCAGAGGCCCACAGAGTCTAATCACACTGGCTTGTGTGTCTTGAATGCAGTGGCCTTGTGGTCTATGCAGATGGACCCCTGAACTTGGACCGGAAGGTGGAAGACATGTCTGAATTGTTCCGGCCCTTCCATACCTTGCTCCGGAAAATCAGGTGAGGGCTGGAAGACGGTTGCTGAAGTCAAGCGCTCAAGCCACCCTCTGGGTGGCTGGGAGGTGGGTATTAGTGTCAAGTGTGCAGCCCCCCCTGAGTCATGAGTGCTGGCCACACATGCATGGTACCTGTGTTCACAGCGGTCCAAGCTAGCCTTTGTCTTCCCTGCCCGGGTCACAGAGTGGGTGGCAGCTCTTTCGGGCTAAGCTTTAAATCGTAAACTTCACACCGCCCTACTCTGAGTGTACCACACAGTTCAGTGTTGACTCTCCGTCCACAAAAGCTCTGAAGTTCCCTTCAGGAAGCTCATATGTCAGTCTCGGTTTGTTAGGCTCCTGCGGATGTGTAGCCCTTCTGCCAGGCCAGACCTTTCTCTTGTTGGACTGAGCATGTAGCCCTTCTGCCAGGCCAGACCATTCTCTTGTTGGACTGAGCACTGCCCAGTGGCTCAGTGGGATGGGTTGTTCATACCCTAGGGATGGCCTCATGATGAGCTGGAAACAATGGCCATGGCCACCCATCTCGTGGGTACCTCCTTTGGCTAGTGAGAGGCTGATGGCTCTGGATGTGTTCTTGTTGCATACTCCGTGGGTCTGGCAGAGCATCCAGAGCCTCCTCAGAACCTGCTCAGAGTTTCCTTGTGGAGGCATAGAGCATAAAACTATGCAGAACAGATCCAAGCAGAGACTCTTGTGGGTTTTTCCTGTGGGCGGCCTTGAAGTCTTGGGACCCCGGGGAGTGAGCGGACTGGTGTCAGGGTGCTCAGTCTGTGTCACAGTTTATCCTGTAGATGGCTCTTGGCTGTTTTCCTCTCACTCTGGGTGGAATGCAGACGCCAGACTTTGAAGCTGAGGACCTTTTTGGTTCTAAGACAGGGGATGAGAGTAAATTAGGAGAGGTCACAGGCAATGCTGAGGAAGGAAAGTGCAGCCTTGGCAAAGGGGGTCCTTGAAGGAAGGTTGGGGCGGGTGCTGGGTTAATGAGAGGAAGTTCCATGGACTCAGGAGAGAGCTAGGCCCTCAAAGATACTTGACTTCTTCCCAGGAAGCATTTGAAAATTCAAAGTAAATGTTTATTTGCTCAAGTTTCAGGCTGGAGACTGTTGTCAAATGTTGAAGGTTCATGGAATATGGAGGGTTGGGAAGTTAGAGGTTGACCTGGAACTCAGAAGGGCAGAGCTCAGTGGCTGAAGACTTGGGAGTATGGGAAGATGGAGTCTCACTAGCCCCAGAGCATCAGTAAACCTGGATGTCTGAGCCAGTGTGATAATGGACCCTAAATCTACATCCCTAGCAAAAGACAGCATCACCTGCTACTGTTAGAAGGTTTTAGGTCTGATATCTCTCATGCAGTTCAAACCTGCTGAAAAATGTGAAAAGGCAAGAAAATGATTTGTGGTCAGCAGAAAAGCATGTGACTCGTTAGATTTAACACACAAGGATATGAACACAGTTATCAGTATTGTACCGTAGAACATACAGTAAAGAAGGGATTGGAGAAGAGGAAGGATATTTAGAATCAATTAAAAATAATATTCTAGCTGGGTAGTAGTGGTATATACTTTTAATCCCAGCACTTGAGAGTCAAAGGCAGGCAGATCTCTGTGAGTTCAAGGCTAGCCTGGGCTACAGAGCTAGTTCCAGGACATCCAAGGTTATGCAAAGAAATTCTGTCTCAAAACAACAACAATAATATTTTTAAGAGCTAAGATGTTCGCTGGCTGAAAATGAAAAGCAGTGTGTGGATCTGAAAGCAGATCAGACCCAGCAGGACACAGAAGTAATGGACCTGAGGAGGGATCAACAGAGGAAGCACAAACTGACGCACAAAGACGAAAGGAGTGAGAAAGCAAGTAGAAGCATCAGTAGGAAACGCGCGTGCAGTCCACTCAAAAGGCTAACACACGTCATTGGAATCCCAGGAAGGAAGAGAGAGGATGAGTAGAAACAATATTCACAGAAAATGGCCTAGGATTTTCTAAAACCAACAAGAAATCTACTCACACATTTAGGAGACACAAATCACAAGCAAAATGAGCACAAAAGATTCACGTGCATGTCATAATAAAATTGCAAACAACAAAGAAACTTAAAAACAATGAGAGGAGGAAAATAACATTACTTTAAAAGTAGCATAAAATAGATCCCCCCCCCCCCTTTACACACACACACACACACACACACCAAAACAAGCAAACAAAAAACTGGGTGTGGTGGCACACATCTTTAGTTCCAGTATTTGGGCTCAAGTCCAGCCATTGCAAAAATGAAGAAAGGAAATTAAAGCAAGAAAGAAAAATATTGTACAAGAGAGATCAGTACAGACTTTACAGATAAAGCAATTGTAAGAGGGTACTATGAACAATTGCCAATAAACTTGACAATTTAAAGTAACATTTTACAAAAAGTAATCAAAGCTGGCAGAATAAAACTTTATAATACTGTATTATTAAAATAACTTTTTTAATTTTTGTTTTTGTTTAGTTTTGAGACAGGATTTCTCTGTGTTGGCTTGGCTGACCTGAGCTTGCTTTGTAGACCAGGCTGGCCTTGAACTCATAGTGATCCAACTGCCTCTACCTCCCAGCTGTATTAAGAGAACTTAATCCATTACTCACAAGCCTTCCCACAAATAAAATATTAACAAGATAGATCAATGGGTCGAGATACAGTTTTCCCACTTATGGACATGAGGTGTTGCAGAACTGTGGGTCTTTCTCTCTCTCTCTCTCTCTCTCTCTCTCTCTCTCTCTCTCGAAAATGGGATGAGCTAGTAAGTATCCCTGTCCCCCTAAACCTGCAGGAGAGTGAGGTGTGGGCTAAAGGTCAGGAGCTGGGTGCGGCGGCCCACACCTGTGATCCCGAGGTGCAGCCAGATCTCATCAGGAGTAGATCGACCGCCAAGAGAGCTGTGGAATGTTCCAGACCAGAAGACAGTAGCCTTGAGAGTGCATGATCTATAACAGCGAACCTTGTTGTTAATCTTTCTCCTTGGGTTTGCTGGTTGGCTTTTTATCAACTAGACACGAGCTAGAGTCACCTGGGAAGAGGAAACCTCAATAGAGAACATGTTTCTATCGCGCTGACCTGTAGGCAAATCTAGGGGGGCGTTTTGTTTTTTGATTGATTGATGTGGGAAGACTCTGTCAACGGTAGGCGGTGCTGCCCCTGGGCAGGTAGTCCCGATTGTAGAAGCAGGCTGAGCAAGCAAGTGTAATGTTCTCCCATGCTCTCTGCTTCAGTTCCTGCCTCCAGGCACCCTCAATGATAGACTATAACATGGTAGGATAAGCCAAATGAACCCTATCCTCCCAAGTGTCTTTTGGTTAGGGTGTTTCATCATAGCAACAGAAAGCAAACTAACACATTGAGGTTACCAGACACAGCGATACAGTAACAGAATGTCCAGTTAAATTTGAATTTTAGAGAAACAGCAAGTATTTCTATGTCAGTATATTGTAGATGCTCACCTACATATTTACACTATATATACCATGTATATACATATATTTTATTATATATAATATTTTTTGAGACAGTCTTACTATATAGCTCTGGCTTTCCTGAAATTCACTATGTAGACCAGGCTGGCCTTGAACTCACAAAGATCCACCAACCGCTGCCTCCCAATTGCTGGAATTAAAGACATGTGTCACTATGCCCATTTTACTCTGTATTATCGTAACACCAAAAAAAAAAACTATTCATATTTATATGTACTTACAATATTTCTGAAATCTGAAATTCAAATTTAATTTCTACACAAACATATCCGGGGACAGTACCTGCCACAAGAGCCTGTAGGCTGCAAATTCTCATCTCTAGATGATGAAGACAGATGAAACCATATCTGCTTGTAGAGTCAAGATGGCAGCGGCTAGGGAGACTGGAGGCACAGGAGCATGCCTGGGGTCCTGGTTGTTTATTTTGGGAGTGTTTTTGGGTTAGGACACTCAGGAAGCCTCACAGTTCTTTTTTTAACATAATGTTTTAGTGGAGCCTTTAGGAATTTCATACTTGCATACCGGGTATTTTGATCACGTGCCTTCTCTTACACCTTTCCCTGGGTGTCCCACCACAACACATCCTTCCTTCACTTTGATGTCTTTTGTTTTAAGTCTAATTAGTGCTGACTGTATGCACTGTGGGTATGGGCCCATTCACTGGTGCATAGCCAACCTCCCAGGCTATACCGCTAAAGAAAACTGATTCTCGGGCTGGAGAAATGGCTTAGCAGTTAAGAGCACCGGCTGCTCTTCAAGAGGACCTAGGTTCAATTCCCAGCACCCACATGGCAGCTCACAACTGTCTGTCATTCCAAGATCTGACACCCTCACCCAGATATAGATGCAGGCAAAATGCCAATACACGTAAAAATAAAAGTAAATAAATGATAAAAAATAAAAAAAAAAAAAAGAAAACTGATTCCCTGTCCTCTAGCGATCATTAACTGTTAGTATTTCTTCAGCTAGGGGTAGGGGGGGGGTGTGCCCCTCCGTCATCCATCTTGGAGTGTTGACTGGCTTATGCAGGTTTTATACAGGCAACCACAGCTGTCAGGACTCATGAGTGCAGCAGTCCTGTCCTGGCCAGAAGACACTCTTTTACCCCCTTCCTCCTAGACTTTTGGATCTTACAGCCTGTCTTGCCCCTCCTCCTCCACATTGCCCGAGCCTTGAGGGGAGCAAGGGCAATACAGATGCCCCCTTTGTGGATTAGCAGTCCATAGACAGTTATTCTCTGCACATTGACCAGTTGTGAGCCCCGCTCCGTATTAACTGTTCTCCACAGCACAAAGAAGCTCCCTTGAAGAGGGCCGAGAGCTGCACTCATTTAGGACTGTGCAAAGACATATTTAGAAGACAGTTTTATACTGTGTCTGCTTAACAGGATAGTAGTAGGAAGTTTGAGCCTGGGGCCTATGAACTCTTCTGCTACCCATTCTTGGCCAGGTTTATTTTCTGGGCATATGTTTCCTCCTGTGGTGTGGAACTTATATCCAATCAGAAACCAGCCAGTTGCCCCCATAACCCGTTCATACCGCGGTTACACCCACAGATAGATCATGCCATCCTGGTTATTGTTATAGCTCAAAGGGTTCACAGCTGGCTAAGAACTTGAGGACTCTTCTCCCCCAGCAGACTGCACAGCACCCTCTGGCACTATAAAAGCTAGACAGCATAAAGAAGCATCTTGCTCGGTTCTAAATTGGTTTCCCCATGTCCTGTGACCAAAGTATGTGGTGTCTCGAGCAGTGGGGTCTTACCATTTTAAGTTCTGGTGGACAGACAGAAGCAATGGCAATAGCCCGGATTGTTTTGAGGATTTCTGGGATCTTCCTGACCAACATCTCAAGGGGAGGAATCCTGCAGCTGGCACTGGGCACTTTATCTATCTATCTATCTATCTATCTATCTATCTATCTATCTATCTATCTATCTATCTATATTTATTTATTTTAAGCCTCACAGTTCTGAGAATAAATGAACTTTTCTGCCTGTCCATGGATACACTGGAATTTTCACTATGGGACACAGACATCAAGTACGTCCTGGGCTTCTCCCCATAGAGAGCAACATGCAGTTGGCCTGTTGGCCCTGCCTTAGACTCATCCTAGTCACGGTCACAAAACCAGGCTTCATGTTCAAGTCTCAGCTGCAGTGTTTCTTTTTAAAAAATTTATTTATTTAGTCTTCTTCCATATATTACGTCCAAACCACAGTTTTCCCTTTCTCTTCCTCTCTAAATCTCCCCCCCTCCTCCCCTCCCCTTCCTCTCAGTGTTCCTTTGAGGAAACCATCCCAAACCCAGCCAGGTGCCCTGGTACTCCCTCCTTGACTTACATTTTCTTTCTAGCAGTTGTCATTACTGTACAATGTGCATTGTTTGCACAGTGCTTAGGCCTGCCTCACCCACCTGGAAGAGAACCCTAGAAAGGCTGAGCCGTGCTCGCCGTCTCCCTGCACAGCGTTTGGTGGCCAGAGCCTGGCAGGCATGTGCGTGGTCATTACTGATATTTTTTAAAAGGTAAAACTTCCTACATAAACAAGCCTGTACTGATTTTATTCTTTAAAGCAGAGGCTCTCAACCTGTGGGTCTCTCCTCCTTTGGGGGTTGCATATCAGGTATCTCACATACCAGATTATGATTCACAGCAGTAGCAAAATTAGTTATGAAGTAGCTACGAAACAGTTTTATGGCTGGGGTTCACCGCAGCACAAGGAACTGTATCAAAGGGTCGCAGCATTCGCAAGGTTGAGAACCACAGCGTTGACATTTTTATTGGGGCTAGTTAAGTGCACTGGCTGCTCTTCCTGAGCATCAGGGTTTGATTCCCAGCACCCACATGGCAGCTCACAACCATCTTTAACTCAAGTTCCAAGGGATCTTATGCCGCCTTCTGTCTTCCATGGGTACCAGGCACACCTGATACACAGACATACATGCAGGCAAAACACCCATAAACATAAAATAAAAATAATTCTTATAAAGCTTTTATAGTCACAGTAATCTTATGATCAAGGGCCTCATGCATGGTAGACAAGTTTCACCGCTAAGCTACATTCCTGCCGACCAGGGCTTTGGCATGACTTTCAAACATTGTTACAGCTACTTACATCTGTACCCATGACATAGAAGAGCTTTTGAAGTGGAGGGCACAGAGAGTGCCAAGCACAAGTGCTTACAGCCTGGGCTCTGCAGTGTGGGTATCAGCATCAGGGGGTCGCCTCTGCTGTCTGTTGGCAGAGGTTCCTGTGGCATTTGAGACCCTCAGCCTAGTTTCTGTCTTGACCCTCTAGGGATCTGCTGCAGGCACTGACTGAGGAGGAGCTTCACACACTGGAGCGGAGCCTCTGCGTTTCTCAGGATGTGGAGCTCCCCATCCGGGCGGACACCCAGGCCCCCAGCGTCCTGGCACCCACCTTTTCAGCATCCCTTCCGCCTGAGGAGCCACTTTCAGCCAGTGCCAACGACCCGGAGGCAGAACTGGCCTGCTCAATGCAGTATGATGATCAGGAGCTGGAGGAGCTCAGCCGCATGGTCCACAGGGCCGGGGACGAGATGTCATCTCTGCTCTCACCGCCCAGTGCCTGCCAGTCCCCAGCACACAGGCCAGGCTCAGAGGCCAGACCCCGAGGGGAAGCGTCTCCAGCCAGAGCCCACCTGAAATCAGGTAGCGATGAGGAGGAAAGGGTGTTCTTCATGGATGATGTGGAAGTGACAGAGTCCCCTGCCAGGTCCAAGACCCCAGGGGACACATTTGGGCTGACAGGTAGCATGGAGGGTAGTGTTCAGCAGAGAGGACAGGATGGCCAGAGTGGAGAGGTGGGGGTCCATGCACCTGCCCTGCTAAAGGAGGAAGACTGGAGCAACAACAACGTTGAGGATGACAAGATAAAGCTGGCCAGCCTCGCAGGCTCCACTTCCTGCAGCTGCCTAGACTCACAGCTGTACGTGGATGGCTGGGAGGTGAGTACGGATAATGCGGAGACGGCCGAGATGATTGCACACCGGACCGGGGGCATGAAACTTTCGGCCACAGTCATCTTCAATCCCAAGTCTCCCACCTCGGTGGACTCTGCTGTGTCAACCCAAGAAGCCCCAGGCCATGGTAGTTCCCCCTTGGAGCCCGGGGCAGAGGGGACGGGGGACGGTTCACACAAACTCAGTGCTGCAGCCACCAACTGCCTCCTCCACTCCTGTGTGTGCTGTGGGAGCTGCGGGGACAGCAGGGAGGATGCGGTGGAGCGCCTCCGGGAGAAGTGTGGCCCAGGAAGTGTCATCAGTGCCTCTAACCCTTCCGTGAGCTTAGCCAAAGCTGGTGACAAAGAGCCGGAGAGACTAGATGAGGCCTGGCCTTCTCCCGACGTCACCTCGCCTCCAGAAGATGCCTCCAGCACGCGGGAGCCCGAAGCCCCTGCTTCTAACAAGTGCCTGGCACATACCTCAGGGCCTCAGGTGGACCCGGAAAGCAGGTTGCAAGGAGAGGGTGAAGTCAGAGGCCAGCCAGAGCCGGAGGCCAGAAAGCAGGATCCTGAGAAGTCCCCCGTAGTCTCTGGGGACAGTCCAAGAGGGGACATGGCCCAGACAGAACCACAGCACCTGTTGGGCTCCAGGTAAGGGCTGGTTCCATTCTAGCGACCAGACTTATTCTCTTTTACGCGTTCAGAACATGTCCTGGCTGAGTCTCACAGCACCGAGATGCTTCCTTTTGGAGGTTTTGGCCACCAAACAGGTTGTGGACTCAGGGAAGGTATGTAGTTGGTGTCTGGGAGGATGAGGTATGGACTTCCTGCCCCTGGAGTGCCCATCCTGCACTAAGTTAAGCTGCCTAGCAATGGCCTCCAGGGCCCCAGTGATTCTTTCAGGTGGTGTTGGTACAGAGCTACCCCTTTCATCTTGGTAGCTCATTCTAACCCCGGTGCAGCCCATGGTGGACTGTGCAGTGGTAAGTGGGTATATGGGGGGGGGGAGTTAAGCACACAGTCCACCGATCTTTGCTCACCACCATGCCTGCCTGGCGCACACAGCTGAAACAAGATTCACAGAACCCATAAGTGTGTGTATACAGCCATGACAAGCTCTTGAGGCTACCCTTGGGCAAATTCTTAGGCAGTGTGCCCATGACCCCTGTCCTTCCTCAGCTCTGCTTTCCCTGCTCCCTGTGGCTCTTCCTTCCCTAGGAGAGTCCTCCCTGCTGTGGTCTGGTGATGTCAGGGTGGGCTGGGCCACTCAGTTTCTGGAGGAGAAGTGTTTCGTCAGAGCTGAGGCTTCTCTGCCACTCACCTGAATATTCTGTCCATAGCAGATTTTGCCAAGCATTGCTGGGGTTGACTCTGGTCTAGTTTTTCTTTAATGTTGGGGGAAGGGGGAGAGGCAAAGAAGCCAGCAAGCCTGAGTGTTTTATACATTGTTGTGTGCTCAGAACCCTGCTCTGGGGAGACTTCACCTGGGCACAGCAGGCACAGGCAGAAAGCAGGAGGGCACGGGTCTCCACCTGGAGGTCCTGGAACCCAACACAGATGAGTGGGTACAGGTTGGGTCAAGGTAGGAAGCAGGTGTAGAAGGAGGGTTCTCATACCAGGGGTCCAGGGCAGCTGCCCCCTTCCTGTCCCTCACCCTTTCCTGGGCAGCAAATGGTCACCACCTTCCCTGGAAGCATGTGGGAAGAGCTGGTCAGGATCTCGTGTCTGTCATAACTCTGAAGGCTCTCCCACTCACCACATAGCTCGTCGCTCCGCTGTTGGCTGCGGGGCTGGACTGTGGCTCCTGCATACAGTCTATGCTGCTGTGGCAGAAGCTCTCAACCCACCTATGTTCTAGCCCCTGGAAACCTCTAACCTGCTTTGGCATCCATGACCTTCTGACTGTAGACACAGAGAATAAGCCATTCAGTGCAGGCCCTTCCACGGGCCTCATCTTTTCCTGAGCAGTGTTCCACGCTGCTGCTGGAGCCATACATTGCTCCTTCCTGCGGCTCCGTCGCCCCCATTATGCAGAGCGGCCTTGCTGTGTCTCTCCCTTCATTTACCAATGTGTAAGATGTTTCCTGGCTGTCGAGAGTAATGCTGCTGTGAGAATCTATTTCCAGTTTTGTGTGGATGTCTGTTTTCATTATTTTGGGTCTCTAATAGAACATGTAGGTCATATGTCAAATAACCATTTTCTACACACCGGAGGTTACATACATCCTACAAGTCGTGTACATGTGAGGGGTTCAACTTCTTCACACGGTTTGTGATTTTTAAAGACCTTTTCGTCCTTAAGGTAGAATCCATGAATATGCCTCAGTCAATTGCCTTGTCAGGTGCAAACCTGTAACTTCAGAGCTTGGCAGGCTGGGGCAAGAGATTGGCAGATTTGAAGCCAGCTTGGGCCACCGATTCAGAATGTGCTCAAAACAAAACCACACAAACAAGAACCAAAGTTACTGGAGATAATTCCTGTTTAACTTTATATTAGGTTTATAGAAACTACCACTTATGTTTAAGTCAGCTTTATAATTGCATAGAATATTTGCATGCTTTTTAGACAAATCTAAACAAATCAGATGTGCCTTAAAAAATCTGCCTAGAAGGACTTTACTCTTTTTATGTCCCAGAGTGTCCCAGGGGGCACACTACTGATGTCAGGCACATGGCTCTGAGCTCCATTCCCTCTTCACCTTGCCTGCTGACCTCTAGCCCAAGACCATATCACCAGAACTCTTTTTTTGGAGACGTGTCCACTTTCCTTTACTGAAAGGTAGAGCCCAGACAGCAGTGTGCACTCAGTCAGGCCCTGCTGTCTGCAGGGCTACATCCACTCCCACTGTTGTAGATGCTGCTGCTGTGGACAGCTGGTACAGATGTCTCTCCTGTTTCCATAAAGCCTTTTCCCGGAGACAGCCCCGGCTTCATAGCCATGTCAAGTGGAACGAATTAACTTCCCAAAGGCTGACGATGGCTACCTTGAGGCCTCTGGCTCAGTTTATTGGTGAGTGAATTACTTTTCTACAAGGCTGACACAGAACCCTATAAATTCCTTGACAGGAGAGGTGTGGTTTTTAAAATTTTGACCTTCCCTGTTTCCTGTTTGTGCAGGTAACAGTCAGAAAATGTCTCCCATCTGGAAACTTTTCCTACCCTGAGAAGGGCCTCTGAATTTAGACCCAGTCCAGCTCAGGATATACTCAAAACTCAGCTGGGAAAGGTGAGAACACCTACCTGGTGTCTCAGAAGGCCTCCCGCCTTCCAGGAAGCCTGTTTAAAAGATACAGAAGGTCTGAAGAGGAAGCACTTGGCATGGGCCCAGAACCCCAGACAGCAGTATGTCGGCCCAGCACTGTGCTGGGGGGAGTTGGAGGATGGCTGCTTCCAGCTGCCCGTCACTCCTGTCCCAGCAAACCAGCATAGGAGTACTGGTCACGGGCTCTGTGTCATGAACACATTCCTGAAGGACCAAGCCTGGTGCCAGAACCCACCCAGGAACCAGATGGATGGGGCAGGTCCTTCAGGCCTACCAGGAGGTAGTACAGCAGCGAGTTTTCCAACAGAAGCGAGAGGCCAGCCTCACACAGGCAGAACACTGGCTGAAATGCAGAGTGAGACATCAGCAGGTCTGGCCAGTATGACAGCATTGACACAAAGCTTTCTGGTGACACGTGTGGTCTCCTTCCCTGGGGTGCTGTATTAGTCAGGGTTCTCTAAAGGAACAAGACAGTGTATATACCTACATACATAGATGTTGGATTGGCTTACAGGATGTAGTGTGGGTACCCCAGCAACAGCTGTCTCACACTGGCAAGGCTGAGAACCTGGCAGTTGTCCAGTCCCTAGGCTGGATGTCTCAGAGTCCCAATCTGGTGCTGGAGTCTTGAGGAGCAGAAGATCTTCCGTCTACATTGGCATCCTGAAGAGGCTGTTTCTAACACCAGTGAAGGAATGCCTCAGCGACCGGATAGATGACCTTACCAATGAGAGTCAGGACAATCAGGCGAAAAAGCAAAGCTTCCTTTTTCTGTGGGCTGCTGCCCTCATTTAGTGGGGGAGGGGAGCTTCCAGCTTCAAATAATCAGGTTAATAAAATCCCTCACAGGAGTGCCTAGCATCCTGGGTTTCAGTTGTATTCCATACGCATCAGGTTGACAGCCGAGATCATCTATCACAAGTAGGTTATGATACAGCTCTAGTTCTGCATCGGGGAGACAAATGGTGATGTCTGCCCCATTCGTGCCCCTGGAAGGGGCAGTTACCTTCACTCTCTGCAAGCATCTGGGTCTGTTTCACGGATGTTATGATTTGATCACGGGAGTCCCACGTCTGGCAGGTGTCTCTGTCCTCCCCGTGATGTGCGGCACAGCAAGTGTAGTGACAGACAGGTGCTCACAGGCTTCTCTCCTGTGTGTGAGTCCTACCTCTCTGTGCAGACATGGAAGAAAAGCAGGGAGCTGTGGCAAGAGACCTGCCTTCAAGGCTGGAGTCCTCCACATTTCTGGAGCGTGTTGCTCTAGAAGATGGCCTCCAGAAGGAAGGAAGGTCATTCCTGCCAGGAGACTAAGAGGAAGCAGGTGGGCCTAAGGCTGAGTGTGTTGTGCCTACTAGAAAAGCCCCTCCGTGGGTGGTCTTCTGGACCTGTCTGATTCCACCAGCACTACCACCCTGGGTGGTGGCACATTGTCATTGGTCGCCATGGATGTCCTGACCCTGCTGAACAAATGTTGTGGAACCCATGCTCTTTAGTTCTTTGCTTTCTGCTGGCTTTCCTATCTGTTCAGTGGTCAGAGATGAAGGTTTTTGGGGAAAGCTGACATGTATTTTTCTTAAACCTGGGTTTTCTTCCACCTGGCCTTAGCTTCCTGACTCAAAACATTCTTTGGCGTCAACTCCATTGGCCACTTGTCAGAGGATGAAAACCACTCAAGCTGTCTCCCACCCTGGACATGCAGGAGTTTGCTGAAGAAACGACACTAACCCCCCCCTTTTTTTTCTCTGAATTGTAAGTGTGGTCCTTGTTCACTGTAAAAACTTTAGAATTATTTAAAAGACTAAAAGAAGTAAATAAAAATTTCCCATATTTTATGAACAGTTTTGATTATATTTCCACTAAAACTCATGCTGTAAGCATTTCTCCACAAACTTCTTTTAAAGCATGAGTTGGGGGGGGGTGCTGGATAGATGGCTGGGGGGGGGGCGCTGGATAGACAGCTCACTGATTAAGAGCACTGGCTGCTGTTCCAGAGAACCTGGCTTTGATTCCTAGCACCCACGTGACAACTCAGAACTGTTCGTAACTCCAGATCCTGGGACTCCAGTGCTCATTCCTGGCATCTGTGGGCACCAAGCAGATATGTAGTATGTAGTAGACACACGTGCAGTAAAAACACCCATACACACAAAATTAAAAATAACCCCCCACGACTCTAATAGAAATGGCATTACATCACAGGACATAGTCTAACGTCTCTGTATTTTCAGTTTCTGTATTAAGTTAGTCTTTTTTTTTTACCACTTTGTGGGTTCCTTTTTCTCTCTTCTACCTTTCTCCACCCCTGTCAAACCCCCTACTTCCTGCTAATTAGGGGTGTCAAGTTCCTTAGGGCAAGTTTGATCTTTGTCAACAGGATATAAAATTCCTTCTTTCCCTTCCTTCCTTCCTCTGTGTAGCCCTGGCTGTCCTGGACTCACTTTGTAGACCAGGCTGGCCTCGAACTCACAGAGATCCGCCTGCCTCTGCCTCCTTGAGTGCCGGGATTACAGGCACCCAGCTTCTTGTTTCTTTGTGCACGACTACTTGACAAGCCTCAACCAGCAGTACCCAACCGTCTGCCAGCCAACAGCTGCAACCCCTCCTCTGAGGGCCCTAGCATTTATGTATCCTCTGAAAAGTTCCCAGATTTCCAAATGTCACACATCTGCAGAAATTATCTGTAACTGGCAAAGCCATCTCCCTGCTAGAGCATGAGACAAATCATAGTCAGCTGCTGTGAAGCAGCCTCATATCCCCATACCTGGGATTAAAAAGAAAACACATTCTTATCACATTTCTGGTGGTTTTTTTTGTTTTGTTTTGTTGTTTTTAAAGAAACCAAAATTACACAGTTCTGACTACAGTCTTGTGCAGTTTTGTTTCTCTTTTCTTTAGAATCTGCCCCCGGGGTCTAAAATCAGCATCACCGAGGTCAAAGTCTTTCCAGAGAAGCATTGGGTGCATATGTACACCACATATATTCTCCAAGGTGTGCCCTTCTGTGCCAACACAGATGCCCACTACACACCTTGCTAGTTTGGGAGGCAGAGCTGGCTCTTTTTTTAGTGCCTGAGAATCTCCTTGGTTTTTCCTTCACCTCATCGGACAGCTTCCTGGTTTCCCTCATGGCCCCACAGCATCCCTCTTTTGGGTGTGTGACAGCAGACACCTTTTTCTGAAACTCTCACTGACCTTTCATTCTCAGTGTTGATGCCTCTGGGTTTATAGATGTCTTTAGTTCTATTGTGCAGCTAAGTTTACAAAACTTCTGGAGAAGCCCTTGTTCTGCCTCCTGTTGCTCTTGTCTGCTGTACATTCTGTGTGCTGGGTTGCTCCTCGCCTTCTGGTTGCCGTGGTTTTTCTTTCCATCAGCTCTGCAATAGCCTAGTATGAGCTGAGTCTTGGCACCACCTCCAGGGATTTGGACCACCTGGCCTTTGGTTGTGTTTTTTGAAATAAGGTCTTGTTATATAGCTCAGGCTGGCCTTCACTTTAGTCTTGGTTCAGACTCCAGAGTGCTGGGTCTGTAGACATCTGCCATCAATCTGCCACCACTCCTGACCCCATACAGTCTTTCAAAGGGTCAGCCAGTAACTGCTGGGCTGATGGCCATCCTAACTGATACCTGGCTTTGTATCAAGAATTCTTGGGAATGGGCACCATTTGTGTCCCTCCTGCTGAAATCCAGCCTGCTTTGTGTTTTACCGCTCTGTGGTTACACCCTGGTTGGGGGAATGATAGGAACCTCCTGGGGCTACCCTGGGCACAGACCATATGCTCTGATGGTGCTGCTTCACCTGTAGCCTCAAGGTAGCGAACAGTTGGCCTGAGAGAGATTGTCCTATAGATCAACTGTTGGGCCTTCCTGCCTTCCTGAGAAAGTGTCAAGCAGAGCAGGGTGTGCAGGCAAGGGGTAGGAAGGTGGTGCCCTGGCATGGGATTTTTATGACCTAAACTGCTCTTATGTCATCTTCCAGGTGAGCAAATATTTCTCAGCCCACCAGTCTCTTGGTGAAGAACAAACATGGCATAAGGACTTGCCACACTCTTTGCCTTCCCCCTTACCTCTTGGTTGCTCCTCCTGCAGCACACGCCATTACTTCCCATTATCACCACTGGGCCCTGGAGTGGTTATTCTCACCTCTCCTTTCTTAGGCTCATTCCTCATGGTCGTTCTTCACCGTCTTTGCTGTTTTCCATCCTGACTTGGTGCTCTATGTCGCAGCTCTGGATTTTACTGTCTCTAGAACCCATTTCTGCTTTGTTTAACTCTCAGGCTGCAATGGTCAACCGCAGATGGGGTTGGTTCCTCAAGCTGGAGCTTTTTTCGGTTCAATCTGTCCTTTCCTATCCTCTTGTCTGTCTCTTTGCTATGGTCTGAACCCTTCTGCTCAGGAGCACCAGGGCCCTGGATAGTTGGCAACTCCAAGCCTGCCCCCTCTGCTGTGTAGGCAGAAGCTCCAGTGCCCAGCCACTCTTCTCCACAGAGTGGGAACAGATTGCGGTCTCCCTGTTACTTCCAGGCCATGTCATTCAAAGTCCCATGGCTTTCAGCCCCCTTCTGGTGCTCAGCCTGGGGAGGGCAAGTGATACTAGCACCTCAGTACAACAGTAGTGTGCCCCTCGCTGGCTCCGACCATGCACAGAATCCCACCCAGCTAACAGGTGTCTGACAGGCTGCCTGATGCCCTGGACTGACCCTAGTGTCTCAGCCAAGTGCCACTGCTGTCTTCTGACCTCAGTGGCTTGAGAAAACCATTGTAGAAAACAGCTGCCATGTTCAGTGCCCCAGTGTCTGAGGCACCCTGAGGGCATCAGTGCCACACTGTACCTTCAGAGGGAAGGGGAGGCAAGTCAAGGGACAGGAGCAGCAAAGACAGCACTGCTCGGCACAGACCTCACCTGGCCCCAGCGTTGTGTTCGCTTGGGGTTTCAGAGCACAAGAACCTTACACAGGGGGCAGGACTCAGCAGAGGCCCAGCTCTGTGGTGGGGCTGAGAGAGAGGCTTGGTCTGGTGGCTGGGGAGCCTGGGACACAGATCTTGGAGCTCCTGCCTTCTCTGCCAGGCTGTGCACACCAAATATATTTCTACGGGATCCACGTAGGGTCAGGCACTTGGTGTTGGCCTGGACACTGCAGCCACCACTCCTAGTCAGGTATGTGTGAGGCCCTGCAAGAATCAGAAAGGTCTGTACCCTGTGCTCTCACTGCACCGTGTGGAAGGAAATAAGGAATGACTGACTGGCTGGTTTAAAAAGAGGAGAACTTTGAGTGAATTAAACTCTTGAGGTGAGGCATGATGATGCCATGAAGCTGGCTGTCCACAAGTGATGGCTCTGGGCCTGGGTTCTGTCATGAACTCCTCTTAGCACCAGCCACGTCACCTCCTGGGTCGAAGGAATCTCTGGAAAGACAGTGACAATCTGCAGTTCCCTGAAGGTAGCACCTGTATATGGTAGGCTTTCAGGTAAGGGGGGTTCCGCGAGACATGCTGCCCTTCTCGATAATGGGGCTCCTTGCTGGTGTAAACAGGCCTGGCCTAAGAGATGGCCACGACCACAGGGTCCCCTATAAACTCTCAGCCTGCCCCTCAGCTCTGACTCCAGCTTCTCTCTCTAGCCTGGTCACTTGACAGCTCCCATATCTCATGATCTTGCTCCACATCCTCCAGCAGGTGCACAGAAGAAATCAGCTGGTTCTTAAGGTAGAGACTTGCTGGCCAGGGCTCCTCCTCAGTTGCCTTTCCTCATCCCTGCATGTTTTCTCTGGCCAAACCAGACAACTTGCTTCTCCATCCCTCTGTGTTCTGTCTCTGGTCACTTTGCTTCCTTGAGCCACAGCTCTTGATCCTGTGCTATGACACCTCTCTTGATTCCTTCCAGTGTCCTGTTGGAGCAGAGTTCAGTGGCACACGCCTGTAATCCCAGCACTCAGGGAGGCAGAGGAAGGTAAATATCTGCGTTCAAGACCAGCCTGGTCTGCAGAGTGAGTTCCAGGATAGCTGGGGATACACAGAGAAACCCTGTCTCGAAAATACAAAAAAAAAAAAAAAAAAGAAAAAAAGAAAGAAAAGAAAACAAGACCAAAACACCAAACAACAACAAAAACACCATAATGTTTAAATAAGTGTACAGTTCTGAGCTGCATCTTAGACACCTTACACCATGCCTTTAGTGCAGTTGCAATTATTGCCTTTGTTGAAACAATGGGGCACTTCGCCAGTGTGGTCTTGTAGGGCATCTATGACTGCCTTTGAGCAGGCATTTCTATGGTTACCCCTGGTGGCCATGGCTGCAGCAGCCTGCCCTTACTGATTTCAGCTACTGGGCCACCTGCTAGAGCCATCGGCATCATCTCCTAGCAAGTCCTGTGTAGCGTGCTGTTGCATCTCCTGTGTATCTGGGTAGGACTTAGAGTCCTGATTTAGGGAAATGTACTGGCTTAAGACCAAGTGGAAATGAGCGGCACCATGGGCAGCAAGGCAGTGGGCCTTCACAATGTCTCCAGGCCCAGCACTGTTGGGACTTGAAGTCTCATAGTTGATATTCTCACTTCATCCTTTCCCCAGTTTCTGCCCTATTGTATTTACTCAAGGCAGCCCCAAGGCATGCTGGTAGCGGTCCAACCCCAACTTTTCAGGGCATACATGCGACAGTTCCCTCAAGGAAGGTCCGTATCCTCGTCTGGGTATCATTGGTTGTGGGCAAGGTGCCACGCTAGGAGGAGGCTCCTGGGCTTGGCAGAGTCTGGGCCTGCAGTACTGAGTCTTGTACAGCCCCCATACCCTGTGTTTTTTGGAGAAGGGTTGCAGGCTGGTCCTGGCTCTTTGACAGTTCTCAACAAGACATATAAGATGAACCAAGACCATTTCCAGTGCAGTCTTCCTGCTCCTTCCTACCTCAAGAGGCATAAACTCACAAGGCATAAGTGATCAAGGGCAAGGTTCAAACAGGGCATATGCAGTCAAATGTTCTCATTCTCAGAAGCCAGGTTGCAGAAGGGGCTTCTCTCTGTTTAAATTGCTAAGTGACCAGGAAAGTCCTCAGACAAGCTCATCTGCTTGCTCCTGCACAGGCTTCTCGGAAACTTTTAGAAGCAGCAGAAACTTAGGGAAAGTGTGGAAGGCATGACAGTAGTGCCAGTGGCATGCGTGTTTATGTGAATGTGCCTGAGTGTGTTATATGTGGGCTTGCATGTGCATGCCACACATATGTGTATGTATGTATGTATGTATGTATGTATTACATATGTAAATGCACTTTTTGCTTATCTCTGTTTCCTTACTTTCTTAGTATGCACACATCCTGCATTTTTAAAAAGTAGTGATATGGAGGAGCTTAGAGTCCCATACCATAATAATGGGGCCTTCCTGAAGGCTACCCTGGTTCTGACTCTGTCCCTGCACCCAGATGTCTCCTGAAGGTGTGAGCAGCATTGTAAACTGATATTTAGGTGAAGCTGGGCAGAGCAGGCGGCCTCAGGACCTGATAGGCAGACAGGACCAATAGAGTAGTTGTGGCATCTATGGAGGCATGGCCACTTACAGCAATCTTCAGGTTGAGACCACTGTACTCCATCCCAAAGGGGAGGGACTGCAGACTCTGGCTCACACAGCCCTGGCACAATGGGTATAGGAGAAATGAAGCCTTCCTCCCACTTGGGGTGAGGTTGTGGGGATACCAGCATGGGTAGGATCTTCCCTAGCTGATCCTGCACACATGTCTCCCGGTCACAGCCTGCCTGTCTACAGTGGGTACAAGTGACACTGATGGAGTGCAGGCTCTGTCTGCTTGTAGAGGCCATTCCATCAGTGTTGTCATCCAGGTTGGCCTCTGTGAGGATGAGGCCTGTCTGATGTCTGCTCTGTCCTCCCCCTGGATAGCCAGGAGCCAACTGTAACTACTAGTACCTGCCTGTTACCCTTGAGTATGGTGTGGAGTCTTGCTCACTGTGTGCCTTTCACAGCCAGATCACAAGATATTTCTAGCACAGGCCCCGGGAAGTCTAGGATCAGTCATCTTGCTATGACGTATCCACAGAACATGAACAGACCCTTAGTCATTTCATGCTGGGGCAGCTTCATTCTGTCTAGGTCTAGCTAGATCCTATCTAGATAGATGTTCAGAGGGCTGCCCTCTTTACAGTGACAGATTAAGGCAGCCTGTGACCCCAGGGGCTTTCCTGGTGGCTTCAGCGCTCTCCTCCCCATTAGCCTGATGATCTATGTCTTAGCCTCTTGTTGCAGGTCTCAGGTCCCACAGCAGGAGCACTGAGCACTGTAGGGCCACCCCTTCACAGTGTGTGTCCAGTGTCCTTCTCTTAAGGACAGGCAGCATCACCTCCTCGCTCTGTAGATTAAATACACTGAGGCCTTGTCAGAGGCAGTGATGTCTGGAAACCTTCAGCTTGGACTGTTGGATTTCCTGAGAGTCTTTCACCTCGCCTAGGGCCCCGTGCATAGACAAGCATGGGTGTGAGCACAATTCACAGGCTAATTGCATCTGTGTCTTCAGACAAGCATGCCTCAGGGCAGGACACACTGTACTTGGCCTCAACAGAACCTGAATATACAGTCTTGGTCAGCAGTTGGTAAAGAAACTGAAAATGTAAAGAAAACTCCTATCTAGCTGAGTGGCCCATCTTAGGGCAGAGACCTCATTGCAGAGGGAATGGGGCCTAGTTCATTTCACACTTGTGAAATGGCACACTGGTGCCAGCCATGGCCTTGTTCACATTGTCACAGGGACTCTCTACCTCCAGAGGGTCATTTGGTAACTGTAGAATGTGTACTAGAAATCTGACCCTCTTCCTGCCTCAGAGAGAGCCTCAGTGTGGAGGAGGAGAAGTGCAGGCGGCATGGGAATTGCAGAGGGTTGGGAAAGGCGTCCTCTCACCCTCAGCCACCCACACATGGTTGGAGTCCACACATGGTTGGGGTGCTGGGGTGGAAGTGAGGCTCCACCTCCCTACCAAGTCTGAGGCTTGGCAGAGGCAGCTGGGGCCCTAGCATCTGTAGTGAAAGTTGCCATGTCACCAGAAGCCCCCACAGTGGAGGCAGTAGCTGTTTGTGTGTGCTGTTTCTCTTAAAGAGACTTCTCAGCTTTCTGTCTTCCTTCCTTCCTTCCTTTCTGCAGACAGTCTTCAGGTGCAGTGGTATTCAAAGCCTGCACACAAAAGCGTGAATCAAGACCACCTCTTTGCTGTTCCGTGTTCAATTTGTGGAATGAATGCAACCGTAAACACTCTGCAGAGTGCTTTCCTAGATGTATAAACATTGATTACAAGTGCCAACTCCCCTAAGTGACTTACTCTATAATTATGTGTTAGGTATGACTGTTTCCTTTGATGGCTTCAGACACTTCAAATGTGCTCTGTGTGTGTGTTTGTGTATGGACAGCTACTCAATTGCATGAATGTCCCCTCCCTGCAAACCGCTCTGTGTATTAATGCCTGAGGCAGCTGCACTGGTATCTCTCAGACTGGATCTTTGTCTGGTCATCAGGACATTTTACTGCCATTCTGTGGGTGAAGGGATCTCATCTCTAGACCTCGTGACTAATTGGGGTCGTCCAGGGGATCACAGATTCCACATCCAGATCAGTGTGAGAGCTGCTTTAACAAAACAGCAGCCAACGAGGAGCTAAAGCCAGCCATCCACTCTCAAGTTTTAGAGGCTAGAGGTCTGAGGGCATAGTGCACTTCAGCTGAACCTTCCTACTTCCTCCAGTTCCTAGGACTCCTGGCATTTCCTTGGCTTGTGGGCAATCTCCTTTTCTGTCCCTCAGAAGGACACTTACTGGTCATCCAGGCTGGTCTCACCTTGAGATCCTTCCACTGATGAATCTGTAAAGTATCTTTTCTCCCAGCAAGCTCACAGCCCAATCTTCTGGGGCACAGCGCAGTATGTCACAATTGGGGGACTCACAGCATTCACCATGGCATCCAGATCTTGAGCTTCTGACCATTCTACCCCCCTGTTCCTCTGCATGGGGGCCCCCATGGATATGTCTTCATGATGTCATCAGAGAAGACATCAGGAAGAGTGCCTGGCCAGAGGCAGGGGTCTGCTGCAAGCCACAAAGGCTGCTCTGCTTTCCTAACCCGTAGAACGTCTGTCTGGTCACTGCAAAGTGATTATCCCCTAAGAGGAGAGCCTGTTTGTGTAAGGGCTCCTTTGTCTGTTTCCTTGGACGTGGTGGCTAGTGTAGGTCCAGAGCAGGAAGAACATTTGTTACAGGTTTTACATTCTCACTGAATGTGCTGATGAGTCTACAAGCAGTAATCAGACAGGGTTGGGGTAGGAAGAGATTTGTGTGCTGTGGTCTGTTTGTGACCAGGCCAGGGATAGTTTCTCCCATAGGACACTGGAACAGACCCCGAAGGAACTTGAAGCTCCTTCAGCAGGTAGAAGCACTCACTGTTAAGCCTGAGGATGAGTTTAGTCTAGAAGCTCCTAGAGGTATCCAGGAAAAGAGCTTGGTGAGCTCAGGGATGCTGAAAAGCCCCATGGCTACATCATCATGATAGCACAGAGCAAAGGCTGAGAGGAGTGAGCAAGTGAGGGGAGATTGAAGGGGCAGATGAGTGACTTGAATAGAGACCTTCTGATTTGTGTGTGCAAAGCTTCTCTGTCCTGGGCCTTTGGGGAGTCTTCATAAGAGCTGCAGTGTTTGGGGGCAGCCCATGCCTGGTATAGCCTGGATACCTGGGCAAATCTGAGTCATGGGACACTCTTCCATGAGTAAGTGTCTTGGTCTTCTGAAACAAAGAGCAGTAGATTTTGCGGAGGGAACTGGCTGTCTTGGAGCCTTGAAGGCAGGAAGTTAGGATCAGGGAGTCTCAGCTGATTCTTTCAGAGACTGTGAGAGAGACCCTGTCCCAGGCTACTCTCCTGTTTCTGGTGGTGACCAGGCATCCCTAGAGCTGTTTGGCTTGTGGAAACATCACCCCCAGTCCATACCTTCATCACCACATGCTGCTGTTTCTGCATGTGTCTGTGTCGGTTTACTCTTTATGAGGACACCAGTCCTGTTGGACCAGGGCCGGCACTGCTCTAGTACGACTGCATCTGAGTTCATAATACTCACTCTATGCAAGTAGGACCCTCTCTGAGGCCCTTCAGGCTAGGGCTTCATCATACTTATGAATGGACACCATTCAGCCCAGGATAGCATACACGCCTCTCTGCTAGAGCCAAGCAGGACTGTAAGGTGCCTGATGGCCAGCATGTCGACCACCTCCTGCTGTTCACAGCTGGTCTGCAAAGCAGATGTGACCTTGGTAGAGGTTTCTAGAACCTGTTTCTACAAGGGCATCCTTCCCTATCTGTCTTATTGCTGTAATGAAACACCATGACCCAAAGCAACTTGGAGAAGTTCACCATCAAAAGCAGTGAGAGTAGGAACTCAAGCAGGCCAGAGACCTGGAGGCAGGAGCTAATGCAGGGGCAATGGAGGGCTGCTGCTTTCTTACTTGCTCCTTATGGCTTGCTCTGCCTGCTTTCTTACAGAACCCAGGACCACCAGCCCAGGATAGTACCACCCACAATGGGCCAGGCCTTCTTGCATCAAGCACTAATTAAGAAAATGCCCTACAAGGTTGCCTACCGCCCAAATGTAAGGAGGTGATATCTCAGTCGAAGTTTCCTTCTCTCAGATGACTTTAGCTCGCGTTGATTTGACAAAACAGTCCATCACACCACCTGACCCATTGACTCATGAAGGTGGCAGAGCAGGAACATGCTATGTTCATTTCAGCTCTCTGGAGTCTTGGGGACTGAGATGTCCAGGATGGTGGGACTGACCAGGACCAGGGCCTGAGTGTGGGCAGCAAGTCCTTCATGTCTAACTTGTGGGAAAGCCATAATGGCCTGTTATTATCATCTCAGGTGTCAAATCTTCAGCAGCATGTTTCGTGTGTAGATGGTCTGGCTTCCGGTGTGCCCTGGCCCATTTCACTGCCTCTCTCATCTTTAAACTTCTTGCTGCCACTATCATAAGCAGGCCCAAGGTTCCATCTGCTTCTGCCTCATCATTCTCTTCTTGGAATTGAATTTCTGTTTGTTTGTTTGTTTGTTTGTTTTATTTATTGAGACTGGGTGTCACTGTGTAGCTCAGGTTAGCCTCAATTTTTCCTTTCTTCTGCCTCTTCCCCAAAGCTGGGATTATGGAAATGGTACCACCATGAATGCTTCATTTATTCTTCTGACCAGAAAAGAAATAGTTGATATTTCTTAATTTTTCATCTCTGTTTGTATGATACTCTGAGAGTTTTGTTTGTTTTGTTTTGGGTTTGTTTTTGTTTTTCCAGACAGGGTTTCTTTGTGTAGCCTTGGATGTCCTGGCACTTGCTTTGTAGAGCAGGCTGGCCTCGAACTCACACCTGCCTCCTAAATGCTGGGATTAAAGGTGTGCATCACCATTGCCCAGTGATACTCTAGTTTTTAAGAACATTGTAGTTATTTATTATTTTGTGGTTTGGAGGCAGGGCATGGCATGCATACCACATCACATTTGTGGAAGTCAGAGAAAAATTCTCTCCCTTCTCTATGTGGGACCCCACTCTGTGGGGTCTTTAGGCTTAGCAGAGAGTGCCTTTGCCTGCTGAGCCATCTTGGAGGCCATTTTACTTAACAGTTAGCATTTCCAGTGTGTTCACGTTGTACCTGTCTTGCCCTCCTCATCCTCAATGCCTTCGCCTCTATTCTTTGTCCTGGCCAGTTGATTTACTTTCACTTAATAAAATTTTGATAAATACACAACATCAACCACTGAGGATTTCAGCTGTATTATAGTACCAAACTTGCAGCCTTAGTCAGCCCCTCCATCTCCAGCATGTTTCCCTTCCTAAGCTGAATTCTGTCTCCATCTACCTGCCCACTCTACCTTCAGTCTCTTTGGACTCACCAGCTCTAGAGCCCTCACATGATAGAGTCTTGTAAGATTTGTCTTTTGTATCTGGTTTCTTTCACTTAGCATATTTCAAAGTTTGTGTACCCTGGAGTGTGTGAGAATCTCTTTTGTTTTGAAGGCTGAATGCTATCTCACTACCTTGTTTATCTCTCATCCCTCTTCATGGTCCCTTGGGTTTGTTTCCACCTCTGGGCACATGGATAATGATACTCATAACATCTCTGTTCAAACATATGCCTATTCTCAGTTCTTTTGAGTGAGCTGGGCATGGTGGTATATAGCTTTAATCCTAGAACTTTTGGAGACTAAGACAGGAGGACCATGAAGCCAACCTGGGTCATATAGTGAGACCTTGTCTAAACCAATAAAATTAGGCAGATATGGTGTCCCACACTTACTAGCACTTGGGAGGTAGAGGCATAAGGATATCAAGAGTTCGAGGCCTTCCTCACTACAAGAGCTAGTTTGGGGCCAGTGTAGTCTTCGTGAAGCTGTGTCTCAAAAAAAAAAAAAAAAAAAAAACACTTGAGCAGGGTATGGTCCCACCTTTAATCTCAGCATTTAGGAAGGAGAGGCAGATATATCTTTGTGAGTTCAAGTCCAGCTTGGTCTCATCTGGTGAGGCTATCAACTGCAGCTAGGGAATCACCTCCCCTTTCTTTCTCAATAATCAGCACAGAGTCAACAAGGCCCACATCTCCAGACTGAAGTCAGGGGCTTAACCTCTATGAAATAGAGCCACCTAGATGTGGGGGCCTGGAGCTCATCCTATGGATTCCAGGACACCAACTTCTGTGGCTCAGCATGCCTAGCCCTGACTCCAGCCTCCCAGGCTTCTGTATGTACCAGTAAGCATTGGCTGTGGTACAACATGTTAAGACACGTGTGTGAGTGTCCCTCCAGAAGCAAAGGAACCCATAAGGCTTCAGGACTTTTTCCAGGCCCAGTCCCTCTTTCCCGTGTAGTCTACCACTGTTGAGTGTTCTTGACATTCGTGCTCCCAAATGCTACCCAAGGTTGCATCCATGGGCACAGCCCTGTGTGTTTTCCTACTGCACATTCAGGGGCTCATATGATATGTAAGTTGAATCATGCCTATAGTGGGCTGTGTTGGGCTGGCCCACCCTGCCTCGGTAGCCCTGGCACTGGGTGGTCAGACTGCAGTCGATTGCAAGCCTATCGTGGAAGTTTGGACTCCTGCCCAGTTTTTGTGTTTTTTTTTTTTTTTTCCTAGAGCATTGAGTGTTGTCAGAAAGATGCAGTTGTATCAGCAGACTAATACAGACAGAGGGTTCAGGGCTATGCTAGCCATAGTCCACCAAGCTACAGAAATAGGGAGTAGGTACAGTTTAATTTTGATGGCACCAGAATACTTTTCCAAAGTGGTTGAAGTAGTTTACACTTCAACAAGACAGAATGCCATTTTCCCCTCCTGTCGGGCAGACTTTCCTCTAAAACACACCAAATAGTGAAACCGAAGCAAGGCTTTGGCATAGAAAACAGACCATCAAATAAGTCAGTTTCCACCGAAAGGAAATGAGATCACGAGCTGCCATCAATCAACTGAATGGGATTCTTTTAACTCTACTTGGGGAGAATCCATGATAGACAAGGAGAAGCGCTGCCAGTGCTGACAGTCCTGGGCCCCTCGGTGCCAGAGGCTAACAGCTGCCAGCCGGGCTTATCATTCCAGAGTAGAGATGCTGCAGGCTTGTGGCCCTGCACACTCTGATTGGAGGCTTAGTGTGGTGGGCTTCAGCCACCAGCAGTCCCATGTCTTGGCAGTGACAAGTAGTAGCCAGATATACTGGCTGCTGTTAGAACTGACTGTCCTTGAGTGCTGGCATGCCAGCACCACAGTGAGTGAGTGGCATCGTAGCCTAGCGTGACAGATTCTTGGCACTCATGGTTTGGCAGCACCTCTGAAACTTCCAGTAACCAAGGCCTGCAATTTCTCTTCCTAGTTCTAACCAACCTTCTGCTTTGCGTGCATGTATTTAACACGTATCGGTGTTTTGCCTACATGTGTATTTGTGTACTGCATGCATGGCTCACGTCTGTGGAGGCCAGAAAAGGGAGTCAGATCCCTTGGAACTGGAGTTCCAGACAGTTGTAAGGTACCATTCTGGGAAGTGAACTCCAATGCTCTAGAAGAGCAGCCATTGCTCCTGACTGCTGAACCATCTTCCAGCCCCTTTCTCTCTTCCTTTTGGCCTTAGCTCGTGGCCTGCCCTCTCTTGCTTCTTCTCTACTTTCCCTGTCTCTTGTTATCTCTGCTGCTTTGATCCTCACCATTTCTACCCAGGCTGCTCTCTGGAACGCTTCAGCTGCCTCAGCTTTTGTGGCCACTGTTGTTCTGGTGGCTTTTGCCACTCTGCTGTAAATTTAGCAGCCCTCGTTTCACTTCATGTTCAGCAGTTCAGCTTCACCAATAGTAAAAAGCTCAAAACCAGGCACGCAAGCTCTTTAGCCCTGGGCCATCCCTCAGACTCTGATTTTTGGGTTGCATTTGTCAAAGTAGAATCTTGAGTTTTCAGAGACTTGGCTATGAAGTCCCTGTGCATAGTCAGAATAAACCCCTAAAGAACAAATCTAATAAAACTAGCCACCGGGGAGGGAAGGGACAGGTGTTAAGAGGGGGAGAATATTTATGTGTCCTGTGGCTCCTATGACAAAGTGCAACAGTGGGTGGCCTCAGTTGTCAAAAATTTATCATCTTATAGTCTCAAGGCCAGAAGTCTAAAATGTGTCAGGACTGTTCTCCCTTCAGAAGGACTCACCAGAGAGAGTCCTTACTGCCTCTTCCAACTTGAAGGTGCTCCAGGTATCCCCTGGCTTCTGGCGGCAACACTCCAATCCCAGACTTTGGACATATAGTCTCCTCTTCATCTTGAGTTCCTGTGCCTCCACTTTTGTGTCTTACAAGGCCACTTGTGTTTGGATTTAGGACCCACTGAATAATCCAGGCTTGTCTTCATACCAGACCCTTCACTTAACCAAAAAGATCCTCTTCTCAAATAAGGTTCCCTTCACAGGCTTAAGGGGTCAGGTGTGTACACATTTCAAGGTCTGCGTTCTGTTCCCACAGATGGTGTGAGAGGTGGAAGGGTCTTCATAGAAAGAAGGTAGGCAATTATGTTAAGCGAGGTTGCAAGACGGAGCAGCTTAAGCTAGAAAATGCCACAGCAGTCCACTTGGAAGTGTTAGTGCAGGGAAGTAGCATTCAAAGGCTAAATCAAGGCAGTACTGGATCAGGGTCTGTCAAGTCCACTGTTTTTAAAAGTGGACACACTGGGGCTAGAGAGGTGGCTCAGAGGTTAAGAGTATTGGCTGCTCTTCCAAAGGTCCCGAGTTCAATTCCCAGCAACCACATGGTGGCTCACAACCATCTATAATGAGATCTGATGCCCTCTTCTGGCCTGCAGGTCTGCATTCGGGCAGAACACTGTATACATAATAAATCTTTAAATAAATAAAAATAAAAGTAGACACACTGATGGCATTTACATGATAGGTAATGGCGTATCCAGGCAACTCAACTTCTTGGAAGGGGAGCTTGAGGACAGACTTGCCCTGACCTGGTATCCTCAGGCCTCAGAGGCCTTCTGCTGGTTGGTTTTTGTCAGCGTGACACACACTAGACGTTTGTGAAGAGGAAGTCTTAATTGAGAAAATGAATCTGTAAGCCTGGCCTGTAGGCAAATCTGTGGGACATTTTATTAATTAGTAATTGATGTGGGGGGGCCCAGCCCACTGTGAGTAGTTCCGGCTCTGGACAGGTAATCCTAGATTGTATAAGAAAACAGGCTGCGCAGGCTGTGGAAAGCAAGTGTTGTTCCTCCACAGCCTCTGATTCAGTTCCTGCCTCTAGGCCCCTGCCTTGAGTTCCTGACTTTCCTATGCGATGGAGAGACCTGAGAGTTATAATCTGAACTAAACCCTTTCTTCTCCAAGTTGCGTTTGGTCAGGGTCTTTATCACGGCAGTGGAAACCCTAACTAAGACAGGCCCCTAGCTGCGGCCCCTACTCACCTGCCCTGCTTCTCTCTGTACCAGCTCTCCTGTTGGTTCCTGCTCCTTCGACACCACCAGGCTGGAGGTGGCCCCTGCAGCCATGCCTGTCACCCCCATGGCCACCAGAGAGAAGATCCGGTCCAGGTTCCACGGCAGCCATGACCTGATCCACCGCCTGTTTGTCTGCATTTCAGGTGCGAGATCTGGACCTAGGACATGAGCTTGAGGACAGGTGGGGGTGTGCCTCAGAAGAGAAAGAAACAGTGGGGCTGGCCCAGCTTTCTCTGGCTGAAGTGGGGTGCAGTATAGTCTGAAGAGCAAGCCTAGGGGTGGGACCGGATTGACCTACAGGGAGGAAGGAGCTCTGTAAGTGAGGGCGGGGTAGCACTTTCCTCTAGGGGTGGCTGGGCGTGATGGGCTCAGGTGAGCAAAACAGCCGGGCCCTGGACACCGCCTCAGGGTGGGATTTACCCTGCGATCCATGGCCATGCATAGATGTTCTGTGACTATGCAGTCAAAGTTACACGGGGCAGTGTAGTGTGGGGTCTTGGGAGAATGTGGACATGTCTGGGTTCCCTTGTTTCTATGATGCAAACAGGTGCCGACAGAGCCACAGTGTTATAGGGGCCTCTGTGAGTGTCCCTTGGCAACCATCAAAGTTTAGTAATTGTGGCTGTCACCCCTGGATAAGTCATATATCGGTGAGAGCAGCAGGAAGCTTTTGTCCATTCCCATCCTCTCTTGATTCCTGAGTTTGTACTTGTGTCAAGGGAATCCTCTCCCAAGGGTTTGGGACCTGCTGATCCATGAGCACAGGGTATATGTATCCTACACAGTACATGCAGTGTGGTCTCCCAGTGCGGCGACTCAACCAAGCCTTCATCTTTCTGTCACCTCTCTGCCAGGTGTAGCTGACCAGCTGCAGACAAACTATGCCAGCGACCTGAGAAGTATTCTCAAAACACTGTTTGAGGTCATGGCCACCAAGCCAGAAACAGATGACAAGGAGAAGCTAAAGAAGGGTGAGTGCCGCTGCAGGACAGGCCCCGAGGCTCACCTCCAAGGCAGCCACATGCCCCAGGATCTGCCGGACCAAACACGTCAGGTTATGGACTTAGAGAGAAGAGTGTGTAGCCTAGAGTTGTGACTCTCCATACCACTTGGCAGGTGTGCCCCTGGCTCTGGTTCCTGCATAGGCTGTAGCAGGTCATCCAACATCTCACTGCAGACAGAGGCTGGGAACCTGCCATCCATCTTAGGCTAGACCAGATGACTAGAGGAGGCACAGCATTAGTTATACTCATCTGTCAAAGTATTCAGAGGCCAGCCCCGCCCAGTGAAAAAGAGGAGACATGAGCCCATCTCTCCATGGCAGGGAGGCAGTATCCACTCCCAGCTGCCTTACATATATTCAGCTCATTGAAGGCTCATTTATTCTCACATTTACACATAGGTGCATACATGAACACACTTTTATATGAGTACCTTGCACACAAGCAGGTAAATGGATATTCGGCCAAAAAGGGAGTCTGCCCTCTTTTGCTATCGGGTCCCTGGTAGGAAATGGTGCCAGACACCATCTCTGACCCCTGGTGCTCGTCTGAGGTACTTGTTTGGAGAGAGCTACAGCTTTGCACCAGGGCTTCTGCCGGGAGGTGTCTGGGGGTATGGGATAGCCCAGCTGGTCCTGGAAGTCCGGCCCAACTGGGCATGCCCTTGGTGGTGAGGGGAATGTCTGCATCAACTAGCTCTGCCACCCGGCCAAATTCTGAGGGGCAGTCCAGGAGTGCCGCCTCCTGGAAATCATGAGGCAAGCTGGTGATGAGGACTGGCACCTTGGCCACACTCTGGGCAGGGTTGTCAGAGACCGGGGCTTTATATCCCTGCTCTGGAGACCATAGGCCAGGAAGGCTTACCGGTCAGTGTAGGGGCCTCAGGGCTAAATACTCATGTAGAGGGGCTACCAAGAGCCCCCAGGTCCATCACACTGCACAAAGAATGGACCCTTAGATAGGAAGAACTTTGCCACCGTTGGCATCCTGCCTGCTGAGGTGACTTGCTCCGTGTGCTGAGAGATAGTTGGGGGGCTTGTGAGGCACCCAAGTGCTCTCTAAGGACAATCAGTTGTATCTGCTGCACTGCCTGCCAACCCTACTGGCCTCCCTCTCTCTTCCAGTGACCCAGACCCTGAGGAGCGCGGCCTTGGAGGACTGTGCGTTATGCCAGGAGACCGTGTCTTCCTCAGAACTGGCAGCCAAGACCCGAGATGGGGACTTTGAAGGTGTGTGGGAAGCTCTGGTGTAGACCTGGCATGCTGTGTGCTGAGTAGAGGGAGCTGCTCTGTACGTATTCATCCACACATCCAGGGGGTGCAGCTTCCCATGGGGGGGAGTCTCCCACTCCATTCCTCCTCCTTTGTACTAGGTATATATAGCCCCTTTGCCACTGTGTAACCTTGGGCCTGGTGCTTGCAGAGCAGCCTGGTAGGTACAAGCTCAGGGATGGGGAGCAAGAAGTGACTCAGCTGGCTAATACCCAATATCCCAGCACTTCACCTGCTCTGAAGGAGTCTCACCCAGCAGCCTCAGGACACTTTGGGGCATTAACAGGGGCTTTGAGGGGTACAGAAGCTTTTCTGAGGAGGGGCCCTCGGACTGATCTGGTCACTCGGAGTTTGCCCAGAGTGGGCTGGAAGCTAGGCAGCTTGGATGCCAGGGGAGAGGAATCCTGGCCTGTTTGGAAATATACTGCAGTGCATCTGTGGGAGAGGGCCCAAGGCTTGTGGAAAAGTATGCTCGTAAAGTGTTGAATGGGTGCCTGGGTCACAGAAGTCTGGCTTAGTGTCTACCCAGGTGTCTGAACAGAGCATTGGAGATGGCAGAGTCTTAGCTAGGGCATGATCACTGACTCTGCTGTACATCCTGAGTCCAGGTGGCCTGGCCTGGGGGCTGCAGCTGGGTGTGACTCTGTCCGCTCGAATTGTAACTAGTCACTGGCTGTGGCTGACATGTCTAGAGCAGGACCAAAGGAGAGGGATGAGAGCCAGGCCTCTACCCTTCCCTCCCCCCAGCCCGCCAGCCCCATGTGTCTGTTGTTCTGCTGCTCTTGTTGTGACAGACCCTCCTGAGTGGGTGCCAGATGAGGCCTGTGGCTTCTGCACCTCCTGTAAAGCTCCCTTCACCGTCATCCGCAGGAAGCATCACTGCCGCAGCTGTGGGAAGGTGGGTGGGGCCCCACTGGCCCTCTGCATCTTTCGGGTGTGTGGGGACTGTCCCCAGGTACAGCATCGGGGTTTAGAAGTTAGGGCTGACGTCCTAGGAACTCAGTCGTGTTTTTGTGGTCCTCATGTCTGGGTTCTAGGCTCTACTCTGACTCCGTGTATTAGGCCATTCCTAGGTAGTACCCAGTATAACCTGGCCCTTCCAAGGTAAGAACAGGGAGGGGATAGGGGTTTGAGGAGTCTGCAGTAGCTATGGTGAAGGGCCTGGTTACTTTCAAAAAGCCTGACTTACTGGAAAGCTCTACCCCGAGTTTTCTGAAAACTCCAGCTCCATAGACTGCAGGATCTGGGCCAGGCAGACTCCTGCCCACGATTTCCCTACCTGCTCCGAGTGGGAGAGCTGTGTAAAGGGGCTGATAAAGGGCCTGTCTGCTCACTGCCTTCCCTCCCTCCTCGGCTTCTAGATCTTCTGCTCCCGCTGCTCATCACACTCCGCGCCACTTCCTCGCTACGGACAGGTGAAGCCAGTGCGCGTGTGCACGCACTGCTACATGTTCCACGTTACACCCTTCTACAGTGACAAGACGGGCATGTGAGGCTGTGCCCAGCATGTCCCGGCCGTGTAGGCTGGAGTCTAGGACGGAGGCGCTGCGCCTGCCTTGAGTCTATCCAGGGTCTCCAGAAAGGAGGTGCTGTGCCTGCTATGTGCCCTGTCCAGGCTGTGCTGCAAGAGGGCCTCATTGCATCCCATCAAGCCACAGCTGCTGCAGGCCTGCCAGGTTCCAGAATGCCCAGAGCCTTTGTCTCCCTGGCCTCTCCACTGCTGGAGACACCAGTCCTGGCATGCAGCCAACGAGAGGTCGGCTTTATTCGGAGAAGAGACCCCAGGGATGCCCAGTTGCTCTTTCTGCATCAGGTTACCTGGCCAAGCAGGGCTGAACTCTTTTCTCTTCCCCATGGAATGGCGCTTTGCTCCCAGCTCTGCATACTAAGGCAGAGAGGGCTAATTCTCTGTGTTGGTAGCCAAGAATCTGGAAGCGGAAGCCAGGGGGCGCTAGGCCCCAACATCATAGCAGGGCTCCCTGCTGTTTATCACTCACCTCATTCCCCAGTGCTCACCGCCTGCCCCAGGACCCTCCTCAACAACACGCATCTCAATTCTTTTTGAAGGGGGAATGCAGGAGGCAGACACAGTGGTTTCCTGGGGAAGTAGACATGCCCTTGGCATCTACACCATGGCCCCTTGCTGGAGGAGCAAGGGATGACCACCCACCGAAACCCTAGGCTGAGCTCTCAGGTGTTTGGGCCTGGACCCATCAGGCAGCTGCCCACTTAGCTAACATTTCCTTCTTCCTCTGCACCCACCGGGACTCTAACCCACTTCCTCAGACCTCAGTGCGGCCTGGATGGGCTGAGATGCACAGACACCTCCTCAGGCTTCAATCTCAGGCTTCACGTTGCAATGATGATTGCAGTTTTATTTTTAGAGAGATGACACACCTACTGCTTCTTTTATAGGATGAAATCCAATTGCTGTTTAGCAGTGGAATACACATGCACAAAAATGGCTTCTCTGCGGGGGCGGGGGGGAGAGTATATAACAGAGGGAATATTATGTATTGAGATTATTTTTATTTTCTAAATGCTGTAATTCAAAACCATTTCCATAAATCTATTTAAGGATTGCACACGCTCTGGCGTCTTCTGTGAACACCGAGTTCTTCTCTCTGTGGGGTAGGTGATGGTGTTAATACTGATGTGGATTTTCTTCTGGAAGACTGGGGCCTTGAGGACAGTTGAACGGCAGAAATAGCACACTTGTCTTTCTGTCAACACTCAGGAGGGTTGGCTATGCTCTGGCCCTGGGAGACTAACCCCCATCTTGGAATGGTGCCTGGCTCCCAGCTGTTGCCCATCCTGCAGCTAAGACCTCTGGCCTATGCTAGGGAAAGGGGCACGGAAGGTGTCTTGGCCACTCCGCCTTGGTCATGGTAGTCTTCCATCTGTACTAACCAGCAGCCTGGGAACTGCCTCTTTGACTGCTCTGGGGAAAATACAAGAGGGTGGCCCAGGCCAGGGTTGCCACGGTGACAGAGCCTTTACCTGCTCTTGGGGTAAAGAGGACCCAAGTTCTCGGGCAAGAGAACTTGGTTGTAGTGCCCCGACCCTTGAAGGTGTATGCCTGGGTGACGATAGGTGGGGTGGCAAGACTGTGAGAGACAGCAATGGCTGTCACACCTGCCTTTCTAGGGAGAATGTGTTTTAGAGTTAGGTTCCCTCTGAGTGGAACAGTCTTGGGACATAAGAAAGGAGAGTCCAGGGAGGCTGGGCCCCATGGACCCCCTGTCCATGCCCACCTGGACAGAACGCAGAAAAATGACTCTTGCTTCACCCACCTCCATCTCTGTGTCTGTGTCACTGTCTGGATAGGCGTAGCAGAGTGGCATTACGAGCTGTTGAAGAAAGCTTTCTTCTGCTACTGACCGGGATGCCAGGCCCTGCAGGAGCCCAATGGAACATGCTGTAGTGTGCACCTTTGTCTTCACAGGCATCTAGTTTCCAGACCTGAAACACAGTGTCTTTCTCTTCTATCATGTCAGAGGGGGAAAGGAGTGAAAGTCAGAACAGAGCACCTACCCTCCAGAGAGGCTGGAATCTGAGTATATGTGTGTGTCACTGTTCCATGAACTGTTGTAAGGCCTTGGGGCCACAGGTGCCCTTCAAGGAGGATAATCAACTACCCCATGATGAAGGAATGTTGAGCCTTCCAGAAGTTTTTCTGGAGCTCCCACTGTACACATTAGATTTCAGAGGTCCCTTTGATACATATCACCCTTGTTTGTATCTCATTTGTACAGCTAGTTTGTCTCTAGTCCCTATAAACTTAGGACATCTAGTCATTCCACCCTTCTGTGGAGCTATCCCTACACCAGAGCAGTGCCAGGATTAAGACACTTCAAGAAGGTTCTAGAAACCTCATCCATGGTTGGGGTTTGTGCTGGGAGATCCTGGAAGAGCAGAGACATGGAACATGCTCAGAGATCTAGGTATGGAATCAGCTCTTATGAGCTAGCCTCAGGACCTCCTTCATGTCATCCTTCCCAAGCCTTAGTTTCCCCACTGTCACCATTGTGGTTCTAGATTTTTACATGCTCATGATCATTCCTATGGCTGTCCTTCAAGAAAGCAGGATCCCTTGTCATGGGTGGAGAAACTGAAGCTCATGAGGGTCAGACAGCAGTTGAGCTTCCAAGTCGAATCTGGTGAGGGGTAGATGCAGAAGCATCCAGTGAAGCAAAGATTTGAAGACCCGCCCAAGCTAGTTGTACTGGGAACCATCCTTGGAATTTGGGAGTAGTGCTAGCTCATGACCACGTCACCATGCTTGGCCTCTGCAAGTAGGGTTCTCTTTGTTCTCTGGCTACTCTCATAGTCCTGGGAAGAGACCCTCGCCATTCCCTGACACCTCTACCCCAGATTGCAATGACATGCAGGGGCAGGTGCTCAGGGACAAGATGGCCTACAGCTCTACCTGGGACAAGCCAGCAAGCTGAAGAAAGGCCTAGAGCAGAGATTGCTATGCCTGGTCTTGGGAGATAGCACAGGTAGAGGGAAGAGGAAGCCTTCTAGCTTCATGTCCAGTGTATTAGCTACTTTTCTGTTGCTGTGATAAAACACCATGGCTAAGGCAACTTAGAGAAGACCGTTTATTTGGGTGTAAGGGTTCTAGAGAGGAGTCCGTCATGGTGGAACCATGGCAGCAAATGGCAGGCATGGTGTCAGAACAGGATCCTGAGGGATCACATCCTTCACCACAGCATGAAGCGGAGAACTGGACATGAATCAAGACTATAAACACCCAAAGCCTACCTCAGTAACGTACTTTATATCACTAGGCCAGACCTCCTAGACCTTCCCAAACAATGCCACCATCTGGGGACCAAGTGTCCAAACACCTGAGCCTATAGGGGACAGTCTCACTTAAATCACTGTAGAGTCCCACTTTGTCACCTCCATTGGGTCTACTCTGTTCACTTCTGGGGCCCCCAAGTACACATTAGATTTCAGAGGTTTCTTTGACACGTTTTTGCCCGTTTGTGTGTCATTTGTACAGCTAGCTTGTCCTTAGTCCCTATCTGCCTCTCCCCAGGACCCCAGGGAGGAAACACGGTGTCTCTACTGCACCCTCAGCCGAGTCCTGTGCTAAGTGGAGAAAAGGCAGCCATAAGCCGGATGTATAGTAACCCACGGGCATATGGCATGACATGGGATTCTGAAGGACTTTTGGTGTCCTTGTGATAATGATAGCTCTTGTGGCCAAGAGAACATGGCTTTGAAGCCTGCTTCTTCTCTCCCTTCTGGGTGTCCTTGACCCAACAAGAGTTCTAGCTGCAGTCCCTAGTTGCCACCAGGGGGCACTCCATGTCTCTTCAGCAAAGCTTTGCTGCTTGGCGGTGTGCTCTATGCAGGGGCCACTCCACTGTTAACTGGCACCCTAAGTCCAGACAGAATATACCCAGTGGCCATTCCCTAGTTTTCAAGGTTCTGCAGATGGTTGCAGGGGCCAGAAGTTTCTATAGCTAACACAGCAAGGAAGACATTCTCTGGAAGCTCTGGGAGTCCAGGAGTTCAGGCTAGAACAATGTACCTTTCACATGTAGGGTTGGGGTGGGGCTAACAGCATTCTTGACTGAGAGGTTCTGTGGCCTCTGTGGGTGTCAGGTGCTGTCAGGGCATTCAGAGGAAGCTGGAAGAGGTAATAAGGACCCAAAGTGCTGTGGCATCTCTAGCTCCAAAGTCTAGAAGCCTGTGCTTCCTCCCAGGCTCACAAGGAAGCCTTCTTTGATAGCAGTGTTGACTTTCACCTCCAAATACACATAAAGCACAGCACAGGTGCTTGGGTTCATGTCTGACCTCCAAGGAGGAGGACCCCACAGTCATATGAGTCTAGGAGCAGAGGCAGAGCGAGGCTGGGCCCTCCGTGGGCCTCTTGGTCAAGGCCTAGCTGCTTCAGCTGCCAGAGTTCTGGTCCCCCAATTGTGGAGACCCCAAGGCAGTACATGAACACACCCACCCACATTTTTCATTCTTGGACTTCTTTTTATTTTTCATCTGTGAAAGCATTGGAAAGATTTGGACCTTTGGGGCCACAAAATTAATTTAACATATAAATTGTTAATTTAATAATGGGGAGCAATGAAAAAAAGGTACTCCACAATCATTCACAAACACAATGAACTGTTTTATTTTAAATCTAAAGATAATCCTGGCATATTAGTTTCCATAGACAGTTAGTTACATGTTGATGCACTTTGATTTCCCTGTCTTCCTTTTGTATTCTGAACAGTGTTCTCACACTTTCTGGAAGGCCTCCAAGTGCTCAGAGACCAGGCTGGGGCTTGTGACTGGCCAGCCTGGCAACCTCAGCTGCCCCCAGGTTCTGACCGGTTGTGGCTGGGTAGGCCTGCCCCTATGGGCTCCATTTCCCCGTGGGTGTGGCCAGGGGTTTAACCCCATCCCAGAGCTGCTCACATCCCTTCTGTTTCCTAGGCACTACCTTGTGCTCAGCCTGCTACCCTCTAGGGTTTTTCATGCATCATGTGTCACTAAGCCCTCCAAAAGCTAGAGGTCGTAATTTTTATTTTATAGTTAGGGAAACTGAGGCTCAGAGAGCCAGATTCTCATAGCCGTGCTAGAATTTAGAATCACTGTCAGGAAGGGACTCAACCAGAACCTCCGCATTCTTTTCCCTGCTGTGGGCACACCACTAGCCTGTCAGTGCAGGTAGCAGAGGCTTCTAGAGCTCATCATGGCTCTCCATGCTAGGCCCACCATCCTATATAGATCCAGGCCTCTCCTCCAGGAGCTTCCCACTAAGGGTCTGAGGAGAAGCAGGTGCTGGCTGTAGGACTCTGACAAATGAGCCAGGGTGTAAGCAAAACAGGATGCTAGGGCTGGGGTGGGTGGCTGCTGGGTGTCTCCAATGATTGAAGAGGCCAAAGGTGGGAGAGGAGGGGTCAGGGGCAGGTGGAGATGGAGGAGGAGATGGAGTAGGCTTTACCAGCCTTTTCCCTCTGGCTGTGTGGGACACTCTCTGGTGCTCCTAAGAAGCCTGGGCAATGTTGTCATACCTGGACAGGGAGGATATGGGTGCTGTCTACTGTAGGCTGGTGACCCTGGTCCCAGAGAGAGGAAGCCAGGGCCAGGTAAGTGGGGAAAGACCCAAGAACAGTCTTCTAGAGGTTTCTCAGAACTCTCTCTGTGTGTGTGTGTGAGAGAGAGAGAGAGAGAGAGAGAGAGAGAGAGAGAGAGAGAGAGGGATCAAACAGCCTTTTCCCACACTGGACCACAAGCTCTTCTGTCAACCCTCTAGATGCCCCAGAAGTGGATGCTAGCCTCATTCCTAGTCAGAGAAACTGAGGTGGGGAAGGCCATTAGGGAAAAGCTAGGCAGATTGAAGAGTTGCTGTCCCTGGTCATCCGCCCCAAATTGGGGAGGCCCCATGTCCTTTCTTTTGGGTCTGAGTTACCCTCCATTTGTGAAGGAAGACAAGGCTGACGACTTGGGTGGCAATGCACTTACCAAGAGTGGAGATATCTTCCTTCTTACTCACACTTTGGACTTTGCACTTGCCATTGGGAAAGTCTAGGCTCTCTCGACTGGTCTCCTCTGCATGGTCCTGGCAGGTCACAGTGACCCGTGATGAGGAAGAGGGTCTTGGTTGGGCAGCCTGCTTGCCTCCTTTTCTCAAATCCTGGGAACTTTTGGGGCCCTGATGCATACAGGCATTGCTGGTCCCTGTGCCCCATCTCACACACTGAAGTCCGTGGGTGTAGAGAACCTTTGGGTCTCCATGGGACCAGTTGCACTTGCCAGCCAGTTCTTGTCCTGAGAAGCATCTTCCAGGTCTCCTCTGGGGATCCAGCTTATTCTCCAGCCTCCTTGAGCAGCAGGCTTGCCTGGCCCTGGGACTCCACTATAGCCGACCTTTGCTTACCAGGTTACCACTGCCCACTTCTCCCCGTTTTTGCACTCTCTGGAAGAGGAAGAGCGCTCCTGGCACCAGAAAGGCCATTGTCCTTGATGCAGATAGTGGGAACTAGTGTCCTAGATTAAGATTAAAAGTTTCCCGGGCTGGGAGGCTGTGTTCACCCTTGTGCTCCACTTCAGCACACTGGAACATCCCGTCCAAATAGCAGGAGGCAGCAGACTGGAGAGGGCAGTCTTGCTTTAGCACTTGGAGGTGATTCACCAGCCTGCCAAAGCAAGGGTGCGCCCTTCAAAATCTTGGGTCCTGAGCTCAGGAGTCCCAAAGCTCCAGAAAGATGGACATCCTTCTCCCTCACAACCCTGGCCAGCCCTACAGACTAACTGGTTTGATCTATGCTGGCTCTGAGGATGATTGTGGGGCTGGTCCAGGAGGCACCTCAGCCAACCCTGAGGAGTTCTTTCGGTGTCTATACAGGACTGTTTATGGCAGCATGAGGTTCCTCTTTTGGTTTTGCAGGCTCCATCTGAGCACCTGTTATTCTTAATCCTGCCCCACAGGTCAGACATCTGTGGCTCACGCCCAGGCTTGGAGGGGAGGTGGCTCTGGTTTCCACATTTCCAGATTGTTAGCAGCCCTGAGTGTGGGAGCACTAATTTCCATTTTTCTATTTCAAGGGGACACTGCAAGCTCCCTTCTCTGCATGGTGGGCATGTGGGGACCCACAGGCAGTGCACAAAATGCATTCACCTTGGTCCTAAAGTAAAGTACAGCATCAATAATTTCTGTTTGCTACAGTCACCTCCTTCCATTTTAGGGGCTGCTGTCCAGCCATCTCAGGCCACAGAACTGTCCAGCCTGCTGGCTAGTCCCCAACCAGAGAGGATCAAGGGGTGGGACAAGTGGGGTAGAGAAGGACAGTGTTAGGGCATTTTGGGTTGCCCATCCCTCCATGCATCTATAGGCCAGCCTGACGGGTCCAGGTCATTAGGGTGCAGGGTGGCCAAGACAGCCAAGAGCTTGGTGAAGAGCTCACCCTCTTTGTCAACAGCCTGGCTCTTGGAATGGCCCTACACTTAGACCATGCACCACAAACAGTCTACACTCCGGACTCCTCTCGCTTGTGTCAGCAGATCTTGGAGGTCCTTCTTTAGGCCTGGTAACCTTCCTTTGACTCCTGATGGCCACTAGGAAACTTGAGTGATCGTGCCTACTTTGGGTCTGACATCTTCTGATAAGCTTTTAGGTTCCAATCTGTGTCCCTGTCCCAAGTTTTAGCTTTCCCTGAAGCCCCTATTCGTGACAGACGGGTGTCGTTTGCAGTCCTTTAGCGAGATCCCAGCCGGCCCCAATCAGGCTCCCAGCTGGGTCCTCCCCCGAGACTGTGGTACAGCTGACTCTGGGCAACAGGTCGTTGCGCACGACGTGCATGGGCACGACAAAGCGCCGGGGCGCGTGTCCGCAGCGCATCCTGCCGGGTGTCTACCGAGACACGGTCCACGTCCTCCGGGCCCCAGCGTAGGCCGGGCAGCCGTCCCACCGCTCCGTGCTTCCTCTCGGCAACGCGTCCTGCCCCGGCGCCCTCATTGGCCCCTCGCCCCGTCGCCGGCCATTGGTCCGCAGCCTCAATTTACATAGAAGGACTGGCCCAATCGGTGTGCAATACCTACTTAACATGCACGACGGCCGCCAGTCAGCGAGCACTGGGGCCGGGCCACCACGTGCTGTTGCTAAGCTTGGGCTTCTAAATTGTTACTACTGGGGCCAGCCTATCCCAGCCAAGCTTCGCATCTGTCAACATTCTCAGCTCTGCCCCAGGCGTTCGGCCAGTTCCCATTGGCCGACGCTAGCCTAGGACCCGCCCCCTAGGCCAGAGCACCTGCGCCTATTGGCTGCGTCGACCGCCGCTCGCCTTATGTGTCAATTTGAGGGCCTGGGGCGGAGGGTGGCGGCCCAGCGCTGGAGTCCGCAAGTTGGGCTGGTGTGCCGCCAGGCGCGGGGCGTGCGGCGAGCAGAGCCGGCAGGAGCGCGCCGGGCAGCCGCCGCCGCCGTCCCATGCGCGGGCGGCAGGATGGAGCTGAACTCCCTGCTGCTGCTGTTGGAGGCGGCCGAGTACCTGGAGCGTAGGGACCGAGGTAGCCGGCGCCCCTTTGTGCCAGGGTGGGCGGGCAGCGGGCGGGAGCAGGGGGCCGCTGACCGCACCGTCTGTCCCGCAGAGGCCGAGCACGGCTACGCCTCCGTGCTGCCCTTCGACGGGGACTTCGCCAGGAAGAAAACAAAGACGTCCGGCCTGGTGCGCAAGGCCCCGAACAACAGGTACCCCCCCCCCCCCCCCCCCAGCCCCGCTCGCTGTGGCCAGCCAGCTCGGGCTGGCCCCGCCCGAGTGTCCCCGTCCTCTCCGCGTCCCCAGCGCAGTCCTGTGCGCACCCGGGCGGCCCGCCTGGAGGAGGTGCCGGCCCCGCCCGCGCGTCGCCATCTTCCCGCGGCCGCGCCTCCCGCCGCCGTAAACAGTGCCACGCGTACAGCGCCCGCGCTCGCCCAGAGCCGTTCTGGACTTTTCCAGACAGGAGAGGAGTTGTCAGTTGGTGCCGACCGCTACAACCTCGCTTGGGCCGAACTGGGCAGTCCTCCTTCCCTTGCACTTCCTGGAGCTGGCTGTGCTTTTAGGCCCAGCACCTTGCCCCCAGGAGCCTGCCCGAGACCCCTCCCTGGGTACCTACCAGTCTTGTGCAGCCTACTGACGGGAAACTCCAACTACAAGTGCAGGGCTGGCCTTGTGAAGAGCTGCAAGGAGTTATTTCTACCAAGAGTCCCAAGGTCCGACTCTCTTCATCTTGGCCTTGTTCTTGGAGGAAGCCCTCAAGCTGGGGTTTGGGCATTGCTAGGACTCCTAAGGGTTCCACCTTCCTGGCCTCAGTGGGGACCATGGCACACCTGACACTGTCTAGGGGCCAATATTGGCCTAGCCACTCCTGTGTGGTCAGTCTGGGAGCTTCCCTGGCAGGATGGGGGCTTCTGGGCCCCTTGGCAGAGGGTGCGGCTCATTCCTGTGGCCTGTCTGTTCTTGGGAAACAGAGAGGCTGGCACAAGGACCTATTTCTGTGGTGTCCTAGGCCTGGCAAGAAATTGTTGAATTTCTAACTGCCTGAGTCCCAGCCCCTGGTCTGTCTGCTGCTTTGGACAGTTTGCAAAAGGACAAAGTATGTTGGAGGCCTCACTGTCCCAGGCTTCCACAGTGAGATGGCCTGGCCCCTCCTTCTGTTGCCCTAAACCCCAGGTTGGGAGCTCAGGTGCCTGTGGCATGGAGTACCCACAGCTGATAGGAATTCCTGAGCGGAGGCCCTCAAATGCTTCTGCCATATACACAAGTAAGCAATCTGACCTAGCCTTCTAAAAGAAGTCTTATTTTGATCTCTACAACTGAGGAAGCCAAGGCACAGACAGATTCAGTTGCTTGCCTAGGGCCACTTAACCACCTCTGTCCCCGGTTTCTGGATGAGGTCCTAGCCTTCTACCTTCTGCTGGGATGCAGAACTGGGTGCAAGGGGCAGAGGATACAGAGGGCCTTCCTGACTTGGGTGTACCTCCCCTAAAGCTTCCTTGGACAGAATGTACTCCCTCAAGGCCTAAGGCCTTAGGGCCTGGTTGACAGCCCTTTCTCCCTGGAGGCTGTATTCAGTCAAGCTGAATTGAGGAGCTGGGAAAACAGGCCAGGGTGAGAGATGGTCAAGGGAAGCACTGAGGTAAGGAGACAGCAGCCCTGTGATTGATTCTTAGGACTTTGTACAGGACCCTAATGGCGGTGACTCCGTGGGAGGGGGCTGGAGCTGGCCTTTCAGGGTCAAGTTCTTTGAGAAGGGGAGCTGAAGGATCAGATCAAAGTGATGGCCAGACAGCATCTGGCACAGCCGTGACCTCTCCTCAGGCACCGGTGCTTCTAGAACCTGTGGGACAAGCTCCCACACAGGATTACTGGACTCAGGAAGAGTTCCAAGAAAGGCCATCCTCCATGCTGCTGAAGAGTGGCCCTGTGGCCCAGGGCTGGGAGCAAGACAAGTGTCATCCTTTGGTGCTGGAAGTGGGGGCTGTCTCAGCACTGAAGGCCACTACTGCCCCCAGCCTTCTACACAAAGTAGCAGTCTTACAGACCCAGTTGGGCTGCAGTTTTGGCTTGAAGGACAGTTCTCCAGAGGTCAGTGAGGAGCTGCTTAGCTCTGGTTGGCCCGTGGAGCGATTCTGAGGCTCTGGCCAAGACCTAGTGACTAGCAGGTCTTGGAAGACCCTGGGAACTACACAGTAAGGTTAGCCCAGGAATCTGCAGGGCCTGATGGGTGAGCTGGTACCCTGATGGCTTCAGTAGGTGGGGAAGGCAGTGTGTGTACGCTTTTTGGTGAAAGATAACAGATTCAAGTTCCGAAGCAATAGAGGAAGGGGTAGGTGGGCAGTGGCCAGCAGAAGCCCAGGTGGGACTTGGTCCGGGTGTGTCCTAAGCTTCCTGCTCGTATGTGCAGCAACCTGGGGACCGAGAAGCCCTTGTTGGTTTGTGGCATTCCCTTAGATTGAGAGAGATACTTGGAAACCTGAGTAGCACCTGTGGTATTCAGAAGTCTGCTGCAAGTAAGTGGGCTTGTCCTGTGGGGTTCAAGCAAACCGTGGGGATTACTGTTCTGAAAGAAGGTAGATTTGGTCCCTGGTTAATATGTTCTAGTGTAATACAGCTTGTGAGAGAAATGGAAGCAGCCATCTTCTATGTAACTACAGGCCTCCAAAAAGCATACATTTCTTTCAAATGCCCCTGTAAGGTGACTTGGCTTTAACAGCTCTGTCCTGGATATTCCTATCTGTATGACAGAGTGGCCATGGGAGGACAGGATCATCTTGTCTCTTGAGGGCCTGGCCTTCGGGTTACATGCTCAGACTGCCACTGGTTCTGTGTGGGGGGTGTGTGTGTGTGTGTGTGTTGTGTGGATTGTGTTGCATAAAAGGGCACAGCTGGCCTCAGAGAAAGGGGAGCAGAGAAGGAAGGTTGCTGGACACTTAGACATTTCCAATACCAGCTACTCCTGTTTCTTAGGACTTTCTACCTACTCTGGAAGGGGCCCTTTGTCCTCCTGCCAGTGAGAGCCACCGTGAGCCTCACTGATTGGTTTGTGTGGCAATGGGCCCCTTAGATCTACTTGCATCTCTGTGCCCTCCCCCCCAATTTTTGTAGTTCAGTGTGAGGTTACCCAAGCCTTTGGTAGGCAGCTGAATACCTGCCCTAGCTCTCAACATCCAGAGATATCCTGGACCTAGATCCTCCAAGTCACTGTGGAAGGGCTCTTGGCTCTCTACAAAGAGCCACTGTTGTTTGTGCTCTGCCTTAGAGTGAGCCCTGTCTTTCTATCTCTCTAAACAGGTCTTCACACAACGAACTAGAAAAGCACAGGTAAGTGGCACCCCCATTCCCATGTGAGCTACTGGATGTGACTGCCCTCAACCCCCCTACTGAGGGATATTTTTTCTGGCCTGACCTGTCTGGGTTGCCAGGCTATGCTCTAGGCTCTGGAGAGGCCAGTTCTAGAGGGAGCCAGGGTCTGTTCTCAAGCGTTTTTGGATTGGCAGACAAGGTCTGGGCTCAGGCCCTATTCTTTGGTGTTTAGCCAGGGGTCAGAGCTGGGTGGGTACCAAGGATTTGAAGCATAGCTCCTTGTACTGGTAGCAGTCTGAGTTGGCTCCCTGGAAGAGGACAGGGGTGTGATTAGGTGTTCCTAAGCCCCTTAAGAAGCTTTGTTTCAGCTCTCAGTGCAGTGGCCTTTGTATGGGATTCAGCCCTTTCCCCTTTTCCCTTTGTCCTTTTGGGGCCTCCTTTCTAAGGATCTATGATGCTCTGCATGACTGAGAGAGCACCAGAAGGGCATCAGGCCCAAGTATTCTCCCTGCACCCTGGCTCTAGTCAGCTCCTGGTATGGCTGGTGGCCATTGAGGCTGCTTCATTTTGTCATTTGTGTCTCCCCCTCTGACAGTGGTGACAAGGTATGGCTGGGCCTGGGAGTTTGGAGGTGAAGGAGATACTCGTGGCTGCCAGCAGCAGCCTAAGCTGAAGCAGAGGTATTTTAGGCCAGGCAGCCACATAAGCAGTATCCCCCATGCGAGGACAGGGAAAGCCTTTGAGAGATACTAGGCAGCAGCTCTATCCTGACCTCTGCTCCTGTCTGTAGAGTGGACCAATTCTGTCTTGCCTTCTTGCAGTTTAAGGGGTGGGGTACATAACTCTGCATCCTAGATGAGCCCTCCTGGGTGCACTGGAAAAGTCTGGAGCCCAGCCAGTTCTTTCCCTCCCCCTCCTCCATGCCTGCGCCCAGTGCAGCGCCAACTTCCGCTCTCCCGGGATTCAGGACTCTAGTTGGGGCGGGTGGCTGGGCAGGGACAGAACACCATGTTCCCTGAGGAGATGCATTTCCTGCACTGGTTTATGTGTTTGGGGGGTTCCCAAGGGGCCAGGCCACAGGGATGGAAGCCAGTGTGAGGCAGGCTTGGGGTTTCTACTAGGTCAGAAGAGATCAACCCACCTTGTCCAGACTCAGGCACATTGGCCTAGCCTATGGTAAGGGCTTTCTGGAAGCAGTGTTTGGGAGGACAGCTGGTGGTGAGGATAGATGGGGAATGCCATTGAGGGAAGAGTGGGTAGTAAGGGTATGGCAACCTCTAGGGAGGATAAGGGTTGACCTCTGACCTTTGCAGATATCCATTGACCTTGGCCTTGGTCTCTGCCATCCTCCATCCTTCACAAGCCTATAGTTAGACTGGGTCTCATGGAGGACCTTAATTTAACACAGGGTAAAATTGGATGGGCATCTTGGGGCTTTCTGCCACCCAGATCAAGGCAGAGTTTTTCTACCTAGCTGATCAGGACATAGATATAGACAGCCCTGAGCAGTCGGGCCTGGGGCTTGGGCCCTGGTAGGGTCATCAGTTATGGCTGGCTGTAGCTGGCCTGAGATTGATGCCGGTGTTTCTGGCTGCTGGCTGAAGGAAGGGCTGTGTATTGTCCCGAGGAAGGAAGGAAACACATGGCTAGCTGCCTAGCAGACCATAAGAAGCATACCCTGGACACTGCCTTCACTAGAAGTATCCGTCAAAGAGACTCAGGTGGGCCTGTGGAACATCCCCTTTTGGAGCTTTGAACAGTACCCAGCCAAGCCTAGGCCTACTACCTTTGTAGGTCAGTAGCTCTGGTATATCTGGCAAGGCTGGCACTTGTGGCTGACCTCAGGGCCCGGCAACCCTCCTAGGCTCAGCTCTAGTCCTTGGTCGTAGCTAGTGTTAATGAGAGCTCTAGGTGTTCTTCCAGGACCTTGGCACTCCTGGAATGTCCCAGTCTATTTCAGAGGTCAGGTCTAAGCCCTCAGCTAGGCCCCTAACCCAGGCATAAAGATGGTTATTAAGGCTTGCCATGGTACCCTTGGCATGCTCTTGCATGGGTGCCCACAAGTGCCTGATGCAGCCATGTGGAACCACACAAGGAACATGTTTGTTAGCAACAGCTAGAAGATGCTAATAAATAGAAAAGAATGGGGCTCCCCTGGCCCCGTCCTACTGACTGTGGTGGAATTCCTCACTGCCTTTTTCCCAGTAACCTGGCCTGGAACTTCTGTCATCCAGCCAGGACTCTGACCCATATGTGCTGGGGGACCCTGGCATGGAGCCAAGTCTTCACCCCCAGCTTTTAGGCCTTTCTTTGAGGAGTAGGGGGTTTTGGTGAGACACTAGGTGTGGCAGGGTCAAGGGATAGGCTGTGAGGAGAGGGAGGGCTGTTGATGATAGTAATGCAGAAATTCCAGGGGTCAGTTCTGCCTCCTTTAGAACCACAGGGGTTTGACAAGTCTGGAATGCGTAGGGACAGCCATGCATGTCTTGAGTCTGGCGTGCTGTAGTGACTTTAGGGAGGACTTAGATTCTAGACATTAGGACTGTGATGCTCAGAATATGGGAGGGCCTTTCCCACATCCCCTCAGCAGCCATAGGCTTAGCCCTGGGTGTGGACTCTCCTGGGTTTGGGTTGACATATTACTTTTACATTGCTGTGTATGGCCATGTGACTTTTCTTTGCCTCTTGAAGAAATAACCTTTTTCTAAACTATTATTCATGTGCTCCCTACACTCTAGCCAGAGACCTTATCCTGGTTACTTGGAGGCCCCTGAAATGATAAGGGGCCCTTGTTACCCACTATCCCCACCAGGATCCTTCATCCAATACCATGTAAGTGCTCCAGACCTATGTCCTTGTGTCCCCAGCCCCCTGGCCTCAGAGCCTGTAGAGGCCCACGGCTGTACATCCCAGGTTCCCTCTGATCATGGTGGAGCTAAGTCTTCAGATGCCCAGGGATGGTTTGTAGCACCCAGATTCTAGACATAAAATAGAAGTACTGCTCAGTGGTCAGTTGGAACTGTGACAGGCCTCCCTGTGCCCCCCAAGTGAGTTCAGCCACCTCTTTCCATTCCAGTAGGTACAAAGGAGAAAATGAACATCTGCTCATTTGTTTGAGTCTTTATTTCCTAATTACTCATGGGATGGAGTCCGTTTTCATGTTAGATTTGCCCTTTGTTTCCTGCAATTCGCCTGTTTGTGTCCTTTGCTCATTGTTACACGGAGGCAGTATTCTTAATTTTTGATGTGTATGAGCTCAAAATATCACGAATACTAACCGTTCTGTCTTTTTATATGTACTGCAAGTGCGTTCCTACTGTTAATTGTCTTTCAGCCGTGTTTCTTTCTTGTACAAACATGTCTTTCTCTGATTGTAAAAGTAAATGTGGGGTTTTAAAAAGCATAGAAAACCTGGAAAATACAGAAGAGCACAAAGCTAAAGAAATAAAGGTTGCCAGCCGCATCCCTGGAGATGCATGCTTCCTGTGCTTCATTGTGTTTTGTTGAGTCTCCTCTGTGCGTCTGCTCTTTTTATTTTTTAAACAAAAGTGGATCACTTGTCACATGTGGTTCTGTATCCTAATGTTTTCACTTAACACTCATGAACTGGAAAAATAGATACACTGAAACAACAGTGTGGTCATATCTGGGACAGAGAACTTGGGAATACTTTGTTTCTTGTCAATTTGCACTTTCTGTCAATTTCCAAAAAGCCATTGCTGCTGACATGATTAAGTGATGGGTTGTAGGAATTGCTATTTGCTGTGTAACAAGTACAGCTGGTGAGAAGGTACCTGGCAGCTTCACCTGCCATATCCCAGTGATGGCACCAGGACAATGGACACTATCTCTGGAAGGCTCCATCTCTGTTCCCTAGTCCAGCTTTATTCAGTTCCTAGGGTTGTATGTGCACTGTGCTGGAAGCAGTGCAGCTGAGATCTGGATTCCCTGGGAGGGTAACTATGCATGCAGTAGCATGGAGCCGGGAGCTGTGTATGGTGAGCCTGAAGATCCTCTAGCCTTGAGGCAGGGTCTGGGGCCTACACAGATCTCACTCACTCTGCCTCCTGGCTAAGCCCAGCCTCAGGGTCTAACTTGAGTTAGACCTCTTGCAAAGGTCTAACTCCAGTTCACCAAAAAAGGCCTCAGGGTCCTAGGCCAGGACGCTAGATGAGAAAGTACTTTGTCAGCAATGGGTGCAGTTTGAAAGGCATAATGGCCATGGGTGGCACTCCAACCCTCTGTGTGTGGCTATTAACATCTCTCTACAGTCTTCCTGCTCCCAAGGGCCCCCTCCCTTGTCCAAGAAATGGCTGTTCCTGCCTGTTGTCCTTCCAGAGTCTTTTAGGACTGAGAGAGTCTATGGGTGTACTTGGGCTTTGTGACTATATATTGGTTTTTTGAGACATAGTTTCTCTGTGTAACCTTGGCTGTCCTGGACTCTCTGTAGACCAGGCTAGCCTCGACTCACAGCGATCCACCTGCCTCTGCCTCCCTGAGTGCTGGGATCACAGGTATGCGCCACCACACCTGGCTCTCATACAATATACTCTAATCATGGTTTCCCCCCATCTCCTTCCAGATTTTTCCCACCTCCCCGACCCATCCAACTCCACACACACCCCCCCTCTTTAGAAAAAAAAAAAAAAACAGGCAAATTTAAACAAACAAAACACTGTAAAAGAAGGAGTGTGTGTGGGCACTGGCCATGACAGGGCAGATGGGCAACAGGTTTTCAAAATCTTCAAAAAAAATTTTGTTTTTGACCTGCCAGTTACACTTCTAAAGAATTTGTCCAATTAGAAATTGACTTAGAAACCACCTTGGCTTCCTATAGGGAGCGTGGTTAGCTCCATAAGTGGATAATGGGCAGAACACTGGTTTCCTGCAGATACTGGTCAGGTGGAATGTGCAGACAGTAGTCTCTCTTATCATTGTAATGTCAGAGGTAGTTCTGGAGGTGAACTAGTTGCACCTTCAGACCAGGCAGGAGAGTACTGCAGCACATGAACAAGTACTATGAATATGGCTCCATGTTTTGTGAAAAAAACAGATTCACACAAATGGATACAGGAACAAAAATCTGGAATGATGCAATTTCCAACGAGACCACAAACTCAGCAGAGAAAGGTGGTCCTCAGCCCTCCCTCTACCTTTTCAACTCATGTTTCTGTGAGGACAAGAGTGACTAGAGCACACTGTACAGGGCACAGTAGGTGACTCAGATATTTGTTCCCTGGGCTCTTAGGCCCAGGAATCATGTGGACACCACATCCACAGAGTTACTGTGCCAGGCTGCTCCTGAGTGGAGGTATTATCCAGGCCAGGAAGGAACTCCTGGAGAGGGATCCAGATACTCCAGCCTTGAGGCAGAGTCTAGGCCAACTCCCAGGCCAAGAGGCCGGCCTATAGTGGTGCTGGGGCCTGTGGAGGTTCCCAGCTGGCCACTTTCACATTATACCAGCCTCACTTGCCATAGTTCTGTGGAATTTGCTACCTAGCTTGATAGTCTGTCTCTGGCTCTTTCAGACGAGCTAAACTCAGGCTCTACTTGGAGCAGCTCAAGCAGCTGGTACCCCTGGGCCCCGACAGCACACGCCACACCACTCTGAGCCTCCTGAAGCGTGCTAAGATGCACATCAAGGTAAGCATGCTGTGTCCAGTCAGCCACCCTGAAGTCCCCCAGCCATCCCTACCCTTGGGCAGCAGTGGTTCAGAGGAGCTGGAGGTAGGTGGTAGAATCACCCAGCAGGTATGTATCAGGAGCTTATGGGGAAGCCCAACAGAAGCTGATTGGTGGTGTGGAGGTTACATGGCTTGTGTTGGGTTTTGTTGAGTGGTGATTGGCAGGGAGACAGGATAGTTGGCTGGATAGGACAGGCTCCAGGCTGGTACAGATAGTTCTCTATAGTGCTGGGCTATGAAAGGGAAGCAGCTGAAAGAAGAGACGGAGGTAAGAGAGGGGCAAGAAGTCATTGTTTGCCTTCATAGACAGTGTTTAAAGGGGAGAGGGAGGAGTGGTAGAAACTTCTTAGGAGTTGGTGTGAGGCTAGGTGAGGGAGATGTTGCCTGTTGCAGTTTAGTGTTCTTGGAACATTTTCAGTCAACCACCGTAGGTCTCTTTCCCCTCAGAGGGGGTCCTCTGTCTCACAGGTGTGGCCTCACAGGTCCGGTGGCAGTAACTTTGAAAGAGTTATATCCAAGGCCCTGGGGTTTTAATAGAACAGCAGTGTCTCAGGTGGGCCTTAAGAAAGTAGGAAGATCTGCCTTAGAGAATACATCAGGCCTGCTTGCAGGTGCCCTCACCATTTTCCCAGCACTGTTCCATTTTCACATGATGCGGGTAGACTCAGTGAAAGCCCAGTCTGGGGGCAGGTGGGCTCTCATGAGTAGGGCTGGAGGGAGGTGCCTGCCAGTTTGGATGACACTGCCTCAAGGCTTGAAGCCCACATGTGTCTGCACTTCCTGGGGCTAGCCAGCAGGACTGGGCATTCTACAACTAAGTCAGCAGGCTGAGAGTGAAAGACCAAGCTGAGTAAGTGGTCACCTTGCTGGGGTGAGGAAGGAAATATTAAGCCTTTGGCTGGACAACTCTGTGGCTCTGTCTAGCAGGCCATGTTGTGGGTAAGGATCCTGCCTGTAAAGCTTCTGTGCTTATGCCTAAGGAAGCTTACTTCTTCTTGGCTATGGGATCACAGACCACCCTCTATCCCCAGAAACTGGAGGAGCAGGACCGCAGGGCACTAAGCATCAAGGAGCAGCTGCAGAGGGAGCACCGCTTCCTAAAGCGACGTCTGGAGCAGCTATCGGTGCAGAGTGTAGAACGTGTGCGCACTGACAGCACTGGTTCTGCTGTGTCCACGGATGACTCAGAACAAGGTAAGTCCCCAGGCAAGCAAGGTATAAGCTGGGGCAGCCCATCCCTGGCCTCTGGGTATGGGGATCACCAAAGTTCCAGGGGAACAAGGAAGTACCTAGTGTGGGAATGATCCTAGAGGTGACAAGGCGTCCACGCCACTTGAACTAACTTCTGGCAGTACTACAGCGATTCTCCATCCTTGCATGAAGAAGGGATGGATGGGAAGAAGACAGTGAGGCACAGAGGCCATGGTATGGCTGTGTGAAGGCAGAGGATGCCTCTGGGCAATGTGCTACAAAGTCTGGGTTCATAACTTGACTTTGACTAGAACCATCCTAGCCTCTTCCACCTCAGGGCCCAAAGGACCTCTTTTGCTCCCCTAATCCCAGCCTCCACTTCCATAAAAGAGAAGCATGGGCTCTAAGTTAGAAGGGAGCCGCAGGCTGGCTTCCGTGGTGGGCCACCCTGACCCATCCTCTCTCTGTTCTCTCAGAGGTGGACATAGAGGGCATGGAGTTTGGCCCTGGGGAGCTGGACAGTGTTGGCAGCAGCAGTGATGCCGATGACCACTACAGCCTACAGAGCAGTGGCTGCAGCGACAGCAGCTATGGGCACCCTTGCAGGCGGCCTGGCTGCCCTGGCCTTTCGTAGGCTCCATGTTCTTTGCTTCTTGGCCCACCTGCCTGCTCACCTAGCCAAGCGTCTCAGCCTTCCAGTCCTCCCTTGACTGAAGCCAGCCTCGTCATGGGCCTCCTGCTGTGCCATTCTCGAAGCTACAGCTGCTGCCTGGTCTGCCTGCCTTTGCCTGACCACCCTTTGGTCAGGACTCAAGCTGCCTGCCCCTTCTCTGCAGGGCAAGACCCCATGCAGGGAAGCAGGGTCAGGCTCTCACATCTTGGAGCCCAGCGTAGCCGCCCACGATCTGTTCTCAGATTCCTAATCATTCCAGAAGTATTAAATGTTGTTGCTACAAATCTCAGTGGGATCCGTGTAGGGGCCTTAATGACCACCATGGGGAGCTTGAACCCCATCATCGGATCCCAGGAGAGAGGAGTGGACTGAGAAAGGAAGGAAAAAGGAAGGAAGAAAGGAAGGCAGGCAGGCAGGCAGGCAGGTGCAGCAGTCCGTCCATCCATCTATCCATCTACCTGTTGTCCACAGACTCCTGAGGTGTGGACAGAGGGATCTGTGAAGGGCAGGACTTGGGTGAACATCTGGAGCAGGTGGGTGGCCTCCTTTCCATGGTGTCAGGAGCCATGGGGATGTCCCTGGGGTCTGGCTGGACCACCTTATATCAAGTTGGGTAGCTCTGCTCTTTTAGGACCATCTGATGTATACACATACGCCTAGGCTCACACCTACAAACATATACACACAGACATGTGGACATCAGAGAATGTATGTCCTGAGATAGTTTGCCTGAGGTCATTTGGAAATGATGGTCCCTAGCCTGTGCCTGACTCTCACTCAGGCCCCTGCTTACCTAGGCCAGCCCAAATGGCTCTGCCTAGTCTGCACAGGAAATAGATAGGGCCTTTCTTCCTGGCAAGGGACTGGAATAAGCTGGGTGGCAAGCTGAAACCACTGAGTCCTTCAAGCTTTCTCAACTCCCTTTCTTAAGAAAAGAAAAAAAGAAAAAAAAAAAAAAAGTGTGACAGGGAGCTCTCAGAAGGAGCCTCACAAGCCCTGCCCAGGGCAGCCTCAGCTGGCAGAGGCTTTGCCCAAAACACAAAACAGAAACATTTTTAAAAAGAGAAAAGAAGCTCTGAAGGCTCGCCAAGGGACGTGAGTGTGTGCCGTCTCTATTTCCTGTATGAGATTTTTGTACTCTATTTTCCTAGCCATTGTTGCGTCCTGGTTTGCTGAGGGGTGGGAGCAACCCAGTGTCTCAGGGACCCGTCCTGTCACGTCGTCATAGTGTGCCTTGTGTCCCCGTCTCACCCCGCCCACTGCCACCAGCACGTCCCCATGGCTTATGGGATGCACCAGGCCTGATGGCGGGTGCCCCCTTCACTGCTTTCCCACAGGTAGCCCCTAGCCCCTCCCAGCAGCTGCATCCTCCTGGGAGGGACATGTGCATGCCTGTGTGACTCCCGTGGCTAATTTTTTGTATCCTGCAGGGCTATGACCTGCCTCCAGTGTTGCCTCCATGGTAATTGGCAGGGTGGCTGCGACTGAAAGTTTGGGGACAGCAGGCCTGCTGGCGTAGGGCCTTTTCTCTGGGCCTTGGGCAAGGACCTGGAGTGTCAGCCATGGACAGCTAATAAGTACAGTTCCCTGGAGGTTAGGCAGGCCTGACCAGGAGGCTTCTGTTGGCCTTTCAGTACTAGAAGACCTTGTCTCTAGGGGTACCACACAGCAATATTTGGGTAGTGGCCATGGGCTGGCCTACAGCAGCACCTGCCACCTCCTCTGGTGCATTTGTAAACAATTTTTAAACTGTGGGGGAAATTCTTGTTTATCTTCAGTCATGCCAATGAGCATCCAAGGGTGGGTGGTTTACTGATAGGCAGAACAGGGTGCCTGGAAACAGCTCTGGTATAGAACTTGCCCTTTGGGTACTCCAGAGGACAGGTGGACAGCAGGCCTGGGTAAAAGCCCATGAAATAGAAGGATAACCAGTATCTTAGTAAATTGGTTCTGTCTACATTTTCAGCCCAACTGGGGATTTCAGTGTCTGCTGAGCATGTCTCTCGGGCATTTGTTTTAAGCACACCCACCCTTAGCACAGGACAGAGCTATGTTTAAAGGCCTTGCTTCAGGGCCCTGGAACTCCAGGATTCCTGATGTGCCCTGAATTCTTATATTATCAGCTACTTGCTCCATCTGCAGCACCTCAGATTCTGCTTCCACCACTGCCAGCAGAGTCCACTCTTGGTGATCAGAGTGGCCCCCTTGGCTGAATTTCATGGCAGCTCAGCCCTTTGCCTTTTCAGGCTATGGTTCCCATCTAGCCTAGGAGTTGGCCGCCTCAGTCACCCAGGGGTGCTAGCCAGCTGCTCCTCCTACTTGCAGGTGTGTGAGGGTGGTCCATAGGCATGGGAGCTGGTGCTAAGAGTTACATATTCATTACTCCTCCTCCTGCTCTCTACCATTTGCACACTATGGCCACTACTGGTGGCCATGGGATTCAGCCAAGGCTATTGTGTATCTGTAGAAAGAAATCTGGACCAAAATAGCTGCTTCTGTGTCCTCCACTTGCACCTGTCCATGCAAGCCAAGTGGTGCTCCATAACAGAACTCAGAACTCCTGGCTCAGGCTTGTGCCCCTTACTGGAAGGTGGTCCAGATATACCAGACCCACCATCCTGCTGCAGGCCCAGCTGGTCTAGCAGGAGAGGACACAGAGGTTTTATCTCTATATGGGCCCTAGGCCCACCTCTGTAGTCTTATGCTGCAGCTGCTTGAGCGTGCCTTCCTAAGCAGATGGAGTTGTGCACCAGACTGTGGCTGGACAGTCCCTACCCTTCTGTCTGCCCCAAGCCTTCCCTGCCTCTGTGGGGTCAGTTAGCCTCTCGCCCCTTGTGCCTGCACAGAGGATCTTACCCCAGGCCAGCAAGCAAGTTATCTCAGGCCTCTAAACTAGGGCACTAGGGCAGGTTCCGTGCCAGAGTCTGGGGCTACACAAGAGGCCTGGTGCCAGTGCAGTGGGTGAGTTATGAGACCTGAGCTACAGAGTGGAATGGGCCCCCCAATCCCACCTGTCTAACAGATGGGGCTGTGCTGTGTCATTCTGTCATTGTAATATAAATACAGATTTTTTTATACCTCACCTTCTGTTTCTAGTTCTTTCTGTCTCCCTGCTTTGCTCCTTTCTCTCTAGCTTCAGCTAGAGGGCCTGACTCACTGGAGCCTGGGTCATCCTGGCCCTTGGGAATCGGCCTTCACATGTCCACAACCTCCATTTCCTGGTAAGCTGCATGAAGGCATGGGTGGAAGTAGCGTACACCCTGCTCTATGCCAGGTGTTGCTGTTGTTGGCCTTGTAGTTTCACCCTGTTGCTGGCACTAAGGCACTATGGGCCCAAAGCTCAGTCCTTAAGGGTACTATGCTGGCCAGGAACCCTCTGCACAGAAGTTGCTGGGTCTCCAGATCACACCTCAAGGACCCCGTTCCTGGGCCCATCCCAGCATCCTCAAGCTGACCCTCAAGACCTACTGTGCTGAGGTGCAGATGTGGCCAGCTGTGCTTTGGTTCTAGCATGGGGACTTAGGCTTCTGAACTGTCCTCACAGACGCAGCTGTAAGGTTGTTAGAACACACAGTGGAGGAGAAAACAGGACAGTGTCCCTGACATGCCACTGCCAATAGGGAAGGAAGCTCCAGCCCACTGGCAGAAATACTGGCCCTGATTCTTGGAGGACTCAGTATCTTCCCAGAGAGAGTGCACTGAGGCTCGTCCTTCAAGGATTTGCCACCTTGAATACCTTAGCATGGATCGGGACTTCCACAGAGCATGGTGTTACCACCCTCTGTCGAGCCCTTTGGAGGTGGCTTAGTGGCACCTGCTATAAAGTTTGAGGGTGGAACCATGAACCCTGGAGAGGGATTAGTTCTCTCAGCAGGCAGCAGCAGGCTCTGGATTCTTGTATCCCTGCCGCCTTTGCCTTTTGTTGGGTGCAGGAGAAGGGATGGGAGCCTTAGAGAGGCAGTTGAAGGTGACTCGTAGAGAAAACGTTTTCTGATATGAACACAATTAGAACGTTGGTATTGGTACTATTTGAGTACTGATGCCAACGCGGACATTTAAGTTCCAAATACTGTGGTTTTCAGTCTTCCCTGCTACCATTTCCTATTGGGGGCAGTGGGTGCCAGGGTCTGTGCTAAACACACTACATAATTAGCACCTGCTGTAGTCTTGCTGGGTCCATCTCATGGTTAGGGAACTTGAGGCTCAGAGATGTTTTTGTTTTTGAGGCAGGGTTTCTCTGTGTAGGCCTGGCTGTCCTGGATTTATTTTGTAGATCAAGCTCTTCTTGAACTCAGAGATCTGCCTGCCCCTGCCTCCTGAGTGCTGACACTAAAGGTGTGCACCACCATGCCTGACAAGGCTCAGAGATGGTACTCTTTCCGTACTTATCTGTTCCCACCCTGGCACCTCCACACATAATCCCTCCACCTCTATATTCCTTAATATTTGCCCCCCAGTGACATCCCTGCATCAATGCAAACCCTTGCTTACTCCCTTCTTGACAGCCAGAGAGGCTCCAAGGTGGCCCTGCTGCTCTCACCCCTTCATCCCCAGAGTTAAACTCAGATGTGTGCTCTTTCCTGTCCCTCACCTCAACCCAGCCTACCTTCTACTCAGCCCTTTGTCCTTACCATCTCATTTTGGATCTCACGGTTAGGTCAAGTCCAGCTTCCTCTGCAAAGCGGGCCTTGAGTGCTTTGTCCCTTTCTATCCTCCTTTTGCTGAGATTATGGTCTTATTAATCAGGGGCTGGTATAATCTGGACTAACTGCTAGTGGAACATTTTATGGCTTCTTTTTTTCCCAATCTTTAGCCAGATAGCTGGGGCACAGGAGTTCTGGATTTTTCCAGAGTTAGGCCACTGGTCAGGGAAGGGAGGTGAGTGGCTCTCATCCCAGTCTTCCTCAACTGACATGAGTCTCTCAGCCAGCCTAAGGTCCTGGGCAACTAGGATCCCTAAACTTTGCCAGGCCACTTGTCACTGGCTTCAAGCTCCAAAGACCCCTCCCTGTCCCTACCCATCACCATGAACCCCTTCCTACTGGTGCAGACCCAAACGCTCCTGAGTTTGGTACCAAGTTTTCACTTTTGTCACATGAGTATAAATACAATGAAAAGCAAACTCCCCTCCCCCAACTCCGAGGTCTAAGAAAAGTCAACTTCCTTCTGGAAGAACAAGACCAATAGGAAAAAGCTTCCAGACCACATCTCAACTGGCTGACAGCCCCAGGGTTCTGCCAGCTCCTGGGGCTCCCTTCCTTTACCCATTCCTGAGTTGTTCAGTGCCAGCTTTCTCAGACCTTTTGTGACTGAAAAAAAAATGTTTTTTTTTTTTGTTTTTTTTTTGTTTTTTGTTTTTTGCAGAATCAAGCTAACACATGCCTGAGGTTGTCTCTCCCTTGCTTAAAACACAGCCCCTCTCTATTTTATTTGGAGACTAGATCTCTTCAGCTTCCATTAGACTGCTTCTAAAATCAACCTTCAACATCACAGTTGTATAAAGATTTTTAAAACTGCCTGAAAAGATACTGTCTAAAACATAAAACGTCTGTAATATTGATGACAGGAGAGTAAGGCAGACAGCAAAGACACATGGCCCTACATTTAGGTTTCTTTCACCCATTACATTCTCACAACTTTCTTAGCTCCTGAGCTCCCTTTACCTTTTGGCTCCACTAAATCACAACTGATTTTGAATATAAGAAAACAAGCTTGTCTCTGAGACAAGTTTAACATACTTGCCTTCTTAAGTTTCTAATCCAATCCCAAGAAAATGCTCCAGTTCTGTATAATTAACCCTGTTGTGTTTGCCATTTGTAGTCAGCAGGCTGATCCTGTCCTAATCTTTATATATTTTTTATGGCCTCTCGTGGCCTCATGAATACCTTTCAAACAAGTAACTGTGGTCAGCAACTCAAGAGAGAGTTAGGAGCCAGGAGTCACTAAGAACAGTGGGTTTTCTGGAAGGTCTGGGTTTCCAGGGTTTGCCTCCTGCTCTAGGGGGACCTCATCCTGCAAAGTAGTCCTTTGTCTTTCTGGCATCTTTAATTCTGTCTCCTTTGAGTTCTTCCCTGCACAATCTATAAATATCCCCTAAGTTCCTCCCACTTTAAAACAAAACAACACCAAAAATCCTCTCAGCCCTGCATTCCCACCCCCTCATCTTGTGTCATGGCTCTTTTTCTTTCAGTCTTTGCCTCCTCAGCAAAATTTCCCGAAAGCACTGCCTGTACTTCCTCTGGCCAAAACCCACTCAATGCCAGCTCCCTGCTGAGCCCCCACCTCCAACCTGGCATCAGGGGTCCTCCTGGGCCAACCCCCTGATTTCCTAACCTCAGATTAGGAACCCTTCTGAGAACTTTTCCCCTGTAATGTTTGTTTTTATTTACTTTCAAGCTTTATTGACTTTCAAAAGGAGAATAAAGTAAGAATAGTGAATGTCTTCAACTAGAATTTAAATTATCTTGCCTAGAACATTACTTTCTCTTTCTTTAAAACTATTAAGAGCCGGGCATAGTGATTCATACCTGTAACTCCAGCACTTGGAGTTGCTAAAGTAGTAGGATCTTGAGTTCAAGCCCAGCCTGGGCCATGCCGCAAATCCTTGTCTCAACAAACAGGGAGAAAAAAAAAATCCAGAAAGAATTCTACCTAGTAGCAGATAGACTAGAACCTTGTCTGATAAGCCACCTCATTTGTGACCAGAGGAGGGGAGTACTATTTTCTAATGATCAAAGCTCACACCTTGCAAATTTATATGCCATCTTACAAGAGATTGGTAAATTGAAAATGCTGTCTGGTAGAAAAACGAACAAATTCTGCCCCATACAAACACGTTACCAATGCCAACTGTAACTCCAAAGGTCACTTTTCTGGGACCAAAGGTCGTTATCGAAGCTTCCATCAGAATTAGCCTTAGTTCAGCATTCTGTCTTTCATCGAATGACTGTGGGCAGCCTAGCAATCTCAGAGTATCTGTGCTTTTGAGTTGAATGCACTTTTCTTCCATAGCATTTCAAACCCATGCACTTTACACTGACATTTTGAAGATGGGAATCTTGAAGGAGGTCAGCTTTTGCTTGGAAGTCAGTGAGGCCTTGGGAGTTAAGTGATTTTGCTAAATAACCGTTGTAAAAGTCTGTAGCCAACAATCCTACACTGCAAGAGACCTGCTGAGGACCCTGCTACTTACTGACCTTGTTACTAGCACCACTTTGGGTCACCCTACGCGGGATGCGGGGGAGATAAGAGCTGCTGGGAAAGGGAAGGGTCTGTTCTACCTCAAGCTTTCAGTCCCATAGTGGTGTCAAAGACTGCAAGCCATGCTTAGAGCAGGAGGCCTAACAGAACGACAGAAGCCTGGATCGCGGAGCAACCAACAGCCGAGAGACCCAGACGCCAACTCCAGGCCGGGGCGGGGCGACAGTGGAGCCTCCAGTGGAAAAACAATTCTCTTCAGCCTAAGGGGAAGGACCGCGGGTAGCCGTGGGGGGGGATGGGGGCGGAGACAGGGGGCGGTGCGTCTGTCAGGAAAGCCAATCGCCTGGCTCCTGGTCCACGATGTGGGCCGGTCAGCAGTTCCTCCTCTCACGTCTCCGGAATACCACGCCTGCGCAGACATTACCGCTGTGGCTCCCTGCGCGTGCGCGTCCCGGCACTCCCGTGAGGCACTGCGGCGCGCGCGGTTGGTTGCTGCAAAGGGCGCCGGCGGGGCCCGCCTGAGGTAATGGGCTCGCGTTGGTGGCTGGCGAGGCCGCCGCTACCCTTCTACAGCCAGCTTGAGGCACCGATAGAGGTCGCTGGGCTCGGGCGTGGGGTGCGCTGGGAGGCTGAGGCTTCGTGCGGGGCCGGGGGTGGGGCTGCTTGGTGAGGCTGGGGTTGGTACCTGTTTTTCGGATGCTGCGGATAAAACCCAGGGCCTCAGTCATACTAGGCAAGCGTTAAAGCTGAACTATACCACCATCTTTTAAAAACAGCAATTCGGTGGGTATCCTAAGTGTCACAACTGGATACCCCGAAACAAACAAAACCCAGGCAGTAGATTTTGCTACAGGAGTGCCAAATGTGATTCTAAGGCCTGCCACTGCCACTGACATTCTTTTGGCCCAAGTCGTGGATCAAAGGGCGCTGGTTGAAAAATAAAATAAATACTTTTTACTTGAAGACTGCTGGGTACTTTGAAACTTGTCAACTTGTACTGGTTTTCTCTGCATTAGGCTGGTTTGAACCTGATGAATGCTGATTGAGGTAAATATTAGTTGATTCTATCTCAAAAAGATTGCCATGTGTCTCGTTTCTATTTACTAACTAGAAACGACAGGAAATAAACAACTATTTCACAAAATGTAGTGTATTTTAGGTAATTTCATCACTGAAATAAATCAGCATTTTAATGTTGTATCTTCATTAATTAGATTCCTCATTGTTGTAGTGTCCTAAGCAACTCCCCCAATACTCATGATTTGCTTTATTTTCCTCAGATACTGCACCTGCATCTGCCTTTCACTTAAGTAGTTTCCTGATGTCATCTTATAAAGTTATCTGTGTATTTAAATTGTGTTTGCCTTGCGGTCTAATAATTGTTTTCTCCCCCCCCCAGGAAAGCACATTATAGATTGTATTTTTTCCCCCTTCTTCCATGGACTTAGTGTAAACATATTTTTGTTTGAACTTAGTTTTTTAAAATCATTACCATAGATTCATATCAAATATTAAAAAATCAGAGGTGGTTAAACCATGAGTTGTGGAAATGAGTTTGTGGAAACATTGAAAAAAATTGGTTATCCCAAAGCTGATATTCTTAATGGAGAAGATTTTGACTGGCTGTTTGAGGCTGTTGAAGATGAGTCATTTTTGAAATGGTTTTGTGGAAACATGAATGAACAGAATGTATTGTCTGAACAAGAATTGGAAGCCTTCAGCACTCTTCAACAATCAGGCAAGCCCGTCCTAGAGGGAACAGCATTGGATGAAGTTCTCAGAACCTGTAAAACTTTTGATTTGAAGACACCTATACTGGATGACAAAGAGATACAGAAATTAGAGGATGAGGTTCAAACTCTGCAGAAGTTAAATAACTTAAAAATTCAGCAACGAAATAAATACCAGTTAATGGCTTCCGAAACTAACTACAAGTCTCTGACATTAAATGCTAAGCAAGAAGAAGCCGCTAAGAAGCTGAAACAAAAGCAAGGATTCCTAAATGCTGTGAATACTAAGCTCAGTAATGAACTTCAAGTTCTTACTGATGGAATTAATAATTTGATGATATTCTTCAAAAATTCTAATTTAGGTCAAGGGACAAATCCAATGGTGTTTTTATCTCAGTTTTCATTGGGAAAATATATAAGCCAAGAAGAGCAGAGCACAGAAGCCTTAACCTTATATACCAAAAAGCAATTCTTTCAGGGTATTCATGAAGTAGTTGAAAGTTCAAATGAAGAAAATTTTCAGCTTTTAGATATACAAACACCATCTATTTGTGATAATGAAGAAATTCTTGGGGAGAGACGACTGGAGATGGCTAGACTGCAGATAGCATACATCTGTGCCCAACAACAGATCATATACTTGAAAGCGAGTAATTTGAGCATGGAGTCAAGTATAAAATGGGCAGAAGAGAATCTTCATAGCCTAACCAGCGAGGTAAACATAAGAAATAAGACTGAAATCATATTGTAATTGTTAGAAATACAGGGTTTAATATTGTTACTACTTTTGAAAAGGGGGAATCTGATTTTAATTTTATATTTTCTCAGTACTTATTTGTAGTATGTGTTTCACACAAGTATATGATTAATCATATTACTAGGATTTAATAGTTTTATCCTTGGTCATATTACCTGGTTAATTTTTGAACAGAAATACTTTAGTATGTATTATGAATTGGAAATTGTGTCATTTCAAATACAGGTTAAGCCGGGTTTTCTGTGTTATGATATATGCTAGAGAGACTACTTGCTTGATTATGGGTATTTTGAAGATGGTGTTAATGAAGTCAAAAGCCCAGGATTCAGTGGAATGAACCTCTTTACTTGTTGAAAATATGTACATATATTGTAGTTGTTTACCTGCACTCTTCAGAAGCTTGCTTTCTTGTACCATTAGATAGGTGAATTTAAAAATGTAGAGTTTTCTGAATCAGAATTAAATTAGTTACTACAACAGACAAAAATTTTGAAATAATGAAAGAAGTCTGGTAAATCTGTGTGCTATAATCAGCTGATGGGCTAAGAAAATAGCTATTGAGATAATTTTAAGAAAAACTAAAATCTTCATTTATTATAATGAGTAATATGCTGATAAAGTTATAATTAAGATAATGATGAAATCTCCTAGTTTGTTAACCATTTTTGTGTACGTATGTTGTGTAAAAGCACTGAAGTTCAGTAGTTCATACTGGCTTTTCTCTTGACTTAATCTATATTTTTCCTTTTAAAACAATTTTTTGTCTAGTAAGTTAGTTTTTACTCATTGAGTATATTAACTGACCACCTAAAACAAAAGTGAAAATTTTAAAATAAAAGTTTAAACCTACCTTTTAAAATGTTACTGCTTTTTTTTCTATAGGGTATTGTTAAAGAAAATTTGGATGCTAAAATTTCTAGTTTGAACAGTGAGATTCTAAAACTTGAAGAACAAATCACTCATATAAAAGAGAAAATTTTGCCTGCTGTGGTAAAAGAGAATGCACAGTTATTGAACATGCCGGTTGTAAAGGGAGATTTTAATCTGCAGATTGCTAAACAAGATTATTATACAGCAAAACAAGAGTTAGTTTTAAGTCAGTTGATAAAGCAGAAGGCATCATTTGAGCTTGTACAGCTATCATATGAAATTGAGTTGAGAAGACATTGGGATACATATCGGCAACTTGAAAATTTGGTTCAACAACTTAGGCAAAGAAACATGGTGCTCTGCCAGCAGTTAACAAGGCTAACAGGTCTACCGGCATCTGAGCGGTTAAGCTCAAGGACTCCCATCAACACTAAGGATTATTCTGCTCATAGGTATGTACGTGTCATTGCTTCCTTAGTATTTTTTCTTTTATTTGTGTGAAGTACTAGAGAGTTGGAACAGAAATTTTGAAGGTTTAAAAATATTGTTTGTACTCAGATTTGGCCTTTCTGCTTTTCTTTATCTTTTAAATTTTTTGTTTCCTTTCTGTTCTTGTTAGGTCTGAATGTAGCCACTTTAGAGCTGAAGTCAGTGAGTTGGGGGAATAAACTGATAAAATACTTTACTCCCAGGTAGATACCATTATTTAGATACTTTATTTTAGATTTGGGACAGGAAATTTGAATACAGCTTTGTATCATAGGTATTGCTGGTCATGGTACTGATTATATCTTGTATCATGTATACAGGTGTCATTATATCAGTATCATGGTACTGATTGTAGTCGTAGGACAGGAAGACTATTTCCCTATCTGGGGAAGTAGACCACTAGAAATGAAATCTAGCCTTTCCTGAATATCTAAGCAATTGATGACACCAAGATACTGCAATTAGAAGGCTAAAGTAGAATATTTCAAGTCTGTACTCTGCTGTTGTGGTGGCTCATATCTGTAATCCCATGAGAAGGCTGGGGCAGAAATCTAAATTTGAGGTCTTCATGGGCTATAAAATGAAAATGTTCAGCAAACACTTGTGTTTTAAATCCTGTGTGGTGATGGGATTATATCTTTAATTTCACTTTCTGGAAGCTGGAGAAGGAGAATCCTGATTTTGAGGTCAGCTTGGGCTACATAGCAAGAATTCTAGGACAGCCTGAGCCGCACAATGAGACTTTGTATTTTAAAGAAAGAACGAACTGGCAAGGAGACAGGACTGGGGAGATAGCTCAGTCACTGAAGTGCTTGTGTACAAGCTTGAAAACCTGAAATTGATTCCCCAGAAACTACATAAAAGCCAGGTGCAGGGCCACGTTTCTGTTGCCTTTTCACTGGAGAGGTAGAGGAGGAAGGATTCCTAGTGCCTGCTGGCCAGCCGGTCTCACAGAATAGGTGAGTTCCAGGTTTGTGAGAGACTTTGTTAAAAAGTGAGGCAGAGAGTGGTTGAAGAAGACCCTCAACACCAACCCCTGCCCTCCCTATGTGCATGTGCAAACATACATACAAATTTTGTATGCTAGTCCTCATTTTTCTATAGGATCAGAATAACATACTTTGGCTTTTAATCCCAGCACAGGGGAGGCAGAGGCAGGTGGATCTCTGAGTTTGTAGCCAGCCTGGTCTCCAGAGGGAGTTCTAGGACAGACAGGACTATCCAGAGAAACCCTCTGTCAAAAAACTCAAAAAAAAAAAAAGAAAGACAACAAAAAATAACATAGTCTAAATCATTTTGTTTCGTATTAGTAAAATGAGTGACTTAGAATTTCCTCATTGTTTTAATTTTAGGGGTTACCATCTACATCATGATCATGATCTATGTGAATGTGACATTGGGTAATTGAGTATTTATAGCCCCCAGGATTATAATGGGCCGCTTTGAACTTCAACCAGTTTTATAGTCTGTTAAGATTTGTGTGTGTGAAGAGAGAAAGCAAGTTATGTATATTATGACTAAAAGACCATGTCTTTTTATGAGACTGCTTTAGATTTTTTTTTTTTTTTTTTTTGTCCTGTAGGCTGGTGGATTTTTTTTCCCCATTAAGTACAACGTTAAAATGGTCTTGTTAATTAGCAGGATTTTTACCAATGCTGAACAAATTAAAATATAAAGTGTTAATGGCTATTCATATAGCTATTAATTGTTTGAATTTTACAGTATTTACATTTTTAGTTTTTCTCTTTTTTGGTTTTTTGTTTTGTTTTCAAGTCAGGGTTTCTCTGTGTCACTTTGGCTGTCCTGGACTCACTCTGTAGACTAGGCTGGTCTCCAACTCACAGAGTCTTTCTGCCCCTGCCTCCTGAGTGCTGGGATTGCAGTCATGTGCCACCATGCCCAGTTTAGTTTTTCTGTTTTAATCCCACCACATTCTTGTGAAATAGGCATTAAAGATTGATTTTAACTACATCATTGTTGCTGCTGCTTGGGACGTGTCACTGAAGCTCACTTTGAAATAAATTAATGGCAACTAAGAATCAAGGTGAAGTTTATACTGAAAATATGGAAGATGGAAAAGCTGGAAACTCAGATGTTTCTTTTAAAGAATTATTTTCTTGTTTCTTTTTCTTTTCTTTCTTTTCTTTCTTTCTTTCTTTCTTTCTTTCTTTTTTTTTTTTTTTTTTTTTTAATGAGAATAGTGTCTTGCTAGCCTTGAATTTGCTATATAGCTAAGATGAGCCCTGAGCCTATCATTCACCTGCCTTAGCTTCCTGAGTGCTGGGATGACAGGGTTGTAACACATACTTAAAAGTCAGATATTTCTCTTTTGAAATAGTATTATACTTGAGACAGTTTCAATTGCTCAGTATTAGAAACACATATATTACTACTTTTCAGTAGTTACTTAGCTCTCACTGTCTGTGACCCAGTATGGTGGGTTATAATTTTGAAAACAACTGACCTGAACATTTTTCTCTTTAATTTTAATTTTTGTATTTTAGGCTTTATCAACTTTTAGAGGGAGACAATAAGAAAAAAGAATTGTTTATAACCCATGAACACCTGGAGGAAGTAGCTGAGAAATTGAAACAAGATGTTTCTCTAACACAAGATCAGTTGACTGTATCTACTGAAGAGCGTTTTTTCTTTCTGTCTAAACTGAATAATGATGTGGACATGCTTTGTGATGCTTTGTACCATGGAGGGAATCAGCTATTGCTTTGTGATCAGGTGAGTGTTTACTTAGAAATTTAAAATGCTTTAAAAATTATGTTTATTGTAAGGGCTGGAGAGCTGACTTGGTAGTTAGGAACACTTGCTGCTATTGTAAAGGACTTATGTTGCATTCCTAGTACCCATATGGTGGCTCACAACCATCTGTGACTCTAGTTCTATTGGTTCTGATGTCCTGCTTTGTTGGTTCCAGGCACACATGTGGTATACATGCATACATCTAAGCAAAAATACTTTTTCAAATTAAAAAAAATAATAACTTTAAAAAATAATGTTTCTTAGAAAATATCATGAAGAAAAGATTACCCTAACCCATTACACTAATATAAAATTTACTTATTTAGAGAGACAGGGTCTTGCCATGTAGCTATGCTAGTCTCCAATCAAAATCTCCCAGGTACTAGAAGTGTAGGCATATGCCACCATATAAAAACCTTATGATTTTTTTAAACTCCATATATATATGTGTGTGTGTATGTGTATATATGTATGTATATATATAATTTATATATATTTAGATAAATAATGTTGATGCAGTGTTAAGGAAAAAAACTTTTAGCAAATAGAGGATTGCCTTTCTCTCTTTAAAATTTTCTACATACTAGGGAAAGACTTCATTATTAAGGTACAATCCCAGCCTTCTTTTTGAAACAGGTCTCATTATGTGCTCAAGGTGACCCTAAACTTATTTTGTGGCTCAGGCTGGCCCTAAGCTTGCAATCTTCCTCCTTTTTCTTCCAGAGTGCTAAAATTACAAATGTGTTTCTCAGAGACTAGCATTTGCTTGTTTTCATTTCATTTCCTTTATTTTTATTTTATTTTATTTTATTTTATTTTATTTTATTTTATTTTATTTTATTTTATTTTATTTTTTATTTTAAAGACTGGGGCTCACTGTGTGTTCCTGGCTCAACTGTTACTCACTGTGTAAATCAGGCCAGCCTCAAGCTCACCGAGATTTGTCTGCCTCTGTATTCTCAGTGCTGGGATTAAAGGTGTGTGCCACAATACTCGGCATGTACTTGTTTCTTAACATTATTTTTGAAAATCATCTATATAGACACATATTAATTTTCTCCTTCATATAATTACTGTTCCATTATATAAAATTTCATAATTACTTGTTTGACAGATGTTTAAATAATTTTTAGTTTTCTGTGGTTAGTCTTTATGTTAGTTACTTATACATACTTTTATGTAGACCAAATACCTAACAGAAGCAACTTAAAGTGGAAAAGATTATTGGCTCATGATTTCAGAGAGTTTAATTCATGATCATGTGGCCCCATGTGCTTAGACAGAATATCATAGTGGCAGAGGTTCTCATTTTGAGGTCAGAAAACTCTCTCACACACATCTTCACTAGAAGGGATCTTTTAGATGTAGGTAGACATTTTTTCATATTACTCTTTTTAAAAATTACACCTGTTCATTTGTGTGTGATGTGGGTGCATGTGTGCCATGGTGCACAATTGAAATAAAGACAGTTTGTAGTAGTTGGTTTTCTTCTTTCTTCCATATGGTCCCAGGGATTGAACTCAGGTTGTCAGGCTTAACTGTAGGTGCCATTATCTACTGAGCCATCACTCTAGCCCATCATTGTGTTACTCTTGAGCATATTTTAAAAGGAGAAAATAAGCCAATTACAATGTGTAGGCTACTCCTAGAGCCTCACATTTAATTCTGAGTTGCTCTAAGTTGACTTCGTTATCTACACTGTACATCAAGAATATTGGAGAAAGCTTTGTTTTATTTGAAATAGAGTCTCACCATGTAGTCCTTACTGGTCTGGAACTTGCTATATAGACTATGTAGCAGTCTTCTTGCCTTTGCCTCCAAGTGGCAGGATTATAGGTCTGAGTCACCATCTTCATCTGGAAAATATTTTAAGAGTGCTTGGCCATCAGCATCTACCACATGATGGTCTCTATTATAAGATGCATTTTCATTTCAGATAGTTGAGATCTGAAAAAGAATGCATTGTAGAATCCTGAAAATAAAAAGCTTGCTGTTTGGTATCCGTTGCACTTGTTTTTAAACTCTTACTTTATTTGGGGTATTTATGCTTTTACCTCCCTTTAACCCTAGGTAAGAGAAGGTTAATGGGGAGAGGGCTGCAGACCCCTTCACTTCGCCCTGCCGTTTTAGGTTGATGGATTCTTTAGGGGCTATACCAATCTTCATCAACAGCAAATGCAGCAAGCAGCCTCCTCTAAGTCACTGTATTGAAAGTTTCTGTCCAGCTGTCTCCTCCAAGCTGCCACAAGGACAGTCTGGTCTCTCCAAACGCCACACCTTCTCTTTCTGGGCTCTGGTATTTAAATCCCTCAGAGTCCTAGACCATGCCCCTCTCTATGCTGCACTAGGAAGGCTGTTGCAACTGGCAAATACCATGTCCGGCAGGAGGCAATTATCAGTTGTGTACAAACTCAAGCCCAAACTAAACTCCCATATTAATGTTTTTTACTGCCTCATCAGTATATAAAAAGTCAGGTCAGGCTGTGCCTTAATCCTACCACTTGGGAGGCAGAAGGAGGCAGAGCTATGTGAGTTCAAGACCAGCATTGCCTATATAGTTCCAGGACAGCCAGAACTACAGAATGAGACTCTGTCCACAAAACAAACAAACCAAAAAACCAAAAAAAGGAAATTTAAAAAGTCAAGTCATTTTTATTAGTTAGGTTGAACATTTTTATAGTAGATGCTGTCGTAATATTTATTTTAGTACCATAAAGCATTATGATTTAATTAAAATTAAAGTTTATTAGTGTACCAAATTTTTGTTTACCAGAATTTTCTTAGAGAACATTAAAAGTACACAATAATGTCAGAATTACCTGTTTTCTTAAAAATGTAGTTTTAGAAGTACTAGTCTGAAATTAGCATATGTGACAGGTCTAAAAACAGTCATTTTTAAAAATTTGCACATTAGAATCACCAGGGAGTAGAATATTGAAATGCTGACTCGTGGGTCTGCTGCAGAGATTGAATAATTTAGCGTGAATTGAGGCCCAGGAATTAATTGTGTTTTCACAACAAGCACCCAGCTGCTTGTGGGCCAGGCCCAGACGCTCTGGAATGTTGGCGGTAGTTAGAGCTATAGACTTAGTGAGAATTTCTGCTAATGACTGGCTACAGTTTTGAAGACTAGAATGCTTGATTGGACAACTGTTGAGAATTGTTAAAATCCTTTAAATGCCAACAGGAAGAAAATAAAATTTATTACACATTAAGGCTTTAGAAAATGTCTTGAGTTCTTAAGCAGAAGAATTACATATGTTAGCGTGGTTTTCATTGAGTGTTCTGTGTAATTCTATTTTACAAGATAAAAAAAGAGAAAAGATTTTCTTTGAGACAGGTTTGGTTTTTGTTTTCTTTTAAGGTTAAAGAAAAGCACCATGCCATTGTGGATTTTTATTGTCAATGTGATTATATAATACAGTCAAATAACCTACCATTTCTACAGACCTCAGGACCACTGTGGTCCTTTGTGTCTTTTAGCCAATGTGGGTGCAAATGTTGGTGGTCTGGCTGATGTTCTAAAATCCACCTTGCAGATATTTCTAGTTCCTCAGAGATGTGAATAAACCATCTACGCACCCAGCTGAGACTCACCAATGATAGTGAGTTTAATTGTGATAGCTAACAGGATTTGAATGAGAGGCTAATTAAGGAGCATGGACAACTAATTTACTAGAGTCTCCTTCCCAACTGTTAACTGCCTGTATATCCTCTGAGAAGGACAGGAGGCAGAGCTTCCTGAGTAACTTCCATAACAAGGCGTTTGTGTGTCCAAACTGAAGTAATAGTTTTTTTGTTAGACTTCACTTCAAGGCTTTTTCTGCATTTATATGTATCAGGCCCAGAGTAAGCAACAATAAAGTTTGATTAATTATATAATATAATAAAACTTCCAGGAAAAAGATTTTGTTCATTTTTTTGTGTCAGTAGTTACAAACAGTGCTTGATGCAAGGTAGGCATTCAATAATATTTTTTTAATTATATAAATACACAGAACAGATCAGGTACACTTCAGGAAGTAAGAGTTTGCATTGAGTCATTCAGAATTACCTATTAGATGTTATCACAGTTAATTTTATGTCGACTATAAGTCTGATGGAAACCTATTTGCTTACTTGCTTGTTTGTTTGACATAGGGTCTCATGCTGCAGTACAGACTAGTGTGAACCTCGTTGTGTATCCCAGTCTGACCTCAGACTTAGAGCTGTCCTGCCTCAACTTTCCTGCTGCTGGGATTACACACATGAGCACATGCCCAACCTGTTAAGGGTTATCTTTTTTCTTTTCAAAAATTTCATTGCATTTATCTTTGTGTGTAGAGATCAGAGGACAGTTGGGAGTCTGTTGTTTTCTTCAAACGTAGCTTTGGGGGATCAATTGGGTTATCAGGTCTGATAACGAGTACCTTTATCTACTGAGCCATTTCTTCAGCCCAGTGATTTTTAATTACAGGTTTTTGTTTTGTTTTTCTTTAGTTGTTTTTTTTTTTTTTAAAGACAGTATGTCACTATATAGCCTTGGCTGGCTTGGAATTAACTGTGTGTAGATCAGGCTGGCCTAGAACTCAGATCTTCCTGTCTCTGTCTCCCAAGTGTACCACCACTCCAGACTCATAGCTTTTTATTATGAGGAGTTATTAAATCATTGAATTTCCTTTCAAATAATATTTTAAATTTCTAGCTGGTGTTAGGAATAAAGTTCTTGAAATAAAAGTGTTTTTTTTTTTTCCCCCTCTTTTTAGGAGTTAATGGAGCACTTTCATCAAGTTGAATCTCAGCTGAATAAATTAAATCATCTCCTTACTGATATTCTTGCTGATGTGAAGACAAAAAGAAAAGTTTTAGCAACAAATAAATTGGATCAAGTGGGAAGAGAATTATATGTATATTTTTTTAAAGATGAAGACTATCTAAAAGATATTGTGGAAAATTTAGAAAACCAGTCAAAGATTAAGGCTTCTGGTCTTAAAGATTGAAGATTTTTAAAAATGGAGTTCTTATATGCCTACTATGTTTTCATTTTTAAGTATCAGGAGACTATATCTAATAAATGCTACTAATTTTTCTCACATATTTTGTTTGTAGGGAGGGATGTGTGTGTTTGTGTGTGGTTTTATACGGTAGTGTGTATCATATTGGATATGAGAACACCTTGCAGGAGTTGGTGTTATCCTTCTCCCATGAGAGCTCTGGGAATGGAAATCAGGTTATCAGTGTTGGTAGCAGTGACTAATCCATCTCAGCAGCCTCAGTGCTGGAGCAATGGCTCAGCGGTTAAGAGCACTGGGTCGGAGATCCAGAGTTTGATTCCTGGCAACCACATAGATGGTCTGTACTGGGATCTGATAGCTTCTTCTGGCATGCAGGTATACATTCAGATAGAGCACTCAAATATAAAGTAAATAAATCTTTAAAGAAAACAGAACAATTTAATAGATTCAAAGTCAAGTTGACTTCCCTAATTGGAAATTTTTAAATGCTCCAAAATCTGAAACTTATAAACAACTGGGATGATTTCACAAGTGAAAAATTCTACATCTGATCTTACATGACAGGGCAGAGTCACAGAACAGATTATAAAACTACCCTCAGTCTTATTTGTAGAAAATTTGAAATATAAATGAATTTCACATTTCAACTTGGGTTCTATCCCTAAGATAACTAATTTATATGTACAAAAATTAAAATATTTGGTCCCGCCCATTTGAGAGAGGGAATATTCAGTGTGTATCAGTTTGGTTTTTAACCCATGTAACCATTGTTCAGAGTAGAGGTGCTGAGCTTTTGTAGCACGGGCTTGCCAGACTGGGCTTGCGTTTAAGGGATTTGCCTGCCTTTGCCTCTCCAGTGCCAACATAGGCATGTCAGGCATACTATCAGCACTTTTCATGACATATTTCCTTGGTGCCACTTAGTCTTTGTGTAATTTTACTTGCAGGAAAAATGCATATTGTACAAATACTTAAATATATAATTGAATCTGAGACTGGCATTTCAAAATTTTGTAGAACTTTTGAGTTTTGCTCTTTAAGGTTTTAGTGACCTGAGGTCAACTGTGATCTGAAAATACTGAATTAAAAAAAAAATCCCAGAAGTAAAGTTTTAAGTTGTATGCTTTTCTGTGTATGTGGTGGACTCTCACACTTCCTACTAGGATGTGTCTTTTGTTTGATGTATCTCTGCTATGTGTTTGACTTTTTTTGTTAGTCCACTTATCTGATAGCAGATACATCATAGATTTCTAAATGAAAATGTGCAATTTCATTTGGGTCTTATATTTTTATCTCCTCTGGGTATGATAATACTGTTGTATATTCAGTAGCTAAACCTTGTATTTGACTAAAGTAAAATTCTGCTTGTGGGAGTGCTTTCCCCTAATTCTCTATTGTAACCTTTGAGAAGTTTAAATGTTTCTACTTGCATCACAGAGTTTGAGGACTCCTGAGCATTTCCATTCTAGGGACTAAGTTTTGGTGGCTCATACTGGAGCTTTAACCAGTGTGATACAGCATAAGTAATGGAATTTGAAATTTAAGTTTCAAAATTATGTATAAATGGTTGCTTAAAGAATTTATGATCCATATGTAAATCAGTTTCTTAGGGAAGAAAGAGTTAGACAATTATTTTAAAGGTTTGAAGTAGCTCTTCAATTTGATTTTTAAATTTTTTTTTTTTTTTTTTTTTTTTTTAAGATAAGGTCTTGCCTTGTAGCCCAGATTGGTGTTGAATTCATGACCCTGCCTTGACTATGCTGAGATTACCAGCACTCACCACCACACTGCACTGCCTGTCAGTTATCAAGTGCCCTCAAAGAGCTCATCTCATGATATGACTGTGCTAATAGTAAATACTGTAAAAGTTCTGCTGGAGCCAGGCATGGTAGCACACATCTTTAATCCCAGCACTCACAGGCACTCAAGGCAGAGACAGGTGGATCACTGTGAGTTCTAGTTCTAGTCCAGCCTGGTCTCAAACAGGACAGCCAAAAAGAGTTCTGCTCTAGGAGATACCTCTAAGAATACTTTTTTTATATGTAATGTCAGTCTTAAACACACATAATTCAGAAAGTTTATGGACTTTATCTGTAGATAGAAAATGGGCATGCATTGTTAATGCTTATAATTCATGAAGCAAATGCATTTTTGTCTATTATATCATGTTACACAAATTTATTTTTGTTAGGTAAACCTAATGTAGTTGGGAAAATCTTAATGTTAAATTTTCTAAGATATAACTGATAGCTGTTTGTTTAAATGCCCCGAGTTGTCCTGCTCATGGGGACCAATAGGAAATGTCAGTGCCAAGAGGGCAGGTTGTTTGTCTGCCTTGATGACCCAAGTCAGTAATTACTTTATTGTCAGAGTTGTATGCCTGAAAATTAATAATAACTAGTTTTCAGAGGCTACTTCATAGTTGGTTAATTAGAAAGTGAGGTGTTCCCTTACTTTTCCCAGACAGGGCTTCTCTGTAGCCCTGGCAGTCCTGGAACTCTGTAGACCAGGCTGGCCTCGAATTCGGAGATTCACTTGCCTCTGCGTCCTGAGTGCTGGGATTAAAGGCATGTGCTGCCACCACCTAAGGAGTGTTTTTTGTTTTTTTGTTTTTGATTTTTTTTTTTTATCTGTTTATCATGATCCCTGAAATGAGCCTCTAGTTGGTTTTGTTTTGATTTGTAGCACTGGGTAATCAAGCCTAGGGTTTACACATACCAAGCAAATGCTCTACCACTGAGCTCTATGCCCAGCACTTCTTTAAAAATATTTGAGATGGTCTTGTTAAATTGCCCAGGTTGTGTTTGAACTTGCTCTATAACCTAGACAGGCTTGAATTGTGTTCCTCCTGCCTCAGCCTCCCAATTCAGCTTGCACCAACAACTTCTCATTTTTCCACCCTATCAGATAATCAAAACCTGTCTTTTAAATGAAAATATATGTAAGTCCTTTTAAAGTCTAAAAATTAATATATGGGTACTTATCTTATATTTAGGACTTTATGAGAATGGAAAATTATGAGGCATGTATAGGTTTTGATCTCTGTGAGACACCCCTCTCCACTGTTGCTCAGAAGATTTTGTCTGCTATGCGTTCAGGTGATTTAGTGGATTCTAAAAATGAGGAAGAGAGTACAAAGAGTAAGTAATTATATGAGCTTTCCTTTTATTGTTTTGAATGTTAATTATTTTAAAGACTAAGACTGAAAGGTGAAATGACTATAATAAATTATTCCATTAGAACATTATAGTTTGTAGGGATTTTCATTGCCTACAAAGGAAGTGGTTTACTGTCCCCGCTCCCTTCCCCAGTCATTGTAACTAAATTGCTTACCTGAATTCTAAGTTCTTTAATCACATTGTTTTAGTAAAACACACTCTTTCCTGTTCAAGGTATTCTAGTGTCTTCAAAGGAAATGAAGCCTTTTAAATGCCTCTTAGTTGACTATCAGATTATTGAATTTTACATAGTACTTGCTGTTATATATGGTCATAAGAGAAGTGTTTCTGTCACTGTACTGCAATGAAATGTGTAAACCCTGGGTATCAGAAAAGAAGGGGCTTGTCTATATGGGTTTATGATAGTAAAAAGCTGTGGTATATCTTCCCAGGCACAGATCCAGCTGAAAGGTTTCTAACATCAAGGTGTTTTAAACTAGCAAAGCCAGTATTTTGTGGTTTATTTTTTTCCTACAAAATAAGTTATAAGTGATATTAAGTTAGGATGTTGAAGCGGAGTGTGGTGGTGCACACCTTTAATCCCAGCACTCAGGAGGCAGAGACAGGTGGATCTCTGTGAGTTCAAGGCCATCCTGGTCTACAAAGAGAGTGCAGTCCAGCACAACCAAGGATACACAGAGAAACCCTGTCTTGAAAAACCAAAAAAAAAAAAAAAAAAAAAGAACATTGAGATGAAATTGGTTGAGAGTTTTGCCAAGTATTAACACAAATGCCATTCATAAGCATAATTTCCCAGTTAAGAGATAATAGTACTTGGGGCTGGAGAGATAATGGCTCAGTGAAAAAGTCAGCAGGTTTGAGCAGCTGAATTTGAACTCCTTGTTCTCAGATTATTAAAAAAAAAAAAAGCCAGCCAGGCAAGGCTACATGTGTCTGTAACCTCAGTATTAGAGGCAGAGGCAGGTAGATCTTGGGAGTTCACTGGCCAGCCAGCCTAAGTGAACTGCTTGCATTGCTAGAATCTCACAGTTTCTCAAAAATCCTCTCCTTCCTCAGAGTCACTACTACTATCCTTTTATTTCAACTATTTCATAATGAAAGGCATTTTATATTGTTTCAAAGACCATTTTGTCAGAGATTACTTATCTATCCTATCTATAGGAATCCAGAATTCCCTTCTGAGGCACACAGGTCTATGCATGGCTCAGTTTCATTGCAGGTTCCTGTCAGCCAAGTGTGAACTCAGGTAGTGAGTGCCCTTTCCAGGCAGGCTTGAAAACAACTTACTTACCAATTGGAACTCAAGATAATTTTTCTTCTGTCCTAGTCTAAATAACAGTATTAAGGGGGTGGGGGTGGGGGTGAAATAATGTGCCAGAAGGACCCTGGGCCTGTAAGTGTGTCATGAAACAGCTCTACCACCAACTGAGACCTTTTATATCAGAACATGAAAGAAATAAACTTAGGCTTTGTTCTTTAAGTCATTATATTAGATCTTTTGTGCCTTTAGCTTAGTTTTTTTTTTTGTTTGTTTTTACCTTAAGTCACTTATATTCAGAGTTGGGTTCTTCTGTAAACTCGTTGGTATATATTGTTTAGTGTTTGGCAGTTACTGGGGTCAAAAGAGTTTTTAATGTTGTTAGCTGACTAGAGGCTATGTTATACTTGTGATTAAGCATGTTTTTAATCAGTATATATGTTTATTTTATCTTTGTTTTCATAAAAATAAAGTTGCCAGTGCACATTGATCAGAATTTTTAAGTTTGAGTTTAGGAATATATATTATATTCAGAATATTTTTACAAACATGAATTTATAAAAGGCTGACTCCCCAATGGATTTGTTAAAATCCACTTAATGTGAAGCTTGTCTTTATTCCCAGTATGTAGTAGAAAATCATCAGTTTAAATCACTTACATGACCCTGCAAGGCTTTAGATTTTAGTTCCCAAGTCTGCTGCCCTCATTCAGGACCCCTGTCTCCTGGGGATTTTTGTGGTAGCCTCCAAATTGGTGTGTGTGTGTGTGTGTGTGTGTGTGTGTGTGTGTGTGTGTGTTCAGTTGACTGCCACTTTAGTTGTTTCTTTGTTCCATTCTTTGTCCTTGCTCTCTGGAAAGTTTGTCCCTAGAAATATTACCATGTATTATGAATCATCTGGCTCCAGCCTGTCCTTTATATTATATTCTGCTATTCACTATTTTCTATCTTTTTATTGCTCCATTCACTTCTGCAAATGTGCTACTTTTCTGTCTCTCCCAGTACTCATCATCTTCTTTTTAACCTTTCCTCACAGATCACAATGTTTTAGTGCTGGTTTCTTTTATGAACATAGAAGCAACTTTTCTCAATAAAATACTTGCAAACTGAGATTAGTACCACATTTAAAAAAATCATACAACATGATCAAGTTAATTTTATTCCAGGGTGGTTCAAAAACAAGCAAATTAGTAAATTAATTTAGTACATAAATAGAATCAGACACAGAAATCATATGATCATCTCAATAGAGACATACATTTGACAAAGTTCAATACCCTTCCATACTTTTTCTGAAGCATCTAGGTCTAGAAAGACCTTAACATAGTAAGAGAGTTAGTACTGGGTAACAGCACTTCCCTCTAAGATTGACCACCTGAGTTCAATCCCCAGGATCTACCTGGTGAACAGAGAGAACTCCCAAAATGTAGTGACATTCTTAAGAATTCTGGAATTTTGGTTTCTTTAAAAAACACAGAAATATAAGAATGTGTTTCTATTTTCATTCCAGATGTGGAGATAGGGGGCTGCTTCGGACTGTCTGCAGCAGCTGACTATCATTTGCCTCGTGCTCTAGCAGAGACATGGTTTTGCTAGCTGCAGATAATTTCTGCAGTTGTGTAACATTTGGAATTCTGGGAACTTATCAGAGTCTATATAAATGCTAGAGCCCTGATAGGTGATGGTGGTTTGTTGTTTAGGGAGGTTGGTCGTGGTTTGTTAGTAGCTGTGGTCAAAGAAGAAACAAAAGGGAAGAAATCAGATTTGTGGATTTTCCTAATTCTCTCACCTTTATCCTTGTTTTTCTCCTATCTGTTGTTAGGGGGTAAAACTAAGGGAATAAAGGGTGGGAAAAAGAACCCACAAAGTAACAAAGACCAGCTAATTGAAAATTGTCTCCTGACTACATGAATGGTGTGGCATATGCAAACACAAACATAAATAAATGTAAATTTAAAGTTAAGAGTTGGGAAGATGAGTCCATGGTTAAAGTATTTACATACAAGTGTAAGACTGGAGTTCAGATCTCCAGAATTCATGTAAACTCTCTCTCTGTATGTGTGTGTACATGTGTGTCTGTAGTGAAGCTAGCCTTATAGTGAACTCTGAGTTTGATTGAGAGGTCTTACCTCAATGAATAAGGTAGAAGAGTGATATAAGATGATACCTTACATCAACTTTGGATCTCTTCTTGCATGAGCATCCATGTGTTCATGTATCCACTCATGTGTGTGCTTACATGCATTTACACACTTGCACACCACACACATGAAAGCAGAAAAATAATTTTAAAAGAAAACTTACAGCAAACACTATACTAAATGGAGAAAAATTTGAAAGCATTCCCTGTAAATTCAGGAATAGGGAAACAATTGCTGAGCTAGTGAGATAGCTCAGCAGGTAAAGGTGCTTACTATTGAGGCTGACAAATTAAGTTCAATACCTGGTACCCATGTCGTAGAAGGACAGAACCAACTCTTGAACGTTGTTCTCTGACCACTGGCACCCTATGGCAAGCACAGGCCACCCCAAAATAAACATAAATATTTTAAAAAGAAAAATGTCTATTCTCTCTACTGCTATCCAATATAGTTCTTGAATTCTCAAGCCAGAGCAGTAAGGCAAGAGAGAAAGTATACACATAGGAAAGGAAAATGTTCAATTATCCTGATTTCAGACTCTGAGAAAACTCTTATATCCAAATAAGCGTTTCATCAAAGTAGCAAGATCAAATTAGCATTAGTTGCTTTTCTATATAAACATAGATAATGGATATGTTGAAACAAGAAATCAGGCTGAGAGTGCTGGTGCATTCCTTTAATTCCAGCCCTTGAAAGGCAGAGGCAGGATGTCTGAGGGCAGCCTGGTCTACATAGCAAGTTCTAGGACAGCCAGGATGATGTAGACAGGCTCTGTCTCAAAAAGAAAGAAGGAAGGAAGGACAGATTGACCTAGAAATAAACCTAAACAAAGAGACTTTTACAGTGAAAAGAGTAGTAGAAAGGAAGAAATTGAAGACACTAGAAGGTGAGGAAAAAGTACATCTATTGACTGGCAGGAGGAAAATGACTATTGCCAAAAGCAATCTATAGAATCAGTGCTATCCCAATCAAAATTCCAACATTAATGACAACTAATCTAAATTAATATGAAAGCACAAAAGACCTTCAGTTGTCAACGCAATCCTGAGCAAAAAAAGCAGTACAACAGATATCACAACATTTGACCTCAAATTAGACTACGAATACAACATGGTACTGACACAAAAACAGAGACCAACAATAACCTGGAACTCAGGACTCTGAAATGAATCCGTGGATCTATAAACATCCAATTTTAAACAAAGATGCCAAGATATATTGGAGAAAAGACAGAATCTTCAATTTGTATTAGGAAAACTGAAATTAATGCAACACCTGGAACTACTAGAAGAAAACAGGAAAAACACTTAAAGCTACAGGCACAATAGGACTGTAGCCTAAGATGTCAAGAAGTAACCAATGGGATTATACAGAGTGAGGTTTGGGAATCATGGGAAAGTAAGTAGTGAAGAGACAGCCTACAAACCAGGAGGAAATTCTTGCAAGCTATTCATCCAACAGCACTGGCATCTAAACATTTTTAAAACTCAAGAAACTAAAAAGAAAAAATCAGCCAGTCAATGATGAACAGGTAAATTGAACAGTTATGAAAAGAAATATAAGCAGCCAATAAATACATGAAAAGTGTGAATGTTTTTAGCTGTCAGGAAAATTCAAATCAAAACTACACTGAGATTCCATCTCCGTGTAGTGCTCATTTTTAAAACTCTACTTCATTTGGGGTGTTTAGGCCTCTACCTCCCTCCCACCAATTCCACAACCTTAAGTAGAAGAGAAAAAAGGTTAGTGGGAAGAGGGGCCCCAAACCCCTTTACTTTTAGGGTTTAGGGTCAAGGGGTTCTTTTAGGGCTTTCTACCAATCTCTGTCAATAGCAGATGCAGCCAGCAGTCTCTTTCAAGAAGCTGCACCTTGAAATGTTTCTCTCGGGTCTCTCCAAACATCCCACACACCAACACCAAATGCCACCCCATCTCTTTCTTGGCTCTCAATTTATATTCTGAGCTCTACACCATGCTCCTCTCCATGCCACATGCAGAAGGCCATCACCAGCTGGCAAAAGCTATGCCCTGCACCAGACAGTTAGTAGCTGTGGACAACTATATAGCCCAACTAAAACCCCACACTTGGGATTAAAACAAAAACATGTTTACACAACATAACTGAGTTTACACAGAAAATAAAAACTTCCATTACCACCCCAGTAAGAACAACTGTCATCAATAAGACAAAATTGGGACTGGATAGTTGACTCAGTGATTAAGAATACTTGTTGCAAAAGTCCTGGGTTTAATTCCCAGCACTGACATGGAAAATTACCACCTGCTTGGATACCAGGTATGCATGTTGTGCACAGAGGTATGCAGGCAAAACACTCATAAAATAATAAAAATAAGTTTAATTTTAAAGAGTTTCTTTTAAAAAATGCTCTATTCAAGATGTGGGAGAAAAGGAACCCTTTAATGATACAGTTTATGTAAATTAGTATTTAGTAAATTAGTAAATTAGGATATGTAAATTAGTGTACCAACCATGGAAATTAGTATGGAAGCCCTTTAAAAGAAAACACAACAGGTGGTTGTATTTAATCCCAGGACTTGGGAAGTGGAGGCAGACAGGTCTCTGAATTCAAGGCCAGCCTGGTCTACAGAGTAAGTTCCAGAATAGCCATGGCTACACAGAAACCTTGTCTCCAAAAACCAAATAAATAAATACATATGGTTTGGTTGTATACATCTGGGTATATATTCAATGAAATCAAAGTCAGATACCTACACACCTACTCCCAATAGCCAGGTTCCCTAGAGAAACAGAGCTGATAGAATGAATATATGAATACATGGAGTCCTCAATTCTGCAAATTTTATATATATGTACACACACACACAGAGGGAGAAAAAGGGAGGGAGGGAGTTATAATGGTTTATAGGCTGTGGTCCAGCTAGTCCAACAATGGCTATCTACCAATGTAAGGTCTAAGAACCCAGTAATAGTTTAGTCCAAAAGGCTGGTTGTGTCAGCTTTTAGTATTTGCTGGAATCCCAAAGAAAAGCCAGTGAAGGAATGGGCTTGCAAGTGAGAGTGAGGACAAACAGGCAAAAAGAGAGCTTCCTCTTTTGTTGTTGTTTTCTTTTTTGTTAATTTTATAGATTTATTCATTCATTCATTTTCTGTATGAGTATCCTATCTACATGTACACCTACATGCTAGAAGAGGGCATCAGATCACATTTTAGATGATTGTGAGCCACCATGTGGTTGCTGGAAATTGAACTCAGGACCTCTTGAAGAGCAGACAGTGTTCTTAACCACTGAGCCATCTCTCTAGCCCTTGTTGTTTTCAAGACAGGGTTTCTCTGTAGTTTCTCTGGCTGTCCTGGAACACATTCTTTAAACTAAGTTGCCTTCAAACTCATAGCAATCTGCTGTCTTCTGAGTGCTGGGATTAAAGGAAGCAGCCACCATTGTCTTACTGCTTCCTTCTTCTTTGTTCTTTTTACAGGCTGCTGCAGGTGTGGCTCAGACTAGAGGTGGATCTTTCCAATTTAAATGATCCAATTTAAAAGCAGGCCTTTTACTTCAGATGATTTAATTAAGAAAAAATTCTTTACAGTTGTACCCTGCTGCTTGGGGTTATTTTGTTTGTTTGTTTGTTTGTTTGTTTGTTTGTTTTTGAGACAGGGTTTCTCTGTGTAGCCTTTGCTGTCCTCGACTTGCTTTGTAGACCAGGCTGGCCTCAAACTCACAGAGATCCACCTGCCTCCCCAAGTGCTGGGATTACACACATGTGCCACCATGCCTGGCACTGCTTGGGTTTTAGTCAAGTTGGCAACCAAGAATAGTCACAAGTTTACCCCTTGTCAACCTGACATACAATTATATCTCCTTATGTCATGCTTAATTTCCAAATGAAAACAATAACCAGATAATAATTACACCTAACATGATATAATTATCTCATTTACAGTTTCAAACACATTATGTATTTAACCAGGTCATAATTAGGCCTAATGTGATTTAATTATCTCTGTACAACCACAAACACACTATAAATTTTAGAATAGGCACCAATGTCCCTTGAGGGATGTTCTTTAGTATCTTGAACTTAAATATGTTAACCACTGATAGTTTCATAATTGATGTTATATTACATGATAAAGAAATTGAAAGAAAACACAAATATCTGTACAAACACATTCTTAAAATATGACAGAACTATGTCAATGACAACCCTCATTTCTGTAACTGCTCATGTGGCCTTAGCTGGTATTTATAACTACCTTCTTCTGCTACAGATGTAGTATTTCTTCCATTCCCAGCAGGTCTTGGCTCTTTTCCTAGAGGAGTGACCCATACCATCATTCTGAAGAGTTTGTGCACCTTGTCATTGTAATTTCCATTGACTTTAATCACAGGACATGGCAGCACCAAGTGATACCCTAAAGGATCGCCTGAATTTCAGATATAATTTTTCTTACCTCAACTGTGGAGAAGTAACCCAATTTCCTCATGACAGTCTGGATCAATCATCCTTCCTAACACTTACTCCTTTATTAGCCTGTTGGTTTAAGAGCATCAGAAGCCCAAAGTGTTCAGGGGGATGTCTTGAGCTTTCAGGTCAATGGAATTATTGTTGGCTCCTGACAGGAGCACACCCCTACCCCTCCTCGGAGATCATATTAAGTTAAAGAAGCCAAACTCAGACAAATGTTTTGTTTGTTTGTTTTTTGAGACAGTTTTCTGTGTATCCCTGGCTGTCCTGGATAGGGTTTCTCTGTGTAGAGCAGGCTGGCCTCTAATTCACAGAGATGTACCTGCCTCTGCTTCCTGAGTGCTGGGATCAAAGGGTTGTACCACTGTGCCCAGTGCCAGGAAAATGTTTTATATTTAATATTGTGTTATTAGGATTAAAGTTAAAGAAAAAAGGAGAAGGGGAACCAGAGTAGGTTGAAATAGAAGATAGAGTGAATTATCAAAGTACAATTTGAATAAAGGGTGAAAACTAAATGGTTTCAAAAGTTTGGTTCTGGAGGTTTTGCCTTCCAGATACACAAAGAGCTCAGAAGCCCTTTTCCACGTAGCTAATCCATGTCTAGGCCGCCTGGATGGCTGGAGGTCCAGGTCCTACTGTCCTTTTGTTTGAAAGCAGTTCAGGGGCATCTGTCTTAGAAAAACATGGCATGTTTGTTTATTTTGTAATATGTTAGGGAAACTTAAAACTAAACCTGATGTCTTATTACCCTACTTTTTCTTAAACATTTTTTATATACTCATATATTTTATCAGAAGATTTCAGAGTTTATATGCACTTTTATAGTATATGTTCAAAAATTTTCTCTTTCTTTCTTGGGTCTCCTTCCCTTTCCTGATCTTTTTGTTAAACTAGTTTAACAGAACTTGTTAAAGTATTTTCGTTCTCCCAGGAGACAGAAATCACATTGAACAGGGAATGTTTAAATCATTATTACTAGATGGATTTTAGCCACTAAGGCATATAAAGAGAACTCTAAAAGATCTAAGTAGCAGATAAGGAGTAGCTTCCTCCCCCAAAGCTGGTGTAGAGTACTGGTTAAAAACAAACAAACAAACAAAAAAAAAACAGAGTCCATCTTCTGGCAGTGTTCCTCCAGCACCCTCTGCTGACTAAATTTAGCATTGTGCCAAGTATTTATAGGGTCAGCTCTAGTATTGAAAGCAGTTAAGGAAAGTCAAGAAGTTCACATTCACTTAGGATGGACAATATAAATCTTCATTTTGCCTCAGGACTGTGAGAAAGTGTTTTGATGTCATCCTGCCAGTCCAACAGCACAAACAAGAAATATTGTTTACTAGAGATCTTACTGTTCAATGGGTGGAGATAAACCCTAAGTGATTCAGAAGCCTTAGGGGTGTAGTAGGGTATCACCTTCCAAGTAGAGAACGAATTACAGCATTTCATGCCTCCCACCACTAAGAAAGAGGCACAAAGCCTGATAGAAAATGTTTCAAAGAATAAAGGCATATATCCCACATTTGGGAATGTGTTCTATTCCATGCAATGAATGATACAAAAGTCACCTGATTCATGTAGGGCCTAAAGGGGTCCCAGCCATATGCATTGCCAAACCAACAGACCTTATGTTATTAGAGGTGAAAAAAAATAAATGTGTGTCTTTTAAAGCCTTCACAAGAGAATCCTAATATAGACTCTTAAGAACATGAAGTAAGGCTATACCATCAGCATCAGAGAACCATAAATCTTTTAAAAGATTAAAATTAAACTTCAAATTCTCCCTGCCATGATTCTAGCTCCCGAGGGAATGGATCTTGAGATTGTGAGGACATCAAGTAACCTTGTATGGATGGGAAAACCAAGGCTGGAAAACTTTGGATCTATAGACAAAGGTTGACTAGTTGACCAATCTGGAATAAGAAACGTCAGAAGGTCTGGCATAGGGAGTTCTTGGGGCAAGATGTATGGCAAGGTCCGGGGTACAGACCTGAAGTATCTCTCACCTATGAACATCTACCTTGGGCTGCACCAACAGCCATGTTATTAGACATAAGATTTGGCCAATTAACACATAGCAGCCTCTGTCCCATGCTGTTTAACTCTTTCTTTGTCAAACATTCAACTTCCCAAAAACAGAGATAGGGCTCAGAGTCCCCAATGGAATCATATTTGATGAACAGTCAGTCACCTTGTGGCAGGTTGGCAACACTGCTCTGAAAGATAAGAGTTTTGTCTTTTAGATAATGTATCTCAATATGTGGCCAAGGTTGGTGTTTCTCAAGTTATTTTTCTGCAGTATCCTCCCAAGAAACTAGATCACAGATATATGTCACCATGCCTACCTACACAGAATCAATACATGGTCCAAGCATGGGTTCATCTTTTCCATCCTCAGTGCCTTTGTAAGATCCATTTTCTATGATTGCTTAGGAGCCTTGGAATTACACATGTGCAAGTGGGCCCATGTACACAGAAACACCTGTCAAAGTGACTATGATACAGATGTCTAAGTTACACTGTTTGGGATTGAGTCTTAGTTTTGTCCTTTACTGTACAGCTCAAGTTAGTTATTCAATCAGTTTGTTTCGGTGTGGTGCACAAGAGTGTGCGTGTGGAGGCCATAGGCTCGCAGGAGCCAGCTACTTATCTCGTTGTTTTGTTTTTTTGTTTGTTTGTTTTTGATAGAGTTTCTCACTGGGACCTGGGATAGGAGACCCACCTTAGGCTAGGCTAGATGGCTAATGAGCCACAGCTGAGGAATTATAAGCTTGTAACACACTTGGCTTTTTAAAAAATATATTTTTAAATTTATCTACTTTTGTTTTATGCGCATTGGTATTTTTCCTGAATGTATGCCTGTGTGAGGGTGTCAAATCAATTGGAGCTGGATTACAGACAGTTGTGAGTTGCCATGTGGGTGCTGGGAATTGAACTTGGGTCCTCGGTAAGAACAGCCACTGCTTTTAACCACTGAGCCATCTTTCCCAGCCCCATACTTGGCTTTTTACATGAGTTCTGGAGATCAAACTGAAGTCCTCATTCTTACTCAGCAAACATTTTACACACCATTTATGCATCCCTCCAGCCCAGAGTTATTACATTTTTAATCTAAATTAGGTGTTTGTATTAGTGATGTTTTCCTGAGTTCCTGATTAATCTATTGCAGTATTATTCAGTTTGACAATTTCTTCAAGCCTTTAGTACTTAGAAGGTGTTTCCAAAATGTTAACTTTGGGTTGTGTTTCTTACCTTTTTTCTCTCCTTTCTTCTCCCCTCCTTTTCTTTCCTTCCCTTTCCTGTTCCTTCCCTTCCCTTCTTTTCCTTCTTTCCTTCCTTCCTTCCTTCTTTCCTTCCTTCCTTCCTTCCTTCCTTCCTTCCTTCCTTCCTTCCTTCCCTTTCCTTTCCTTTTTCTTGTTCTCCTCCTCTCCTCTCTTCCTTTTCTTCTTTTTTGAGGCAGGGTTTCTTTGTGTAGCCTAGCTGTCCTGGAACTAGCTCTGTACACTAGGCTAGCCTTGAACTCGGAGATCTGCCTGCTTTTGCCTCCCACGTGCTGGAAGTAAAGGTGTGCACAAACACTTCCTGGCTAATTTCAGTTTCCAAAATAGAATATTCAAGGGCAAATTCCAAGTAACCACAAATAAACATTTCATAATTATATAGATCTGTCTTGATTTGAAGACACTTTATGCAACCACTGACTACAATGGTTTTATGCATTTTGGTTGTGTTGACAGTGGTTAAATAGCACATTAATCATTTTCAATTGTGAGCTAATTATATAATTTGTTTTGTATAAGGGTCCCCATATGCAGTCCTGGCTGGTCTGGATCTAGCTATGTAGACTTCAAATCCACAGAGTTTCACCTGCCTCTGCTTCCAAAGTTCTGGGATTAAAAGCATGCAGTGCCATGCCTGGTTCTTTAATTTATTTTTCCAGTGTTAATTTGCTTGCTTGTTTGTTTGTTTTTAAGCTTCAAATGTGACCAAAAAATCCAGTGTTCATTATTCAGTATTACCTGAACATGAGAAGACTCAATCACTAGAAACAAAGGTAAGTATTTACAATTATGAGTAATTCTAAACAGATGATCCTCATTTGTTAACAGATCTTTAATAAGCATCCTGGTATATGCTAAGACTCTGAATATGATGCTTTTAAACACGTTCCTAGTCTCCAGAACCTATGGGCTAACTTAGATGGGGGAGGGAGAGAGCACAGAAACATGCCACACACTGCTCCATGTGTGCAGTAAGTGCTATGATAGCTGTGAGTTTCATGTTCTCTGAGACCAAGAGAGGATATTTAACCAAGCTCTTTGCTGTTGCAGTTTTCATTTCTGGTTAGTGGAGGTGACCAGTGAGCTAACCAGTTTTGACAATACAAGAAAAAGAAGAAGTCATGTCACTGAAACAGTGGTGGAGTTCACCTCATGGGAATGGACTCTGGAGAAAATTGCCTGTTCAGCTTCTAACCTAATTTTTTAAATTTTTTTTCAAGACAGGGTTTCCTGGCTGTCCTAGAACTCGCTCTGTATACTATATTGGTCTTGAATGCACAGAGATCTGCCTGCCTCTGCCTCCCAGGTGCTGAAATTAAAGGCGTGTGCTATCACTGCTGGGCTCCTAGTTTTTTAAAAGCTATTTATCTATTTTGAGAAGGTCTTACTTACTGTGTAGCCCTGGCTGGCCTGGAACTCACTATGTAGACTGGACTGTTCAAACTCACAAAGATCAGCTTGCCCCTGCCTCCTGAGTGCTGGGATTAAAGGGCACATAGCACTACACCTAGAAAAAAAACTATTTTCAAGTTTTATTGATTTTTTATGTACTTATTTTTGTTGAGGGAGATATACATGCCACGGAGCACATGTGGAAGTCAAAGGACAACTAGCAAACGCTGAATGGGTCATTTTTCCACCTTGTGGGTCCCAGGGATCTAACTCAGCTCTTTAAGCTTGGTGGCAAGTGAGTCATCTTGCCAGCTCCCAACATAATTTAAAACTAAACTTCCTGTAGTAAAGTGGGGATAATGCGAGAACCTATTCACCATCACCCATTTAAAAAATGCGCAAGCAGCCAGCATGGTGGTACACACATTTAACCCCAGAACTGTGGGAGGCAGAGGCAGGCAGATTTCTGTGAGTTCGAGGCCAGCCTGGTCTACAGAATAAGTTCCAGAACAGCCAGGGCACACAGAAGCCTTGTCTCAAACAAACAAACAAATCAAAACAAAAAACCCATGCAAGCAAGATCTTCAATAGTCTGAAATTTTACTGAATTCATTTTCTTGAATACTCTACAGAATTTTAATTAATATAATTTTATGCCTAAAAATTTGTTCTTGGAATCATAAACTATTTCTCTGCAGTAAAAATGTAAATATAAATATTAAATTTTCTGTGGTATATGACCAAGTGTTAAGACATTTTCTTTCAAGATTACTTTTTTTTTTTTTGAGCCCTGACTCTCCTGGAACTCACTCTGTAGACCAGGCTGGCCTCTGCTTCCCAAGTGCTGGGATAAAAGGCATGTTCCACCATCATTCAGTTCAAAATTACTTTAAAAATAATATTAATGTACAGTTGTTTAAAGCAAGAAATAAATTATAAATTTGGAAACGAACATTGAAACACAAAGTGCCATTGTAAACAAATCTACTAAATGGGTGGAAATGCTTTTCTCCTGTCAGGGGATGGATCTGTCAATGTGGATTCCACATTGCTGGAATGAGGACAAAGATTGTTGAGCTGCATTTTTGTTAATTTAATAGCTCAATTAACATTATTAAGTAGTTTTTATGATTTCATAATTTTCTCTATGACTGGACTTTAAAGATTTGTCATTGTAAATTGCAGGCTTTTCTCTTGTTCATTATCTTCTGGTATGAATGACTCCCAGTACAGGAGCTAGAGGAAACATTTTGAGCTTGTACCTGCGCTAGCCCCAGGATCCAGCTCTGTATAGTCTAGAAAGACTGTCTAGCTCTGTTGGGAGGTGTGTTCCTAGGGATGGCAGAACACTTGCTCAGCATCCACCACAGTAAATGGAAAGACAAAAATTATAGATAATATAATATTCCTCATGTTATCTTTGATAAGCCGTATCAAAAATTTACTTGGTTTTTAGACATGTCTTGTGAATTCATGTTGTAATGAACTATTTTTCCTTTTTCTACAGAACCCTAAGTCATTAATAACTCAGACACTAAGAGGATCCACCGAGCTCTTTCCTCAGTCCTCCATTACTAAGCTTACAAGTCAGTTCTCTGCTGGCCAAGTACCGAACAGTATCAGCTCGTTGGCTCTTTCGAGTCATTTAATTCCACAGTGTGATCAGGAATCTTCAGTTTTACAGAAAAGGGAGCATAAGAGAGAGCACATCCTAAAGGAAAGTATAGCTAAAGAAGATAAGGAATGCTTGAATTGTAAAAGGAAATATATTACATGTAGTACTTCCCAAGAAATAGCAAGTAAACTCTCAGCACTGGAAGAAGATACTGATGGGACTGAAACCTGGCTAAACTCCAAGGACACAAGAGCTTTTGGAAAGCATCTTTGTGATGTTAGATATTTGGATGATTTGGCAAAAGTTCAGCTGATGGATGTTCTCAAGCAAGCAGCAGCTCTGGTGGTGACACTGATGTACAAGGATGGTTCCACGCAGCTCAGAGCCAACCAGGTCAGTAAACAGCAGTGTCATGTGCCCGTGGCACTAGCACTTGGGAGAGTAGGGCAGGAGGATAACTTCAACTGTGGAATTGGGGGTCAGCTTGGAAGCATAGTGAGGCCTCATTTAAAAAACAAATCCTCGGAGGAGAGGAAAAAGGGGGGGGGGCAGGACAGGAGCCAGCCACAGAGGGCCTCTGAAAGACTGCATTCTGCAGGGTATCAAAGCAGATGCTGAGACTCATGGCCAGAGTCTCATGGGCAGAGTGCAGGGAGTCTTGTGAAGGAGGGGGGAGATGGAGGGACCTGGAGGGGACAGGAGCTCCACAGGGAGAGCAACAGAACCAAAAATCTGGACACAGGGTTGTTTTCTGGGACTGATAATTCAACCATGGACCATTCATGGAGATAACCTAGAACCCCTGCACAGATGTAGCCCAAAGCATCTCAGTGTCCAAGTAGGTTTCCTAGTGAGGAAAACAGGAGCTGTCTCTGACATGAACTGATTGACCTGCTCTTTGATCGCCTCCCCCTCAGGGGAGGCCACAGAGGAAGACGATGCAGCCACTCCCGATGATGAGACCTGATAGCCTGGGATGGGATGGAAGGGAAGAGGACCTCCCCTATCAATAGAGTGGGGAAGGGGCATAGGTGGAGAAGAGAGAGGGAGGGTAGGATTGGGAGGGAAAGAGGGAAGGAGTAATAGGTAGGATATAAAGGGAATGAACTGTAATTAATAAAAATAAACTATTATAATAAAAATGCAGATTTAAAAGCTGCCTTTAAAAACAACAACAACAAAAAATCAATTCCTCTTTCTGATTTTAGGAGAGGTAGAAATAAGATTTTAAGCCATGCTTCCTCCACTTTGGTAAGTGATTCTGACAGTGTAGGAACCCCGTCAATTCTGGGCAACTGACAAACTGCTGTCTAGAGGAGGCACTCCATTCTACCTTCAATCAGTAATGCTTGAGGGTATCAAATTCTCTACCTGTTGGAAAATATCTGTCCATCTAGTTTAGCCATTCTTGTGGATGTGAAGTGGTATTTTGTTGTACTTTTGAAGTGCATTTGCTCAAAAGTGATAATACTGAACATTTTTATTCACTTCTTGACTTCATGTATCTCTTTGGTGAAATTCAAGTTTTTCACATATTTTTGAATTATGAGTTTTTTCTATTTTGGGTATGTAAGAGTTCTTTATATGTTTTATTTGATTCGGGTCCCTAATATATGTGATTTGCAGTTTTTCCAATCTGTGGGTTTTCATTCAAATTTGGAGTACCTTTTCAAAAAACAAAACCTTTAAATCTAAAGATCCTCAAAAACTGTGCTTTTGTTATCATATTTAGAATGCTTGGGGTTTGGAGAGATGGGTCAGTGGGTAAGAGCACTTACTCTGCCAGCATATGGAACTGAGTTCAAATCTCCTGCAGTCACAGAAAAAGCAGGGCACAACTTCGAATGCATGTAATGTCAACATGGGGAGACAGACAGGGAGATCCTGTATACTTGATAGTCAGCTAGCCTAGCTAAAAAATACTGAGCTGTCAGTTCAGTGAGAGACCCTGTCTCAAAGCAATCACATAAGGAGCAATTCAAGAAGACACCCAGCATTCTGCTCTGGCCTCCACATAGACACACACACTCATATGCATGTTTCTTGTCTCTGTCTCTGTCTCTCTCTGTCTTTCTCTGTGTCTCAGTGTCTCTGTCTCTGTCTCTCTGTTTTGTCTTCCCCAAGTCAATCAGACTTGCCTCAGTTTTATTTAAGTGTTCTTACATCTAAATCTGTAAACCATTCTAGTTAATCTTTCTAGGCTGTGAGAAATTCACCCTTTGCAGGTGACTCTCTAGTCATCTGGGCTCTATTTGCTGAAAATACTCTTTCTCATTTAATTTTTTCATGCTTTTATTAGTTTTTTTTTTTTTCTCATTACTGTGAGAAAATACCTGACAAAAACAACTGGGAGGCAGGGTTTATTTTTCTCAAATTTGAGAATATAGCTCATCATGGCAGAGAAGGTCTGGTAGCAGGAGCTTGAGATAGTTGGTCATGTTGCATTCACAGTTTTAGAAGCAGAGACAGATGAATGACAGACAGAAAGTCTTATCTGGCTTTCTTCTTTTTACTGTATTCATCCCAGGACTCCATGGGATGGTGTCTCCTGCATTCAGGGTAGGTCTTTTCTGCTGATAGCCTTTCTAAAAGCATCCTTATAGACACATTAAAGAGGTATGTTTCCTTGGTAGCTCTAAATGCAGTCAGGGTGACAGTGAAGTTAACCATAATAACATTTTCACTGAGAATTAGTTGGCTTAGATCTAAGAACTGTTTCCAGCCTCACACTTTGTTTTTGTTTTGTTTGAGGCAAAGTTTCGCTCTATACCCAAGGCTGGCCTTGAAGTCAAACTCATGACCATCCTCTTGCCTCAGCTTTCTGAATACTGGGATATAAGTGTATGCTACTTCAGCCCAGTGTCTAAGGCTTGATTTCCATATGTTTGATTCTTTCCTTTAATCTTTGTGTCAGTCTTACCCTAGAAAGCATACTGTCTTGATTACTTAGGTTTGTAAGAAATTTAGAAATCACAAAGTGCAACTCTTCCATCTTTTTCAAAGTTGATCTTTTTCAAAGTTATTTTGGCTATTGGAGTACCTTTGCATCTCCATATAAATGTTATCATTATTTCATTATGTCATCAATTTCTGCAGACATCAAGCTAGGGTCTTGATACAAATTGTGTTGAATCTTTCTTTATGTTTTGTTTGGATGGGGAAACTTCCCCTTTTCTAAAATCTCAAGGACAATTTAGTTTAAATGAAACTAAAGAAAACTGAAGAAAACTGGCAACTGCCCAGAGGAATGAGATATTGAAGAGGGAGAAAGCCATGGCACTTGAGTTAGGCTAGCCTGGAGTTCAGCTACATTGCAGATAAGTTGCTAGGAACAATAGAGAAATGCTAAGGGATCCCAAAATGATGGGAAAAGCATACTTAGAACAAAGACAAAAGAAAAGAAAAAGTTGATTTGGATAGTGTCTCTATGCCTTTCAGTTAGTTTGTCTATCTTGTTGATTTGCTCAAAGAACCAGCTCTTGGTTTCATTGATTCTTTGAATTGTTCTCTTTGTTTCTAGTTTATTGATTTCATCCCTGAGTTTGATTATTTCCAGCCTTCTGCTGCTCTTGGGTGTGTCTGCTTCTTTTTTTTTTTTTTTTTCTAGAGCTTTCAGGTGAGCTGTTAAGTAGCTTGTATAAGATATTTCGAATTTCTTTATGAAGGCACTTAGTGCTAGGAACTTTCCTCTTAGCACTGCTTTCTTCCTGTCCCATAAGTTTGGGTATCAACATACCCATTTTCATTGAAGTCTTTAATTTCTTTTTTATTTCTTCCGTGACCCAGCTGTCATTGAGTAGTGAGTTGTTCAGTTTCCATGTGTGTGCAGGCTGTTTGCTATTTCTGTTGTTGAGGTCCAGTTTTAGTTCATGGTGGTCTGATAGGATATAAGGGATTATTTCAATCTTCTTGTATCTGGTGAGGCTTGCTTTGTGACCAACTATATAGTCTATTTTGGAAACCATATAGTTCCATGAGAGAGTAGGGCAGGCCCCAGGTGTGGGATTTTAGTTGGGCTAGTTTGCCCACCGCTGTTAATTGTCTCGTGTAGGGTGAGGCTTTTGCCAGATGGTAAGGCCTACCTTGTGTCTTGCATGGCACAAACAGGGACATGGTCTAGGGATTTGAAGATGTAAATATGAGGGTTCAGAGAAAGAGAGGGGGTGGCATGTAGCAGTTTGGAGAGACCAGAGAGAAGTATAGTGTAGTGGTTTGGAGGAGACAGATGGAGAGAAATGCTTCAGGGCACAGTGGCTTGGAGGAGACTGTTGGCTGCATTTGCTGTTGACAGAGATTGGTATATCCCCCAAAGACCCACTGACCCTAAACAGCCAGGGAAGTAAAGGGATCTGTGCCCCCTCTCCCCAGTAACCTTCTCTCTTCTATGTAGGGTTGGGAGGTTGGAAAGGAGGTAGACACCCCAAATAAAGTACAGTTTTAAAAACAAACACTACAAAAGACTAATGTACTTTTCCAAGTTCTATATCACCACCAATAAAGAAAACAATTAAGACATTTTTTAAAGAGATAATTATTCCTTTTGTGTACTTAGCATGGCTTAAGGTAAACCTGCCTTCCTGAGAGATGGTCCCTTGTCAGGTGATTGATTTACTGGCCCCATTGCATTGACTCTCATGTTTTTGCTATCTTGGAATGTTAGGTCTCCACCCAGGTCAGAGAAATAGCTTTTCCATCTGGGCCTCCACAGAGCCTAATCAAGGCTACTTGTAACTTGCCCTTCTCTGAAAGGTAGCCCTAAAATCATTTAGAAACCAGACCAGGGATCAGAGTCCTGAAATGCTTGATTTCTGTTTTTGAAAGCTATCTTGTTGAGTAGAGAATATTAGTTGAGACCTAGGTTTAATGGTGCATGCCTATAATCCTAAAACTTGGGAGGCTAGGGCAGGAGTGGCAGGCATTCTAGGTCAGCCTGGGCTACACAGATGACCCTACCTAAAAATAAAAATCAGTTGGTGGGGCCGAGCGTAGTGGTGTATGCCTTTAATCTCAGCACTTGAGAGGAAGAGGCAGGTGGATCTCTGTGAGTTAGAGGCTAGCCTGGTCTGCAAAGCAGGTTCCAGGGCAGCCAGGACTGTTATACAGAGAAACCCTGTCTCAAAAACAAAAACAAAAACAAAAACAAAAACAAAAACAAATCAGTTGGAGGATGGGGAGATGGCTCAGTGGACAAAGGGATTGCTGTTCCAGCATGAAGACCTGAGTATGGACCCCAGAACTTATATATAAAGGTGGCTACTATAGCATGTGTTTATAATCCCAGGGTTCCTGTGGTAAGATGGGAGGCACATACAAGAGAATCACTTGAAGTTCAAGTGCCAGTTAGCCTGGCACACAGCAGCAAGCAGCAAGAAACCCTGTCTTGAACAAGTGGAAAATGGAAACCAACACCCCAGTTGTCTTCTGATTTCTATGTGTGTGCTGTGCTGTGTCTGTACCTGGACTTCACATGCACAGCAGAGATTCTTTTCAAAAGTTTCATTATAGATGTTACTTCTTTGTGTTATAGCTTGCTCTTATAAAGCAATATAGCTGCTTAATTTTGTGACTTTTGTATTGCTGTGTCTTCACAGACCTTAACTTGTCCTGTTAAAGGAATCATGGTATTACTGAAAAACCATGTAGACAGAAGCCCCCTGATTCCCCCAGCCTGTGGTGGTGCTCTGGGAGAAGACTTCAGATCCACAGATCATTGTATCTACATACATACTGAGCATTCCCCTTTCTGGGGTCCAAAGCAAGAAGCACATAGTCTATTTGTCAGGTAAGAAAGTCTTTATTTATCATATTAAGTTTAAAACTTTCCAACCTCCAGTTTTAACTATTTAAACTTTTAGTTTTTGTGAACACATGAAAATAATTTTTTAAATTCTTTATTAACATGAAAATAATTTTAAGATTATTTTATATATGTAGATGTTTTATCTCCATATACACTTATATGTATACCAGAAGAGATTATTTGATCCCATGAGACTACAGTTATAGATGATTGTGAGCTATCATGTGGGTATTAGGAATTGAACTCAGGACCTCTGAAAGAACAGCAAGTGCTCTTAACCACTGAGCCACTTCTTTGGCCCATGAAAATAATTGTGTGTGTGTGTGTGTGTGTGTGTGTGTGTGTGTGTGTGTGTGTGTATGTGTATGTGTTTGTGTTTTGAGACAGAGACATGATTTCTCTGTGTATCCTTGGCTGTCCTGGACTTGCACTGTAGACTAGACTGGTCTTGAACTCACAGAGATACACCTGCCTATACCTCCCCAAGTGCTGGGGTTACAGGTATGCATCACTGTGCCCGGTCCATGAAATTAATTTTGAAGGAAAACACACACACACACACACACACACACACAAAAGCAGTGGTCATCTCCCTCAGAGTCTCTGGGATGGAGTCCATCCTAATGCCAAGGGAGCCTGTTCCAGCATTGTGACAACTTTGCAATAAGATGTTAGGGGGAAGCCTTGCCCTCTATCCTGCCACTACTGCTGCCACTACCAGGATTCCAGGTAATTTTCACTACCATTCTGGTTTCCTCCCTTACAGCATAGGAGATGTGTTATCACTGCCTGAAAGACTAAGTTGTCTTCAGTGTCACTAAGGATAGTGCCTGTCTGAAAATGTGGCTTGAGTGTGGTTTGTTTAACAAACCTTTTTTCTGATATAGGCTCGGTTCCCCAAATGGCTGTTTTGAGATAGTAGGCCCTTAAGAGAAAGGACTCAGCAGGTGATTGGTAGGTCATAGGGGCTCCTCCCTCCTGAGGGGGTTAGAGCTGTTTTCACACTGGTGGGTTGAGATGAGGACACCATGTGCTCGACCTCTTCTGTCCTTGAATGATTCTCTTCATGCTGTGATGCTGCAAGGGGCCCCTGATCAAGCCAGTGCCATGCTTCTTGGACTTTGCTGCTGCAGTTATGAACTAAATGAGCTTTATTTAATTATGCCTAACATGATAGAGACTTCTAGCTCTTTAATTTTCTTTACACTTTAATTAAAGTTTTCTGTGAAAAGCTTTTCCTTATCAACTAGACTTTGCTCACCTTATCATATTTTCACTCATGTGTTATTTTATCATTTAGGCCTTTCCTAAACATCTGAATAAAACAATACCTTAGCTCAGCACCATATACAATCACCATCTTCAATTTCTTTTATATTTTTGGTTGTGAGCATAGCCTTTAATGGCTATGCCATCTCTTCAGCCCACATTTCTCTATAATGCCTGTCACCACTACCATTCACAAGTCTTACTTTGTTTATTGTATCCTAATCTCAGTGAGGGTGAAGGCAGGATTTTGATCCTTTCAGTTTCATGACTCCACACCCAGGAGCACTGCCACAGGAAAAAACATGAATATTTATCAGTCTCATTTTGAGGCATGTTAAGTTCGAGGAAAGATAATCCCTCATGTACTATAAAACTGGAATAGTCCCAATTCTACAGTAGCATATTTAGGATTCAAAATGAACTTAAATCATACTTTATAAATATATTCAAAAATATATTTTAAGATATTTTGCATGTTTATGAGTGTGTGTAGGTGTTTTCATGTATACACACATGCACATGTATGTGTACATTTTATTTTATTGAGGCAGGGTCTTTTTTTTTAACCAATTGGCCAAAAGCTCTTTAATTACTATTTGTATCAGAACACTTCCATCTTTTAGTATAGAAATATTTTTCATTAAATTTTTATTTTTTATATTAATTAGTTTATTTACTTTGTATCCCAGCTGTAGCCCCCTCCCTCATTCCCTCCCAATCTCACCCTCCCTCCCTTGTCTCCTCCCTGTCCCTCTCTAAGTCCACTGATAGGGGAGGTCTTCCTCCCCTTCCGTCTGACCCTAGCTTATCAGGTCTCACCAGAACTGGCTGCAATGTCCTTCTCTGTGGCCTAGCTAGGCTACTCTTCCCACCGGGGGATGAGGAGGTCAAAGAGCTAGCCACTGAGTTCATGTCAGAGACAGTCCCTGTTCCCTTTACTAGAGAACCCACTTGGATACTGAGCTGCCATGGGCTACATCCAAGCAGGGGTTCTAGGTTATATCCATGCATGGTCCATGGTTAGAGAATCAGTCTCAGACAAGCTCCTGTGCCCAGATATATTTGGTCCTTGTGGAGCTCCTGTCCTCTCCAGGTCTTGCTAACTCGAGGCAGGGTCTCTTGCTGAATGTAGAGCTTATATATCCTAATTAGTCTAGCTAGCCAGCTTGCCATAGGATCCCTGCCTCCCAAGTGCTGGAATTACAAGCAGGCCACAAAGCATTTACATAGGGATCTTTGATCTGTCATGGTTAGCTTCAGCTGTCAACTTGACACAAACCTAGAGTTACCTGGGAAGAGGGAACCTCAACTGAAGAATTGCCTTGATCAAACTGGACTCTGATCATGTCTATGAGGCACTTGTTTAATTGCTAATTGATATAGGAGGGGCCATCCCACTATGGGTGGTACCATCTCTGGGCAGGTAGATCTGGGCTATATAAGAAAGATATTTGGGGGCTAGAGAGATGGCTCAGGGCTTAAGAGCATTGGCTTACCTTCCAGAGGTCCTGAGTTCAATTCCCAATAACCACATGGTAACTCAACAACCATCTATAATGAGATCAGTGCTCTCTTCTGGTGCTCCTGCAGGCAGAACATTGTATACATAATAAATAAATATTTTTTAAAAGAGAGATATTTGAGCCTGTTGAGGTGGCATTCACCTGTAATCTCAGCACTCAGGGAGGCAGAGGCAAGTGGATCTCTGTGAGTTAAAGGCCAGTCTGGTCTACAGAATGAGTCTAGGACAGCCAGGGCTACACATAGAAACCCTGTCTTGAAAAAAAAGAAAAGAAAAGAAAGAAAGGTATCTGAATATGAACCTGGTGCAAGCCAGCAAACAGTCATACCTTTTTGGTCTCCACTTCAGTTCCTACCTCCAGGTTCCTGCCTTGACTTTCCTTGATGATGGACTATAACTTGTAAGATTAAATAAACCCTGTTCTTCCTAAGTTGTTTTATGTTAGGGTGTTTTATCTTAGCAACAGAAAGTAAATTATAATAGAATTTGAAGTCTAGTCCTTATGCTTATGTGGCAAGTGATTTTTCCACTGAGCCATGCCCCAGCCACAAGAAACACTTCTTCTGCTTGTCTTACCAAGATAGACTTAAGCCAGCCTGAGTTTCTCCCTAGGAGAAGACAATGTAGCTTTTAGATCACTCCATCCTGGATTTGTGTTTCAGCACATGTCAGGGAAGTCCACGTACCCCATTTTTCTATCATTCTTCACTTCTTCCCTTCCCTTCCCTATGTCCATTCCCAGTATTATCTAAGCCAAGAGCCAGTGCTTTTGACACTTTGATCTCCCTATCAACCTGGCCTTCTGTTGAAACAAACCAAGGTCAAAGCATATAACTTTTAAAACATTATATAGTGTCTATCAATAGAGCCAGACAAGCAAAACCCAATGAAATATCACCCCGTGTACATGCCCACTGGGCTCCTGGTTACTTTTTTTCTTATTCCATCAAAGAGCTCTTTTAATGTATTATTATTGTACTTTTCCATGAAGAGGAACTTTTAGTTTGGTGGTTCATGGCTTATCTTCTGTCAGTAGTGAGATACAGTATCAGAACCCAACCTTACCATCTACTAGATGTGACATCTCTGAACCATGTCTCTTCGTCTGTATACTGGATGGAGTTCCTGCCTTGTAGGACTGTGATTAAGTTTCAGTGTGGCAACCTTGTGAAATGTTAGCCTGATAGCTACACACATACACATACGGTAATATTAACGGTTACCCCACATTCAGAAGCTCAGGGGGTGATGGAAGAAGCTGCAGTTTAGCATATGTGGGTCTTTCTGTGAAGGATGTGTGGGTAGGCGGCTTGCCCAGACCATCCCTTGAGCAGGTTGCACAGTTGTGGGAGGAAAAGAGTAGACAAGGAGCATATGCCATCTCCAGCAGTATGGGTAGAAAGTGCCATAGTGAAATGGCAGAAGGAAGACCTGGCAAGCTGAGAGGTGGGGTGCTTGGAGGGGCTTGGGCCAGGTCCAGTGTGTGTACTCTGTATAGGAGATTCAGGAGAAGAAGCTTTGCTCAGGGATAAGCCCTGAGTCCAAGCTTCATAGTGTATAAACTGTACATAAGAAGCAATGCTCACCTCACAAGATTCTTTAATTAATCAAGTTATGCATATGCTGCATAAGGATAGCTGGATATTTGATATTACAGTATTTTTCCAAGATCTGAATTACTGTCTAAATATAAATTTTCTCTTGTTAGGAACATGCTGTTTTGGACACTTACATGTAAATGCCCCATTGTTTGTTTTAATGCCAAGGACTTTGTGAAAACAGTACTGCAGTTCTATGGTGAAGAAGACAGCTGGAAGCATGGTAAGCCACCATTCTCATTGTCCCTAAGACACCATGTCACCTGCTCCAGGACTCCTAGCCACACAGACAGCACGTTTTCACCTATGAGCAGGAAAAGGCACTTCCACTGATGTGTCTGGGTTATGCTTTCATTTGTACCAGCTTATACTCCTTTGGTGTAAGGAATGACCACTGAAGCACAGTCACAACGGGCCTTGTTATTACCACCAATAGCTACAGACACTAAGAATTAAACTACAACACAGAAACAAAACCATGCAGGGCATATAGTATCTTTAAGAGAACAGGGAATAGTTGTACACCTTTAATCCCAGTACTCAGTAAGCAGAGACCAGAAGGTCTCTGAGTTTGAGGTCAGCTTGGTCTACAGAGTGAGTTCCATTTACAGCCAAGACTATACAAAGAAACCTTGTCTTGAAAAACCAGAGAGAGAGAGAAAAAAAAATTAAAGCCATGGGAATTGAACTCAGGACCTCTAGAAGAACAGTCAGTACTCTTAATCTCTGAGCCACCTCTCCAGCCCCAGAATCCTTGAGTTTTAACTGTATGTTTTTCTGCATTTTAAAATACTCATAATAAAATGTTGAGAAAATTTTTATTATAATCAATTTCTAACATACATGAAATTATTCATCAAAGTTTGATCAAGATTGGACTTACAGCTGATTTTTTTTCTTTCGTAACTCTCTGTTTTTCAAACCACAGACTTTTCAGTATTTTATAACAAATCTCAAATATTATAAGATTAAGCTCTGGTATTTCTGTTCTGTGAGGATCCCACATGCAAACAATACAATCAATCAACCTTCCCCAGAGTAAGCAGTAATCTCTGCATTATTAGCTGTCCTGACAGTATTCCATCTCCCACACTTGCCCTGAGATGCTCTTAGTTTTTTGTTTGTTTTGCGATGGTAGAAGCTATAGATTGTCATTGTCTAAGTTCTTAATTGCAACCTGGTAAGATTAAAAATCTATTATACTTCATTTTTTTCTTTTTCCATTTTTATGTGTGTTTGTTTGGAGGACATGGGGGGTGTATATATGTGTATGTGCATACATGTAGACCCTGAAGTTGATGCTAGGAATTATCTTTAATTGGTCTTCTACCTTATTCATTGAGGTATAGCCTCCGTCAAAACAAGAGTTGGGAGAAATGACTAGCCAGCTTGCTCTGGAAACCCTATCTCTGAATTACAGGCGTGCTGCCACACCCATCTGGATTTACGTGGGTTTGGGAATTTGAATTCTGGTCCTCAGGCTTGTAAGGCAAGCACTTTGACCACTGGGCTGTCACCCCGGTCCATTTTTCTTCATTTGTTAACTAGACTAGTTCAATAAACAGAAGCCACTCACTATTTGCCTAAGTGAACTTGAGATGGAAACTTCTGGCTGGAAATTTAGTTGTATTTTTTTTTTAACTTACTTTCAAACTAATGAATTGTTCCACAGAGTCAGCAAAACTTGATACAAAATACTTTTAAAGTATGGCCATGAAGAGCATGTGGGCTGGTTTTACTGCTATTTAAGTATTAATAATGTTTAAATAATAAATACTTACATATGTACTTATATATGGTACTTATATGTAATATATACTTGTATATGGTAACAGATTCCTTGGGAAATGGTTGAGTACAGGGCAGAAAATGCTCAGCGTGAGTATGTAGCAGCTCAAAGTTCCTCAAGTCAAGAAAAGTCAGCTTTATAGTCATCAACGATATGTGTGACAGAATAAAACCTACATTTTTGTTTAAATAAATGGTGGAGAGCACAGAAGGCAAATCCATAATATGGCCACTATGGAGAACACTATGGACAGACTCCCCACCCGCCAAAAAAAAAAAAAAAAAAAAAAAAAAAGAACCAAAAAAAAAAAATAGAGATTTGTCCTGGCAGGCTTCTGTTCGTCAGTTGACAGGATCAGCACCCAGAACATTCTGATACTGTCCAATCTCCCAAGGTCTTTTCAAAAGATCTTTCTGTAGAACTCTTACCTTTGGAATGTCAGAGGTCAGTCAGTGTTACCAGACAGTGTCATATAAAGTCAACTTTGCTGGGGCAGAAGCAGCCAAAATGACTATTTCATCTCATCCAAAGTTCCAAATCTGCCTATATCTGTAGTCTCTGACATAATATAGAAAAGTCTTGACACTCTCTGGCTAGTATAATAACTTAAGAATACCAGACAATCTGGCATTTAGTGTGATGTGATCCAAGAATATAATCTTATTTAAAAGTCAGCTCCTTTTTGTTTTTAGCTACCTCATTGAACTATCTTATGTCAGGAAATACCATTTTGCCTGGCCTATACCGCCTACTTGCTCTGACACAGTGACAGGGAAACTAGGTGAGCTGATGTAGCTACTCCCCTTATTCCTTGACTCAGGAGGCATGACTCTGAGACCATGACGAAGTATTATGTGTGGCCTGGAAAGACAGGGGGAAAAGTGGAAGAAAAGATCTACTACCTATAATGGCTGAAAAGCTCACATAGGAAGAGAAAAACAGGGACATGGGCCAAAATTTCTAACTTCAGTCTCTTGTATTATTGAGACAGCCATTTTCCAAGTGTACTTGAGCTCTCTATCCATTCTTAGCTGTTTGGATTCCATTTCTTTAATGTGATGCCCACATCAACCAGCCATGTAGGATCTGGGTGTATCCAGCCACCTTCCAACAAGGCAGACATTCTTGAAGAGAGCTATGGAGCTGGCTCAGCTAGTAAAGTGCTTACTGTGTGAATGTGAGGATGGGAGTTCAAGTCCCTAGGACCCATGTAATTGTTGAGTAGGTGTGAAGGTAGCCTGCTCTTTCAGTATACTCAGAAGGTAGAGCAAAGGTCTCTAGAACAAGCTGGCTAGCTAGAGAGCAATATTAAGGAGCTATGAGTTCAATTGAGAGACCTTGCCTTAGTAAATAAGATAGAGAGTACCTGAAGAAGATTGCTGACATCTGCTTCACATGCATGCACTTGCACATGTACAAATAAATACACACGGATAAATACACACATCATACATAAAGATGTATAAAAAATTCTTAATAAATAATAGTTCAAATGGGCTGAGAAAGAAATTAGGGAAACAACACCCTTCACAATAGCCACAAAGGACATAAAGTACCATAGTGTAACTCTAACCAAGCAAGTCAAAGATTTATGTGAAAAAAACTTCCAGTCTCTGAAGAAAGAAATAGAAGAAGATATCAAAAGATGGAAAACTCCTATGCTCATGGCTTGGCAGGATTAACATAGTAAAAATGGCTATCTTACCAAAAGCAATCTACAGATTCAATGCAATTCCCATCAAATTACCAACACAATTCTTTACAGACCTTGGAAGAAAAGTCTCAACTTCATATGGAATAACAAGAAACCCAGAATGGCTAAAACACTCTTCTACAATAAAAGATCCTTTGAAGGTATTCTATAGAGCAACGATGATAAAAACTGCATGATTCTAGCATAGAAACAGGTTGGTGGATCAATGTAATCAAAGACCCGGAAATAAATCCACACATTTATGGACACCTTATTTTTGACAAAGATGCCAAAACCTTACAATGGAAAAAAGATAGCATCTTCAACAAATGGTGCTGGTCTAACTGGATATCTACATGTAGAAAAATGCAAGTAGATCCATACTTATCACCCTGCCTAAAACTAAAGTCCAAGTGGATCAAAGACCTCAACATAAAACCAGACACACTAAACCTGTTAGAAGAAAAAGTAGGGAAGAGCCTGGAACTCATTGGCACAGGAGACAACTTCCTGAACAGAATACCAACAGCACAGGCTCTAAGAGCAACAATCAATAAATGGGACCTCATGAAACTGAAAATCTTCTGTAAAGCAAAGAACACTGTCGTCAGAACAAAACGACAGTCTACAGATTGGGAAAGGATCTTCACCAACCCTATATCTGACAAAGGGCTAATATCCAGAATATATAAAAAACTCAAGAAGTTAAACAGCAACAAATCAGGCAGTCCAATTGAGCTAAACAGAGAATTCTCAATAGAGGAATACCGAATGGCAGAGAAACACTTAAAGAAATGCTCAACATCCTTAGTCATCAGGGAAATGTGAATCAAAATGACCCTGAGATTTCACCTTACACCCATCAGAATGGCTAAGATAAAAAACCTCAAGTGACAACACATGCTCGAGAGGATGTGGAGAAAGGGGAATCCTCCTCCATTGCTGGTGGGAATGTAAACTTGTACAACCACTTTGGAAATCGAGCTGGTGCTTTCGCAGACTATTAGGAACACTGCTTCCTCAAGATCCAGCTATAGCACTCCAAAAGATGCTCAAGTATACAAGGACGTTTGCTCAACCATGTTCATAGCAGCTTTATTTGTAATAGCCAGAACCTGGAAACAACCCAGATGTCCCTCAGTTGAGGAATGGATACAGAAATTGTGATACATTTACACAATGGAATACTACTCAGCAATGAAAAACAAGGAAATCATGAAATTTGCAGGCAAGTGGTGGGATCTAGAAAAAATCATCCTGAGTGAGGTATCCCAGAAGCAGAAAGACACACATGGTATATACTCACTTATAAGTGGGTATTAGACATATAATATAGGATAATCATACTAAAATCTGTACACCTAAGAAAGATAATCAAGAAGGAGCGCCCTGGATAAGATGCTCAATCTTCATTCAGAAAGGCAAAAGGGATAGGCATCGGAAGAAGGTGAAAACAAGGAACACGACAGGAGCCTACCACAGAAGGCCTCTGAAAGGCTCTACCCAGCAGGGTATTAAAGCAGATGCTGAGACTCATAGCCAAACTTTGGGTAGAGTCAGGGAATCTTATGAAAGAAGGGGGAAATAGAAAGACCTGGAAGGGTCTGGAGCTCTACAAAGAGAACAACAGAACCAAAAAACCTGGGCCTAGGGGTCTTTTCTGAGACTTATACTCCAACCAAGGACCATTCATGGAGATAAGCTAGAACCCTTGCACAGAGGTAGCCCATGGCAGCTCAGTCTCCAAGTGAGTTCCCTAGTAAGGGGAACAGGGGCTGGCTCTCTGATCACCTCCCCCTAAGGGGGGAGCAGCCTTACCAGGCCACAGAGTAAGACTGTGAATAACAGTCCTGATGGGAACTGATAAGCTATGGTCGGATGGAAGGAGAGGAGGTCCTCCACTATCAGTGAACTGGGGAAGGGGCAGGGAGGAAATGAGGAAGGGAGGGGGGCAGAATTTGGAGGGGGTGAGGGTGGGGCTACAGCTGGGATACAAAATGAATAAATTGTAATAAATAAAAATTATATTTAAAAAAGACAAAAAAAAAAAGATCTTAGAGCCTGTATTGTTGGTGCTCTGTTCAGGAAGTTGTCTCTGTGCCAGTGAGTTCCAGGTTTTTCCCCACTTTTTCTTCTAACAGGTTTAGTGTGTCTGGTTTTATGTTGAGGTCTTTGATCCACTTGGACTTTAGTTTTGTGCGTGGAATTTTATGAAAGAAGGGGTGGGGGGATAGAAAGACCTGGAGGGAGACAGGGGACAGGAGCTGCAAAAGGAGACCAACAGAGCAAAAAAACAAAACAAGAAAACTGGTCCTGAGGGCTCTGCAGAGATTGATTCCCCAATGAAGGACCATGCATGGAGAGGACCCCTGCTCAGATATAGCCCATAGACTCAGTCTCCAAGTGGGTTCCCTAGTAAGGGGAGCAGGGGCTGTCTCTGACATGAACTCAGTAGCAGGCTCTCTGATCACCCTCCCTGGGGGAGGGGGTGCAGCCTTGCCAGGCCACAGAGGAAGACAATGCAACTAGTCCTATTGAGACCTGATAGGCTAGGGTCAGATGGAAAGGGAGGAGGACCACCCCTATCAGTGGACTGGGGAAGGAGTATAGGGAGAGAAGAAGAAGGGTAGGATTGGGAAGAGATGAGGGAGGGGGCCACAGCCAGGATACAAAGTGCATAAATTGTAATAAATAATAATAAATAAAAATAATAGTTATAGGAGTACTTAATCCTGTAATTTGAGGGAATAGCAAAATAGTATTCATTGGAAAATTAATCTTTTTTGTTTCTTTTTATTTTTTTCATACAATATATTTTAATTGTTTCCCTTCTCCAACCCCTCCTTTCTTATTTAGATCTTCCCCTACCTCCTTACTTAACCAATTTTGTGTTTTCTCTCAAAAAAAACCTGCCACAAAAAAATAGAAAATTAAAAAAACAGTTGAACCAAAAACCTGTAAGATGAAAAGTTCCAAAACAAAATGAAACAGAAGTTCACAAAAAACAAACAAACAAACAAACAAAGCATGGAGTTTATTTTTTATTGGCCCACTACTCGTGCCCATGAGGCTTGCCCTAGAGTGTGGTTGATATACCCAGTGACACTCCGTGGTAGAAGACAGATTTGCTCTTTGCTAACAGGTAGCAGTCACCGATAGCTTCTTGGTTAGGGAAGGAACCCTCTGTTCACGTCCCCCTATTAGTGGTGGGACAGTGTTTGGCTTGCGCCTGTGCAGGTCCTGTGTGTACTTCCACAGTCTCTGTGGGTTCATATGTGTATCAGTCTTGTTGTGTCTGTAACACAGTTTCCTTGGAGTCAGTCCTCATCTCTGGTTCTTACAATCTTTTTGCGTTCTCTGACTCAAGGATCCCTGAGTCTTGAGGGGAGGATTTGATAAGATGTTCCATTTAGGACTGAGCACTCCAAAGTCTCTCACTCTGTGCACATTGTCTAATCATGGGTCTCTCTGTTAAATTCCCATCGACTGCATGAAGAAGCTTCTCTGATTAGGGCTGAACGAGGTACTAATTGATGGGTATATGAATATGTTATTAGGAATCATTTTATTGACATGTTTTTTAGCAGAACAATATGTTTTCCACAGGGCCCACGGTTGTTTTCTGGTTGTTGGCACTTTAGCAGGGTCAGGTGTGGGGCCCATCTCATGGAGTGGGCCTTAAATACAATCAAAGAGCACTCTCATAACTTTTGTGCCACTGTTGTATCAGAATATCTTCTAGGCAGATTGCTGTTGTAGGTAACAGGGTTTGTAGCTGGGTGATACTGACGATGGCCTTTATCTTCTGGTAGAGTGCAGAGTACCTTCTAGTATCATGAACACAGTAGGGGTTAAGCTTCTAGTTTGGCACCTGCTGCATTTCTACATGTTCAGTAAAATAAGTAAGTGTTGTTTTCAACAATAGTGCCTTACCATTCACTGTGGAAAGCAATCAATGGCCTTGGCAATGGCCTGTGATATTTGGGGGGTTCCATGGACCTCTTTAGCTAACAACTCAAAAATATGGAACCCATTCCTGGCACTGGAAGTTTTAACTGGTGACATAAGTTATCTAGTTGGGACATCGTCTCCCCCATTATATGGTGATTCCATTTAGACTCCTTTCTTATATGTATATATTAAGAAGCTTCTACAGTAATGGGTTTCTATATGGATTTTCAAAGGCCTTTAGTGTAAGGTATTCCTATCCATAACTCCTGGACTCTGATCTCCCATCCTCCTTTCCATTAATCCCTCTATTCTAGTTTCCCCTCTTTCCCCCATAACACTATATTCTACTTCCCCTTCCTAGGAAGATCCTCTCCATCCCTCTGACCCCTTACTAGGTTCTTAATGTCTTTGGTTATTTGAATTTTTAGCACACATATCAAAAGTTGAACATCCACATATAGGATAAAATATGTAATATTTGTCTATTTTGGGTCTGGGTTATTCAGTTGGGATTTTTTTCTCTAGCTCCATTCATTTACCTGCAGACTTCAAAATTTCACTGGTTCTTAACAGCCGAATAATATTCAATTATGTAAATGTACCACATTTTCATTTTCAATTTATCAGTTGATGGACATCTTGGCTTTTTCCAATTTCTGGCAATTATGAATAGTACATCAGTGAACATAACTGAGCAAGTATCTTTATAGTAAGATGGAAAGTTCTTTGGGTATATGCCCAAGAGTGGTATAGCTGGCTCATGAGGTATATCTATCCCCAACTGCCTGAGGAACCGCCATACATATTTCCACACTGTTTATACTAAGGTGCGCTCCCATAGCAATAAATAAATGTTCTTCTTTGCCGGCATCCTTGCCAACATGTGCTGTCAATTGTTTTATTGATTTTGCACATTCTGACTGGGGTAACATGAAATCTCAAAGTAGTTTTAATTTGCATTTCTCTGATGGAAAGGATGTTGAACATTTCTTTAAGTGTTTCTCAGTCATTTGTGTTTCATACTTGTGGAAAACTCTTGGCTTAGTGTAAAGATGGGGAAAGCAACAATTGTTTGTGGTTGAGGGGAATACTAAGTAACCTTTTCCTCTGCAGTGGCTGGTTTTGTAGGACTAGATCCCAGAGTTGCTGCATGGCTCATAGATCCTAGTGACACTGCACCTTCATTTGAAGATTTAGTGGCAAAACACCTAGAAAAGTCCATCATAATCAAACCAAGCAGTATATTTGGTGATGCCTCAAGAAATACTGTGGTAAGACGTTTAAGATGAGGTTCTATCTACCTTAATACGACCCTGACTTTTTTTTTTTTTTACTTTGTAGATAATCTAATAGTAACAACGATATTGCCAGAACCCATTTACATTTCATTTGTTCTATCCAAATTCTGTTGGCTGAGGTGTTTCTGATAGAGGTTAATGAATAAACATGAGAGACTTCCAGGGATGTCACATTAGAGTGTAGCTCTTCTATGGATTCTCCAGTGTCAGTAGCACCTCCTCTGTGAGCAGAAAACTGACCTTTTGTAAATCCTTCTGGTGACGTGTTCTTGTTGTCTGACTTTCTGGGACAGCCACCTCAGTCTAGGTAGAAAGGACAAGGTGTGTTTTCCAAAGCCCTCTTGTGCTGAAGGTGCCCCTTGTCTTCAGGAGTTACCTTTCCTGAAGTAGAGGTGTTGGGGAACAGTGTCACAACCAGGACTCTCTATTCAGCCACATGGTGTGACACTTCAGTGAGCACTCAGATGGGCCAAAGGTACAGCAGCACATGTGAGAGCCTGCACACCCTGCCCTTCATATTCATAACTACCATGTGTGCAGTGTGGATCTGTGTCCCATAGGGGTATACTGTAAATACCAGAAACACCATATCTTTGAATTTAAAAAGAGATATAACAGAAGGTCATGAAATAGTTTGCCAAATGAGAGAAAAATGTACAGTTCTTGCAAGAATGGGAATCTGATCCTGGCAGCCTGGGGACAGTGGCCATGCAGGAGACAAGATTCTGTTTTAGCACTTGGAAAGTATCCCTTTTCTCTTACTGGTGATTAGAATCTTACTCAGTCAGGCAAAGATTGCCTAACAAGCTGAAATATGACAAGAAATTGTCCACTAGTGACCACCAATAGTATTATCAGTCCTAATTCACAGAGGGGAATACTAGGTACGCACATATTACTGTTCACTCGTCTTACCCAAGGCATAGTTGACGCCATGGTTCAGTTTGGATTTATGACTAAGTCTAGTTTCTTATTATTCTCACATATTATTCTGGGATAAGATGGCTGCATGGAATGAAAATCAGCTATAGAGGGTGTGCTCTCTAATGCAGGCTGTCACAGTGCTTAGTGATGCTGTTGAGCCAGGTCTGGACTTCTACTCTCTGTTCCTAAGGCCCTTTGTTCTTGCCTCATGAGGATAAGAGGCAGCTTCAAATGCAGTTTCAGTCATGGTTGTTGGCCAGATATGGCCATGGGAGAGCCTTGCAGCACATGGGAGTGAGAGATTGAAGTTGGCCCTTAAGGAATCTGCTTCTGTGCCACTCTGAAGAGGTGATTTGAGGATGAAAAGGAGCTCAGATAGAAGGAATGGCATGAGAACAGCAGCCCTCCTAGAAAATTAGCTCCTTAGTGAGGATAACAAGGACAGTTTAGGAAGGAAAAAGAAGACTTGGGGATCTAGGTGCATGAAGAGTTCTCAAGGGGCTGTGCCATGCCAAGGAACAGGCCTGTCTTGGAATGGTTCAAAGAGGAAGCTTGTGATCACTTTGGAGTTGGAAGAGCTGCAGGAAGCCAGGTGGGATTGTTCTATGTGGTGCCATAGATATGGTTCTCTGCCTCATATTTCCTGAGTTGTTCATGGGAGAGCCAAGTTTAGGAAATGACCAGAGAACCATAGTAGCATGGTTTCTGTAGGGATCTATGTGCAGCCAGCAGCCACATACTTTGAGTTTCTCCCTATGTGAGGATTTAGCAGAAAGGTAAATCTGAGCATCCTAGATTTGGGGGCTCCTTGGCAGAGTGGGATGCTGAGAAGAAGGCCGTAAAGATCCCTGTTAGGAAGAACACAGAAGGCTGGAGAGATGGCTCAGAGGTTAAGGAAGAACAGACTGTGTGTTAGAGGATGCTTCTTATCTCATCTTCCCTCTGTGTTCTTTGAACATAGCTTCTGTTTGTGGCTTCTCAGAGCTTCTATATTTACCTACCCAGAGTGTTAATGGATAAGTTAGTGTGAATGTAACATCCATCAAGTGGTTGCTGTGTGACAGAGCATAGAGGAGAAAGTGTGGGATCTGAAAATCCATGTTTCTGGTTTTGCCAGTCATTTAATCATTGCAACAGGCATTAGGAGTTTTATTTCTCTATCTGTACAAAGAAGAAATGCTGGTCCGGGGGAGTGTCTCCCTGTGGACAGTCTGACTTGTACCTTTAGGGACCTTTTCAATGGTAATTGGCACAGAAGCCATCAGGAGCATCTTGCCATGTCACTAGAAACACTTTTGTAAGTGATATCGTTCCCAGACTATGAAGAGAATTTGTGCTAAGTCCATCTAAATTTTAATGTATTCATTTTAAAGAATCAGAATGTATACATGAACCTGAGGATACTCTACGACCTCACGATGGATCTTTGTTCCAAGTTGAAGGCAAGGCATTTTTCATACTGTAATTTCTGGCTATGTAAGGCCTGTGTTTTCACTTATACCCAGACTCACACTTAGTGTTTTGAATATGAAGTGAGATGTTTGTCCTAAGTCCAAGTTAAACGGTGCCTCACTTAGAAAAGGAAAGAATAAAATGATAATTCCTGCAGTTTTAAAAATATGTTCCGAAAAAAAAAATATGTTCCAATATTGAAAACAATTGTTCCAATGCCTCACACTTAACTAGAGTGTTTCAGATGCCAAGGATTTATTTTAGTTAGCAACAAAATGCACCCAGCTTGTTTCAGTTAGATTCTTATTGGAAAGCTGCAGCCAATGGAGGGACTACTAAGGAGGCTAAAGGAAAGAAGACTATGTCCCAAGGCAAAGGTGAAGGAGACTGGCAAGATGACAAGCTTCCAAGACAGTCTAGAGCTAGACGCTTTTCCCTTCCTGGCTCTAACGCAAGCTGCTTCTTTCCTCTCCTGCCCTTAGATATATGCCCAAACAGGAAAATTGTCTAAGGGTTGAGGAGGATGTGTCCTGGACAGGATCAATCTGCTTTAGTGTGCAAGGACAGGCAGAGAAATTGAGGGGAACTAGAAGATGAGGCCCAGCACTCTAGGCAACAGCAGAAAAGAGTGAATATAAGAAAAACTCCAGTAAACATAATAGGAAATCAGGTGTGATGGACAAGCCTGTAATCCCAGCACTTAGGAAGTGGAAGTAGGAAGTTCAAGGGCAACCTCATTTACATGGAGAGTTTGAGTCCAGACTGGACTGCATAACACTGTGTGTATAAGTAGGGGCCTATAAATAAATAAACAACATGGAAGATGATATGAATAAAAGAGGAGGGATTTCATGCTCTTGAAACAGGTGGCCTAACATAAAGATTCCACCTCTCCTGACTAGTCTGCAGGGCCAATGCAGGTCAATGAAGACTAGGTGAAATGACTAGTACTTAGTGAGGCATTCTGTAGTAAAAATGGAAGACTAAAATCACACAGATACTCCTAAAAGTGAGAAAGCAAAGGCCTTGTGAAATTTTAGAATATCTTTACTAGATATTCAGATAGTAATGAAATATTCTCTGTAATGGAAATAAGAGTTTTATTAAGAAGATAGTAAGAGAAACAGCTTTAGACAGGGGTCACTTTAATCATAACACAGCGAAGTCGGGTAGCTTTTCAACAAAATGCAGATAATCACTCAAAGCTATATTGATATTATTTCTTCCTGTGAAACAGGCTTATGGCTTATGGCAACTATTTTGTACTTTGGAGCTTCCATTGATACCAATTTTGGCAGGTGAGTTACCATAAAAACAAAGTATAGTCATCTTTCTGGAGGAACTTTAAATTGTTTAGGAATGAATTTTCTTTTTAAACCTATAATGGAGTGGGTACTGTATTTCATCCAAAGAAGTTGCTAGCACCTTATTTTCTTTCCTGCAACGAGAAGGTTTGGGCTGTATCACTCCCTGGTCTGGAAGGACTTGACATTTACTCACCTGTTATCTTAACATCAGGCCAATCCTCCAGTTCTGTGCTTCTCTTCCCTATCACTTTAGACCCTTCCTTTAAGTACCCTCCAGGGCGTTTACCCATCTTTGCCTCTTGACAAGGTCCTGCTGCAGGGCCAGGAGTGACTCTCCATCCAGAGTATGCAAAGGGCCAGGCTGGGACCAATAGAGTCCCACATCCTTCACACCTGGGAACTGAGCCCAGGACCTGGCTTGTGCTGAGCAAGTGCTCTGTATCCCCAACAGCCCGCTTCTTGTGGCGCTTTTATTTCCTCATAGAGCAGAGGCTGACTTAGAGTGGGAGCTGAGTAAATGAATATTGTTATCATTAGCTCATCAGAGAGTGAGATTTTTTAGTCTATTGAAAATATAATCTGTTTTTTACTTTGACTCACAGTGATGGAAAACCATAAGATTCCAGTTGACAAAGAAGAAATGAAGAGGACATCAGCACTCCTTGGAGTAAGCTAGTATTTCAGAATATGTAATTGTTCGTGCTCTCAGTAGATTCTTCCCTTTCCTATTGGCCCTACAGCAGTGTTGATACTGTTTCTCATTTTCCTGGACTCCTAGAAGGGAAGACCATGTGGTGAAGGGTTTACACACCAGTGACATCTACTGCACTGCAGTGGTTTGAATAAGAATGGTCTCAACAAGCTTATATATTTGGAAGCTTAATTATCAGGAAATGGTACTATTTGAAAGAATTAGAAAGATTAAGAAGTGTGGCTTTGTTGGGGGAAGTGTGTCCCTGATTGTGGGCTTTGAGGTTTTAAAAGCCCATGCTAAGCACACTGTCTCTGCTCTTGGCCCTTGGATCAGGATGAAGAATACTCAGCTACTTCTCCAGCACCACATCTGCCTGCATGCCACCATGTTCCTTATTCTGATAATACTGGACTAACCTCTGAAACTGTAAACAAGCTCCCAATTAAATGCTTTCTTTTATAAGAGTTGCCTTAGTTATGGTGTCTCTACACAGCAACAGAACATTGGTACCAGGGACTGGGGTATTTCTGTGACAGACCTGACTATGCTGTTTGTTTGGAGAAATGTGGAAGACTTTGGGACTTCGGACTAAAAAAGTGGTTGAATGCTTTAAGCTTTAAGTTATCGGGCCATTCAAGTAAAAACATGGGATACAATAATAGTGACAGCAATGTAAATTATAATGGCTGAGCTCAAGAGGAAGAATATTAGCAAGTGGCCTAGAAAAATCATACTTGTGATATTTTGGCAAAGAATATAGATGCTTTTTGCTCTTGTCCTAAAACATCTGCCTAAGGTTAAATTGAAGAGTTTTGGATTAATGGCATTGGCAGAAGAGATTTCAAGAGAACCTAGTATTGATACTGTATCTTGTGGTTATTAGTGACCACTCCTGTTTAGACCTATAGTGAAAAAGAGCAAGCTAAGACAAAAAGAAATATAAAATACACTGTGTGAGGAGAAAAACAACAGCAGAAAAGGTGATATTGGAGCCAAAACTGGGCTCAAGGAATTAAAAAAGCTTAAAGAAGCCAGGTGGTATTGGTGCACACCTTTTAATCCTAGCACTCAGGAGGCAGAGACAAGTGGATCTTTTGAGTTTGAGGCCAGCCTGGTCTATAGAGTGAGTTCCAGGACAGCCAAGGCTATACAGAGAAACCTTGTCTCAAAAACAACAAACAAACAAACAAGAAAGTGCCATGAAGCTCAGATACTTTGAATTTTGGACTTTTAAGCGATGTTGAGATAGTGATAGACTATGTGGACTTTTGAAGTTGGACTGAATGCATTTTTGCATTATAATATGCCTGCAAGCCTATGGGGGTTAGAGATTAGAATGTGATTGTTTGAATAAGAATGGCCCCAATAGGCTTGTGTATTTGAATGCTTAGTCACTAAGGATTTAAAGGATTAGAAGAATTAGGAGGTCTTTTACTTGTGTTTTTATTTCCTCATAGTAACTTATAGGACACCTTGATCTAGTATGGGTGTAAATCTGTAACCTATACCTCCCCCTTTTCTGTCTTTTTTCTTACAGTATTGGATCCCTTCAAACAGAGCTGAAAAACACATTCTTTTCTCTCTCATTTTGGTGTACTTTTATTTTTGCTTCTTTAAGTTTTAGCTAGGGAGCCAGGAGTGATGGATTCAGAGACAAGCAGATTGCTAGGAGTTCAAGGCTAGTCTGGTCTACAAAGTGAGTACAGGACAGCCAAGGCTACACAGAGAAACCCTGTCTCAAAACAAAACAAAACAAAACAAAACAAAAAAGTTTTAGCTAGGTTTGGGAAAAGGCAATTTATGAGCCTGAAAATTTCACCACAAAATCAATATGTATGCTTTCAAACTTCATTTTGGTAAGTGACAGATGAGTTTTTATTCCATTTAGGGCTTTTGTTGAGCTTGATGAACAGATTAAGTTCTTTTAAATCATGAAGTCTGTGAATAATGTTTCAATTTTTCAGGCTCACCTCAAGGAACTAGAGCAAGAAGCCCATTTTGTTGCAGGAGAACAGTTTCTTATAACGAGTAATAGCCAGCTTCGTGAGGTAAGGCTCAATTTCATTTATTTGTTTTGAGACAGGGTCTCATTCTGTAGCCCAGACTTGCCTAGAACCCATTCTGTAACCAATGGCTGTATACTCACACCATGACAGTCCCTCTGCCTCACCTTCCAAAGTACTGAGATTACAGGCCACCATATCCTGTTGGTAATATTAAAATTTGTCCTTTCAAAAACTAAGTGTCTTACTCAAGAACTTAAAAGATGGTTAACTTTGAATTTATAATATTGTCTGAAAATGATGTTAAATTACTCATGTTCTCACAAGTGATGGTGTTTTGAGATACATTAACTCAAAGTTTTTATAAATGAGGAGCTAAGCCTCTTTTACTATACAGTTACGTGTCTTCAGACTAGTGGCTGTAGCTGTGATGGTTATGTTCATTTTCTCAGATCTGGATTTTTTTTTTCACACTTGTGATTTGCTTTTGTTAAAGATCCTCTTTGGCAAGTTGAAGCTGCACTTGTTGAGTAAGAGGAAGCATCTTCCCAGAACTGGGCTGCAGAATCAGCTGTCCACATCAGAAGCCATGGTAAGAGTCTAGCTTCCCTGTCTTTCTGACATGTTCATGTATCTGCACCAGGTATAAGCTGCCTTCCGTGCTGGCAGCAGACCCTGTAGACAAGGTGCCCCCTCTCAAGGAGCTAAGCACCAGGAGACAGGCAGGTGGCTACCCTCCAGGAACATCTGGCTGGCTGGACTTCTGGAAAAGGATAATTTGGTGCAATTTTGTTCTTTTAAGTGTGTGTGTGTGTGTGTGTGTGTGTGTGTGTGTGTGTCAGAGAGAGTGTATGTGTGTGTGCATGTGACAGAGAGTATGTATGTGTGTATTTGTATGTGCACATATCTGTGTGTCTGTGTACAAGAATATAGGTATCTGTGGAGACCAAGAGAGAAAGTAAGTGATAGGACAAAGTGATAAATGAGGATGGGAGGAAAGAGGCAGATTCAGGATACATTTTGTAGGGGAGCCACAGAACTTGCTGTGAGTAAGGCTAGAAGAAGGTCAGAGATGATTCCAGATGTTACTGTTTTTTTGGCAGTTTATCCTGATAGAACATCTTTAGTATTTAATATTGGGCACACATAGGCATTCATAACCACTTCCTGTGTATTTGCTCTACTTAGATGTTTTCACATGGTTGGAAAGCCTATGACAATACCATGTAACTGCTATCATGGCAAGAAGTTTCCTACTAGGTCCTACTCCTTTTTTCAGACACTAAGCTCTGTCTACCACTGAAGGCTGCTTTTTCCTATTTTTGAACTTCATATCAACAGATTAGTACTGTGTGTGTTCAATATTGTAGCTTTACGGTTCAAAGCTTATGTCACCTCCCTTAAGTTTCACTCAATCAAATGTTGGGCACTGCTGTAGTGTGGATTTTTATGTTTGGAGGCATATGACTTACTCCTTTATGTGAGATTTAGATTTTTGCTAATTTAAGGTCTAAAGAAGACTCTTATTTCTCAGCTCATTTGAAGTAATTTTAGCTCCTGGTTAGGATGTTACTTCGTAGGTGGTTGGGTAAGATATTTTTTTGATAATCTGAGTTTGTTATGAAGCTTCATTTTGGAAAATATCTTAAATCACATCATTTATTACTGTATACCCTCCAGTTGAAAGTAAAAAAAATTGAAATGAAGAAATTATGTTGATAATACATATTTTCATTTTTAGTTAAATTCTCTACAAGATCTTCACCCTTTACCCAAGATAATTTTAGAATATAGACAGGTAAGTTGACGTGTGTGTGTGTGTGTGTGTGTGTGTGTGTGTGTGTGTGTGTGTAAATGGTTTGTGATTTATGATAAAGGAATACTATCTAACCTTGTCTCTATTCACAACCCCATATTAGTTGACATGTGTTAACAGTATTCTAAGGAGATAAAATTTCCTCAACCAACTTTGTCAGCCTTGTTTCTTCATATCCCAATGTCATCTTACTCAAGACTAATTCCACTTTTCCAACACTGGGAGCCCAAGGAGTCATGTGTGGAAGGAGACTGATGGCCTGTGCCCCTGTTTCTTTAAGTGAGAGTGAGATTTCTACCAATTCTCACAAAAGTCTTGTCATTCCCCTGGTTTCCAGACTCCAAGTCAGTGATATTTACTGAGGCTTACTGACATACCCCCTTTCCTCTTTTGGCTAATCATGTTTTTCTGTTCACATACTTGCTCTTTATTTCATGTTTTCTGTTATTCATTAACCACATTTACAAACCAAACAACAGTGCTGTTATTTTCGGAGCTCTTGTCCTGCAGAAATACACTGGTACCAAACTAGCCATCCTTCTGAAGTAATGTAAGGATGGGGAAAGAACTAGAAAGGGCCCACTTCTGGGGACACTGAGATGAGTAATTGACTTTGCAGTCTAAATATTGCAGAATGACAGACTGGCATCTTTCTTTGTGGACCTGTATTATTCAATCCTGGCACTACTTAAAGTTACGTAAGGTAATTCTGCCCACATGCCCATTCCTAGGTGAACTGATGCTCTGCAGTTGGTCTCTTTGAGTACTTAAACAAGTTTAAGAACATAACTATTCTTATCTTTATGATGTAGGTTCACAAGATCAAGTCAACTTTTATAGATGGATTACTAGCTTTTATGAAAAAGGTAACTAAGGCTTTATAAAAATAAATTGGGATTAGAATTCAATAGTTGTTCAGTCCATGAGGCTAGGTGTCTCAGTTGGTCTTTATGTTAGAATCCCAAAGAAGTAGGCTCTAGTGCCAGTGAAGGAATGGATTCTCTGTGAGAGTAAACAGGCAAAGTTTCCTCCTTTTGTGTCCTTTATATAGGTGGTCACCAGAATGTGTGACCAATGTTACCAGTGGATTTTCCCACTTCCAAAGATCTGGATTAAAGGTGTATCTTCCCACCACAAAAGATCTGGATTAAAAGGAGCTCTTACATTTCAAATTATCTAATTTTAAAAAAATCCATCACAAGTTTACCCAGCTGGTTGGGTTTTAATTAATTATAGATACAGTCAAGTCAGCAACCAATAACATCCATCACAGGTAGACATTACTGTTTTAATTTACACACAAGAAAACGACAGTCAGAGATGTCTATGACTTACAAGGCTTCACAAGTAACAGAACCTGTGACATAATTCCACTTTGAGTTTATGCTGTCTCTACAGCCCCATAAACCACATATAGAATTAATAACTGACATGGATCCATTTGTCCTATTGCTGTTTCAATTTGGGTTAGAGGGGAACATCTTTTGCTGTCCTTGATCCCAAAGCTGTTTTTTAACTTGCAGGAAGAACCGGGGTAGGTTGTAGGTGAAAGGTCTGTGTGTTCTTCCTCACACCATATTGCCTAGATTTGAACTGACTTTTCTTAACTGATCAAGGGCTCCATCTCTTCTACATGGAATCAGACTGGAACTGTGACGGGGAGACTTTCAGCCAAGCATCCTGTAAGTTACTTGCCCATTTCCATGCCCTAGTGTACATTTGCTTCTGCACATCCTGTTCCCAGAAGAGGACCTCATGTGCTAATTGCATTTTACTCTATGTGTTTATTTCTCTGCTGTTGAGGCATCAACTCTGTTCTGAGAACAAGAATGGCTGAGTTTTCCACCCAGAAGCTTAGCAGTTATGAGGGCAAAAGGGATGCTCTTCTCTCACTCCATAACCCTTTTCAGATTTGTCCTGGGAAGGTAGTTTCCAAAAGCGTTATCTGATGAAAAACATCTCCATTTTGTAATTACTAAAGACTGTTTTATTTTGTTTGTGCCTGTTTTGTTTTTGCTTTCAAGACAGGATTTCCCTGTTTAGCCTGGATGTCTCTAGATCAGGCTGGCCTCAAACTCAGAGAGATCTGCCTGTCTCTGCCTCCCAAGTATTGGGATTTCAACCACCACCAGGCTCTAAAGACTGTTTTTAATGGAAGGTTATAAATGCCATTGCATTTATGATGCAGTTTTAGTAACACTTTTTTTTTTCTTTTGGTTCTTTTTAAAGATAAGGTCTTGCTTTATAGCCTTGGTACAGTCTCCTGAGTGCTAGGGTCACAGATGTGCACCACTCCCAGATAGCTTTCTAAATGGCTTTATATTTTTATGTAAAGGAGAGTTGTTGAGCTAGATAGGACCTGAGTTCAATCGCTAACACCCAGATAAAAAATACTGGGTGTGGTAATATTCTTTTTTTAATTTTAATTTTTATTAATTATAATTTATTCATTTTGTATCCCCCCCTGGAGCTCCCTCCTTTTTTCCCTCCCAATCCCACCCTTCCTCCCCCTTCTCCACCCATGCCCCTCCCCCAGTCCACTGATAGGGGAGGTCCTCCTCCCCTTCCTTCTGATCCTAGTCTATCAGGTCTCCTCTGGAGTGACTGCATTGTCTTCCTCTGTATCCTGGTAAGGCTGCTCCCCAGTCAGGGGGAGGTGATTAAAAAGTAGGCCAATCATTTCATGTCAGAGACAGTCCCTGTTCCCATTACTATGAAACCCACTTGGACACTGAACTGCCATGGGCTACATCTGTGCAGGGGTTCTAGATTATCTCCATGAATGGTCCTTGGTTGGAGTATCAGTCTCAGAAAAGACCCCTGGGCCCAGATTATTTGGTTCTGTTGTTCTCCTTGTGGAGTTCTTGTCCTCTCCAGATCTTACTATTTCCCACTTCTTTTATAAGATTTGCTGCACTCTGCCCAAAGGTTGCCCATAAGTCTCAGCATCTGCTTTGATACCTTGCAGGGTAGAGACTTTCAGAGGCCCTCTGTTGCAGGCTCCTGTCCTGTTCCCTGTTTTCTCCTTCTGATATCCATCTTCTTTGCCTTTCTAAATGGGGATTTAGCATTTTAGCCAGAGTCCTCCTTCTTGATTAGTTTCTTTAGTTCTTTTAATTCCCGTGTTGGAGAATTGGAGACAGAAAGGTCCTTTTATGGACAGCCAGCTTAGACTATTTGGTAAGCAAAAAGATGGCTTCTGAGGAATGCCACCCAAGGTTGTTTTCTGGTCTTCACATGCATACAACCATACATACATGTATGCACACACAGATTTGTTACTAAAATAATTTCTTATAGAAAAGTTCTAGTATTGAAAAGAAACACTGTTATGCTCAGTTCACGAGACCCCCCAAAGCCACCAGGAGTAGACTCTGCTGCAAGTACATGAGGGTTTATTAGATACGTTACGTGCTTGAGTCCAGGTCGCAAAACTTCCTGTGGAAGCAGGAGAGGAATGCAGTGGGGCTGTCTAACAGAACAAGGTTTTTAAAGGGAAAAAAACTCAAGCAGGGAGTTACATGCCTTGGTGTTACATGATTGGGTAAGGGAAATTGACTTTTGAAATGATTGGTTTACTTTAGGTGCCAAAACCACAAATAGTTCTGGCCTGGCCATTTGGGCCAGTTTCCTATCAACTGTATCTCTGGTGGGCAGGAAAAGGATGCAGTAAAGCTAGTTCCTTACCCCAGTTGGCTGGCCTTCACCCAGGCCTGTGCTCCAAAACCCAAACTAATATCCAAAAAAAAAAACAATTGTCAATTCTTTGGTCTCTCAATACTAACAAATGTCACCTTTATTCAAGTTGGAAAGTCACCTGTCTTTTCATACTTTTCCTACTAAACACATATATTCACAAAATGCTATCCTTTTCCTTACTTTTATTTTTTATTTTTGGGTTTTCAAGACAAGACTTCTTTGGAACTCACTCTGTTGACCAGGCTAATCTCAAACTCAGAGATTCACCTGCCTCTGCTTTCCAAGTACTGAGATTAAAGGCATGTAAACTACCACCACCCAACATAATTTTTTTATTTTTAATATTTCTTGTAATTATATATCAATCTGAGTCCACTTAGATTTAAATACATGAATTACATATATGAATAATTCAAATATGAACTAAAATGTATGTAGTTAAAAATGTTTGACATAAGGTAATGTGAAAGTTAAAAGAATAAGAAAATATAAGTTGGACTGGAGAGATGGCTCAGAGATTAAGAACACTGGCTGCTTGTCCAAAGGTCCTGAGTTCAATTCCCAACAACCACTTGTTGGCTCATAACCATCTATAGTGAGATCTGGTGCTCTCTTCTGATATGCAAGTACACATGTGCAGCAGAATACTATTAAATAAATAAATAAATAAATAAATAAATAAATAAATAAATAAATAAATAAATCTTTAAAAAAAGAGAAGAAAATATAAGTCATCTTCATCTGTTCTTCCCTTCAGTCTGATTAGTAGCTAGGACTTTCCTAGGAAATTAGTCGGGGGTCTCTAGAGTAGTTGTTTTCAACCTTCCTAATGCTGTGACTCTTTAACATAGTTCCTCATGTTGTGCTGACCCCAACCATAAAATTATTTTTGTTGCTACCTTATAACTGTAATTTTACTCCTGTTACGAATTGTAATGTAAATATCTTTGTTTTCTGACGGTCTTAGGCGCCCACTGTGAAAGGCAACCCAAAGAGGTCACAATACACAGGCTGAGAGCCACTGCCCTAGAGGAGCAGAACTGATGAAATGAATCTGTACATAGATACAGAAAGGTGATTCATTACAGGGACTTACCGGCTGTGGTTCAGTTAGTCCAACGATTGTCTACCAACGGAGAGACTAAAAATTCAGTAGTGGTTCAGTCCAGGAGGTTGGATGTCTCCACTGGTCTTCAGAATACTGAAGAATTAGCTCTAGTGACAGTGAAGGAGCGAACTTGACAGCAAGAGTGAGAGCAAACAAGCCCAGAGCAAACTTGCTTCTTCCATTCCTTTTACGTAGGTTGCCACCAGAAGATGTAGCCCACTTCCCACCTCAAAAGACCTACACTAAAAGTGGGTCTTCCTACTTCAAATGCTATAATTAAGGAAAAAGAAAACCCTCGAAGGTGTACCCTGACACTTGGGGTTTAGTTAATTGCAAATGTAGTCAAGGTGTATCCAGTGACACAGAGAGAAGAAACACCTGCTGACCTAACTCAGGTGACTGTGCAGGGAGGAGAAAGAGACTGACATGGTGTAGGTGTTCTTGTGGGCACAGGAGGCCTGCTCTGGGACTATGAACCCTCGGGTCAGTTGTCTCTCAGGCCTCTCACACTTGCTCTAGTAGGTGACAATAAGGAAATCTGCCTTTTAGAGGGCTCTGTAATATAGATCCACCTGGATACCCTGCAGGTTCAGGCCTTCTGTGGGTGTCTCTGGCAGTTTCTTTCTCTGTTTCTTGCTTTTCTCTATCAGTATCTGTTTGTAACAGTCCTGTTTCACTCATGGATTGTGCAGATAGATACCTATGAGAATAAATCATGAGCATGTGGCTCTCTCTGAGCTTCGTGAGCTTAGGCCCCACTGCAATGAGCATTCTGAGCATGTGTCTTGTAGAGGATATTCAATTTTTTCTTTTATAGTTTTATCGGATTATCTTCTGACAATGTTTAGCCCTCATTTCTTCCATGACCCACATCGGTGATACTCCCTACTGTCCATTGTCCTCTCCCAAACCTGTAGTTTCTGATTAGTTATGTCTTCAAACTTTCTCAGAGAGGTTTTTCTCTGTCCAAGATTAATTGAATGTTTGCCTCTGATTTCCCATAATATTAGTATTTTCATGTTTTTTATGCATAAAGCTTGCATCCATTATTTAACTAGATATCATTACCATAGATGACTACAGTTTGAATTATGGTTTTCCTTAAACTGAGCAAAATTTAGTTGATGAACTTTGCACATGCTAGATGAGTATTCACCCACTGAGCTTTATCCTCATCATTGATAAATATTTTTAGACTTGAGTACTTTATTATTTTATGTGTGTGTATTGGATACCCTAGAACTAGAGTTACAGACCATTTGTATGCTGCCATGTGGGTGCTGGGCATCAAACCTGAGACTTTAAAAAAGCTTTTGTTTTTTTTCAAGACAGGGTCTCACTATGTAGCCCTGGCTATCCTGAAACTCACCATGTAGACTAGACTGGCCTCAAATTCACAGATATTCATCTGCCCTGCCTCCAGAGTGCTAGGAGTAAAGGTGTGTACCACTAAGCCTGGCGTTATGATATTTTTTATTTTTTGAAATTATTATATGATTATCATTTCCCCCACTTCCCTTTCTTCCTTCCTACATACCCCTCTATATAGCTGCTCTTGCTCACTCCCAAATTTATGGCCTTTTCCCTTAATTATTGTTACATATTTTCCTAAATATATAAATGTAACCTGCTCAGTTTGTATAATGATACTTGGTATTGAATAATCAGTTGGTGGGGGAGCTCTTCTTCAGGGAAGACCATTTCTCTAGCTCTGAGCATTCCTTAGTTGCCTGCAGTTCTTTGTGCTGTGTGATTTCCCCCTTCCATGTTAACATGTTTATTGATGCTGTCATTTTTTAGGTCCTGTTTAGGTGGCCATGTTGATTAAACTTCCTGGGTGGAGCTTTTCTGACTTTTCTAGGGGATATGATCTGACAACAAACTTCCTGTTTTTCTGACTCTTCTGAAATGGTCTCTCTTAGGTGCAGGAATTGTGTTGTAGAGGTATCAGTTGGAACTTGGTACTACACAATTTCTTATTATTTGTGTTTTGACCAGTTATGGTTTTCTGTAATGGTCTCTGATGCAGAGGAGTTTCTTTAATAAGGGGTGAGGACTACACTTTTCTATGGGTATAAGGATAAATACTTAGAATGTAATTAGAGATGGTGCTGGTTTAGTAAAGTGACAGAAGATTCTCCTCCAAGATCCATCTCAGGTCCTCTGAGTTACATATGCAAAGCACATGATGTCTTCAGCAATATCAACTTACCTTCCAATTAAGGGTAACTGCATTAGCCTATGGCTTCTCATGGCTGGTGCTGGAGTTTTAGTTGGATCCTGTATGGCTCTGTGGGGAAGCATTGTCAGCCCAGATGGGGAATTTTTATTTAAACTATATATTTTTTCTTTTCTTTTTTAAATTAATTTTTATTTTATTTTTATTAGTTATAGTTTATTCACTTTGTATCCCAGCTGTAGCATCTTCCCCCACCCCCTGCCAACCCCACCCTCTCTCCCTCTTGTTCTCCTATGCTCCTCTCCCAGTCCAATGATAGGGGAGGTCTTCCTCCCTTTCCATCTGACCCTAGTCTATCAGGTCTCAAAAAGGCCTGGCTTCATTGTCTTCTTCTGTGGCCTGGTAAGGCTGCTTCCCCCGCCCTCAGGTGGATGTGATCAAAGAGCCAGCCCATGAATTCATGTCAGAGAAAGTCCCTGTTCCTGTTACCGGAGAACCCTCTTGGACACTGAGCTGCCATGGGCTACATCTGTGCAGGGGTTCTAGGTTATCTCCATGAATGTCCTTGTTTGGAGTATCAGTCTTACAAAAGATGCTTGTGCCCAGATTTTTTGGTTCGGTTGCTCTCCTTGTGGAGCTCCTGTCCCCTCCAGATCTTTCTATCTTTCCCTTCTTTCATAAGATTCCCTGTACTCTGCCCAAAGTTTGGCTATGAGTCTCAGCATGTTTTGATAGCCTGCTGGGTAGAGTCCTTCAGAGGCCCTCTGTGGTAGGTGTCTGTCCTGTTCCCTGTTTTCTCCCTCTTCTGAATTCCGTCCCATTTGCCTTTCTGAATGAAGATTGAGCATCTTATCCAGGGTCCTTCTTCTTGAGTAGCTTCCTTCGGTGTATAGATTTTAGTATGATTATCCTATATTATATGTCTAATATCCACTTATAAGTGAGTATATACCATGTGTGTCTTTCTGCTTCTGGGATACCTCACTCAGGATGATCTTTTCTAGATCCCACCACTTGCCTGCAAATTTCATGATTTCCTTGTTTTTCATTGCTGAGTAGTATTCCATTGTGTAAATGTACCACAATTTCTGTATCCATTCCTCAACTGAGGGACATCTGGGTTGTTTCCAGGTTCTGGCTATTACAAATAAAGCTGCTATGAACATGGTTGAGCAAACGTCCTTACTTGAGCATCTTTTGGATATATGCCTAGGAGTGCTATAGCTGGATCTTGAGGAAGCAGTGTTCCTAATAGTCTGAGAAAGCACCAGCTCGATTTCCAAAGTGGTTGTACAAGTTTACATTCCCACCAGCAATGGAGGAGGATTCCCCTTTCTCCACATCCTCTCGAGCATGTGTTGTCACTTGAGGTTTTTTATCTTAGCCATTCTGATGGGTGTAAGGTGAAATCTCAGGGTCGTTTTGGTCAATAATGGGACCTCATGAAACTGAAAAACTTCTGTAAAGCAAAGGACACTGTTGTCAGAACAAAACGACAGTCTACAGATTGGGAAAGGATCGTCACCAACCCTATATCTGACAGGGCTAATATCCAGAATATATAAAGAACTCAAGAAGTTAAACAGCAACAAATAAAAGAATCCAAATAAAAAATGGGGTACAGAGCTAAACAGAGAATTCTCAATAGAGGATCATCAAATGGCAGAGAAACACTTAAAGAAATGCTCAACATCCTTAGTCATCAGGGAAATGTAAATTAAACTATATATTTTAAGCATACCCAGATTTATATTTATTATATGTAATTTTAGGTAGTAGATAATAAATAACTTTTTAAAAACATTCTTACTTAATTTGCTCTCTTTTTCCCTTTTGTGTTTATCTCCTCCTTAAGTATAGCCCCCTTCACATTTCCCCCTTCAAACCACTTGTACCCTGTTATTTTCTCCCTTACTACTGTTCCCTCCACCATGGCCCCCTTTTACTGGTTTCTGCAATTACTGTAGTTTATGTACTCACATTCAAAGACTGAGTGCTAGAAACCACAGATGAGAGAGAACATGTGACCTTTGTCATTTTGAGTCTCAGCTAGCTTACTCAATATCTTTCCTAATTCCATCCATTTATCTGCAAAGTTAATGATTTCAATTTTCTTTACAGCTGAATAATCTTCCCTGGTATATAGGTATCACATTTTATTATCTATTTATCAGCTGATGGGCATTTAGGTTTTATCAATGTCCTAGCTGTTGTGAATAGACAACAATGAACATTGGCTGAGCAAGTATCTGTAGAGTAGGATGTTGAGTCCTTTGGACATACACCAAGAGGTCATACAACTGAGTCATATTGTAGATTAATTTTAGGTTTTTGAGGATTCTCCACACTGATTTCCAGAAGCTGATCCAGTTTGGAATTCTTCTTTAGCATTTGTTGTCCGTTGTTTTGTTGATCTTTGCTATTCTGACTTTGAGATAAGATTTGAAAACATTGATTTAATTAATTATGCTGAAGTTTCATCAGTATATTAAAATAATCACGTTGGCACTTTTTTTTTTAACAGTAGCTGCTTAGAAGTCTTTGTTAGAAAATACTGGCACACATCTTTAATCCCAGCACTTGGGAGGCAGAGGCAGGCAGATCTGTATGAGTTTGAGGCCAGCCTGGTCTACATAGTGAGTTCCAGGACAGCTAAGGTTATGTAGTGAGGCTGTGTTGAGAGACAGAGAGAGAGAGAGAGACTGAGAGAGAGAGACAGAGGGACTGAGAGGAGACATGTTTGTATCCTCCTGGTGCTACATGTTTGGGTTGTTCCCAGCCCTCCCTCCCCAATGTAACTTGAGATTTTCTTTCTTTTTGTTTTTAAAACTAATTTATGTTTATTTTCTGTGCATTGGTGTTTTGCCTATGTGTCTGTTTGTGTGGTGGTGTTAGATACTAGAATAACAGATAGTTGTAAGCTGCCATGTAGGTGCTGGAATTGAACACAAGTTCTCTGGAAGTGCAGCCAGAACTCTTAACCATTGAGCCATCTCTCCAGCTGCCCTTTCCTATTTTTTTGTGCAAGGGAATTTGAGGTTGTTTACTAGACATTTTGTATATTATGTCTTGAAAGTTTGAGTTTTGTTTTTGAAATCCACTAAAATGGTTATACTTTTGTTTTAGTGGGCAATTGCCTGGTTAGGCTCAGGCTATAAGTACTGATGGCTATAGTGCCACTTTAGACTATTTTCAAAGCCTTTGAGGCATCATTTAGATAGTTCCACATGACAGCCACCCAGTGGTCAGTCTAGGAATTACCTGAGCAGGATTGGATGCGTATGGACAGCTACAGCTAGAGACCCATCTGGTGTTCTTTCCTTGTGCTGTCCTCTTTCCGTGAATTCTTCCACTGTTGCTGGGTCTTTGGCAATCCTTTTTCTTGATCTTTTAACCAGAAACCCGAGGCTTTAATAATCTGAAGCTACTATGCATTCTTTGCCACTAAACGACACGTTGAGTACCAAGCATGGGGTGGGTATTGAGGGGGACAAATGATCAACTTGCTGCCTGCCCTTAGATTCTGTGTCCTGCTCTAATTTATAAGCATCTTCAGGTTGCTGTCTGTGCATTCTGTCTAGTTTTCATAGCTGTATTTAGTGGAATATAGTCACTATATCTTACCAGGGGCAAAAACTTCACCTTTACTTTTTTAATATTTTTGTTGACTGTTTGGACATTTCACATCATGTACCCCGATGACACTCACTTCCCAGGCTTTCCAAGTATGTCCCTTCACCTTTGTGACCTCCTCACCCCCCCAAAAAAAAACCACAAGTCCAATTCGTGTTGCCTGTTATACTCACAGGAACATGGTCAAACTTCCAATAGCCAGCTCCTTAAGAAAACTGAGTCTTTCCCCACCCACACCCCGTCAGAATCCGTCAACTGTAGAAAGCTAAACTTCAGCATCCTTATCACAATTTTAAAGAGATCTCTTCAACGGTTTCCTATCTAGGCTGTTACTTTTTTTTTTTTTTGCGGGGGGGGGGGTTGTCACCAAAGCCTTCTATGTTTCTCGTTCTTAACTGTGAGTCTGCAGGCATCTATTCCACTGCAAAAGTAGCTTCCTTGCCCTTTATAGTCAGCAGAAACACGGATCATGGACTTCCACATAGTTTCTGGCAACAGCACAGATCTCAGACATCAACATGGCCTCAGATAGCTGCATAAGGTCATGGAGTTTTACCTTATCAATAAAAACAAAGAAAATAGACAGTCCTCACCCCTCCCCAGGATGAGATATTTATAAATAGTCCGTCTTTTTCTGATTTCATTTTCATGGGTTGTCTGGAAGGTCCAAAGAAGTTTCCCAACTAAAGGAAAAACTTTTTAAAATATTCTTCTAAATGTCTGTGAATTCTGAGCTTTTCACGAATATCTGCTAGAAACAGGCACAATTTCTGGCCCTTTGTGACCATTGAATCTCGTTTTCTAGTCCTTTAGATGGCTGTCTGCAGGTGGTAGTAATTCACATGCGTGCAAGGATCAGCTCTCTGCTGAATACTTAGCTGGGTGGTGGGCTCAAAACATGATGATTTTTAATTATCTGAAATTTTCATTATGGGAACCAATTTTCTTTGAATTGTATATATCCCAAGTGGGAGTAAAAAGTACCACCTAGTACATTTTAATTTGTCTAAAATTCTGTCTGTGTTCTGTATTGAAATGGCTTGTCAGTCAGTCTTCACTCTGTCAGAATCAGTCTTCGGTCCTTGGGTTCTCCCTGGTCATGGTGCTTATGGCACTGGGTTTCTAGAATCCTGAATACTTATTTTTATCTTGCTAGGTCACAAATTCCATGTGAATAGAAGCCTTTTCAGCCTACTTCTCTGTTTGTGGAATGTGGCACCTGCTTTTGTTGCTCTGGCATGGGGTCCTCCCTAGGATTTCAGTGTGATAAAAACATGTCCAGGTCTCTTCCCACCTTCAAAGCACAAGCCATGAGGTTTTCTTCTTTTCCCCCAACTCAGGCCTTGGGGCTTTGGTCCCTTTCAAAAGTCCTGTTCAGAACCACTATTTTCTCCACAGAGGCCTTCTCATGGGAGGAGTGGAGGACCTTTGCTCTCACTGTGCTTGCCAGGAGCCACATTATTCCATCCAATACCTCTTATCACACATGGCTTAGATGTCCGTCTAGTATTTCTACATTATCAGGGCCAGCTTTTGTCAATGTCCTTATTTCACTGCAGTACTACTCGTGATGCTGGCTCAGAATTTATCAATGTTACAAAATTCAAAATTTCTGACCTTTCACATTGTGTTTTTCCTTAGTGTTCTGAGTCCTTGGTTTTCTTCTGGCTTTTTAAAGGTAACAGCTGAATTAATTGGAAATATTTACATCCAGGTACTATTAATTGGATTTTCACTTTCATTTCTTTATGAGTACTTTTTCTTTCCTAGTGTTCTTTTCTTTCATAACTGTTTTTAGTGTCCCACTGACATGCTTGTACCGCTTTTTAGTACCCCGCTAGGTCATGATCGAATCAACTGATATGACACTGCTCTGTTACCTGTTATTTTTCTGCTTCTGAATCCCTGAACATGTCCTCCAGACCAGTCATCTTTCCCAGTCAGTGATTCTGATCTCCATGCAGGAGACCTAACCTCAGGAAGCCTTGTTTCATGTCTCCATCCCAGTTTGTCTGGTCTCTTTTTTTTTTTCTGTACACAAGGAATGAAGCCTGCTATAGTCAAGTCTGCCACTCATTCAGCTCAAGAGCTTAAACGCCACTTGGTGGCACTGAGATCCTTTTTACCCTTCCCTGGATTTCTTCTTCCCAAGTCAGGGTCTGCCAGTTAAACACACTAGGAATAACCACAGCGTATCCTAAATGTATCAGTGTTACATTAAGGAAAATAAATCAAACACTTTCCCTTGGAGTAGTTATACCAAGAGCAAGCCAAGAATTGAATCTCTACTTCTCTTCCTGTGTCTTCTGTCATCTCTTGGTAGCATATTTTTTCGTGCCTCTGTAAACTGTCTGCTTTATGAGTCTGAATCTGTGCCTGCCTGAATGTTGTCTTGCCTATCCCTGTGTCTATGTGTATCTCTCACAAAGGCCTTTGCTCTGTTTTTATTGAATAGTACAGAAAATACCACATGGAGAAGGACTAAGGGATACTTTACAGAAATCTTTAGTAAAGTTTTACAAGGGATAAAACATTACTGACCCTCACTGACCCCCCCATAACAAACAGTTCTTCAAATGGATTCATCAATCTATATTCATGTTGCTTCCAACATTATGGTAGATATTTGTTTTATGAGGTTAATTTCACCATATTTTCTGTTTTTAACATGTATTATTATATTAGTCAGGCTTATCCAGAGGAACAGAACTTAGAGAGGGTGAGGGAGGGGAAGAGAAGGGAGAGAGAAAAAGGGGGTCATTAGAATAGCCTACAGGCTATGTTCTAGCTAGTCTAACAGTGACTGTCTACCAGTGGAAGTTCTAAGAATCCAGTAGATGTTCAGTGTGTAATGCTGGATGTCTCAGCTGGTCTTCAATATACACCAGAATCCCAAAAAAGAGAAGTGGGCTCTAATGCCAATGAAGGAATAGACTTGCTGCACACAGGCAAGGACACCAAAAGATGTGGCCAAGAGTAAAGGTAGATCTGTCCACCTCAAAAGATCTGTATGAAAGGTATGTCTTACTCCCTCAAAGACCTGGATTAGAAGTGTGTCTTCCCATTTGAAATGATTTAATTAAGAAAAAATTCCTTTAGTCCATTATTGTCATGGCAGGAATGTGGTGGCATGCAGGCCGACATGGTGCTGGAGAAGGAGCTGAGAGCTCTACATCTTGATCTGAAGGGAATAGGAGACTGTGTGCCACACTGGGTGCACATAGGAAACCTCAAAGCCCCCTGACACGCTTCCTCTAACAAGCCACATCTCCTAATAGTGCCACTCCCTATAGACCGGACCAAGTATTCAAATACATGAGTCTGTGGGGACCATACCTATTCAAACCACCACAAAACCCTTGCACAGGTGTCCCCTGCCATTTGGATTTTAGTTAATCCCAGATGTAGTCAGTTGACAACCAAGAATGGCCACCACAATTATAATATGTATGTGTGTATGTATATACATATAAGTATATGTATATGTACATATGTGTGCATCTATATTATACATATATATACATACACTTGTGCATTACTCATGATTCAGTGGCATAGAAGAATATATAACTTAATATGTCAGCTACTCATTAGCTTAGGTTGTAAAAATTGATTACGTGGAAAATCCAAGGCAAGTAAGATTGTGTGTAACATTCTCTTAAAGATAGGTCAAATCTGATAGACTATGGTAAGATGGAAGGGGAGAGGACCTCCCCTATCAGTGGACTGGGGGAGGGGCATGGGAGGAGAAGAGGGAAGGAGGATGGGATTGGGAGGGGACAAGGGAGGGGGCTACAGCTGGGATACAAAGTGAATAAATTGTAATAAATTTAAAAAAAGAAAAAAGATAAAAGGTAGGTAGGTCAAATCAACAGGTGAGTATATAGTATGATGTCAGTTTTCAGTCCTAAGTGACTCTAGGCTGTGCTATTAACTCAGGCTTTAAAGTCCAGTAAAAGTTACAATCTCTTTGAATATGGGATTTTTTTCATAATAATGTATCACAATATAGTAGGTGAGGCATTTATTTTGTTTGATACTCTAAATTTTGTGTGCATAGTAGCTGATGATACTTCTCACACCGCTTGCTGTTTTCTTTCAGGATTGTTTTTAACAGAAACAGCTCTAGTTCACTCTTAGTGACCATACAGTATGTCGTTGTACAATGCAGTAGATTAGTTCCATGTTTTCACTACTTAAAGCAGTATCAGTTCTTACAACTCGTATTCATTATTCAGGAAGCTTTCTCCACAGCTTATGTATTGTATCAGGGTTAGTTATTTGGCGCTTGAACGCAGAAAGAGCTAGCGCTTTTCACTGTAGCTCACACATTGCAGGGTTCTGATAATACAGTGAATGAATTCTAGCTAAAAGTCCTAAGAACATTTTTGACAGTGAATAGATATTTTATAGAAGACCATTGTACAATTTCAAGAAAATAATTATTTTTCAAAACAATAGAGTTAAAATACTTGATGTTTTGACAAAAGATATTACGTTCTATGGGCAGTTTAATCACCACTTGAAAATCTGAACATGAGAGTTTTTATGTGAGGGACATTTGGATCCTTTCCAGTTTTCAGCTATTACAAATAAATCTGCTATGAACATCAGTATACAAGTTTTTCATGTTAGCTTACATCTCCATTTCTCTGAGATAGGAGCCTACGACAGCAATTGTTGGATCAAGTGTTTTAAAATATATGCCTGAACTCTATATGTTGATATTCTAAATGACTTTATATGTGTATTCATGAAGAACATTGATCTGTATCTGGTTTTGATATCAGGGTAATACTAGTGCTAAAAATGAATTAGGAAGTATTCTTTCTCTTATATTTTCTGGACAATAATGTGTGAAATTGTAACTCAATATTTGGTAGACTCTTCTGATAAAATAACCTTAGCCTAGGGACAATATCCTTGCACAGTTTTTTTTTAATTTTATTATTATGATTATTATTATTTTACTTATTACAATTTATTCACTTTGTATCCCAGCTGTAGCTCCGTCCCTCTTCCCCTCCTAATTCCACCCTCCCTCCCTCTTTTCCTCCCACAGTCCTCCTCCAGTCCACTGATAGGGGAGGTCCTCTCCCCTTCCATCTGACCCTAGCCTATCAGGTTTCATCAGTACAGGCTGCATTGTTTTCTTCTGTGGCCTAGTAAGGCTGCCCCCCTCAGGAGGAAATAGGATCTTACTATGCAGTTCTGGCTGCCCTGGAAGTCACTATGTAACCTAGAATGGCCTAGAACTTACAGAGATCTGTCTGCCTCTGCCTCCTGAGTGCTGGGATTAAAGACAAGTGCCCCCAGGTCTGGCCTTTAACTGGGATTTTCATGTTATCCATTTCACAGTGTGTTTTTGTCCAGGCTGTGAAATTCACACATGTTGCTGACAGTATCTCTGCATTTTCTATGCACTAATCAGCCGATGGTATTAATTTTTTTTCTTCTGTCTTTTTTTTTTTTTTTTTTTGTCAGTCTAGTGAGAGTTTTGTTGATTTTGGTGATCTTTTCAAATAACCTTTTGAAATAACATTGACTTTCCCATTTTCAATTGGTTGGTTGCAATTCTCTGTTATTTTTACTCTTCTGCTTGATTTAGATTGATATTTTTCTTTCCTTCTAGTTTCCTGAGCTTAGATTATTGCTGAAGACTCCCTTTCTTTGGTGTTTGATTTTTTTGTTTGCTGTGAACTCCCCTCTTAGTGCTGCTGTAGCTACGTTCTACACAGTTTGATACATTATATCTTATCCAAGAAAAAATGGACCAAGGAGAGTTAAACGAGCCAGGAAGACTTTATCTAAGACTATTGCAATAAAACGGGGAGGCTGAACTCAACTCCAAATACAACAGAGATGTGTAGGGACTTAACACATACAAGCAGGGTGAGGGGTCAGTGCATGGAAAATTACAAAAAGGAATTTGGCTAGGTGTCTAGGTAGGAGGATCCTAGCTAAACTTAGCCACAAATCTTTTTTTTGTTTTTGGTGTTTGACAGGAAAAAATTCTGCTTGTCTAAAAGTTTTCTGTCTTGCAAGGCTGCATGTAACAGTAGTCTTTTGTTAGAAGTTTTTGTTTTGTTTGGTTTTCATCTGTGGCTACTGGTTTCTCTAGCACCCAGTTTGAGACATCTTAGACACAGAAAAATTATGGAGCCCAGTTATGTCTAGTTCCATAGATTTTGTATTCCCTGACCATTCTTTTTTTTCTATTCAGCTTTCAGAGTTCTTTATCTTTCCTGTGTGCCTAGTGCCAGGGTTTTAGTGACAAAAAGAAGAAAAATATGTTTACGCCACTTTCCTGGAAACAGAAGCAGCTTAACTGAACAAAATACTTCACAGCACAAAGATGGTTTTGACATAGCATCTGATATGTATTCATTCCTGCCCCTGTGGTATTGAGAATCTGCCAGCCATTGGGGCTGAGCCTCTGTCTCTCCACAGAGAAAGGAAATACAATTGAGAATAAGGAGTCCTCAGCTCTGACTCTCAATTAGAACTTGAAAGAGCATAGAAGAAAGAAGAGCATCAGGCACTAGAGACCTAACAGTGTTTTACTCTTCATTTCTAAGTTGAATTTCAGAAGTTTTCCTGCAGCACCCAGACTCAGCCTGGCGTTTGTCAGTTTAACACAATAAGAACACACTGGAATCTGCAGCTCCCACTTGTTAGGAAGGGGTTGAAGGAGAGGTTCTGAGAGGGAAGAGACAGTGCAGTTCAGAGTTGAGTTGGGTGGCAGGGAGAAGGGGAGCTCTGCAAAGGTCCTAGCCCTGCCCTGGGGTTTAAAATCCAGTGTGTGGGGAACAATCAGAGAAGAACATACAGCCCTAACGGTGGTGCTATCTATGGGGTTTGGGGCTCTGTCCCCCAACCCCTAAGCTTAGAGGAGGCAGTCTTTGTAGCAGCATTAAATTAACACTCTGAGTGTGTTTTTCAAGTAAAGCACAGCCTCCGCCAGAGCAATAAACTCCTGGGTTCTGGATGCCTCTAGTGTAGAAATGAAGGCCTTACATTTTCCCACTCTGTCTGCACCCTGGAAAGGAGCTGTGACTGGTACAGTCCAAGGCTGGCTCTAAAAGAAAGGCACATCTGAGTTTCAGAATATAGTGATGTCACCAGGATTAAATATAGGGCCATGATGGGAGACAGAGATGTCAGATACTTGTTGCAGTGAGTTTACAGACTGTAGTCCTGTTGTGGACACTTCATTCTGGGCAGGGAGCCCAAGCAGAAATAATCAAAGCTAGAAAGATGAGGTAAATCCCAAGCTGGTAGCATGGGACCTTCCTACTAGTGTCATGGAGTCATATGGATTCTCCTACTACCCACCACCACTGATAACACTGCAAAGGAGGAGCACAGGTAGAGGGAGAATGATGGGGTAAGGTGAACTACACTGAGTGTATGCTCTTCCCCAAAACCCTAACTTGAGTTCAAGGTGTTGCTCATCTATATGTATTCATTCAACTAAACTCAAGATGATCTACACAGTTAAGGATATTTCTAAGCCTACCTGTGTCAGATGTCTTAGGAAGGGGCATTTTCAGGTAAAGTCTATAAGAGCAGGCCCAGAAGATTCTTTGCCCATTTCTCATTGCCACTGTTGCCATGGTCCTAGCAGATCTTGGAAGCAGTTGTTCAGTTTCTCTCCAGTATTGAGGAAAAATGTTTCTGTGCAGCTTCTGCTAAAGTCTGAAGAGGAATTTTTTGCAGCTCTCCTCAACAAACAACTTTGTCTGTACCTTATTGATAGAGATTTCTTATACTGTATATATGGTGTGTGTGTGAAACCGTAGATATGTGTGTAGGTGCTCATGCATATGCGCATAAGCAAAGTTGATACCAGAAATCTTCCCCAGTCTTCTACCTTATTCTTTAAGGCACAATCTTTCACTCCAACTTAGAGCTCACCAATAAAGCTGGTTAGTCTTTCTACATAGCTTCCAGTGGGGCTCTCCTGTCTCTGCTTTCTGAGCCTGAAATTACAGATGGGCCACAGTGCCCACCCAGCATTTATGTGGGTTCTGATAATAGGAATTCCCATCCCAGTTGTCAAGCTTGCATGGCAAACCATTTTAGCCCCTGAGCCATCGTCCAGCACCTGTAGCTGACCTTATTTTTTTAATTTACTATCTATGCGTGTATGTGTGCGTATGTACATGTCACAGCACATGTATGGCAGTCAGAAGACAACTCTATGGAATCTGTTCTCTCCTTCTGCATTTTCATGGGTTCCAGGAATCAAACTTGGTTCATTAGGTTTATGTGGAAAGTGTTTAAGCCACTGAACAATCTAGTGGTTGAAATGTTTTTTAAAAAAATTACTGGTCAGGATGTGGAACAATAGACATTCTCATTTACTGCTGGCAAGAAAAAGGCAGGTGTTTCGTATAGCTAACCCTTGCTACTTTGTAGGTTCTTCTTTTTCCCATCCTTTTCTCTCCAGTTTCTCCTACTATCACTAGATAGGAAAGAAGGATAGAGGGGAGAGATAGAGATCATTGAATCTAATTCCTTCTTTTTTAATGTGTGCATCCTGTTTATTCACATCACCTTACCTTCTTAGACAGACAGTAACTAATCTATAAATATACATTAGAGCAACTATGTGATGTTGACATAACAAAAGACGGATAAAACAATACCTTTTTTTTTTCCGAAACAGGGTTTCTCTGTTTAGCCTGGTCTCACTTTGTAGACCAGGATAGCCTCGAACTCACAGAGATCCTCCTGCTTCTTCCTCCCCAAGTGCTAGGATTACAGGTATGTGCCACCACTCCCCATGCCCAGCTAGAAAATACCAATTTTCAAGAGATATTTCCATAAAATAAGCATATTCAATATTTTTGTATCAAATTGTGTTTTTTAACTTTTTTTAATTTTTATTTTTTTCTTCACAATTTATTCATTATATATCCCAATTGAAGCTCCCTCCTTCAACTCCCTCAGTCTTACCTTCCCAAAGGGGGAGTTCTCCACCATTTGCCATCTCCCAATAACTTGTTAAGTCTCATCAGCACTGCTTAGATCCTCTTCCTCTGTAGCCTGGCAAGGCAGCGTCATCAGGGGCAAGTGATGAGAGAGCAGTCAACTGAGTTAATGATAGAGGCAGTCTCTGCTCCCCTCACTCAGAGGTCCACATGGAAACTGAGCTGCCAATCAGCCACATCTGATCAGGGGGTCTAGGTCTTCTCCATGCATGGTCCTCTGTTGGTGCATCAGTCTCTGCAGGACCCCCTGGGCTCAGATATTTTAGTTTTGATGGTCTTCTTGTGGGGCTCCTGTCCCCTCCATACTATAGAGGGTCCTCCGGAAGGATTCACCCCACAGGGGATCTAATTTCTTCTTGTTTCTTCTTTGAGCATGACTACTAACTGCACAGAGCTTAGTGGATGATAATGCCCCCTGTTGGTCTAGCAGTGGCAAACTCCAAGATGCTCACTGGGTGAAACTGGATGGGGACAAGTGACAACTTTTCTATCTTTACAACTTTGCTCTAAAACAAGAAGTTTTTTTTTTTTTTCTTTAAAAGTCACTCCACATAATAGACAATTTCATGGATAATTTTTGGTCTTCCTTATTAGATAAAAGGGGGGAGGGGCTAGAGAGATGCCCCAGAGGTTAAAAGCACTGGCTGTTTTTCCAAAGGTCCTGAGTTCAAATCAGCAACCACATGGTGGCTCACAACTATCTATAATGCGATCTGGTACCCTCTTCTGGCATGCAGGCAGAATACTGTATAAAAAAATAATAAATAAATCTTTTAAAAAACTTTATTTTGGGAGTTGATTTATTTAGTGTTAATAGCTCTGCTCTGTAGACATATTGGGGACACTTTATAGAAGCAATTCTTGTTGAAATGCTTTTTCTTGTGCAGTGGTTTTATATTCCTCTAGCATTAGTTGGCAGGCACAGCATTTCTCTGGCTTGTGCTCATGGCTGACACTGTTGTAACTGTTCCTGCCCTGTCAGCTGTAAAGGCACTGGTTACTAGCTGAAGCCCTCTGCTAAAGTGGATCCCAAATCCCCATTCATGCCTCAGCAAGTCTTACTGGACAGAATATCTATTGCAAGGTATCAAAGAATAAGGCAACAGTCAATTCATCCTAGTACCTGTTAGCAAGTACTAGAAGAGAAAAAGCTAAAGTCTTCTCTTTCAGGAAAGAAAAAAAAAATCCTTCTCAGAATTTCAGTCTTTCATATGACCAAAAGATATGATGTATGTTTTAACTTTTCTTGAGATGGTTAAAATGCACTATGTCAATTAAGTATCTGATGGGTTTTCTGTCATCCTGAGAGTTAATATATTATAAAACAAAATTTGATTATCAAAAATATTCCTTTACAATTCATCTAGGCACAATAAACTTAAACTTTACTTTCTCAAGACTAATAGAAAATCTATATAGTCCCTTTATTTTGGTAAAACAGCTGTCATTAGCACTACCAGGCTGCATTCTATGGGACATAATGTCGGGACCTGAGCCCCTATTTGCTGGCTGGCCCTGACCATACAGTGCTTTCTTTCCAAGAGCTGCCAGCTGTGTGTGTTAACTGCACATTGGCTTGATGTTGGTCTGACTCTGACAGGTGGGGAGCACAGGCCTATTTTGCACAACTGTAAACAGTGAGATTACTCAGAACCAGTAAGCTTTCCACATGCTGTTCACTATGTTGAAAAACTCCCTTTTCCTAGTTAGATTAGATCCTTCAGTGTATACTTGATACATAGTCTGAATGAATGCTGGATTTCATCACTGCCCTTTCTGTTCTGCTCTGATGTAACTGTGTTCTAAAGTCCTTTATTCCATGAATACTATGTATTAATTGTTTTGGATTTTTAAACCAACCTTGCATTTCTAAGACAGTTATCTCTTGGTCGTGATATATAATCATTTTTCTTTGTTAGTAGGTTTGGCTTGTTAGTAATTTGTTAGGAATTATCGTGCCTGTGTTTAAGAATGTTAGACTAGCATTTTCTTACTTCTGCTGCCTAGTTTTAATGACCAGGATGTCACGGATTCCATATGATTCACGGAATTCATGGATCCCTTACCCTTCTATTCTGGAAGTGCCTTTTTCATTGCCAGGGTGCTTTTTTTTATTTGTTTTATGGGTTTGTATTAGTAGTTTGTACTTTGTAGTTTGTATTTTGTGTCTATGTGATTGAAACTAAATTGAAACAAAATTCCAATATAAGGTTTTCTTTGCGTTACTTTTAATCAAATTTTCTCTTAATTAAGTCATGTTTTGTTTATTATTTGAAAATTTAATGCATGTATACAATGTACCTTAATCATATCCACACTCTACTTCCCCAATCCAAATTTTCTTAGGACCCTCCCAACATCTCAATTCCAATTTTATGCCTCTTTTAATTTTATTTTTAGCTCACTGAGTTCAGTTAATGCTGCCCATATGTTCATGGCTATGTGGTCATCCACAGGGGCACAAGGAACCTGCCAGTGGCCACTTTCTCCTCCCCATCAGCCATCAGCTTCCAAAGGCTCCTCAGCTAGAGGTGAGGCTCCAGTAGCCTCTCTCTTATCCGTGCTAGAATGTTTAACTGTTTTGATCTTGTGCAGGTCTCAGTAGCCTCTCTCCTATCCAACTTTTGATTTTTAACTTTTGATTTCATGCAACTCTTGTGCAGATAACTATAACTGTTGTGAGTTCATGTGTACAAGAAAGATGAAATACTTGCCCTATACGTCTTGTGTTTCTGTGAAACCTAAAAAGGTCACCTGAAAGATACAGCCTCTGGTATCATAGCTAGTCAGCGGGCCAAGACTAACTAGTACCCAGCAAATTCCATAACTAAAGTAGCCTGTTGTTCACTGTCCTGCCAAGCATAGCAGGGTGTAATGACAGGAGTTCTCATGCTTTAAACACTGGAAACAAGATGGAAGATGGCTGTTATCTATTATTATTATCATCATCATTACCCTGGTAAAGGTGGAAAACAAGGTCGCTCAAGAAAATCCCTTGAGGGCTTGTAAATGATACAGCCACTATCAGTCAAAAGCTAAGGCTGAAGCAGACACCAGTCACCAGGAGGAGCAGGGAAGGGATGCAGCAAAGCTGAGACCAGAATTTTCATGTTAAGGCATGGTAGGGAGTTTGTTTTCTTGTGCTTTTAGGTAATACAAGAGATGAAACCTCAAGCCTTTGTACATGATCACCAAGTATTAAATTCCAAATTAAATAGTGATTTTAAATAAAAAGTATAATGGACAGTTTTCCTAGAAATCTACCTTTAGGGTATTATAATTTTTACAAGTTTCACAATTAAGAAAGTTCATAATTTGGTCTACTGTCAAGTCACTGTATGTACCACAGACTCACACTGGCCAGAGTCAAGGCTGTTCTCATACTTGCTGACTGTAATTTTTGATGTCTCCAATGAAACTTTCATATTTGGCAGTTGTATTACATGACAATATGATTTTACATGGAATATTGGCATTATATATTTAATAAAATAGTTAATAGGATAGTATGTATTTTAAATACTTTTGAATGGTACAAATTAAGAGTAGCTATTATCTTATTAACAGAATATCCAGGGTATCTCAAAGCACCCAATTCAGATTTCTAAGCCTCGGAATTTTAAAGGTAACACATTACTTTCTGCCTTGTTAAAATCTTGGGGACATTTCTTAAAACCCAGAAGTGTTTATAATTACTTGCTTATAATGTAACTGCTATTATTTTCTGAAGTTCTCCTCTATGTTTGCATGACCAGTATTTAAACCTACACTGAAAAAATAAAAAGCAGCTGAAGTGATATAGTACCTCCCTTTCAGCAGTTTACACATTAAAATAGATAGTAATTATACCAGGGAAATATCTCCCTTCCCACTGTCTCTCCCCCACCAACTTCCCAATAAAGAACAAACAAATGCACAAACAATAGCACTGGCTTTTAATAAAATCTAAAGTTTTCTGGAGATGTTTATATAAGCATCTGAAAAGTCTTTCTTTTGAGCTATCCCACCGTAATGCTGATGGTAACATATCTAAAACAGAAAATTCTTATCTGGTAAAGGGTGCTAGGATGTTTACTCCCAACAAACGGTGGCCGGGTCAGTGCTGCTGCTTTGCTGGGGGCATTGACCAAGCAGTCACAGTAATATCACCAAAACCAAGAGCACTCCTTTCTAAATACAGTCACCTTGAGAAGAACCAAAAGAAAGCCACAGCAGCTGTGTCTTGGCAGCCCTTTTGTGCTATCTCCAGTGGGAACCACAGCTACATGGCTTCTGTGTAGATTTTCCAATCAGCGAGGCTCTGTCTCCAGTGCTTTACTAGAGTGGTTTTGGGTGTCAATGTCTGACTTCTTCCTTTCTTTATTATAACTGTAGATAGAACAGAGAATTTTGATAACAGAAAATTTTGTTCTCTTCCAACAGTGCTCATTTTTTAAGTTGTATTACTAGAAATAGTCACAAAATTAAAATCTAGACTTTTGTTTATGGATGATATTGAAATAACTCTGTATGAAGAATTATTGCAAGTCAGCTGATAGTGAAACTCTTCACATGCTCTTGAAATGATAATTCAGGTAAAGAAGAGGAGACAGTCACCATCTCTCCAAGAAATCTGTTTGTTTCCTCTGAAGGCCACACCTTCCTGGCAGCAGGTAATGTATAAGATGGTGGAGGGATGCCACTGTCCTTTTAGCTTGCTTTGTGCATTTTCATGCACTTCAAATATTTACCAACTAACTAATGCAAAGATACATATATAATTCCTTCTTTCAAATAATCCTAAAGTAAATACTTATATGAAACAAAGATTTCTTAAGCACATTAAAGAATAACAGGTCTTTGGCTTTCATGGTCCCCTCATTTTGCTATATTTTGATACCAGATACCCTTGCATAACTCATCCAATCTGCTTTCTCCTCCTTTGTCCTCCCACTATGTCCTCCCCTTGCTAACCCAGGCAGCCCTGCTAGCCACTGTGCCCCTGTACTTCAAACCTTACAGCCCCTCTTTTTCCTATTCTGTCTTTACTCATTGTAATCTTCTTGAGGTCTAGAAGCAGGGGCGCTGACTACCCCACCATGACACCAGCTTTCTACATACACACCACTCTCTTCCAAACTATACCTTGATCCATTTTTTCCATTTCTCTCCCTCTGATATACCAAATTATTTACTCAGAACGTCTCCATGGAAAAGGGTTCTGTGTCTATATTGTTCACTAACATATCTCAAGGGGATCCTGGCACACAAGAGGCCCTTCATAAAATTGTGATGAATGTAAAGATAAATGAACATGGCCTGGAGGCTTTGTTGACCTTGCAAGAGGAAGGACAGGTGTTTGGAATTGCTGGCATAGAAAAGAGCCAATAGTTCTAAGGCTAAGGGAGTCTGGCATATGGGAAGAGGTGTGTTGACCTTGAGCCCACTGAGAGGCATTGTAAGAGTGGCTTAGGGTGGGTCAATGATGGGGCACCACTGGTGAATTCAAAACTGACCCAGAACTCTGTCTCACAGACTTTTCACAGATTGAATTGCGCATTCTTGCACATTTATCTGGGGATCCAGAGCTTTTGAAGTTATTCCAGGAACCTGAAAGAGATGATGTATTTTCTACCCTGACTTCACAGTGGTAAGATAACAAGCCACTAAAAGTATCAGGAATGCAGGAATGCTGATATGATTTTAAAAGTCTGAAGTTATTCCAAATCTATTTTCATAAGAAAGAAGTTAAATTTCTCTCCAGTAGTTAATCATTTTAAAAAGAAGAGTAGATGACTAGGATGCTGAATACTTCCGAATTATGAAGGAACTCGTGACTCGTGCCACTAAAAACAAGTGTAAGAAGAATGAAAAAATAGCAAGTGCGAGGCACAGGAGGAGCACAGGTGGCGCACGTGTGGCCTGTGGGCCTCCTGTTAAAGGCCAGTGTCCTTTCTGTGCCTGCCCCAATCCCTGCCATGCAGAGCAGGGACATATGGGCCTCGGGTGGCAACCTCCAACTCTATGGCTCACACTTTGGGAATTAGGATAGTTTTTGTCAGGTTTTGTTGAGGTGTGCCTCTCTGCTGTTGGACACTACCTATTTTTCTGAATCACCATTCTTGGGCACTAACTTTTCTTCCTCCCAGTAGAAGAGCAGCAAGCTGCCTGCTAGGCAGGTGAAAAGAGCAGGTGCAGGCTTCTGATCTCACATAGCTCTCTGATCTGAAGTAAAAGAATGCTCCATGGAACCTGCTGCAATCATCTGTTGTATCTCACTTTCCAAGCAGAATTGTGCTGTCCATTTAAAGGGAGGCCAGCTGGCTCTGCTCAGATGAGGAAAACCTAGAGACTGTAACTGGCTTGGATCATGAGGGTGTTCACCTTAACGGATATGTCACTGCTAGACAGATTCAGGATTCTGGTATAAGGAAGAGAAGGAACAGGGTAGCTGCTGGTGGAAGGTCCCTGCCTCAGCTGTCACCATCCCCTTTCTTCAACCACGGGTACTGACTTCCTCTCACCTTGAGCCTCTTGCATAATACTGCTTCCTGTTACTTTCTTCTTTCCCCTCACCTTCATCACACCTCTTAAAAACTGCTTATGTCAGAAGCCTTCTAGAAAGGGTGTCCTGGCCCCCACACATGGTCCTGTTTGCCTCTCAAGTACTCATTTCTGTTGTTGTTAGTCTTCCCTGGGGCATGTAACCATCATGGGGGCATGACTGCATACCTCCAGATTAGGCACCAGCTGCTATAGCCCATTTACTGCTCTTCTCTAGCTAGTCCCCAGAACAAATGGTGTTCATTTCAGTCAAGCCTCTCTTTACTTTGCACTCAGGAAGGCCCATTCCTAACTTCATCCAAACATGGCCTGCACTCACAATGTTCTGAGCTCTCTTTGACACACCAACCTGACTTTTCCTAGCTTAGTTGCTCCCTGTCTAATGTATGTATATATGGAAGTACCAGCTCTGTTCCCCGCTGCACCCTGTTAAGCTCTGGAGCTTGCAGAGCATCTGCTGGATAAGTGGAAAGTGCAGAGTCTAGGCCCCCTGTACATTTTCACCAGAACACCAGCACCATAAACTCTTATTTAGTAATAAAAGTCAGGAACTGTATTATGTAAAAGAGCTAGGGTGAGAATGTAGTACTGCTGTGTGCTAAGATGGACTTAACAGAGAGTAACCATGAAAATGGTGTTAGGTCAACAGGGAATTAAGCAGATGAAAGAAATGAACAGTATGGTGGTTTGAGTAGGAATGACCCCCCATAGTCTCATTTATTTGAATGTTTAGTCACTTAGAAGAGTTAAGAGGTATGGTCTTGTTTGAGGAAGTGTGTCACTGGGAGTAGGGTGTAGCTCTCAACTGCTTCTCCAGCACCATGCGCCTGCCATGCTCCCTGCCATGATGACAGTAACTAAACCTCTGAAACTATAAGCAAGCCACCAATTAAATGCATTCTTTTATAGGAGTTGCCGTGGTAATGGTGTCTCTTCACAGCGCTAAAGCAGTGACTAAGACAAACAGAATCCTTACTAAGTACAATAAGAGGCGTTCTGGCTGGAAATGGGGGGTTTTACATTGTAGAGGAATGTGATCAGGAGCCAAGTCTAGCTGATAAGCATTAGCTTGAAGTCTTACCACCTGCTCTGTTCCAGGGACTATTTTTCTTTCTGTCCCCATCCTCTGCCCTCCTTCTTAGCATTGCCCTGACCCTCTGCAATGCTGCCCTTTAATACAAGGGGCCTCTTACATGGCCAGGGTCCTCTCTCAGATTCTGCCTTCCTGAATCTTAGTACCACCAGATGCCCATTTGGTCCTCACCCACCTGCTCCCATGCTCAGCTGCCCAGCACCTCTCTGTCCTGTGCCTTTCATACATACAGTGATGTCATTCGTCTTCTTCACTACTCTGAGCTTCAAGGCCTAGCTCCTTTTATCATTAATTCAGGGTTCACAGGATATAAGTGAAGAATCACTTAGAACCTCTCACCTCTACTCAGTTCTAGTGGCTGTCTTTTCTTGGCTGAGGGTCCCTTTGCCCTCTCTTCTCTGGTTGCTGTTTTAAGCTCTGAGTGATACCAACAACTACTTTTCATCTCAAAGCCTAGGCACTAGAGAAACCTACGAAGTAGGAGTGATTGGATTTACTTGAATCTCTATGTTCTTGACACCTGGATTCATATCCTACAGAGGCCTGCTTGCCTCTATTGTTCTCCTGTCCCGACAGCTCCCTCCTCAGAGTACAAGGGTACTCAAGAAGTTACTTCATTCTCAAGAAGACAGTGTCTTGACTACTACAAACTACTAAAAACTAAATAAAATGACTATTCCTGTAACTATTTAGCAATTATATTTGTAATTTGAAAACTCTTGAAAAAGAAACCTCCATGCCTAGATGGTTTTGCTGAGAATTTAACTAGGTCTATAAAGAAGAAGTGACATCAGTTTATACAAAATAGAAAGAAGTAGGTGGATAGCTTTTCAATTCATTCTGTGAAACTAGTACCAGACAAAAAAAAATTTAAACTAAAGCAGAGTGAAGACTAATGTCACTAATGAATTTAGTGGAATTTACACATAAAAAAATAGAAACTCAGAGTTATTGCAGCAATGAAACAGTGTTTCAGCTTGCAAAAAATCAATCAACATAACATCATAAAATCAAGCTAAAGAATGAAATAATCTTGTTATGTTAGTTGTTGCAAAGTAAGTTCAACATTCATGATAAAAATCATGAATAACTTATTTAAAACAAATCAATAAGTTATAAATAGAGGTGAACAACCTCAATTTGATAAAAAATTGTTTAATTTTTTTTTAAAAAAGCTAAGTGGTACTTAATAGGGAAAATTAGAACACTTTCCCCCAGAACGAATAAAAACTAATTAAAACTGCAAGATAAGGTAAAGAAGTAACAAATATATTGGAAAGGAAGACACAAAACCTCCCTATTTTCAGATAACATGATTGTTATACAAGGAATATAAGCTAAACATTTTTTTTCTGATACAGGGTTTCTCTGTGTAGTCCTGGCTGTCCTGTGGATCATGCTGGCCTTTGTCTCACAGAGATCCACCTGCCTCTGCCTCCCAAGTACTGGGATTAATGGCATGTGCCACTGCCACTTGGCTCTAACATGTTATTTATTTATTTATTATTACTAGGCCTAGTATATGAGTTCAGCAAAGTCACAAGACTCAAAATCAACACCCAAAAATCAAATCACATTCTTTTAAACTGAAACAAACATGTAGAAAGTGAAACTAAAAACAACATCATCTATAGGCTCTGTAGAGAGACTGCACAGAGCCCCACATGGATGTTCTTACTTTACCAAGGTGTGAAAACCATGTAGGTTTTCAGCCAAACATCAGAGTTTGGAGTTCAATAGCTTTCCTTGCTAGTGATACACGGTATGGCACTCCCTACCGTAGGCAATGGTGGTGAGATGCCATCCTCAGACAGGTCTTCCACAGGGACAAACAGTATTCTCCCATGTGCTATGCTGTTAAGCCACAGTGTATAGCAGTTTAGCTGTACTAAGTTCATTTTCAACTGAAAAAAATTTTAATATATAAATGCAGGTTTATTGGAAGCAGCTCTCGGCTGCCATGCAGGGGGAGGGAGAGAGGGAGAGAGAAAGAGAGAGAGAAGAAAGACAGAAGAAGAGAGGAGAGATACATAGAGAGGGGATCAGAGGAGAGAGAGCAACTTAAAATATTTTTCAGTTTTAAATGGGCTTGCCAGAATAAAACCCAATTCATAGGGAATATCTGTTCTTAATTACTCAGTCAGCAAATATTTATGCCTAAAATTAGAAAATGCTAAAAAAAAATAGAATCAAAGATCTAATAAGTCAAGAGATATATTGTGTTTGTAGTATGGACAACTCAGTGCACGCATGTCAGCCCCCCTAAGTAGATCCCTGTGTTTACAATGCAAATCTTTTAAAGCCCAAGTAGTGTGTTTATACACATAGAGAAGTTTATTCTAAAATATATGTGGAGCGCATGGGGAAAAGACTCTAGACCAGCTAAAGCAGTCACTCTACTTGGTAAGAAGATTTAGTAAACAGTGATCTAGGGACAGTGATGTTGGGGAGGGCTAGAGACAGATCAACACAACAGGAATGAGGTGTCAAAATAGTCCCTCACAAATATGCTCAACTCATTTTTGGCAAAGGTTAAACGTGAGGCAGAAAAAGCATCCTCTTCAGATTTGTGTGAAGCTTATTACACATAAAGCTGATATGAAAAGTTCATGTTTGCGTTAGATATTATATGTCTTCTCGGCATTTTATTAGCTTGTAATAGTTCAGTGGAGAACTTCCAAAATAAGCTTTTAGTATTTGCATGATGGTTGCTTCCAACCTCCACAGCAGTAGTAATCTGGAATTTGTGACTTATACTATAATTAGTTGCTGTAGAAATGATTTTTATGTTTTTAACAGAGGACCAGAATAGCACATGGTAAAAATGCAGATCAAACACACTTTAAAATGCTTGCACTGTAAATGCTCCGTTGTTCCAAACACAACAAGCAAAAAAAAAAGTAAGCAAAAATATGTAGTAATATTTTTCAAAGTGGTAAGAATTTCCTAGGAAAACTGTGGAGGTTGAATATTTACATATAAAGATGTGGTTTATAAGAAATCATGGAGATCACCAGTGAGGCCACAGCTAGTGATGGAATGTAGTAAAGATGAAAAAGAAGCTGTAACAAACTATTCTTGCTGTGAGTCAAGAGGGCTGTAGGGTGTCCTGCCTATCTGATATATCAGGAGTCAGTCCCTTAAATACTACAGTAACAAATCCTAACCCATGGTCCTAGCTTAGGCTCTGGTGCCCAGCAATGAGGAGCTGTCTATTAGAAATGGAAGAGGGAATTGGGTAAAAATGTCACCTATGATTGCTAATAAAAATAATTGCACTAATAAACCTGAGGCTTTTGAACAAGGCAATAGAAGTCAAGAAAAATGCTTTGATAACTGTTGTCTGATATTGACAAGGTACTGTGAGAAAGAAACCAACTCAAGAAACAAACAGACAATGTATAGGTGGACATGAAAGAGAAATATGAGAGTCCAGAAATGTCAGTCTTGCTGACTTGAATACAGCAATTATTCTCATATTTACTCAGTAATCAATAAGCCTTAAATGGCCTGTGAACTAAGAACTTATAAAAAGGTGTACCCTTGCTGCCTACTGCTAATACATGGGAAAGATCTGGGCGACATAGCTCTGGAAAGAGGACAGTAAAGAGTAAACTTTTATGGTTCTCCCATACACCCTCAATTCGTTGTGGTGTCCACAATATCTACAGAGAGAACATATCTCTTGAGTTGTATTTTCCAGATACGTAGAGCAGACTGGAGTTAAGTGGAAGGAGCTGATGACATTTCTGAGAGCTGTACTTTCTATATGAACATTAGTGCTAGGTAAAATATTCTGTGATTATTTGAGACATAACCACTGGGCTTCTAGTTGTCTATGGACAAGAAGCAAGTTGAGCTTCATCCTCCCCATTCCATATTTGTATATCACACATCTTCCGTCAGGGCCTAGCCTGGTGAGTACCTACCACTGCCCAATACTTGTTTTTCCACAACCTGCAAGATCTAGCCGGAGTCCCACATCCTGTGCCACTGCCTAGTCCTGTACACAGCTATTATCTAGGCTTCTACCAGGACCTGTATCCACTCACAAGATCACAACCTTCACTTTACACTCAGACTTTTTCATTTCCTCCTCCAGGGTTGAGCCTGGTGAGTACCCTGTTCTCTTCACCCATACCTTTTCCACAATCTTCCCAATTTAGCTTGAGTCCCACAACCAGTGTATCAGCCTACTCTGTGCTTCTACAGAGGAGCTCTGGGCTTGGGGCCAGTATCCTCCATACCTGTCCATCATAACACAGGACACTCCCATGTCATATTCAACTTTTCCACTCAGACCTATCTATCTCCATACTTCCTAACTTGAAACAAGAAGCATGTCCTGTAAACCAGCCCAGTCCCCTCTGCCCACCTGACTGCATTCTACGCAAGACACTTCCAACCTCAAGACCCCCATACACACATTCTTTCTTTTCCCCACCCTGATATATTCATAACAAACTCAAAACTAACAAAGAAAGTCCACATGCCCAGATCTCATCAAAGGAATACAGCAATATAAAAGATGAAGCCAGTATCTTCTCTCCAGTACCTATTAGTGAATAGAAATGCTTGTCAATAAGAATTACCTAAATGAACTTCAATTCACAAAAGTTAAAGGAACGATCACAAATCTCCTCAAAATCAAGTTTAAAGAAGACACAGAGAAACAGCTCAATGAAATCAAGGAGAAAGGACTTAAGGAGAATAACTGCCTGATTGATGCTCAAGAAAACACACAAACATAATGCTAATGAAAATGGTGAAGACAAGCTGGGTATGGTGGAACATACCTGTAATCCCAGCACTCTGGGAGGCAGAGGCAGGTGGATCGTTGTGAGTTTGAGGCCAGGCTGCTCTACAAATCGAGTCCAGGACAGCCAAGGCTACACAGAGAAACCCTGGCTTAAAAAAAAAGAAAGAAAGAAAGAAAGAAAGAAAGAAAGAAAGAAAGAAAGAAAGAAAGAAAAAGAAAATGGTGAAAACAATCCAAGACTTGAGAACAAAATTCAATCAGGAGATAAAAACACTGAAGACTGAAGAAGAAATGAAGATGAAATTGAAAAACCATATAACCCAAATGGAAAATTCAAAGTAATGACTTACAAATTGAATGAATTAAACAGAAGACAGACTATCAGGTCTCAAAGATAAAATAGAGGAGATAGATAAAATAATTAAAAAAAAAACATGAAAAAAAAAACCCAGGAAATGTGAGACACCATGAAAAAAAAACAAACAAACCAAAAAACAAAAACAAAAACACCAAACCTTCGAATTATAGGCATAGATGAGGGAGAAGAATCTTGAGTCAGTGGCATAGACCAGGTCTTCAATAAAGTCATAGAAAACTTCTCCAAACCAAGGAAAGACAAAATAAAACAAAACAGAGAACACCAAATGCACAAGACCAGAAAATAAAATCTGTATAACATGATTAAAACACTAAGTATATATAACACAGAAAATGTATTGAAATCTAAAAGAGAAAGAAAAAAGATAAGTCACATATATAGGAAAATCCATCAGAATAAAAGCTTTTTTTCTCAGTGAAAACTTTGAAATCTAGAAGAACCTGGAGCAGTGCATTCCAAGTCCTAAAGATGATGACAGCCAACCTAAAATAATATATCCATCAAAACTCTCCGCCATTATTGGAGAAAGAAAAATTTTCCATGACATAAACGCCCTGAAAAAAATTTATATCCATCAAACCAAACCCAAGAGAAATACAAGAAGCAGTATTTGAGGTTGAAGAGATGTATGAACATAGAGAGACTGTGGGAAGAAATACAAATTCATAATTATTAAAACACAAAATGCCACTGAGAACATAAACAACATCATAAATGAACAACATGTTGAACACAACTAACACATTTCAATAATAAATCTAAATATTAGTGGCTTAAATTCTCCAATCAAAAAACACAGACTGTACTCCATTTTTTAATTGGATTACTTGGTTTGCTGCTTTTTCAGCTTCTTTAGTTCTTTATATATACTGGATATTAGTCCTCTGTCAGATATAGGGTTGGTGAAGATCCTTTCCCAATCTGTAGGCAGTTGTTTTGTTCTGATGACAGTGTCCTTTGCTTTACAGAAGCTTTTCAATTTCATGAGGTCCCATTTATTGATTGTTGCTCTTACAGCCTGTGCTGTTGGTGTTTGGTTCAGGAAGTTGTCTCCTGTGCCAATGAGTTCAAGGCTTTTCCCCACTTTTTCTTGTAAGCGGTTTAGTGTGTCTGGTTTTATATTGAGGTCTTCAATTAAAAAATGGAGTACAGAGCTAAACAGAGAATTCTCAATAGAGGAATATCGAATGGCAGAGAAACACTTAAAGAAATGTTCAACGTCCTTAGTCATAAGGGAAATGCAAATCAAAACGACCTTTAAGATTTCACCTTACAGCCATCAGAATGGCTAAGATCAAGAACACAAGTGACAACACATGCTGGAGAGGATGTGGAGAAAGGGGAACCCTCCTCCACTGCTGGTGGGAATGTAAACTTGTACAACCACTCTGGAAAGCAATCTGGTGCTTTCTCAGACAACTAGGAATAGTGCTTCCTCAAGATCCAGCTATACCACTCCTAGGCATATACCCAAAAGATGCTCAAGTATACAATAAGGACATTTGCTCAACCATGTTTGTAGAAGCCTTATTTCTAATAGACAGAAGCTGGAAACAGCCCAGATGCCCCTCAGTGGAGGAATGGATACAGAAATTGTGGTACATCTACACAATGGAATATTACTCAGCAATAAAAACCGAGGAAATCATGAAATTTGCAGGTAAATGGTGGGATTTGGAAAAGATAATCCTGAGTGACCTATCCCAGAAGCAGAAAGATGCACACGGTATATACTCACTCATTAGACATATAATATAGGATAAACCTATTAAAATCTGTACACCTAAAGAAACAAATCAAGAGGGAGGACTCTTGCTAAAATGCTCAATCCCTATCCAGAAAGGTAAAGAGGATGGACATCAGAAGGAGAAAAGAGGGAACAAGTCAGGAGCCTGACACAGAGGACCTCTGAAAGGCTCGGCCCTGCAGACTATCAATGCAGATGCTGAGACTTATGGGCAACCTTTGGGCAGAGTGCAGGGAATCTTGTGAAAGAAGTGGGAAACAGTAAGATGTGGAGAGGACAGGAGCTCCACAAGGAGAGCAACAGAACCAAAAAATCTGAGCACAGGGGTCTTTCCTGAGACTGATACTCCAACCAAGGACCATGCATGGAGATAACCTAAGACCCCTGCACAGATGTAGCCCATGGCAGTTCAGTATCGAAGTGGGTTGTAATCGGAACAAGGACTGTCTCTGACATGAACTGATTGGCCTGCTCTTTAATTACCTCCCCCTGAGGGGGAAGCAGCATTACCAGGCCACTGAAGAAGACAGTGCAGCCACTCCTGATGAGACCTATTTAATTGACTAGGATCAGAAGGAAGGAAAAGAAGACCTCCCCCATCAGTGGACTTGGGGAGGGGCATGCATGCAGCGGGTGCAGGAAGGGAGGGATTGGGATGGGAGGAGGGAGGGAACCACAGGGGGGATACAAAGTGAATAAAGTGTAATTAATAAAGAATTAAAAACACACACACAGATTGACTAAATGGATCAAAAAAAATTCATCTATCTACTTTCTACAAGAAAACACATCTTAGTTTTAAAGATAGGTACCACCTTATAGTAAAAGGATGGAAAAAAGCACTGAAATGGGATTTCAGAAAGTGATGAGCCCTTTAAAGAAAAGAGCCCATGGTGAGTGACTCTAATCCCTAGAGGAGGGAAGAGACACCACCTAAAGTTTCAGTTAACTTCAGCCTAACATGGCATACTAAAACTGAAAAGAGTGCCCTTACAGAGCACATTCTTCATTAGATCTCCATGAGTCTTTGTGAGCCTTTGGGAATAGACATCAAGGCTGAAAGCAGACTGAGAATTATGGGAAATTAACGGAAGGCATTCTGGACCTGAGACTCCAAGGGCAGAAAAACTGAGAGGAACACTACCCATCCTAAGTGTTCTGATAGTGTTTAAATCAAGATGCAGAAAGCCAGGATAGGACTAGGGGGCAAAGTGGCTTTTTAGAAACCCAGAAATTTACATTTGGTTTGTCACAGGGAGAGATATCTCTTGTGATCTGAAAAGCTGACAGCTGAGCCTGTATTTGTGTAGTTCTCATACTACTGACCCTACAGACAGAGAATTTCTGGACCCACTCACAAAGTGATTTAAACAAGTAGTGATCTGCATCAAACTATGATTGCAATAAAGTCAAAACCCAACATCACCGCTGATTAAGTTGACTTTGCTCCCAACTTTGTAGCCTGACAGGAGTGGTGTATCTTTTATAGGAAGTAAATGTTGCTTCTATACCCACTGTTATTTTCTGGAAAATGTGTAGTAGATAGTAATTCAGATAAGTAGAAGCAAGAAATATGCCCTGTGACCAAGAGAGTAAACAGTCAACAGAAGTCAATCAAAGAAACAGTTCATAAGCTGAAGTATAGCTTTTCATAGTTGATGGCTTCTGGTGAACAGTCAGGGAGAAGTCATTTTTGTTTAAGGGTATGGCCACTGGGAGTTTGACCAATGCTTCAGCGGACAGCCCTACACCCATGAGTATATGGGCAGCATAAATTAGACTTGGTGTTTTTTTGTTTTTTTTTTTTTTTTTAAGAAGGCACAAAACTGGAAGCATTCCCAGCATTCAGGAAGCAAAGGCAGGTAGATCTTTGTGTATTTCAGGGCATAGTGATACTCTGTCTCAAAACAAAACAAAACAAAAAAACCAAACAACTAAAGAATTTAGATGAAAAGGTGGGCTATACACGCTAAGATGTGAAAAACTTTAAAGACCTATAAACACTATAGAAAGGGATGAGATCATTAAAGTGAAGAATACCATATGAGAACAATGACAAAAAATGCAGTTTAGGCCAAGTGTGGTGATAGATGCCTTAAATCTCAGAACTTGGGAGACAGAAACAGGTGGGTCTCTATAAATTCAAAGTCAGCTTGGTCTACAGAGTAAATTCCAGACCAGCCAAGACTATATAGTGCGACCCCTCATCATAAAAAGAAGAGGAGGAGGAGGAGGAAACAGGGGACAAGGAGATGGAAAAGGAAGAGGAGAAAATGCAGTTTAGGAAAGAATCCCTGAATCCATGTCAGTTTACAGGGACTAGAATGAGACACAATGATAAAAAGAACATGGACCACTTAAGACCCATACATGGGATAATATAAAATAGGTCAACTTTCACAAGGAGAGGAGGAAATGAAGGTAAGGTATAATAAATGTGGGTGAAAATGTTGATTAACGATAATTACATATCCAAAAAGCTTTAAAACATCTCAAATCTTTAATGCAAAGAAAGCCACACAGTGGGCATATTAAAGTAAAACTTGTAAAACCCAAAGACAAAAAAGAAACTCTTAAAAACCAGCAACAGAAAACAAGAAACCTTGGCAAAGGAACAACAGTATAAATACAGCAAAAAACAGGCAGAAGATAATGGGCTATCATTCGCAGAGTAATGAAACAGTCTGGGATTCTTTATGTGGAAAACAACAAAATTTAAAGAAAACAAAGATGCTTTCAGACGTGCAAAAAAAATTGAGAGAATTTGTCTAAGTACTTCTTCACTACTAAGATGGCTTAAATGAGGTTCTTCACGGGAAGAGAAATGAGATCACACAAAGCCCTGAGCCTTCCTGAAAGAAGAGAGAAATGATGAGCAAAGATGAAACATACTCACTTTTATTTATATAACTTGTCTTACATATTTTATGTTTCTATAAATGTGGCTTATATATACTTGATTTCTGCCTTACCTTTTTTGAAGTTTGGAGCACAGGCAGAAATAAAAGATAATGGCACCAAATGTAAAAAGGGTAGGAGGGAGCACAGGTGGGGTTATGCCGATATAAGGCTTTGCAGTAGCAGTGAACTGTGATAGCATACTTGGAGGTAGGCTATAAGGTCTTAAAGATGCATATGTAATATCTAAGGTAAGGCAACGTTAAAGGAAAGCTAACTTAAAATATTAATGGAAGAAGCACAATGGGGTATCAAAAACCTTGTGGTTCACCTAAAATAATTCAAGAAAGAAGGAACAGAAAACAAAATTCAGATAGGATAAATAAAAACAAATACTAAGATGGAAAGATTAAACTTAATAGTATCAATAAACATTAAATATAAATAAGATGAAAACTCCAGTTAAAGGGCACAAATAAATGTGTATCATGTAATCATAAACATATTATGTCTCCTACTAACCAAATGTGGGGGTGGAAGAACATTCAAAATTACCAACAAATAAAACACATTCTCTTCTCTTTTTTCAAGAAATCTGCCCCTACCACCTTGCAATTGTGGTGTTGTTGGCCCAGTGTCCCTTTTCTTCTGGACAGACAGAGGCACTTGGACCCCAGAGGACTGGCACTCCTCCACTTTCCAGGAAGTGGTCAGGAGAGGGAACTCTTCCTCCACTGACTTTACGGAGTCTGCATTGCTCCACCCACCATGCCAGCCAGGTCTGATGGAGGGTTCAGTCTCTGTCAGTGCTCATTTCCACTGGAGCTAAAGAGTTGCTCTATTCATGGAGTGATGCTTTTCTTCTTTTACTTGACCCATCTTTGTCTCTGATTCTCACAGACACTATAAAACCTTAGTGAAACAAGAATTCCACAATCACATCCTAGGGATATATAGCTTCGTTGGTAGAGTGTTTGCCTAGCATTCACAAAACCCTGGGTTCAGTAAACTAGGCAAGGTGGTTTATGCTTATAATCCCAGCACTCAGGAAGGAAAGGCAAGAGTATCAGCAGTTCAAAGTCATCTTCAGCTATGTAGTGAGCTTGAGGCAAGGTTAGAATACATGAGACTCTCAAAAAAAGTCAACAAATCCCAACAACAGCAACAGTAACAAAGTTATTTTTACATATATATATATATATATATATATATGTATATGCATATATTCAGTTTTAATGGAAGCCTATAGTTCCATCATCACTTGGGACATGGAGGCAGAGGAATCAGAAACTCAAGGTCATTCCTGGCTACATAGTTAAGTTTTAGGCCAGCCTGAGCTAGAGACTGGGGTGGGCAGCAGAAAATAATTTTATTTTTCATATATTTTTATTAAATAATTTTAAAATGTGAAACAGAAATTGTCAGGTTGGATAAAAAGACAACACCCAATTATAGCACTCAATACAAGACAAGGCATAATTTGAAAATAAATGCTGGTAAATAAATTGTAATTGAAAATAAAATAAAAAATAAAAAAATGCTGAACATAAGAAAGTTAATGTACCATAGTCATATCAGAATAAACAAAACAAACTGTTGCCAGTGACATTTCATAAAGAAAAAAAGATGGATTCATCAGGAAGATACAACAATAATCCTAAATTGAATGTACCTAACAAAATAACCTTAAACTACAAAATACTTGGTGAAAGCTAGGCATTGTAGCCTTCATCTCCAATCCCAGCATTCCAGAAGCAGAGGCAGGAAGAGCCTAAGTTCAAGGCCATCGTAGGCCACATAGCAAGATTCTTTACGAAAAATAAGATATGTGATGCAAAAACTGAAAAAAACTAAAGACAGAAATAAAAAATACAATTTATTCATTCACTGGAAAAATCTTGTTGCTTTTTCCAGGAGAGAGTTTCTCTTAAAATAAACATTAATAAATATGATATAGTGTATCCTTTTGATTATAGTTCCTTTAATATACAGTTTATGCCACTGGTGTCCAGCTATATGCATTGGTAAACATTTTTTTCCAAGGCTCTTGCAGAAGAAAGTTCTGCTGTATTCATTAATTGTAACAAAGAACTCCTCAGGACTGATTCCATTTCATGGACCATTTTGTTTTCTTTTGGTAGTTTTATTCAGCCTTGTCCTCCTAAATAGTAGTGTTTAATCTTACAGATTTTTCTAATAAAGAGCTGGTTTGGGGTTGGGGAGAGATGACTTAGTCAGTAAAGTGCTTGCTGGATGAGGACTTAAGCTCAGAGTCCCAGGACCCATGGAAAAGCTAGCCAGTAACTGCGTGCCTATAATCTCAGCACAGGGGAACCAGAAATGATCAACGGAACTGACTCAGGCCAGCCATTCTAGCCCAATAGCCGAACTTCAAGTTTGGAAGAAACCCTTTCCCAAAAAGCGTGGTGGGACCAGGCAGTGGTGGGTCACTCTTTTCTGTTGTTCTTTTTAATTACTATCATTTATTAGAATTTATTCCATTTATATCCCAGCTGTGGCCCCCTCCCTTGTCTCCTCCCAACCCCATTCTCCCTCCTTCTTCCCCTCCCGTGCCCCTCTCTCAGTCCACTGATAGGGGAGGACCTCCTCCTCTTCCATCTGACCCTAACCTATCAGATCTCATCAGGACTGGTTGCATTGTCTTCCTCTGTGGCCTGGCAAGGTTACACCCCCCAGAGGAAGGTGATCAGAGAGCCTGCCATTCAGTTCATGCCAGAGGAAGCCCCTTCTTTCCTTACTAGGACCCCACTTGGAGACTGAGTCTATGGACTACATCTGTGCCAGGGTGTTAGGTCCTCTTCATGCCTTGTCCTTGGTTGGGGTATCATTCTCTTCAGGGGCCCCAGGGCTCAGTTTGTTTGTTTTGTTTTGTTTTGTTTTGTTTTGTTTTGTTTTGTTTTTAGCTAGCCTGGTCTACTATGCGAGTTCCAGAACAGCCAGGGTTACACAGAAAAACTCTATCTAAAAAACAAACAAGAAAAAGTATGGTGGGGAGTGATTGAGGAAGACAACCAATACTGACTCTGACCTGCACATGCATGTGTAAACATGTACACAATCACCTGCACACATACAAAGTTCATAACACACAATAATAAGATAAAAATAAATTTCTGGGCATGGTGGTACATGCCTTAGTCCCAGCTACTCAGGAGGCTGAGGGAGTCCAGGAGTTCTGGGTTATACTGATTGTGTGTCCAAACTAAGTTCAGTATCAATGTGGTGATCTCTGGGAGCAGGAGACCATCGGGTTCCCTAAAGAAGAGTGAACAGGCTCAGGTGGGAAATGAAGCAGGTCAAACAAAGTAAATAAGTAAGTGGCTGGATTCCCGGCAGTGTTAATCCCCCTCCAGTATTCCTACAAGCATTGGTTTTCAAACAATTGAGTGCTTCGTGAGCCTCAGAGCCTGCCAGTGTTATATTCGCCATGGCAGCCAAGTGTTGACAAGCTTAGATGGACAGCAAAGCACAAGGCCTGAACAATACCTCACTTTCATGCAGAAATGTGGGTAACCAGTTCTTCATTGTTCAAAAGGAAATTATCTTTGCAGGCCTGATGCCCATGACTATGTCAGTGTTACTCACGGAAGTTCTGACTAGATTTTGTACCATACAGAGTGGGCAGCAGTGGGCTAGAGGTCAGCCAACCATAAGGCTGTGGACCATGTATGCATCTCTGGTCAGCTGAAGTATGATCCAGGTCTTGGGGCCACACAAAACATCACACAACATTGAATGCTATGGTGAGGAAGTTGAGAGAGTAATTGCTGAGAGTTACCATATAACTTTCTTTTAAAAAATAGTTTTAAAAAGTTTGGTTTATGTTTATGGATATTTTGCCACTCTGAATGTCTAGGTACCACATATATGCACTGGTCATAGAGGCCAGAAGAAGGCACTGAATCCTCTGGAAATGGAGTTACAGATAGTTGTGAGCCATCATGTGGGTTCTGGGAATCAAACCCAGGTCCTCTGGAAGAGCAGCCAGTGCTCTTAACTGCTGAGCCATGTCTCCAGCACCTATAATATTCTTAAATCTTAGTGGACTATAGAACATGTAATAAATGCAGTGAAAAATTTATCTGGGACCTGAAATAGAGATTTGGAGGAATATTTTTCCTAAACTTGCAAATTTTTTTCTGACCTCCCTTTTATGTCCAGGAAGTTTTCCTCCCTTCATTTTCTGGTTTCCATTCTTTAGGAATAAAAATTACCAATTTCCTGGGTACCTACTTTATGCCTAAAACTGTTTGTGCTCATTTTATTTAATGCCACTCTTCCCATCTGCAGATCAGGACACAGGCTTGGGGCTGTGAGGTAACTAGCCAGGGGGGAACAGGTGCCAAGAGAGCTGACAGATTCTTTCTTGCCTAAAGAGATGTGTTCTGTAGCCTGTGCTCTGTGCCCCTGAACCACAGGGTGTCAGTACCTCTGTATTTGGGTTCTTCTTTTAAAGATTTGTTTTTATTATTTTAAATTGTGTATTCATGTATGGGTGAGCCTATGTGTGCATGTGTGCATGGTGCGTGCTTGCATGTTTGTGTGTGTGTGTGTGTGTGTGTGTGTGTGTGTGTGCATATGCATGCAAGCAGGTGCCCATTCAGTTAAGTGCATGTGAGTGTAAGTGCCTGTGGAGGCCAGAGGCTTTATATCCCTCTGGAGTTGGAGTTTCAGGAGGTGTGAGGCAGCTGATGTAAGTGTTGGAACTGAACTCAGGTCCTATGCAAGAGCATTTCATACTTTTAACCACTGAGCCATCTCTCTAACCCTGTATTTGGAATTCTGAAAGAACCTTGGCAGAAAAGATGATCAATCTTTACATGATACTTTAAAGAATAGACTATTTAGACATCTGGTAAAGTGAGAAGTATGGAGACAGATCCAGTAGGAACCAACTAGAAAGTCCAAGAAGGACCAGGCAAGATCTGAGGCTCAAGGCAGCAAGATGGCAGCAAGGTCACAGCTACAGCTACACAGGAAGGACAAGAAACTTGATTTGTACTTTCCACTTCCTGCACTCTGAGCATGCATTGTTGGCTGAGCTTCAGCAGTCAGTGCTGCAGAAATCAGGCCCTGCAAGAATCCAGAGGTATAGAGACACACCGGTACAGAGCACAAGAGAAAGTGGTCAGGAGTCAGAGGAACAGAATCCATATAGAAACTGATGGTTACTCTTCATTGTCCATTGAGTGGATTTTAGAATCACTGAGGAGACATACCTTTGAGTTCATTTATTAGGGTATTTCTGGAGCTTAACTGAGAAGGGAGACTAGCCTAAGTGTGTGCCAAACCATCCCATGGACTGAAATCCAGACTAAATGAAAGGAGAAAGCAAGCTGAGCATCAGCCTGCTGCATGGTTTACATCCACTTGACACAAGCAAAGCCATCTGAGAGGAGGGACCTCAGTTAAGAAATGCCTCCATAGGATTGCTCTACAAACCTTTAGGGCATTTTCTTAATTAGTGATTGATGGGGGAAGGTCCAGTGAATTGTGGGTGGTGTCATCCCTGGGTTGGTGGGCCTGGGTTCTATAAGAAAGCAAGCTGAGTAAGCCATGTTGAGCAATCCAGCAAGCAGCACACCTCCATGGCCTCTGTATCAGCTCCTGCCTCAAGGTTCCTATTCTGCTTGAGATCCCATGTTACTTCCATTGATGATGAACAGTGGTTTGGACGTGAATGACAAATAAACCCTTTCCTCCCCAACTTGCTTTTGATCATGGTGTTTCATTGCAGGAATAGAAACCCTAACTAAAACAATCAACATTTTATATTTCTACATCCTGACTGTGGACACAAAGTGATCAGACAGTTCATGCTCTCACCTCTATTTCTTCCCACCATGATAGACTCTATCCCCTCAAACCATAAGCCAAAAGAAATACTTCCTCCCTTAAGTTGCTTTTGTCATATATTTTTGTCACAGCAAAATAATTAATACAGAAAATTGGTACAAAGAAGTAGAGCTGGTACTGTGACAGACCTGACCATATAGCTTTGTTTTGGAACTTGCAGTATTAATGAGGAAGAATATAGAACTGAAGACTAGAAAAGCCCTAAAATTCTGTAGGCAGAACTTACTTTGCCATTCTAGTAGGAGAGTATAACAACAGAAATCTGAAAAAATAAACATAGAAAAAGAAAGAAGAAAAGCATGGACAGTGGAGGACTCACTCGTGAGGTTTCTGAGGTGAACAGAGGCTCTGTTGGAAGGTGGAGTAGAGGCTACTAGTGTTCCACTTCTGGCAAAGTATTTGGCTGAATTTTGTATCCTGAAATTTGAGTAAGGCTGAATTCAAAAGGAATGGAGGGAATTTTAAGACAGCATAGTATTTGAGTTAAGGCATGGCCCTTGTTCTCTACACTTACTGAGGTCTGAAATGGGACGTCAAAGCAGGAAGGTATAGCACATGTGAAATCTGGGGAGCAAAGAAGTGAGTGTAAAGTTGGAGACAAGACAAGTACAAAGAAAGCAGCTGTACTGAACGAATGCTGATAGAGAAATCTGAGGTTCTGCATTGGAACAGTAGGAAAGAAGCTGTGAGAGCAAGACTCCACCAGTCAAAGACACCAACTTCTGAAAATGCAAATCCATCAGAAAGGAGAGAGTGAACGGGTTCTTTACTGGAAAACAACTGTTCCAGGAAGTTTTTCCCCTGGTTCAACTACCGAGGCACACAGAGGCTACTGCAACTATGGTAGAAGGGGGTCAGACTCCATCTGGAACTGGCAATAGAACTTGGGAGCAGCAGTTCCTTGTGCTGTTTTGTCAGGCATGCAAAATGCCATGAGTAGCTCATGGGGAGGCTTGCATCAAGCAGGGGCAGACCCTTCAAGAAGATTCTGAGAAGCCACTGTATAAGCCTATTAAAGTGAAGCCTAATTGTAGTGAAGAGCCAAGTATATTGGAGGTTTCAGGACATCTGCTGAGAAAAGCTGCAGAAATGGAATGGAACTGAGAAAAGCTGCAGAAATTGTGCTAGAGGTGGCAAAACTGAGGGGTGGGGCTACCCAAGCTCATTGAATCCAGATGATGCCACCAAGTGTCCAGATGCAGAATATGGAAATGTAAGACTTGGTGTTTGTTTTGTTGGATTTTGGTATTTCTTTGGTCTGATACGCTCTTGTTTGTCCCCATTTTACTCTTTGGGAGTAGGAATGTTTACTCTGTGATATTTGTATATTGGCAGTATGTAACATCATCATCATCATCATTACACAAGGACTTATGGTTGTGAGTTTGAAGAGTAGACTTCTGAATAATGTTGAAACTGTTAAAAGACTACTACAAAGACTTTTGAAGTTGGACAGAATGAACTTTGCATTATGAGATGGCCATGAATCTACTGGAGTGAGGGATGGAAGGTATGGTTTAGAAGTGATATATTTGGGTGTCAGGTGACAAGGAATGGACTTGTGGTTAATCACCATGGTTAGCTTGACTGTATTTGGAAACACCTAGAAAACGTATCTTTGGTGTTAATCCCACCAGGTAAGAATGAAAACCATCATTCAAATTATAGCCAGTTAAGCAAGTTTTATTTACTGTGCATGGGACTGACTCTTTAAAGCAACATTTTTTGTTTTTATTATTAGTATTACTATTATTATTGTTATTTACAATTTACTCACTTTGTATCCTAGTTGTAGGCCCCTCCCTCATCTCTTCTTGGTCCCCCCCTTCCTCTTTCTTTCCCCCATCCCCTTCCCCTAGTCCACTGATAGCGGAAATCTTCCTCCAAAGCAGCATTTAATAGTACAGTGTAGGTTAGCTTTTCAGGGCTTTTTTTAATAGGGAAAAGGTGTAAACTGGGTGTTTTGTAACATAAGGATTTTGAAAGAGAATTTTACAGAAGCAGATAGCAGATTAGATTATTTGACAGGTTATCTTGGCAGAACATCTCAAGGTTCTTTGACAGAACACCTTATCTTTTTAGGGCAGAGTATGTGTGAGGCAAACTTGAATTTTGTAGCAAATAGAAACAACTTTTTCTGACCTTTTACCCTAAAATGGAAGCAGGCTGGTCCATCACTGGGTGTTGGAGGTTGGTCTGATGCTAATTACTGTCCCTCTGGTTCTCTCTGGGCTCAGGTCAGCTGTAACATTTGCTACTTGTATGACTTCATTTTTTAAGGAAGGACCTTGCGGCTGTAGCCAGGCTAGTCTTTTATTTCCTTCCTTTCCTCCCTCCTTTCCTATGCTAATTACCTGCCTCAGTCGTTATACCTGATTGGCTAATTAAACAGCCTATACCTGGGCAGGGCCGAATGGGGTAGGCGTGGCTAAAGGTCCAGGGTTTTGGAGAATCCCATGAAGAAACACGGGAGAGGGAAGGATAGGAAGAAAGGAAGACATCGCCAGAATGGGTTGGCCTGGAGAAAACACCACATGGGCTGAGAAAGAACTCCAATAATGGCGTGAAAAGGCCCAGATGGAGAATATAAGCAAGTACCGTGGGATTATTAATGAAAGGTAGTCCAACTGGGGAGGATTAAAGTGGATGACATTGGATAGGGGCTGGTATTGAGGCAGTGTAAGTAAAATATCTGCCCCACCCAGGGTAAATAAGGTTACAATTATAAATGTAACAGGTGTCTCTCATTATTTGTGATATCAGGTTAGATAATACCACCGTGGTAAATTATAATAAACCTTATATAGCCCAACACAATTTTTTTATTTACTATAACGACTGGGTATATTTGTGAGGTCACTTAAAAAGTTGTTTAGTTGAAGAGGTAAAAGCTACTCTAAATGCAGATTGGATATAGCCTAGAACCCCCATCAAAATAAAAAGAAGAAAGCCAGTTGAACACCAGCGTCTGTCTTTCTCTGCTTCCTGACCATGGATATGGTGTAACCAGTTGCCTCACACTTCTGCTCCTCTATCCCCTCAAACCATGAGCTAAGACAAACCCTTCCTTAAGTTGCTTCTGTTAGGTATTTTATCAGAGCAGTGAGAAGAGTAATTAACACAGGAACCCACAAGCCCCATTCTCATGAAGCTTGCATATACTTGATGGGCTTGTCCTACCTGCCCTTATGTTGGACCTAGCACCATACTGCAGAAGTTGTCCTGCTTGCATGACTGACCTTCTGGGAAGAACAGAGTAGATGTCAGTGCCGATGTGGGCCTGCAGCCCTAGAAGAATCAAGCTGGAATTGAGCAAGTAGCACCCCACCACCTAGCTAGTCACCTAAGTCTACTCACTGTGGGTGCAAACTAGAAACATCCTTCTGCCTCTCAGGAGGGACCCCCAAGGTTATGTTCTGGGTCCTCTTTCATATCCATGGCTCCCAAAAGACCCTCTCTCCAACTCTGGTTCTCTCTGGGCTCAGGTCGGCTGTAACATTTGCTACTTGTATGACTTCATTTTTTTAGGAAGGACCTTGCGGCTATAGCCCAGGCTAGTCTTTTCCTTCCTTCCTTCCTTTCCTCTCTCCTTCCCTTTCTCCCTCCCTCCCTCCTTCCTTCCTTCTTTCCTTCCTTCCTTCCTTCCTCTTTCTTTTTTTTTTTTTTACCTTTTTTCTTTTTTTTTCCAGGCTGTTCTTGAACTCTTAGTCCCCTTGCCTCTCAAGTGACTTCTCTGCCACAAGCCAACAATTAGGCATCCCACTTGAGTATTCTGTGAAGTTCAGAACCAGGTAACCACCGTCACTGTGCCAGTCCTTCTTGCTCCAGCAATGTAACAAACAAACAAACAAACAAACAAACACTGGAAGGTAAGAAACAAGCCATAATTTGGCAAAGACTGATTTCTGCTCAGGAAGCTGAGAGAATCGGTAAAGGGAAAACCTTTAACAGCATTTAGGTATAGAAGCTAACCAGGTATAAATCAGCTCACAGACTCCAGCTCCCTAAGTATAAAAAACCACCATTGTAGGGAATGACATGGGAGAAAAGATATAGTGAATAAGATTTTTAACAATACCTATAGAAATGTTAAAAAAAAAAAAGTACAAAAGATCCCTGTGGAAAAAATGAAAATTAGAAAAAGCACAGAAAACAGAGAGGAAACCTGAATTTTATTAATATCACTTCTTTTTACATTGACATAGAAATGCCATACCAAACATCCACAAAGACACTATAGGTTACGTCTAGTAGCCTACAACTAATCTGAAGATTATGATGAAATACAACACATAATAATCATGAAAATGTTTAATAAGAGGGACTTAACAAATATTAAAATATAAAAGCATAGTTGCTAAAATATAAGTACTAGAAAAGTAAAGTTTATATATAGATTCACACATGCATTAAAATTTAGTATGCAGTAAAGAAGATGTTAACTTAATGAAAACTAAAGTGATTTGTTAAATAATCAGGAACAAGCTGCAATTTTTTTTTTGTTTGTTTTGCACTGGAGGGATAACCCAGGACCTTTCCATGGTAGGCAAGCACTTTACCACTGAGCTACAGGTTTAAAGCATGCTGTGTTGTTCTGTGCTTTGTTTCTCAGGCAGGGTCTCTCCGTGTAGTCCAAGCCAGCCTTGAATTGGAGATCCTCCTGCCTCAACCCTCCAAGGACTGGGATGATAGACATGTGCTACCCAGCAAACCACAAGTTTTTGTTTAATCCATCTACAGTGTAGGAAAAAATTACCAGGGGCAGCCTTCTTGTTGAACAGACAGGTCTCACAAGTTTTGATATAGGTAAGAAACTTTTCACAGGACATAGCAACATATTTAACATCTAGGAGTCTTTCTAAGAGGAAATGTGTAAAGGCCTAAGCAAGTTTGGTGCTCACCACTCTCAGACAGCAAAGCAAGGTTTCCCGTGACAGTTCCCCATTTGGCATCCACTCATCTTGGATCTGTGGACCATTCTCCCTTCTTGGCTACAGGCCAGAGGAATATTTCTTTCCTAACTACCATTTTTAAACTGTTAAGACTGAAGTTCTGGGGCTGGAGAGATGGCTCAGTGGTTAAGAGCACTGTCTGCTCTTCCAAAGGACCCAGGCTCAATTCCCAGCACCCACATGGCAGCTCACAACTGTCTATGCCCCCCAATTTCAAGGGGTCTAACACCTTCACACTAATGCACATAAAATAAAATAAATTAAATAAAAAAGATGTGTGCTAGGGCTGAGACACACCATAATTGCCTGTTTAACAAACAGAAAGCTTAAAAAAAAAAAAAAAGACTGTTGTTTTGAAAACAGACTATAATCTTCTAAGTTAGTATTAAAGCAAAAGACAAAGTTACTCTTTTAGGAGAAATAAGGAAGGGCCTGAGAACACTGCTGTGTCTTCTCACATGAATGAGGAGCACAGGAAGGTTTTCTTCCTTGAGAACATTTTATGTAGGCAAAGGACTGTGGAATGATTTTTGTGTTTCAGCATTTTGAAGCTCATTGGGGAACTTGTCAAACCATCAGAAAGAACTCTGGCTCATTTCATGATCGTGATCATCATCATTGTTGGACAGGGAGAAGTCTAGCTAGATCCATGTTTTAGGTTAGGGAGGTAGAATGACAGGTAGTTAGAAGACTCTACATACATGTGCTAGCCACTATACATATGTATACATACATATATATATGTATGTGTGTGTATATATATATACATATATATATACATATATATATATAAAGTTGAATTCATGCCTTTTCCAATTTTAGCCCCATATTCTGCCTTGGGTTGTACCTGGCCCTCCTGGGTCAAATATTCTTATCTGCCACCCAAATGCATGCGCGTGCGTGCGCGCGCACACACACACACACATGCATAGGTACACATGAAACCACATTCTATGCACACATGCACCCAGGCACATACACAGCTATTCCTTTTCCTTTTCACAGGTGTATGGAGCTCTCTTATTTGCTGAACATCCCTCTCCTCTCTTGTGTTAAAATATTTATACTTTTTTCCTTTGCTTTATTTTAATGATATAGCAGAAGGGAAAAAAAATAAATGTGTCATCTTTAACCGAATGTCCTCCAAATAGCTTTCAGGAAAGCACTCTGTTGCCCTGTGGTTGCTGGCACAGAAGTGTAATATCATGGAAAAGGCTGAGAGGTTCTTGTTGCCATCTAGCTAGGAAGGCATTAATAGATATGGTGGGAAGGTCCAGACTCTGGTGATATTAAAAGATGGAACTGGCAAGAGGTAGGAATGGACTGGATGTGTGAGTGCAGGAAGAGGGTCATGCAAGTTGAGTAGTGAGTACTGGTGAGGGAGGTGAGTCCAGCTAGCATTCCTGCTCCATCCTCAAAGAGATGACAGATAGCTGTGGCCTCAAGATTGGAGCTCAAAGAAGGACTTCCAAGAGAGAAGCTGGAAGATAAGCAAGCGGTAAGTACCAGTGGCTGCCATCAGGCTGGGCAAAGCAGTTGCTCATGTAATGCAGGCTGTGCACACTTCTGAAGGAACCCAGTTGGTTGTTCTGGTTCTCACCTGAATTTGGGTGTCAGTACATGAAATGACAGTGAGGGCCATAATCTATGTATCAGTCACTTCCTTCCATGGCCACAGATGCAACTGTCTCTGCTCATGTGATCTGATGGGCAGGAGTGGCCCTGTGAAGTTCGCAGCTGCACAAGAGAGAGACTGCTGCCTGTGTGGCTCCCTCTGGGAGCTTTATTATTTGTTACGGACTCCAGGCCTGGATTTGATAGGGGGTGGGCATTGAGAAACCTCAAAGATGGGTCTTCATTTTCACTTTCTGAAAAATGGAATAAGCACATTCATCCACTACCAAGAGAAACATTCTAGCAGTTCCCTAAAGGTGAAAGTGCCATGTGACCTGAGAGAAATGAAAACATGCCCATACTGACTTGTGGGTGGATATCCATAGTCGTATTATTCATTCTGAGGGCTTTGGCAATTTCGATGGGTCCTGGACGGGTATTTGTAGAATGTCTTCACTTTGGCATTTGTCTGATGATGTGCTGGTGCTTATACTAGAATTATGGGATATAGAGGAAGACCACAGTCTCACAACCTCACCTGAAGGACACTCTTCAACAGAATTTATCATAGTCGAGGCTGATCTTTGCCATCACTGGGCTGCAGTGGTGTCTATAGTGTGGGAGAAAATGTATGAAGCACAGTCTGTAACTGAGGGTAGGTAGTGATGCCCTGTCTTCCTCTTAAGATCAGAGTCCAGACATGATTTTTACCTTTTCTACATAGGAATCTGTCTGCTCTTGTTTATTTATTAATTTATTCAATTATTTGTCAGCCTGGGTTCATGATATTCTATTTTGGGTTATAATACAGAAATAGTTTGTTTTAATGTTTGGTTTGTTCAGCTGGCTCCTGTGTCCCTTTGACTGAACCTCTTTAAAAGTGTGTGTGTGTGTGTGTGTGTGTGTGTGTGTGTGTGTGTGTATACCTACTTTCTTGCACTACCAAGTTTCTCAGGCTCATCTAGTAGGTTTCCTGCTTCATTTCTAGAACCAGCCATCTCAACACCCCGGTTCTCTTTATTAGAAAGTGGTGTTAGAGGCCAAACTCTGGGTGATAGATGTGTGCTTTGCTGCTGAGGAGTCGTTGCTTCTAAATCGTCTCAGCTAACAATGGGAGAAAGTGTGTGTGTGTGTGTGTGTGTGTGTGTGTGTGTGTGTGTGTGTATTCCCTGTATATACATATCTATCTATAAATATTTTCTATGTAAATACCTGTAGCTACATAGGAATTGAGAAAGTTTGCTAGAGATGTAGGGTCTTTGGGTGAAAGAAACAGTAGAAATGAGACCAAAGCAAAGCTTTAGTGCAGTGGTTCTCAACATGTGGGTCAAGACCCCCTTGGAATCACATATCAGATACCCTGTATATCATATATTTACATTACAATTCATAACAGTAGCAAATTTATGATTATGAGGCAGTGATGGCTGGAGTTTGCCACAACATGAAGAACCATATTAGAGGATCACAACATTAGGAACCTTGAGAACACTGCTTTAGGGGGTTTCAGCTCTTTGCTGACATGGAAGGCAGTTTTCTGAAAAAAGGCTTGTATTGATGTGCCAGGCTTTTATCATCTTGCCTGAGAGCTTCAGGTGCTGAAAAGTACAAAGTGAGGCAGAGGCAGAGTACAATGTAGAAAGACCCTGTTCTCAAACACAAATGAGCAAACTAACAAACCAAATTGAGTCTGTGTCTAGAAAGTAAAATCCACAAAAGAGGAATTTTGGGGTAAAGAGTCCATATATACTGTCCAGATTTCTTTCAGAAAGGTCCTAATTTGTGTTTGTATCAGAACTGTATCTCAATCTGTGTCAGAAGCCCCAACCATCAATATCAGGCCGTGTTTCAAATTTGCTTAGTGTTTGTCAGCGTGGTGGTAAGACAGCTCTTAGTGCATGTCTTTACATTTGCCTGATTTTTTTACTTATCATTGATCATTTTTTTTCTTCTGTTAATTGCTTAAATATAACTTGCTCATTTTTGTCATTCTTGTTTTTGTGGTCTCTTCTGTGACTTATTAACCCTTTGGCAGACATGATGCCAATTATTTCTTCAGTTTTTACTGGCCTTTATTTATCTTCACCTCTTTTGAGGAGTGGGGGAGATTCTAGGGATTGAACCCAGAGCCTTACACGTACTAAGCAAGTGCTCTGTCACTGAACTGTATCCCCAGCCCTTTAAAAGGAATGGGTTTTGCCATGGTCTCACGAAGCTGTCCTAGGTTGACTTCAAACTTCCTGCATAAGCCTTGGCAGGCCTTGAACTTTCCATCCATCTACCTGAGCATTCTAAGAAGCTGGGTAACATGAATTTATATTCTCAAAATATTTTATACCATCAAATCTATTGGCTTTTTGATGCTGCCTTTTTATGCTGAGAGCAGGCAGGTTCTCATTGAGCTGCCCAGGATGAGCTTAAGTGATGATCCTGCAGCCCTCCACTACCAAGCAACTTAGATTATGAGTGACACCACCACCACCATGCCCAGGATGCTAGTTAATATGATTGTCAGCTTGACAGGATTTAGATCATCCAGGAGACAAACCTCTAGGCATGTCTGTGAAGGACTTTCCAGATTGATGTGGGAAGACCTGCTATAAAAGTGGTTAATACCATTCTGTAGACTGGAGTCCTGGACTGAAAAAGACAGAGAAAGTAAACTGACACCAGCATTTATTTCTCTCTGCTTCCTGAATACAAACGTACTGTTACTCAGTACGTTCAGCTGCCTCAAGTTCTTGCTGCCGTGCCTTCCAGCCAAGATGAACCAAAATTAAAAAACCCAGCCTTAAGTTGTTTTTGATAGGTATTTTATCACCACAATAAGAAAAGTAAGTAATGCATACAGCTTGCTTTGTCTCAGTATCTTTTTGTTTGTTTGTTTGTTTCAAGACAGGGTTTTTCTGTAGCCCTGGCTGTCCTGGAACTTGCTCTGTAGATCAGGCTGGCTTTGAACTTTGAGATCTGCCTGTCCCTACCTCCTTAGTACTGGGGTTAAAGGCAGGCATGTGCTAAGATCCTCCCTGCCAGCCGTGGTGTTTTTAATGAGGGAACTTCCTTAAATCTTTTCTCTATTTCTCCAATAGATGCTGCTCTGTTTAACATGTTTCTAAAAGAGCTGCAAGCTGAATCCAGGCCCTCATGCATGTTAGGCAACTGCTCTCCTAGTGAGCCAACCTCATTAACTTTCATCTGTAATGAGGTCAGTTTTTCTTTTTCTAATAGTCTTGCTATATTCCCTAGGCTGTTCTAGAATTCACAGGCTTCTTGCTTCCACCTCCCAAATTTCAAGATTATTGGAATACGACACTACATTTATTGTGAGGTCAATTTTAATTTTTTTTTTTCAGTGCCGAGGATGGAACTCAAAGCCTTGGAAATGCTAGGCAAGGCCTCTGTCAGTTGCTTTCCCCAACTCTACAGCCAATTTTTATACTTGAATTTTCTCAAGATAGTGTCCATCTAACCTAGGTTTTCAAATGGACCTGTATAAAGTTGCACAAGGTAATTTTCAAGGTTGGTTGTTTTGGGGTTTTTTTGTTTTGTTTTGTTTTTTACTTTTTCCATACCGAAAGTTACTTTCCTTTGTAGTTTTTATTTTTATATATTTCTTTGTTCCTTTTTTTGATGAAATTAGCAAATTTAATTGTCTATTTTATATGTTATACAACAAAGATCCAAGCCAGGCACAGAGGCACATGCCTATAACCCCAGCCCTTGGGGAGGCAGAGGCAGGTGTATCTCAGTAAATTTGAGGCCAGCCTGATCTATAAAGCAAGTCCAGGACAACCAAGGCTACACAGAGAAACCCTGTCTTGAAAAACCAAAAACCAAAAAAAAGAAAAAAAAATGTTGTAAAGAACAAAGATCCTACTTGCTAATTAATGAATTTCATTTTTATTATTTTCACATTATTTTGATTAGCTTTGTTGTTGTTTTATTGAATTTTGAACTGAAAATATTTTAAAACTTTCATTCTTTCTTGTTTATTAATAGAGGGATTTAGGGCTATGAATTTTCATGACTGTTTCTATGTAACCCATTAGCAGATATAAATTATTTCCATTGGAAACTATGTAATTTCTGTTTCTATTTCCATTCATAGAAAATGACATCAAGGTCCTGTTCCAAAAGCCATTTTCTGGGCCTGTAAGTTTAAGGGTATTCCTTACTTTATCCTCTATCAGGCATCAGGTTTTTTGTTGAGATCCTTGATTCATTTGGAGTTGAGTGCAAGTTAAGAGATAAAGATAAAGATCTAGTTTCATTCTTCTACATGTAGCTATTCAGTTTGAGCAGCACCATTGGTTGAAGATGTGTTTATCATGGGCCTCTTTATGAAAAATCAGGTGGCTGTTGAAATAGGGGTTTATGTGTTCAATTTTACTCCATTGGTCAATGTGTCTTTTTATGCCAGAACCATGCTAGATTTGGGGGGGGGGGCTTATAAGTGTTGGCTGCCAAATATAACCAGACTTATTACTGGAACCACCAGCTCCCAATAATGACATGGGGACCTTTTATTAATTATTAATGCTTGATCGTAGCTTAGGCTTGTCTCCCAACTAGTTCTTAACTTAACCCCTTTATATTAAATCTTCGTTCTGCCACATGTTCTGTTACTTTTCCTCAGTCTTGCAGTCCTGTTACCTGTTTTTTTCCTCCATGTCCAGCTGGCGAATCTTCCCCATGCATGATTCTTTCCAGAGTTCCTGTCTCTGCCAGAAGTCCTGCTTTCCTCTCCTGCCTTTGCTATCGGCCGTTCAGTTCTTTATTAAACCAATTAGAAAGTGTTAGAGGAAGTATTGACAAAATACGATTCAGCCAAAAAATAGCAGTGCCAAAGTTGGACCTGTACTCAACTCTCTGCTGGTACAGAAGTCAACTTTACACAGTGCACGAAAAGGTCATCCCAACAGGGGTTGGTGGTGGTGGTTTTTATTTCTCTAACTCTGTACTATAACTTGAAATCAAGGATGGAGATACCTCTATCAGCTTTGTTTTGTTTTTAATTCAGGACTGTTTTAGATATCTTGAGTCTTTTGTGTTTCCACATGAAATTTAAGATTTTTTTTTCAATTTCTGTGAAAAAAATTAAGTTGGAATTTTGATTGAATTGCATTGAATCTATAGATTATAAGACAGCCATTTTCACAATGTTAATCCTACCAATGAATGAGCGTGGGAGTTTATCTCTTTGTCCCCACAGTGCCTTATAAAACCAAGTTTAAGGATGGAATAAACCAGTATATAAAACAACAGTAAAGGGAGGAGCTGATGCATCATTGCTTAGCTAGAGCTCAGGTGGTCAAATTTAATGACATCTGACATGTCGGTGGATGTGCTAGAAGAGGCAGCACCATGGACCCATCCCCCACAGAAACACTGAAAAATCAAGCAATATTTACCAAAACCAATTTTGCCAGAACCCTGAAGAATAGGCAACAGTTTACTCTATCCAGACAAATGCTGAAAAGGGCATCTTGAGCATGGAAGGAGAGCTTTGTGGTCTCTTCTGCCCATTCTTTGTCCCTAGAAATCCGAACTGTGGAAACTGCATATTTTGTTCCTGCGTAGAACCTGGTGACATGTTTGCAAAGAAGTATAGTGGTTTCCATTCTGATTTATTGGCGCTACCTGAAGGATGGACTGACAAGGGCACTTTTCTTTTTTGACTGATACAGAACCCACTGTAGAGAATCACTGGGCATCCTCAACCACGTCAAAAAACAAACAAATAACCTGAAGCTGACTGGGGCAAAAATAACAGTTGATAGAAACAAGAGTACAAGACTGGGGTGTCTGGGAGAGAGATGCCTCAGGTACATTCCAAAGCAAGCATTCCAAATCTAGAAAGCCCTCAGGTATTCCAGAGCAGGTGACATACTAGTGGGGAAAACAAAACAAAAAAACCTCTAAGAAAGACTGAGCCCTCACTGTAATGTGCAGTATAAACAGGAAGTAACAGCTAAGAGTTGGGAATACCTTGATCCCAACACAGAACCACAATCACAAAGACTAAGAGAGGCTTCTGTCCTTTGATGTTTGAAAGTTGCATGTAGATGTTAAGGATGTTTTCAAAAGCAGCAGTCAGGGGAGTCTCTTCTTAGGCACAGGCACCAATCGCTGGGCAGTGCCTGGGCAGGGGGAAGCAGCTCCTGGGCTCTGCGCTTCTCAGCTATTTCAGCTTTCATCTCTGAGACACAGTGGTTCACATGCAGTCAGACTAAAGCTGATCCTCACTGCTCGAATGCTGTAGCTGCAGGATAGAACTCACCCCGCTCTCTGTGGGAGATCAAACAACAGCTGCTTATCCAGTCCTCCAAGGGACTACAAAGGACTAAAACCAGCTCACCCCTGTAGTGGCCAGAGTTGTGGCTCAGGACCTGTCACGAAGGTTCCCCTAAAGCTGGATGGACATAGTTTTTGTGAAATCAGCATTTAGTTTTGATTTAGGGCTACCCCAGAATTTGAGGGCCAAGGCCTTACTGTTGGTGTCTCTTTGGGAGCCACAGGAGAGCTGGGTACTGCACACATTACACGTCTCTGTTGCTTACAGGACAAGCCTGGCTTGAAATGGTGAAGGACCTCCAGGGAAGGTGACAGGAGGCTTGTAATAGGGATTCTGTCCCTCTGCAAACAGTGCCAACAGTGCTGATAACATACTATTTCTCCATGCAGGAAGGACATTCCCATGGAGCATGTGACACACATGGACAGAGAACAGACCAAGAAAGTGGTGTACTCCGTGGTCTATGGAGCAGGTGAGCCATTGGGAAGGACTGGGTTCTTGGTGTCACCTATCAGCTGATGGCTGAATGCCTGTATTTAAATGTGCAATGTCTCAACAAAATCACTCTGTGGGACCCTGTGTGTTATTTATACAAACACTGCAGTGGTATTTGTATCACAAGACATCAGTCAAACCATTTCATGCTGCTGACTCATAGTGCCGTAGACCCTTTAAGATGGTGGTTCTCAGCCTTCCTAATCCTGCAGCTCCTTAATATAGTTTCTCATGTTGTGACCCCAGCCATAAAATTATTTTTGTTGCTACTTCATAACTGTAATTCTGCTACTGTTATGAATCATAGTGTAAATATCCGTGTTTTCTGATTGCTTAGGGTCATTCATACTACCCCACAAAGGAGTCACGACACTCAGGCTGAGAAACACAGCTTTAAGAGCAACAACAGAGGTTCAGAGTGTGACCAGACCCTACCTCACACCTCACCACAATGATAGGCATCATCTCTGTATTTAGAAACAGACACCACCCCAAAATGGGATCTGGTTCTGCTTCTTAGCACATATTCAGTAAAAAGCTGTCCTTCTCTTTCTCTTCTTTCCAGGAAATGTAGTCCTCTATTTTCATCCACTTTCCCTTTTTTCTTCTCTCTTCCACTCCCCAGATTAATCTGTCAGTAGTGCTTTATAAAATATTTTGTTTATGTATATGAGTGTGTTGCCTGCATGCACATCCATGCACCATGTATATGTACTGTCCGTCAGAGGCCAGAAGATGGAACTGGAGTTACAGATGGCTGTGAGCTGCCATGTGGGGGCTGGGAATCAAACCCTAGTCCTCTGGAAGAGCAGCCAGTGTTCCTAACCATTGAGCCATCTCTCCAGCTCCTGGAGTATGAATTTTTTTTCTCCCTTTAAGTCATGCTAACATAGGAACTAGTTCCCCCTCAGAAGATGCTATGAGCCCTCCCTTCCTTCCTTGAGGAGCAGCCAATGTGCTGTCACAGATCCAGGCCTGCATGGATCTCCTTCTCACTTTGGTCAGTACCGCTTTGAACACATTGGGGCTTGGGAATAGACCCTGAGAGTAATCATCACCTCCTGACCACTGAAGTCAAGGAAAGCCAACAAAACTACATAAGCCTCGATGTAGGCATGGTCCATGCTTGTCACTCCTAGACACCTCCCAGTTTCTATAACTGCAGCGCTATGGATGCGCACATCTTCTGGATCCCAGATACCGCCTTGTCCAGATCCCACCCCAGTACTCGGGGTTTTGCCCTTGCCCTTTCCTCCATGGGAATGTTTTTCCCACATGCACAAAACTTTATTCAACTCTCCCTTTCTCAGCCATCTCCACCACTGTACTAGTTACTTATACTTAGGTAATAAGTTACCACAGAAAGCCCATTTGTTATCTTACAGTGCTGCCTGCCCTGCTAACTGAGGCTGTGGGGCTGAGCCTCCACTCTCTTCTGCTTTCTTCAGCTTCTGTTTCCTGCTGGCCTCATGGGTTTCTGGCATGAATAGCCTGTACTGTGTCCACTTTATACCTCAAAGCCAGCTGGCTGCAGAGTACCAGCTGTATACCTGCTCATCTTGTTTTGCATAAAATGCTGCCCATCCTGAGCATGAGCCCAAGAAGCCAGGAATGTCTATCAGTTCTGCTTATCAACTACCACAGAAAAGCACAAAGTACTAACAATGCTTTGAGAACATCAGACCATATGAAGTGCCTAGAAAGCAAAACGGAAGCCAGTAATCAAACTTAGGGGAAGGGTACAGTCCTGATACTGGCGGTTCTCCTCAGAGTTGCCTGTCACATTTCTTCCTCAGCCTTCTCCCTCCTCCCAGCCCTCGGGGCTTTCTTCCCTGGGGGGAAGCAGAATTCTGCCAGACAGATTAGAACTTGATGCTTTGGATCCTCCTGCAGATCTGCCATAGCTTCAGTTCTGCAGGCCCAATATTGGCCCTCTCCTCCCCAGGCTCAAATCCCAGTTCTGTCACCTCTTGACCTTGTAGCCTCACAAGAAACCCTGTACCTTTTTGCCCATCCCCTTCCCATTAAAGGCTCTCATAGGGTTGCTGGAACTACTACGACTGGCACTATTAACTTGCATCTCTGTCATCTGCTTCCTTTTTGTTGGGGTCCTATTTCAGGGGTAAGCTGTATGGCTAAGCTTCCAGACGTCTTCTGGCCTTTCAAGCTGTAGCTAGCTCAGGAAGAAGGGATGCAGGATGAATTTGTGATTCTCCTGAGCGTTGCCTGGCCCTGGCCTCTGCGGTAGGGTCATGTCTCACCACAATAGTTGTTTCTCAAAGAAAGATGGCCTCATAGCACCCACTGGCTCCTTCTGAGCTTGCACTTTACGTTTTCTAAAGAGAAGAGCACCTCACTGTAAATAAGCAGTGAGTCACTAGCTATTGATGCTGGTGAAGGGAGTAATTTGCTGCTTTTAGCCCCAGTGGTGACAGGGGCGCCCACCCTGAGCTTCTATCTCTGTTTCTCCATTGTTCCTGCTCCATCTGACAGCTGGAATTACTGTGTATCTGCTATTCAGGTCGTGTTATCTCTATCCCTCCCTTATTTGAGCCAGAAACTTTGAGGACCCTAGGGGCATCAGAGAACCACCAAGCTCCAGTGCTACTGGGACCTTGGGAAACCCAGTGGAGGGGCCTTGGACAGGCAGCTTGTGATGGCATAAATGAGTGTTTCCACAGAAGCCATCTGAGTAACCCAGAAACTGCTGATAGTAATGCTGAGCCAGGGAGAAACATAACTGCAGTGCAACCTTCAGAAAACAGTTATGTGATCATTGTGAAGACTGTGATGAGAACAGAATGAAAAGCTACAGGGCTATGAGACAAGCAGAGGAGGCATTCGGAAGAAATGTGGGTGTGCCTCCTGAAGCATCTATGGCAACCCTGCCTGGCCTCCTATGAGCTAAGATGTATGTATCCCATTTGTTATCTGGGCTCCTGACCCAGAGCTGGCTCACAAGCCCACTGCCTCTCCTGTCTCCAGCTGAATTCAGCATCTTCCAGCTTACTGGACACTTCCCCATCTTGCCGGGGCTGCTTACAGCCATCTGTACTAGTTGATTTTAGTGCAGGTTTGTCAACTTGATACCGGAACATATCCTGGAAAGGGGAATCTTAATTGAGAATTTGCTTCCAAGAAACTTAAGGCAAGTCTATGGGGTATTTTCTTGATTAGTAGTTGGTATGGAATGGTCCAGCCTATCGTGGATGGTGCTGCCCATGAGCAGGTGTTCCTGGGTTATATAAGAAAGCAGACAAGCAACACTGGAAGTAAACAGTAAGCAGCACTCTTTCATGGCCCACACTCCTGTTTCTGCCCCCAGGTTCCTGCTCCACTTGAATTCCTGCCCTGATTTCCCTCAGTGATGGACCGTTTGTTATCTGGAAGTGTAAGATTAAACAAGCCCTTTCCTTCCCAAGTTGCTTTTAGTCACAGTTTTTATCACAGCAGTAGAAACCCTAAGACATCATCTCTGAGCTCAGCAGGACTCTAGTCCCTACTGGAAGTCATTTCTAATCCTCAGGCCTGCTGGGTTCCTGTTTTCTGAAGGTTGGCCTAATGCTGAGTCCTCTCCATGATTCCAAAGTGAACTCCATATTCAGCTGTTGTACAATCAGCAGGTGCTTGCTGGATGCATGCAGAATGTCAGGCCTACCGTGCAGCAGGAGGACAGTGGATAAGGGCTCATGCCCATTCCCAAGGGGCCTGGCTTTGCCAGGAGAAACACAAAGTGAAGCCAAGCCTCATACTGAATGCCTGGGGATTGTACTTATGATGAAGCCCAGAACCTCAGAAGCTATCCAGAGCAGCAGTTCATGGACTGTATGGGATGTCCTGTTCAAGCAGACCAGACAGCATTCCTGGGAGGCTCTCTGTGGTAGGCACTTGCTCAGCCCTAGAGCAGAAATGCCCTAGTTACATTTCTGTTGCTGTTACAAAATAACCTGCCCAAAAGCAACTTAGGAAAGAAAGGGTTTTTATACTTACAATCCCAAGACCCATTATTGCAGGAAAGTTAAGACAAGAACTTAAGCATCACATCCACAGTCAAGATCAGAGAGAAAAGAAACACTTGGATACTTGCTTGTTCTCTTACGCTGTTCAGGAGCCCTGCCTAGGGAATAGTGCTGCACACAATGAGCTGGGTCTTCCTGCATCAGTCAGAATAGTTCTCTATAGACATGCTCACATGCCAACATGATCTTAGATAATTTCTCAACCAAGACTGTCTTCCCAGGTGATGCTAGTTTGTGTCAAGTTAACAGTTTAAACTAAGTACATGCCTATAATCCTAGCACTCAGGAGAGAGACGCGGAGATCTCTGTGAGTTTGAGGCCAGCCTGGTCTAGAAAGCGAGTCTAGGACAGCCAGAGCTACACAAAGAAACCCTGTCTTGACAAAACAAGACAAAAACACAACTAAGGAGCATAATCTGCCCCTTAACTTGACATGCAAACACTGTAACTTTCCACTCTCTAAACTCAAAGTATCATGTTAAATTTTTTTAAAAATTTAATGATTTATTTTATTTTTATGTTTATTGGTGTTTTGCTTGCATGTATGTCTGTGAGGGTGTCAGATCCCTTGAAACTGGAGTTACAGAAAGTTGTGAGGTGCCATGTGGGTGCTGGGAATTGAACCCTGGTCCTCTGGAAGAGCAGCTGGTGCTGCCAACTACTGAGCCATTTCTCCAGCATGTCTTGTTAATTTTATAATGTAAAATACAATCCAAGTTAAAAACAAAACAAAAAAACAAATTCTCATAGTCTTCAAAATTTCCAGCACTGCAAAAGTCCAAGGACTCTTCTAAATTCTCTTAACTATAGGTTCCTATAAAGACAAAAACAAATTTTATATTTAAATGTTCTTCTTCCAAAAGGGAAAAGCCAGCACATAGGAAATGGACAGTCACACATAAGCAAACCAAATCTTGTAGCTCAGTGCCTGGGCAGTCCCACTTCTCCAGCTTCACTGAGGGTTCACCTTTACCAACGGCCAGTCAGAGCCCCCCTTTATGGACTCCAACTCTTGTCACAAGGTGCCACGCCTCAGATGTTCTCCTCAAGCCCTTCATGCCTTCAAAATGAGTACCACATGGACAATTCTTATATTTCCAAGTTCAGCTGAGACTGCGGCATGCCCTGCTTTGACCACAGCTTACTAGCTCTGATGTGCTGATGCTGAGAAAATACTTTTCTATTGTTCCAATGAATCATAAAAGGCTTCACCTTCATGGTGCTAATCTTGTTGCCAATCACAAGATTAGCTTATTCTTCAGAACATGATCAGCACACACAGTTTTTTAGCCAGAATACTATGCAAATAGCCTTAGTCCAGTTAAGAACAAAGTCCCCATTCCTCTCTGAAACGCGATCTGGCCTCTCCTGTCTGCATTACTTTCAGCAGTCTTATCTTTGAGACTCCAACAAGAATGGTGCTATAAAATATCTGCAACTACAGTTTCCAAGGCACCCAGCACCTTTACTTGATCTTCTGAGCTACACAGGCACCACGCATACATATATGTGTACATACGCAGACATACATGTAGATAGAAGTTACACCCATAAAATAAAATAAAAAACTACTTAAAGAGAATGGCTCAGTAAGTTTTTCCCAGATAACTGATTGGCTTTCTCCAGCCTAAAGTAACAAATGCTTCTATATTCTTCCCATTAAAACAGTCCAAGGCATAAAAGCCACCTGGTGAAGTCTATTACAGAACACTCCACTTCTGGTAACAGTTTCCGTCCTAGTTACATTTATGTTGCTGCAGTAAAATACCCTAGGAAAAAAGTAACTTATTAATTTGGGATACAATCCAGAATTCCTAAACATGTAAAGAAATGGGGATACCTTGACCACAGTCATAGGCTAGAGGTGACCCAGATCTTAAAATTGTAGGCAAGGACTTCAAAGGTGCTTGAGACTGTAAAGAAAAACATGCCCAGCTGGGTATGATGGTGGAAGCCTGTAATCCCAGCACTCAGGGAGGCAGAGGCAGGTGGATCTCCATGAGTTCGAGGCCAGCCTGGTCTATAAAGCAAGTCCAGGATAGTGAAGATGACACAGAGAAACCCTGTCTTGACATGCTTACAATAAATGGGAAAAAAATAAAATCTGCCAAATAAAAAGAGCCAAGTGGTAATCCTGGCCCCGAAATGAGCAATATCTGAAATTTAAAGTTTCCCAAATTAGTTTAACAGCACATTGGAAGTTAGAACAGAAGAGGATTCCATGTCCCTATGACTGACCTGGTTCAGAGTCTGTTGATTCCTTTCTTAAAGCCAATGGATTTGTCTATGCCAGTGCAGTAGCTCAAAGTGATGATTAGGATTTGATGGAAGAAAGGATTTTTGATAATTTTTTTTTTCAGTAAAATGCAGCAAAACAAATAGCAACTTTATTGTGGAGGTACCACACTATCTTCATTAAGCCCTAAGGGGAATTTAAGATTTTTTTTTTCAGCAAAATTCATGTCAGGAAGGCCTGTACATGGAAGAAAACCAAGGACTCTGAGCATTTGTCCCTCTCTAGTAAGGAAAAACCTGGCTCTACACTCTTTCAAGCAGAGCACTTGAAGCTATCTGCTTTTTCACTGCCATGAGTGTTCAACATTGCTACTATTAGAACTCTTGAAGGTTTAAGCTGACTAAGGTCAGGAGTGACCTCACTAAAAGGGGATCAAAAAACAATTCTGAGAGGTCAGATAGGAATCCTCTAAGGAACCCTTTCTGTCATCACAGACACAGAGCTCAAGGCCTGAACCATAGTTTCTAGGCCAAGTATCTGAAGACCTCTTGAGTGGCCTTTGTGAGCCAGAGCTGGCCAGCTCAAAGTTCAGTGAGCCTTCCTCTTGCCCTAGTAATGACTCTCCCAGAAATTATCTCTTGGAATCCCTCAAACAGTGTTACCCACAGACTCCAAGACTTTTTCCATAATACAGCTGTTGGGCAAGGGTCCTAGTACCCATTCCTGGAGAAAATTACAAGAGAATGGTTATACACTGAGCATCAAGTAGAAGCCATACTTGGCTCAGAGTTTGTTTCATAGGATTCCTGATCAATCCCAGGGCTAAGAACAACGGCCAAAACCATTGTTCTCAAATTATGAATGAAGAAACAGATTTATTGAGAGTTAAGCAACTTCCCCAAGACCACTAGAAACCTCCTGTAAGTGACAGAACTGAAGTCCCATTCAGGCCTGTATATCTAAGAACTGGAATCAGCAAACAGGAGGCTTATGTGCTGTGCTAGAATTTGGTGTCACCTCCACCAGAGACCTTCACTACTTCACTGCAGCTACTTCACAAGAACTTTGCCTCTTTCAGGAACAAAATACTGAGCTAGGTCAAAAGCATGTATTCCAAAATAAGAATGCTAAGATAGGGGCTCCTGAATACCATGTTTCCACATTTATCATCAGCTCTGCTTTCCTCATTCCTGTGGGCCTCACAGCTTCCTCAAGTCCTACAGTCAGTTCTATTGACTGAGCTGAGAGCAACACTGAGTCTGCCTATCCCTAGCTTCCCGTGCAGCTCCTGGCAGACAGCAAAGACCACTGAGGAAGTGAGTGTTTAAATGGCTCTCTCCAGATCAATGGCTACCCCATATACACTGTGTAAAGCCCAAAGTCAATAATATCCAAACCAACCACATAAGGCCCACACCGCCACTGAGTCGCTTTGTACCTCAGACCTCCAATTAAGCTCATTTCCACATACGATGTTCTCACACGATATGGGTTAGGCCTGGACTCTGATGGTATGTCTTCCTAATTCACAGGGAAACAGCGGCTTGCTGCTTGTCTTGGAGTCAGTGTTCTGGAAGCCACCCACTTTTTGGAGAGATTTTTGCAGAAGTACAAGAAAATCAAGGATTTTGCCCAGACAGTTATTGCCCAGTGTCACCGTGCAGGTGAGTCGCTGCAGCTAGGCCTCTCCTCCTACACCAGATGGTGGTGGTGTCCACAGCTCCTCGCTTTGTTCCTGGGTGGATGGACAGATAGGTGAGTGTCTGTATGGTCTGTGTATGGGTTAGTGAAGTTGGGTGGAGGTGGCTTGGAGAGCCATCAGTCCTACTGGATCAATAGGGCTAAGAGACTCCATGTGGAAAGGGAGGGGCTAGAGATAGGTTCTACCTGTAGCAACAAATACAAGCTTAAATTAACATGATAACTACACGTATGGGTAAAAAGTGTTAGGGCACACCTTTAATCCCAGAACTTGGGAGGCAGAGGCAGCAGATCTCTATGAGTTTGAGGCCAGCCTGGTCTACAGAGTGAGTTCCAAGACAACCAGGGATACACAGAGAAACCAAAATACAAACAAAACAGAACAAAGCAAAACAAAACTTTATACCTGAAAGTGAAGACCATATATTCCTGCAAAAGGCATGTATCCCATATATACAGTATCTCCACAAGTAAAACATATCTGTGAACACAGCACAATATGGATGTAGCTTTATACACATTCTGTGAGTATGGCTCCTGTCCACATATTTGTTTGGAAATGCATAACAATCCTGTGAACTTTAGATTAAAAAAAAAAAAAAAAGCTAACCCAATAAAATAGGTCTCACCAAAAATGTGAGAGACTTGGTCACATATATGTTTTAATTGGAAATAAGAGGATGAAGAGTATTTTTAGTATTTATTTATTTATTTATTTTTAATTTTTATGTGCATAAGTGTTTTACTTACACGTATGGTAAGCACAGGCATGTGTGGTTGGTGTTGTGGAAGCCAGAAGAGAGAATTGGATCTCCTGGTTGTAAGGCACAATGTGGATGCTGGGAACCAAATGCAGGTTCTCTGCCAGGACATCCAGAACCCTTAACCACTGAGCAATCTCTCCACCCCAAGAGTATTTTTAAAAGAAAGAGATTTATAACTGTGGATGAGTTGTATTCAACACATACCTTAGGAAAGAGCAGCAACAGAGGAAATCACAGAAGGAAGGAAATAAGTGGAGGATCACATATTAACAAAAAGTAACAGGGTTAATAACTGGTGCAGAGACAGCATCCACAAATCAGTACTAACTGGATAAAATGAAAATGGGATTGAGCTGGCAGAACTTCCCATTCCTAAGTTTGCACTCTAGCACGTGCCCTAGGGTACAGCACACACCTGTAGTCCCAAATGCTCCCAAGGGCGGAAGAGAGGATAGCCTGGAGCCTGCACTTGTGCTCTTAAGTTCTGGGCAGCTACCACAGGCTTGACTTTGGCCTGCCTGCAGATGTCATCAGGCAGCACTGGTGCCCAGTCACCACCTGTTGGTCAAGTGGAGCCTCCACAAACCCACAGCACACTCAGACCCCAAAGCTCACTGTTCATTCAGACCATGGTGTCAGCCTACATCCAGCAGGCCTCTGTCTGCCCAGGAGTCTCAGTACAAATTAAAATACTGTCTATTTGAAGTGCTGCAATAGTAATAGTGCCTAGTGTTGTTGAGAACGTAAGAAGCCAGCGTCTCCTCACATGCTATAGATAGAAATATAATCCCAATACAGACTCTTGGGTAGTCTGCACACTGCACACTGGTGGTGATTTTTAAATGTGATTTTTAAATGTTACAAGCTACTCATGTAATCTTCACAGTATTTAAGAAGTGAGTGATGGTGCTGCCTCCATTTTACAGCAGAATAAAATGAGTCAGCAGGAAGTCTAGTCAATGCCTGAATCACATGGCCACACATAGAGTGAGTACAGTTTCAGCACTCATCCCTGGTACAGACATCACCTCTCCTTGTTTTTTACTTTCTGAAAGGGATGTGGGGTGATATATACCCAAAGCATATTAGAATAACCATTTGGTTATTGGCCAAGGTTTGCTGGATGCCTGCCATATGTCAGTTACCATGCCAATGCTAAGGCCCGCTGCTTCTCACTCTTCCAGACCTTATCTTTTGGCAGGTGTGACAGAGAGCCTATGGAATGCAACAGGCATTGCATCCCATGTGTGGAAGAGATAAAAAGGCTGCAGGGCAGAGAGCAGCAGAGAGGGGTCATAGAACAGCTGCCATCTACAGCCTTGCTGAGGAGGTGGCCTGAGCTAGAACTTTAAAAGATGAGGAAGGGCCTAGGAAACAACCCAGTGTGAGCAAGTAGGGAGACATGGGCAGATGTATAAACAAGAGAATAGATGGGTCTGAGTTTGATGCTTTACATAGCAGGCCTCTAAGTTTTATCTTTAAAAATTAGTCCAGCAGCACTGTTGCAAGAGAGTTTGAAGAGTCTGAAATCAGAGCTATAACCTGAGGACAGTCTAGGAGTTGCGGAGGTCTTGGAGGGAAAATAATCGAGATGTCACTCAAGTTGATGCTAGAGAGTCAGAGGCAGGAGCCAGGTTGTGTCTGAGCAGACAAAATGGCTGCTTTGGGAACAGCCAGCTGCTTGCTCCCGAAGACAGACATGGTGAAGACTGACTGAGAAGCCAAGCCCTCAGCCCCACCCAGAGGGGGTTGTCCAGCGATGCATTCTTCAGGGAGAAGGGGAGCTGGTCCTTCCCCAAAACAAATGATGAGTCTTAGATGGTCATGGTGAAAAGATGATGCAGGTCCCACTTATTTTGTGTGAGACAGGGACTTATAAACCTTGGGCAATGGGGGGCTTGAGAGTGAATGTGTTTGCTTCACTGGGGCTGGGAGTGCCAGGGATTCACATGCACTAGCACAGCCCTATCATAAGGCGGGGAGCACAGCACTTAATTATCCCGTGGATGGGGAAGAACTCCAGGTATCACTAAAGGTCATTGGTTGAAAGCCAAGACACCAAGACATTTCCTAAGCACAGGGTGGTGTTTTCAGGAATCCCCAGGTGCTTACTGAACTGGTTTATTATCAGGAATGGGTTGGGCTTGTAATATCCCGTAGGGCTGTGTGATGCTCCTTAGAAGATCAGGCAGAGAGGAAACCCATCTGAGAAAGGGAGTCCATCATCTTATACTGAGCTCGGATGCTATCAAGTGCCAGATTTGACCTTAATAGCAAGTTGTCACACCTAAGACCCCCTGAGATGCCAGGCCCACAACTTGTTCATATGGTTGTATTTTACACAAAACACAAATTGTCCACACCAAAATATCTTTACTGCAATCAACCAAGACTGCTGCTGTGTTTGCTACAGGTTCCTCTATTTCTCCTTCCCATGCCTGGTGGCCTTAGTGTGGCCACAGCCAAATTTTAACTGGGAGTGAGCGGGTGAGATGGTGGGTTCCTATGCCAACCTTTCCATGGCTCACCACTCACTTATGAGTGCATGGTAGAGGGATACCAGGTATCTTGACATGAGAAAGACTTCCAGAATGTTACTTCCAGCCTGGGTACCCGTGTGGAATGTCAGGTCCTCTTTCACTGTAAATAGGAACTCATCCTCAGTGCTAGAAATGCTGGGTTTGAGTAAAAGCAAGGTTTGAAACCTGTAGTCAGATTACATCCACTTTGGACCACAGTGGAGTGGACAACTATAAAATAGACCAAAGTATATGAGTTTTCAGACACTTGGTAGTGAGTCGCCTATTGCTGTAGTTGCCAAGAGAAAAGAAAAATGAGGTGATTCCTTTAAAAATGAAGTGCCTGTGTCTGGAGGCACACAGCAAGAGCAGGAGAAGACTTGCACAGAATAACCACTGGAAGAAGCCAGCAGGATGGTTCCAGAGTTTATACAGGCCAGAATAAACTCACTGGACACCTGATACATCCAGTAAAGGACTCACAAGGGCCACACACTGTAGCCCTAAAAAACAGGTTACTCTAACTTCCTCACCTCCAGCATAATGATAGACCTCAAAAGACAAGGAGATATACTGTTAGGACCAATGAAATGATAATGCGCACAGATTTTATGAGAGAGGGTTATTGGATGGAGATGAAGACAGGAGAGAGCGAGACATGAAGGGGGAAGGGAAAGGGCACCCCAATAGAGAAAGGGGAGAGAGCAGTAGGGCAAGAGAGTAAGAGGGCAAGAGAGAGACAAAGTGGCAGGTTGATCCTTTTACAGAGCGCGGCTACCTGGCAGGTGACACATGATGACGGCATAGGTTGCTAGGCAACCCAGAAGCAGGCTGTCTAAATATTAACATATACAAGTGGCATAAACCTGCCAAGACACCCGCAGATAGAGAGCACCAACACTTATTCCAACAACATGAAGTCTATGATGCCCAACATCCAGTCAGAAGCTATGGACATGTGAAGGCATGGGAACCCAAATGTGCTGAGTGCCCTGAAGCACAGTGCCCTGTCTTTGTTTTACATATCACCCATAGAGTAAAGATACTCAGAACCTTGTCACTTTGTTATAATTACATTGGGGCAGCTCAGTGCTTACCTTGTATGAGAATTTTGGCTTCTTTAAAAATCCAGTTATGTTATATGAATATGTTTTTATTTTAATCCCAGCTGTGGGATAACAGGCTGCTTCACAGCAGGTGATTATGATTTGCCTCATGCACTAGCAGGGGCATGATTTTTGCCGGCTGCAGATAGTTTACATTTGGAATTCTGGGACTGTGGAGAGGGTATAAATGGGAAAGCTCAAGGAGGGTTGGGGGTGCTCTGAAGAAAAGGAAGGCAGATGCTTCCCTCTGCTGCGCCTGGTTGTTGTTGTTGCACCTAGATTAGAAGAAGTTGGAGTTATCCTGATGACTAAGACTGGACTTGCCCCAAAGAGACCAACAGCCCTAATCAGCAGGAAGTAGTCTAAAGATGCGTATGCCTTTTTCCCCTCTAACCTTCTTCCTTGCCTACCTAGTGTTGGGGGGTTGGAATGAATAAGGGTTGGAAGGGTGGAAGATATAAAAACCAAACAAAATAGAAAAAAAAAAAAAAGCCTACATTACCTAACTGTGGGAGTGACTTTTCCCCAAATTGTATGAAGGTGTATCTGTGTATTTTCAACTGTTAATTGCTGTGCAGAGCTAAGTCCTGGCAGAATATTTGGCATTGTTCTCTCTGTGGCCCATCATCAACTTTCTATATGTAAATGCTTATTCTTCACCTGTCCAAAAGATGATTCTCTGAGATTATTATCATGTTAAAAAGCAAGCTGCTACGGTGAAGATCATGCAGCCCTCAATGTGAAAAGACAACCCAAAGAGATGGATAAGGCACTTTCCTGCTGCTGATTGGTTCAGACTGGAATGTGACTTTTTGCAGAATAAAGAGCTGGTGGCTTGGCTGAGGCAGAAGACAAACAGCAGGAGGACAAGAGGCACTTAGAGCCACTTGGAGAGACACAATGGCAAGGAAATGAGATTAGGTTAGAGGCTAGCTGAGAGTCTGCACCAGCAAAAGGCCAACAGCCTTAAACTACATAGATGTCCCCATGTCTTAATCAAGCCTCAAGTAGAGTCCTCGAAAACCCCACAAGACTCTGGATTTCACTACTGAACACCCTACCAACTACACCAAAAAGTTATAGATTTTGAATCTGGAGATGTGTGATGATCTTGTGTGATTGCCTCTGAGGGATTGTCACTGTGTGGTAGCCGTTCTGTGATACAACCCTTGTGATGGGCACTGTGTGGTGGCAAATTGTTATGAATACCAAGTTAAAACAGAAGCCCTCACTGCTCAAGAATTTGTGTAGCCAACTGTGATGGTTGTTCTTGCACCTGGAATTAACTAAAACCCAAAAATAGAGGCACAACTATGAGGGATTTTTGCATTATTTGAAGTAGGAAGATCCACTTCTAATCCAGATTTTTGAGGTATAAAGACTCCCCTTTAATCCAGATCATTTGAGCTGGGAAACTTCACCTCTAATCTAGGCCACACCTTCTGCTGGAAGCCTATATAAAGACATGGAAAAGGGAAGCTTTTGCTCTTTGCCTTGCTAGTACATCCATTCCTTCACTGACATTAGAGCGTACTTCTTCCAGATTCCAGCTTATACTGTAGATCATCTGAGATATCCAGTCTCTTGGACTGAGCAACTACTGGATTCTTGGACTTTCTGTTCACAGGCAGCCATTGTTGGATTAGCAGCCAGTAAGTCATTATAATAAATCTCCTTCTATATATACATAGAGAGAGATTCATTCTATAGGTTCTGTTACTCTAGGGAACCCTAACTAATACAGATTTTAGTACCAGAATTGGTTCTAGAACAACAGAAATATAAAGATGATCTTTTAAGTACCTAATCAGCTTTTCATTTTGACAACACCTACAATTATCAAAGCCTCTCTAGTTACTGAGGCCTCTCCTGGGAGCTCAGAGAGCACTGAAAGCCCATGGTGTGAATTGTCTCCTAAGGAGACAAATGCATTTGATTATCCTGATTCACTAGTTGTGTGTGGCAATGCATTTGGTGACCCTGTATGTGAAACTTTTGTCAGTTTGGGGGAAAATAAGAAAAAATGATGATGCTGGTCAGTTGCTCTTAGCATCTCTGGATAAACTAACAAAGGGTAGGGATGAGTGAGTTTCACGATAAAATTAACCAACTTCTAGCACCTCAGAATATGGTGAAGGACAATAATGAGCTGATAAAACTTAGCAGTTCCAGATGCCCATAAACAGCCTAAAGGTTTCTAAGTGTGCTCCGGAAGAGAATCTTCTCTCCATCAGCCACAGAGCTCAAGTTGTGGAAAATCAAACTGAAGGCCTCATTACAAGATTGCTTAAATTACAGTGAGAATTCAAGTCTCAGCCTCAAGTAAAGAATGAGATCCTCTAACTTGGGATGGGGGTGTGGGGGAGGACTGTGTTTAAGTGAGAAACTTCAAACCCTCAGATTCTCAAGGTTTATCTCTGCTGAAGAAGTGGTCTCTCTACTCTTAGCCCTACCTCTTGAAATATGGACTTTCTCACCTTTGACTGAGGAAATTAATCCTTCATTGTCTGCTTCTAAACCAGCAGTGACCTTTTTCTGAAGGAAATGCCAGGCAAGACAATACTGATGTTCCTCAGAGCCTACCAATAGTTGCCTCTAGACAAGTGGTTCTCAACCTTCTTAATGCTATGACCCTTTAATAGAGTTTCCCATGTTGTGACCCCCAACCATAAAATTATTTTTGTTGCTACTTCATAACTGAAAATTTGCTGCTGTTATGAATTGTAAATATCTGTGTTTTCTGGTTGTCTTAGGTGACCTGTGTAAAGGGTTGTTGGACACCTCCCTCAAAGGGGTCATAACCCACAAGTTGAGAACCACTGCTCTAGACTATAACCAGACTTAAAGCAAAGCAGACTCCTAGAGAGGATGTAGAAAGTGTAGTCCATGAAGAACTGTGCTCCACTACTAGAGAGCTTAATGAGTTTGTTAATTCATTTTAGTAGAAGTCTGGGGAATATGTGTGGGAATGGATTTTAAGGGTGTGAGATAATGGTGAAGGAACATAAAACTGGATCAGGCAGAGTTCATTGATATGGACCCTCTGAGTGGAAATCCTAGGTTTAATGCGGAAGCTTGCACAGTTTTTTAAAAAGTGTCAAAAGTTTGAATGGTTGGCTGCAGTGTTTGTCAAAAGAGGACTACTGAAAAGGAGTTTGACGTGCTTGATACCCCTTGGCTTAGTGTTGATGAGGGATTTTAAGGTCAGGAAAATTGCAATGTTAGAGTGGATGAATATACTGTATAAAACCTAATCCTCCACAATTGGGAGACCCAGAAAACATGCCCTTCACTAATCTGATAAGATGCAAAATGGGGAGAGTGACATCAGTGCATTTGAAGAGCTTTGTTGTCACCCTTTTTCTTGTGCCAGACTAAATGCTTGAAGATCCTGCTGCTCAGTTGAACAAGTTTAATGCAATGGCCTTAACTGGACCCGGTGGAAGCAGGGGCCAGGTAGCAACACTGAATCACCAAAGGCAAGGTGATCATAGTTACTGTAATGGGCAGCACAGACAAAGTAATGTCCATAATGGCCTAACCCATAACGGTCAGCACAGGCAAAGTGAATTTTATGGTGTCATGACTCATATGGATTTTTGGTACTGGCTAATCAATCATGGTGTTTCCAGGCATGAAATAGATAAAAAGCCTACTGCATTTTTGTTTGATCTGTATAAGCAGAAAATTTTTCAAACAAAGGAGAAAAAGGTTACATTGGACTGTGGTAAAAAGGCAATCTCTGCTCATGAATCAATTTCTAGACTTGAGCCAGTTTGCAGAGGTTCCCCTGAGGAAGGACCTTGATAAAATACAGAAAAGGTTTACTGTTAGCTTATCTCCAGTCCTTCTCCAGAGGGGCCTTTCACAAGGGTAATTGTCCACTGGAGGAAAGAAAACAATCAGACTTTCCAGATCTATTGGTTCTGAATTAATGCTGATTTCCAGGAGATCCCAAGAAACATTGTGGCCTTCCAGTTGAAGTAGGAGCCTATGGAAGTCAGGCGATTAATAGAGTTTTGGTTGAAGTCCAACTCACAGTAGGTCTAGTGGGTTCCCAAATTCAACCTGTGTTTATTTCCCCAATCCCAGAATGTATAATTGGGAATAGATATACTTAGAAGTTGGCAGAATTCTCAGATTGGTTCCCTGACCTATGAAGTGAGGGCTATTGTACTTGGAAAGGCTAAATGGAAGCCTTTAGAGTTGCCTCTACCAGGAAAATAGTGACTCAAAAACATTATCACGGCCCTGGAAGAACTGCAGAAATTAGTGTCACCATCAAGGACTTGAAAGATGCAGGGGTGGTGTTTCCTACCCTTTAACTCTCCTCTCTGGCTAGTACAGAAGGTCATAGAGAATGACAGTTGACTGTCAGAAACTCCATCAGGTAGTGACTCCAACAACAGCTGCTGTAGCAGATGTGGTGTCCTTACTTGAGCAGATTAACACATCTGGTACATGATATACAGCTATTCCTCTAGCAAATTCCTTTTTCTCATTATATGTCCATAAGAACCACCAGAAGCAATTTGCTTTCAGTTGGCAAGGCCAGCAATATACCTTTACATTTTTACTTCAAAGATATACTAACTCTCCAGCCCTGTGTCATAATTTAGAAGGGAATCTCTTCTACAAAATATCACAATAATACACTATATTAACAACATTATTCTGATTATACCAAGTGAATAGGAGGTAGCAGCCACTTTGAACTCCTTGGTTATACATATGCATATCAGAAGATGGGGAAAAAAATCTAACTAAAAATTTACTACCTCTGTGAAATTCTTAGGAGTGGTATGGGGCTATTCTTTCCAAGGTGAAGAATAAGTTAGTGCACCTGGCCTCTCCCACCAGCAAGAAAAAAGCACACTGTTTAGTAGGCCTATTTGCATCCTGGAGACAGCACATTCTTCTCTTGCATGTGTTACTCTGGCTCATATACCAGTGACTCAGAAAGCTGCTAGCTTTGAGTGGGGCCTGGAACAGGAGTAGGCTCTTCAACAGGTCCAGGATGCTGTGTAGCCTGCTCTACCACTTGGGTCATATGATCCAGCAGACCTAATGGTACTTGAGGTGTCAGTGGCACAAAGGGATGCATTTTGGAGCCTTTGGCAGGCCCCTATAAGTGAGTCACAGAAGAGAGCTTTGGGATTTTGGAGCAAGGCTCATCCTCTGCAAATTACTATTCTCCCTTTGAGAGACAGCTCTTGGCCTGCTCTTGGGCCTTGGTGGAAACTGAATGTTTGACAAAGGGCCACTGTGTGATCTGAGCTTCCCACCATAAGCTGGGTGTTACCTGGCCCACTGAGGCATAAAGAAGGACATGCACAATAACAGCCCATCATCAAATGAAAGTGGTGTATACGTGGTCAGGACCGCACAGGTCCTGAAGGCACAGCATAAGATCTTTTAGGGTGTCTCTTGGTACTACCATGTCATGTGATTAAAGTCAGTGGGAGACTACAACAGCATAATCCACAGATCTGTCGTGAATGAAGGTATGTGTCACTCCTTCAGGAAAGAGCCAAGGTCTGCTTGAAGGGTGGATGAAATACAGAGTGGGTAGCAGAGGAAGGTAGTTATAAACACCAGCCAAGTCCTCATGACTAATTACAGAAATGAGGATTATAATTGACACGGATGTTTCTGTTGAATTTTCTTAAGAATGTGTTTGTACAGATATTTGTGTTTTCTTTCTTCAATTTCTTTATCATGTGATTTAGGATCAAGAGAATATCAATGGTTGTTATATTAAATTTTGAGATAGTAAAAGAATGTGACATTGCCACTTATTCTAAATTTAGAATGCATTTGTGGTTGTATAAGGGATGGTTATATCATGTTAGATGTAATTATGACCTGTTAAATATGAGTTTGTGATTGTACATTGAATAGTTATAATATATTTGTTATTAGGACTTTTTTTTTTCATTTGGAAATTAATCATAAAGAGATATATTGTGTGTCAAGTTGACAAGGAGTGGACTTGTTATGACTAGTCATGGTTGTCAACTTGAATACATCTAGAAGTAACTAAAACCCAAAACTGGAGGACACACCTGTGAGGGATTTTGCTTAATTTGAAGTAGTAAGATCCGCTTTTAATCTGGATCTTTGAGATATGAAGACAAGCCTTTAATCCAGATCATTTGATCTGGAAAATCTCACCTCTAATCTGAGCCACACCTTCTGCCAGAAGCCTATATAAGGACATGGAAAAGGGAAGTTTTTGCTCTTTGCCTTGCTGGCAAGTCCATTCCTTCACTCTCACTAGAGCCTGCTTCTCCCAGATTCCAGTGTACACCAAAACCAGCTGAGATATCCAGTCTTCTGGATTGAGCAACTATTAGATTCCTGGACTGTCTGTTCATAGCCAGCCATTGTTGGATTAACTGGACTACAGCCTTTAAGTCATTCTAATAGATCCCCTTTATATATATCTCATATAGCTAGATAAAGATTCATTCTATAAGTTCTGTTACTCTAGAGAACACCAACTAATACATCAACATAGTGGGGTTTTGTGTGCTCTTATTATTCTTGTTTTGGGTGTATGAGTGTTTTGCCTACATATATTTCTATGTTCCGCAAGCATGCAGTGCCCTAGAGGCGAGAAGAGGGTGTCAGATCTTCTAGAACTAGAGTTACAGATAGTAGCTGCCATGTGAATGCTGGGAAGTAACGCCAGGTCCCCTGGAAGTGCTCTTAACCACTAAGCCATCTCTCCATACTCTTCATGCATTTCCTAAGAGCCACAAGCCATGTAAGCTTTGGGACCCAGAAGATCTCAGTCTACCTTCATGTGAAGACATAGCCACTACTCCTTGCTCTGTATTCCAGCTGCCACACACTCTAGAATGGCTCCTGTGCCCAAGCCCTACATAGGGCTTTGAAGTTCTGTGGAATAAAAACTGTCCTCCCTGTGCAAGGTCTTCATGCAGCTAGAAGCCAGAAAAGAGTAGAAGCTTGACACCCAGCCAGCAGAGGCCGTTCCTCTGCAGGTCTCCCTCTCCTATGTAGAAACCATGTGCCCCAAAAATACATGGGGCAGCCCTGGGAGAGGTGGAGTGGGGTGTGAGGAGGCGCTGCCCACTTGGTGATATGCCACTTGCTCCTGTCTCTTATCTGCTTCTCCTTCCCATACTATAGGCTATGTGACATCCATCCTGGGTAGAAGGAGGCCTTTGCCGACGATCTGTGCACAGGACCAGAAACTTCGGGCACAAGCAGAGCGACAGGCAGTAAACTTTGTGGTTCAAGGTACCAGAGCCTCTAGCCTGCCTGTGGCTTCTTCCCTGCAGGTCCATGTCCCCTACGCCTTGGGTAGGTGGCATTTTGCTGTGGTACTTCATGCTCTGGAAACTCCTGTGTGAGCCTCACAGCCCTCACTTGTCCTGCCTGGCAGTAAGCGTCATCACAGCTGCTGATGTGGTGGCAGGACCATGTTTATGTTTAAGACATTTTTGGAAGGACATGGTGAGGCACACATGTAATACTGAAGCAGAACTGCCATGCCATCCAGACCTGTATTTTAAAAAGAAAGAAAGAGATGACCTTCCCAAGACCCATGGAGGCCATGTTGTTCCCCTGTAAAAAGTAGGAATCTGAGTCCCCAGGAGCCTCGCCAACAATAGAGCCAGTTCTAGAGATGGTTACTAGACATGGGCTGGGACCCCTCTACTGCATCCTGAGTATCTGGCTGGGGTCAGGCTTCCTCAATAAGGCATCCAAACTGCATTCCCCCAGCACTGAGAAGGAAGCAGCTCTGTTAAATTGAGATGTGTGTTTTGCTTCCACTTGTAAAAACGCCTTTATTTTTTTTTTGTGGAATGAGCAGTGTCTGTGGGAAATGTCTCTATAACAGCTCAGGCACTGTGTGCCACACACCTCAGACCCTAAAACAGAACTGTTTGTGTCCACAGGCTCAGCCGCAGACCTCTGTAAGCTAGCCATGATTCGCATCTTTGCTGCAGTAGCCACATCTCCAACCCTTACAGCCAGGTCAGTGAAGTCATTTTCCCCAGGCCCAGCCTTGAACTCCTGCCGGAGAGGTTTGTCGGTTACCAAAAGGGCTTTGCTCCTTCTGCCCACCACATGTTTTTCCATTCTACCCTAAGGATTCCAAGCTCCTCCCATGGGCCTCTGCCCACCATGGTACCCATATCACTGTCTAGGTGTGTCAGCATATCTACTCCTGGGAGGAAAGCTGCTACAGGAAGAAATCACCTTCCCTAGATCCTAAAATGTGAAACGGAGCCCATGGGCCCCTGTGCTGCAGTCCCAAGAGGGCTTTGGTGACATGGGAACCTGCGTGCTAAGGGCGTTTCTCACCAAGATTACAGTTTTCTCTTGGGTTGAAATAAAATTCATGCTCAAGGTACAGATTTTCCTTTATCAGAAATTTCTCATCTTTCTTTTGAAAACTTTATTTCTTCAAACATTTCCCCTGCCCATTTTGGCCTTGTACCTGTGATCTTGGGTGATTTTCATACCTCTGGACAGGAGTATGCACTGTGGATTGGTACCACACAGAGCTGAGGGCAGGTGGCCCAGCTCCAAGCCCATTGTCCACTGCCTTTTGTAGCCCTGTTCTTTCTGGGTACTTTCTTACAGAAAAGAAATAGGTTGAGAACCTGCAAGCCCTCTGGGAAGATGCCAGAGGAAGCTGTAGAGGCTACAGCTGAGCCCTGCTCCAGGCATGGCCAAGAGTTAGTTAGAAGCAGACTATGCAAAACTTAAGCCCACCTGGTTTCTCCTGTTACCCTTCTCTGTTGTCTGTCTAGTAGTCCCAATAACATCCTCCCAGTTTCCTGTAATTCCTGAAATCTGTACATCTGCGTACTTCCACTGTTCTGGAGATAACCTCTAAATTCACTGGGGTTGTACATAGCCTGTGTTGGCCCATCCTGGCAGCTGCTGAAAACACACAGCACTCAGTCTGTCACATGCAAGGCTAGCAAGTTGCCTCTCTGTTCCTGTTTTTAGGACTGGTGAAAGGTGTTGGCATATTAAGGCCTAGGGTCTCCTTGGTGGCAATGTCTTACCAAAATGTGAGCACAGAAAATCTGACTCAGGGATACAAAGAAGAGGAAACTGAGGCAGTATGCAGCATGTACCTTGTCCTAATTCAGGCAGAGCCAAGCTAGGACTGGGTCCTTCCAGGACTGCAGAGTCTCCTACCTTGTACCACCACACAAATGTGCTTCTAGGAGGAAACCACACAGAATTCAGCATGGCTAGGGTGCTCTGTAGAAGAGAGCTGCTGGCAGACTCTTGGTAAAGGGATGAGGTTAGGCCCTTCTGGAAAGTTCTCTCCAAGGAGCCAGGATCTGTCTGCCTGTGTCAGGTCAACCAGATTCAAATACAGTAGCTCTGTGTCTTCTGTGGGGCAGTTGGTAAACTATGGAGGCATGGCCTCCTTCTGGGAGCCTGGATGGTCTAAGCCTGCATTCTGCTTCTGCTTGTCCCTGTGCCCCAGCTTCCAGTGAGAAGCGTGATGTCTCTGTGGCTGTGGCTGTGATGGTGATGTGTGAGTGACTAACAGTCACACTTATTAGGTCCTGCCACACTGGCGGCTCAGGTTGCATGGTGTGATTTCAAGATGTGTGAAAGCACTTCTGCTAAATCTGGAAAGAGTTACAAGTGCCTCTTCTAAGGTTTCTGCCCATTTGAAAAGTAAGCCCCTCGGGAGTCAAGGCCCACCAGACAGCTTGATTTTAATTTAAGAAAACATGTCAGTGCTATGGCTTAATCCCTGCCAGGTCGTGCCACAGTCTGACTCCTGGAAGGGTGGTGCTAATGCTCTAGCCAGAGGCAGTACATAAAGTAAAGACACCCTCTGTGAATGTCTTTTAGAATGTATACTCCACTATTCCATAGTCTGGGCCTGCACAATCTTTAGGATGTGCATTTGTTGGCCTTGAGTAACAGTGGCCTGGCTACAGTAGCCTGGGCTCCAGAAGGTAAGTGTACCGTTTCCCTGCCTGAGAAATCCAAGGCACAGAGGTTGCTGACTTTATTTTAGAAGCTCAGGCCCTTTCCTTTTGGTGTCATGATAGAAGTAGCTGCTCTGGCCATTTCAGCACCTTCCAGGCAAGAAAAGGGTAGTATTGGTCATGAAATCCCTTTACAAGCCTTTCTGAGAGTTGGAAAACAAATGAATACTGGGTTACTCCATCTTAGAGAAGATGGTGTGTATTCTGGAAACATATCCCCTTCTCTTTCCCATCCAACAGAATGGGTGACAGAGAAGAAGACAGACCTCTGCTGTTGAGTGCTGTCATGGCCATTCCATTCAAGTATTTGAAGGTTGCTTCTTCCTTCCAGCCAGGGTTCACCATCAGATCCCATGACCACTGCTGGGGATGGGGGTTGCCACAACTTCCCTGTGAAGCCTCAGCTTGCAGGTGCCACAGGGAAACTCGGGGAAAACAGCAGTGGGAACATATGGCATGTGATTGTTGCCCTTCAGAGACCCACCCAGGAAACAAAGCAAGGTCATAGAGGACAGAACGCCTGGGATCCCTCTATGCCCTCTCCCCTTCCTTGGGAGCTGTAGGTCCTGACGACCATCTTTATCACGTGTACCACACACCCCGTCCCTGAGTTGCAGGATCCCTGTATACCCACAAAGGTCTGGGGACCACACATCCACAAGGATTCTGAAGCGGCATCTCCCTGGGGAGCTTGGCCACCAGGATTCGACCTTCCAAGGAGCTGATGGGTTTGTAGCAATCTGGCATGTGTGCTGACATAGGTGTATGGGTTGAGTACTCAGATGTCCCCAGCACGTGTCTCGTCCTATACACGTCTGTATCAGTTTCCCCAACATGCTTACCCAACAGAGCACTGCTTCTTAGATTCCTCTTCATGCTGATGCCAGTAGGGGTTAAGGGGCCATACAGGACTGTGAGAGAAAGTGGGATCTGAGCAGCCCACGAAGCCATGTTCACTTGGAGCTGTGGTTTGGAACCCCAGAGTACATGTTCAATCTTGTGTGGGCCATCCAAACTACCCCATATCTAATGTAGTTTTGTGCCTTTGAGTTTTTACATTTTCCAAGTTCTGTTGAGCATTCTTAAGACTTTAAAAACAAAATTTTAAAAATATTGGCCCATCCCTTCCTCTAAGGGGAGTGTTCTTACCACATTCTAGATTTAGCTTCACTCCTCACAGCAGGAGCAACTCTCCTGTCTCACCTCTCCTCCCTGCCCCATCCACGATTACCTCACAACCAATGAGGATCAGGGAACACGACATTCAATGTGCATTGCTCTTCCCAGGGAGCTCTTCCTCTACCCTGCCAGCCTTACCTGAGCACAAAAATGCTCAGCCTGGTCAGGGGCAGGACAGCTCTCCAGAAGTCACGTAGCCCTCTCTCCTGGTCCCTTCTGCCCACTCCCTGGCGCTGTCAGATGGTAAGCAACCCCAGATGATAGTGCCAGGATAGCCATACCTATTCCACACAAAGCCATACTCTTTCATAAACCAGATGCCAAACAACTTATCAGGAACTTTGAAGGATAACCTTACGTCCCATGCGGAGGCATCCACACCCCCAACTGACTTCCTTCCTCTCCAGGTTAGTTGCCCAAATTCATGATGAGCTGCTGTTTGAAGTAGAAGATACTCAGATCCCTGAGTTTTCAGGTATGTCCAGGGGAGCATAGTGGGTGGTGTCATTCCACAGTCATGTCTCTGCCATGTCTCTGAAGCTTCTCCCCTCTGTCCCTCAAGGCCTCTCCCAGCTGACAGCTAATTTGGTGCCCCTAGTAAGGGATGGTATGTGTCTAGTGCTCCAGCACAGCCTTGAAGCTTCTGTGCACAAACATCCATGGCTGAGCCTCCACTAGAACGGAGAAAAGATGACACAAGCTCCCACAATAGATCATACTGTCAGAGCCACAAAGCAACCTGCAGAAGCATGACAAGAACATTAGACCTTCTCTAGGAGCATCAGGGATTGTGGCCTTTCATGCCCAGACGATTTTGACTAGAAAGGATGACCTTGTACCCCCTTATAGCCCTAGCCCCATAGCCAAAACTGCTGGTGTGGACACAGTGCCTGCCCATCTCAGCTGGCCTGCCTCTGCTGTGAAGAGCTGTGAAGGATGGGGCCAGCTCAGTAAGTACAATGACCAGAAAATGGGCAGAGGGTCTTTTAAGCTGTATCCTGAGCCATGGATGTGGACACTGGGGAGTTGAATAAGCTCTGAGGTTCAAGGGCCTTGACCAGTTGGTATGAGTGACTAGTAGATCCAAAACACAACCAGGTAACTTGAATCAGGCCCCACTGAGCCTGAAGGTTCCTCAGTCCTCAACTCTTAGGGCCTGGAAGCCAGAAGGCTGACCAGACCTTAACTCACAGCCTGTAAGCAGCTGTTTTCCTGTTCTAGCCCTTGTCAAAAGGATCATGGAGTCCTTGCAACAGGTACAGACCCTGGAACTGGAGCTGCAGGTAAGGAGACACACATCTGCCCAGTATCACCATATATCCATCACAGCTAGAGTCAACCCAGGGTGGGCAAGAGGGTATCACTCCCCAGAGGTCAGGAGGGCAAGGAAGAAGGCAAGTTCCAGTATTGGGCACCAAGACTACTGCCCTCCAAGCCCACACTTGTCCCTACCCTGCTAGGAAAAATTTCCCCACTGGATGACTTGACTGCTGGCTGATAAGAAGCCACCATCATGGATATCTACTGCTGTTCCTACCAGCCTCTGGCTAAACCCCTTCCCTGAGGCTCACCATCACTGAGGGTGTGAACACTGGGCCCCACCTGCTCCAAATACATCCAAGGGCATGTCTAAACACAGGCCCACTCTGCACCTAGCTAAACACTGCTTGGACTTAGTTTTGGGTTCTTGCCAGGAAAAGACCTCTGGGTGTTTCAGCATAGGCTCCCTAGAGCAGTGTGGACAACTGGGCAGGGAGGAAGAGGGTTGTTGGAGACCTTGAGGCGTGCAGAGCCACAGAAGCTAGCTGACCACCTTCCAGAGTAGCCTTGGCACTGCTCAAAGGCTCGGAGGCCTTCCTGGAAAAGACCCTGACGTGCTCACTCTTCCCTTTTTGCAAGCCACTCTGCAGCACACCAGGGCACTACACACCTCTAGACAGGTGGCAGCTTGGCAGGATCAAGGAACAACACATCTACCTTACCCAGTTGGTGGCAGGAGGTAGTCTACAAAACCTATGCCTGTGAGCAAAGTAGGTGCTGGGGAAGGAGCATGAAGCCCAGGAAGCTAAACTTAGCTGTTATCAGGGGCCCCTCATGAGGCAGAAAGAGCTGGGGGGCCTGCCCCTTTCTTCAGACAAGGTAGCCTTGTTTGCTGTCTTGGAAAAAAAAGACCACTCAAGTAGGGATCTTCTGCCCCCTGGCATCCCTAAAATACAAACCTGACAGGGTGAGCACGTGCTGCACTAGGACATTCCTACCCTAAGGCACCATGCCTAGGAGCCCCGCAGTCCTACACACTGGCTGAGGCCTGGTAGATAAGAAACTCCACCGTGATGGGTGCATATGGTATGAGCTTGCAATAGGGCATATGTGAGTACAGGTGTGTGTCCGAGTGTATGCTGGCATATATGGTTGCTGTCTCTGTGGAAGTGTGTCCCGGTGCACTACTGCTACCTCTTCAGCCTGCATGAGGGCCTGGGAGATGGCTAGGTTTCTCCTTGAAGCTCATTTCTGGTTGTCACCCCACAGGTGCCCCTAAAGGTGAACTTGAGTGTTGGCCGCTCATGGGGACACCTGGCCCCACTGTAGGAAGCCCTGGGCTCAGCCTGAGCCATCTCCAAGCAACAGTCCAGATACCAGTGAGGTCCCACTTCACTACCTACCCCCATAAAGTACATTTTTTTATCCTAAGTTTGTATCACTGGGCAGCACTGGGAGGAGAGAGTTGGCTTCCACTAGTCCATCCTGTAGCCTTTCCCCAGGTCACCAGTGCACTCTGTGAAGGCTCGGTTGATGCCTTTGTGGGACAACTGGGTCACTACCTGAAGTAAATGCCCAATGAGACTCCTTCTTCATCCTTGTCATCCTGTGGGTACACACACATATATAACATACAGTCTGCTCAGCAAGAGGCTAGATTGGGGACCCAATTTGGCCCTTGATGAGTATCCACTCAGGTTCTGATCTTCTTCTCTGTGCCAAACATAAGCCAATATGGACCACGTCCAGTAAGGAAGCTGACATCTGGCACTGGAGAGGGCACCTCGAGGTTTAAGATGAAAGGCCCATCTCCATGGCAGGTGGCCCTCTGGCTGTGTTTCACCTAAGACATCTCAGAGATGGGCGTTGTCATGTCACTCAAGCCCAGGCAAAGATCACCAACTCCCTCCTGCTGGCTGAGAATGGCAGCCCCTGGCTGTGCCGTGGTTACATTCCTCCTGGCTTCTGCACAGGAGCAAAGGGAGGTGAGGAGGGAATTCCTAGAAAGCTGTCCAGGGACTGGGCTCAGTATCTGAGTTCTGGAAACCCTCCCCCAGCTCCAAGGGTCTCCCTGCTGACAAGGCTGGCTAGTAACCTGCATGGGTCTGAAATGTGTCTTCACCATCATGTCTACCCCTCAACCTGGCCAACACTGATATAAATCTTATCCCATTGCTAAGATGCATGTTGGTAGGTAGACAGGGGCCACAGCCTATGGTGGAGCCAGCCAGCAGGAGGCCCAGAAGAGACCTCAGGAAAAGTGAAGCTCTTAGTGGATCCTAAGCCCATAAGTCCAGGGGTCTTGGCCTTGTAAATGCACAGATCCCAGAAACAGGCCAGAAGAGTCAGGCTTGGGGGCCTGGAGACTGCACCAAAGGTGTCTCGACTATGCCTGGAGTTTAAGTGCCCAAGAACTAGGGAACAGGCATAGAGGTAGGATAAAATCTTCAGGTTGCTGCTGGGCCTGAGCTAATCCAACCTCCTTCACCCCACACAGTCTGGCTGCTGCCTCTATGTCTATCACACATAGGAAAGTGTGAAGGGCTGCAGAGCACCTAACCATCCATGGTCAGAGGCATCCAGGCCCCTCTTCCCTGGTTGGGGAGAGAGCATCCTGGGAGGTTGGGCTTGGTACCAGTTTTGGGAAGGGGCCTCAACCTCATAGGGAGACCAAAGCCCTACCCTTGCCTCAGTGATTCCACTCCTGCTCCAGAGTCCAGCTAAACCAAACACAAGCAGAAACAGCCCAGACAGTGGGAACCCAGTATATCCACCCCAAGAGGTGCCTCAAAAAAGCACAGAGCCTAGTTCCTTCAATTCTGGTTTTATTGAAAAACAGCAGCATTGGGGGCCGTGCAGGCAGGGGCACACACCCACTTGGGCCCCCAGCCTGTCTTCTTGGGAACTCGGCTCGTCACCTGGCCCTAGGGGCTATTTTGGCACATCCTGGGGTCTCAGGATACCCCCACCCCCATCATGGGCTCACAGTACAAATTCAGGAACAAACCACAGCAGTGAGACCTACCACTGCACCCTGGCCAAACCCAATCTGTGTCCTGTCCAAGGGGCCTCCAGCTCCTCTACCCTACCCTCAGCTGAGGGGAAGATGGACAGAGGTGAGGGCCGGCAAAGGCTCAGCTGGCCTGGTGGGGTTGTGCTACATTCACATGGAGCTGGGCAGGGCAGGGCAGGGGAAGGAATGGGCATAGTGAGAGAAAAACCATAAGACCCTGCTTCTTACCACAAAGTGCCTCCTAGATCAGAGACTGTCCCCACTGGTTCCTCCCACTGCTGCACATGTGCACATACACACACATGCATACATCCATACATATATGGAGATGCCCACACATATACACATGCACACACAAATACTTGCACGTACTCACACACATGCAACACATGAATATGATTCCTTGGGCACCTATAGCCACATGAGTTCATGATTACAAATGGCATGTGCTTGTCACACACACACACACACACACACACACTCACACTGATGCTCACACATGCAAACACCCTCAGATGCACATGCTCACATATATGTGCACAGATGCACATACACAGATGGGCATGCACATTTACGCAGGTACACCCCTTCTTTAAAATGGCTAATTATTGCTGTTTTAAAAAATACATCCAACAGTGGTAAGTCAAGGCTCATCTTCCACCCAGTCCCAGGCAAGCTCTGTCCACCTTCCAAGGACCCACCCTTGCTGGAAGCACAGTGATGGCAGCACCAAACAGCAGCACAGCCCAAGGTCTGCCCCATACCCAGCATAAGTGTAGCCAAGAGCGAAGGACAAGACCTTTGCTGAGGCCAGAACTGACCAAGACAGCAGGTGGCAATGGGTGCCAGCAGCAATGCTACCATGGACAGGGAGACACAACCACCTCAGGTCAGTTCAGGTTGCCTCTTGAGCCCTGGCAAGAAGATGGCCTCATGGATGCTGCACAGTTCCTACCCAGCTAGGAAGCCACATCCAGCCCCCAAGAAGCCCGAGGCACCATCCATACCCAGAAGCTTTTGTCCCCAGGCTTCTAGCCACAGGCATAGCCCTGGAAGCCAGCTCCAGGAAGCTATGAATGTGGGGCCACCTGGGGTTGGCAAAGGCAAGTGGGAATGGGCAGCATGCTTTCCAGCAGCAAGTGATGCTCCTATGGCCTAAAGCGTCCCAGGCACCAGGCCCAATGCACCTCAGGTATGTCCCTGACTCTGTCCTCTGACCTATCCCCTTCTCGGAGGAAGGGTACCACTGTAGGATGGGGACTGTCCAAGTCCCTGAGACCACCAGCCTGTTATCCACAGGGCCTCCCAGCCAGAGCCTTCCCCCAGACCCAGGCATCTACCACTTCAGCCAGGTTAGCACATCCCTCAGCCGCTGCCCAGCCCTAGGGCAGTGCTACAGTGAAGGGTGAGCACAGTGCTAAGAGCAGGACATGGGAGAGGCTGCCATGGCCACCAGGGCTTGGCCTTGCTACACTCAGGAGTATGCCACCCCACCCTTCAGGGACCAGAGCTTATCATATGCAGGCCAGACTCCTGGCCACACAACAGAGACTAGGCATCTGCAGAGGCACATGCCTGGGCATCGGAAGCTGCGAGGGGACAGTCAAGCAGTGGTATACCAGGTCTATGCTGTAGGATCATCCAACACTGATGTTCCGGAACACTCCACCATATCTTCCACCCTCCCTACTCGAAAACAGAAGCTTCCAAGCAAACAATAGGCCTCCTGGAAGCCACAGATCCTGAGCACAAAGACAGACCCCAGGCTGGCCTTCCCAAGCCCAGAGTACAGGTGCTGGCCACCTCAGGTGCTTGGAGGCCCAAGAGAGAGGGAGATGTCCAGCAAACTCAGAGAAGCCGCACCAAGTGCTTGGCCACCAGGTGGAGCAGGGAGGAGGGCCTCCACAGAGGTAGAAAAAACATCAATCTCAACAGAAAATTCACATCAGTGCACATGTGCGGAGCACTCACAGCTCTGGCTGGGATGATGAAGTGGACGGGGCCAGGCCCAGTCATCAGCATGTTCAACTTCCTCCAGCCCAGGGAGACAGGTATGTCTCCAGGGCTTCAGGCCCTGCCAAGCCTGATGAGGCTCCATCCCGGTACAACTGGACCTTAGCCCACCACCCACTCCTGGCATCTCTACCAAGCCTTGGCAACAACAGAAGGCAAAGAATACTCGAGAGCCCAGCAAGCTTCCCTTTACCAATGGGCTGTTCAGCAAGAAGAGATCCCCTTGGACAGACAGGTCCAAGAGTCGGAAGGGCCATGACTCCCCCCCCCCCAAGGCTCCTAGGATGAAGGAATCTACTATGAGCTCATCCCAGGTCAGGATCAAGGAGATGTGGGTGGCTGCAGGATCCCCAGGCCTGCAGACTCTGCTCTGACCCAAGTAATCCCAGTGCCCTGCCACACCTTCCAACCCCAAAGACTGCAGGTCCCAAAGGCACAGGATCAGAGAAACCCTGGTAGCTGGTGCTGTCCAGCAGACCTGGCTTCTACTTAGGCCCTCCCAGACCTCAGACCCACAAGCAGCCTCTGATCCCAAGGCCTCAGACACCAGCAGTCCCTATACCCCCACAGCAACTAAGACTAGCCCCGAGCCGAGACCAATCCAAACAGAAAAGAGGAAAAAGGCACAACTGTTTGTTTTCCATTTTGCTAAAACACTTTACGTCTGTCTGTATAATCCAGATTAACAAAATCTGAGAGCTGCAAGAAAATAGGGTGCCAATTTCTGTACAGTCTACAAAACTCCCATCCCCGTGCGGGGACCAGGCACCACCAGGGAGGAATGTACAGGGGAGAGTGGGGTCTGTACAGTGTTCTGCAAATGCCTTAATTGCTAACAGGACAAAAGGCCCCTCAGGAAGCTGGGCTTGTTCCACCAACTCATTCACCCTAAAGAGCCTTTTTAAGAATGTAGCCTTGGTGCCAGGGGCCCAGCTCTATGGCCTGCTCAGTCTGCCACTCATCCCAAGCCCCACAGAGAAGGGTGTGATGGGCCTTTATGCCCCCTGCACTGAAGCTAGGTCCAGTTTTCAGCTGGCCACATGAGCACTGACAGCTACTGCCTTCCTCTCCCTGTCCCAGGCTATCCCCACCCCCATCTAGGCTGGACCCTAAGTGGGACCTCCAAAAGGAGAGGCCAGGAGCACAGCTGACCCAGCAGAGTAGCTGTAATGCGATGGCTGGACCCACCCCTACCAGCTCTTGCCCACAAGGCAGTGCCCAGCCCTTCCAATGAGGCTTTAAGATGCCCCAATCCCCTCAATACTGCATACAAGGAATCAAGGGGCAGCCTGAGCTTCACAGACTAGGAATGCACTTTGGAGGCAGTTATACTAAATTAGAGTCTCCTTCCATACTTCAGACTAAATCTTGCACCTACCCGGGCCACCCACCCCCATCAAATGGGGCCAGAGACCATGCGTATTCTAGCACCACACAGATGTGTGTCTGGAGGCTCAAACTACCATTTTGTCCCAGGAATTAAAGTCATGCAGAGTGCTATTCTGTCTACGTAACTTGTTAGAGAATGGGTTTTTCAGGCTGGGAGAAGCTGTGGCAGGCATTGCCAACAACAGCCTGGGCTAGTTACATTCACAGGGCAGACCCAACAAACAGCATGAGGCCACAGGACCTCAGGCAGCTGGCAGGTGGCCACCTGATCTGTCAGGTGTTGGGGGAGGTGTTCCCCCCAACCCCCATGAAATCCCCACCATGCTGTGCAGTGGATTGCTACAGGAACCAAACCTGGGTGACCAGCCAAGTCAGCCAGAGCAAGGAGGCACGGGGACCAAAAAGGGAAAGAGGTAAGATGATTTCGAAGCAAAGCAGGAGTGGATAGAGCCGGGTTAGGCCAGGCCAGGCCAGGCCCCACCCAAGAGCAGATGGGGTCAGGCAGGTAGGCCCTCCAGAGGCCAGCTCAGGACAGGATAAGGGGATCTCACCAGCTCAGGCCTGAGGTCTAGGCTGAACAGGGCAGCAGAGCAGGGGGCTGTGGCATGCGGCATGCTGCAGCCAAACCATGTCCTCAGCATGCACAGGGCAAAGCAGGGCCTGGGGCCAACTTGGCCTCCCACAGGGCAATGGATGGCCAGCCCAGCAGGCCACTCTTCCAGAGGCCAATAGCTGAGCCTTAGCCTGGCTGGGGGCCAGGGGTCTGCTCCTTGGGGGTAGGGGTGGGGCTTGTGGAGGTTCTGTGCTTGATGGGCAAGGCTAGTCCTTCCCTGATGGAGGCAGGCTGGGCAGCTTTGCGGATAGTCCAGGTGGTCCACAATGCTACTCTTCAAGGCATGATGAGCCACTCGGATGGGCTGGGGAGGCAAGGACCGTAGCCGCAGACAATCCACCCCACCAGTGTGCTGCAGATGCGCAACACCCTGTGGCCCCAGAACCAGGCAGGTGATGAACCAGCGTGAAAAAGGAAAACCCAAACAAATGCCAAGGTGAGCACTGGAAAGCAGGGCCGCACTGGGCAGCGAGCAGGAGGGCAGAGGTGGACAGGGGCAGACAGGGTGGTGGGCAGGTGGTGGTGGTCACTCCTCGCGTAGCTGCAGGCGGTAGCGGTGGTAGCGGACCTGGAAGAAGAGGCGCTCGGCCAGCGAGAGGGTCATGCCAGGCAGCACGTAGTGATCGCTCGCGCCCATGTGTCTGAAGCCCAGTGACTCATAGAGCTTGTGGGCTGCCACCTTAACGGCTGTGGTGCCCAGTACCACTGCCGAGTAGTTGTGCAACACGGCAAACTCCAGCACCCTCCGGCCCAGAGCCTTGGCGATGCCTTTGCCGCGGAAGCGTGAGTCCACGGACATGCGGAGCAGCTCCACCGTGTTGTCCTCCTCGTGGGCCCTTGCAGCCACGATGCCCACAACGTTGCCATCCAGCACAGCCACCCAGAAACAGGAACCTACAAAGGACATGACAGTCATGGACATTTTGCACGTCATGGACGTCTGGAGAGACTTCAGAGCCCATTCCAGCTGGGCACCGAATCAGGGTATCACAATAATGCCCAATCCTCCAGTGCCCTGGCCTACCTTTCAGCTTTTTTGGACACCACGGGAGGCCATGATTTAAAATAAGCAGGTAAGCTGCTTCCTCCAGACCCCCTAAGCAGCCTCAGTCCAAGACAACCTGCCCAACTTTGTATGACGGGATCCCATGTCACAGGTGGACACAGTCAGCTCCAGCCTGAGTCTATCCTGTCCTGGATAGAATAGTAGTTGGAGGTGCCTAGGAGCTGGGAAGACCTTGACAAAGCAGGTTCCTATCCCCAGAACACCTGAAAAACCACAGCCAAGGACACAGGACCAACTGCCACACTATGAATCCTAGCCCCTGGCCTGCCATAGTCCTCCCCAAGGAACCTTGCAGGGACAGAACTGAGTGAAAACCGAGAAGAAAGTTTTATAAACACAAGTGAGGGACCACAGATACCCCCAAGCCCCAGTGACCCAGTAACTGGGCAATGAGCCTGATGCCAGGCCAGCCAACTCCTACTCTCACTCCTACAAGAAGGGAAAAGGGGTTGGGGGTTGGGAGGATGCTGAAGGGCACAGGCCAGTGTTCACAGTCAAGAGGATACCCAGAGACCTTTCCGAAAGACAAAGGCTGAAGGACTGTAGGAGAGAGTATCTGGCTGGCCAAGAGAGTGCCTATGCTGTTGGTGATCTGGCCTCCCTGATCTTACCATGCCCCTAGCCTCCCTCTAAGGGCCATACTTCCCCCAAAGGCTCTGTACCTCTACTTGCCCTCACCTGGCAGTAGAAAGCGCTCCTACCTTCACCTCCCACCTCTTGGGGTCTGGGGAGTCCAGTTCCTTTAGTGCAGACTCTGAGCTCTAGAGCTGAGGCTGCTGCCTACCCACCCTCCACCAGGAAAGCAGAGAAAGCTGCCAACTCATGGAGGGGCCTCATCCCAGAGGCCTCTAGGACTTCCCAACCCCAAGGGGAGTCTATGGACCAATGTTCCCCTTATAAACTGCCCCACACCCACCCACACAAGCCAGAGCAGAGGTCAGGACAGCCTCCAGCACTGAGCATTGTCACTCTTTCCTGGTGGTTCCCCCATTTGCATGAGAACCCCCACAAACCTATACAGCCCATTAGCTGCGGTCCAGCAGGGGCTCTTATGGTCCTGTAAACCCAGCAGATGTCCAAGAGTTAGCAAGCATTGCCACACTCTAACCCCTGGGAGTACTGAAGCTCAGACAGAGCATACAACAGGACTGGTCACACACAGGCCATCTACCTAAGCCCACTTCAGCTGCTTTCCACCTTCTCTTCCCAAGAGCAGCCAGGGAAGTGGAGACCTGCAGAGGCCAGGAAGCTGCATTTGAATGTGGGGAAGGGCCAAGGAGAACAGCAGGCACCAAGGCCAGGTGAGCAGGAGGTTGGGGTACAAGATGGGACATTTGGGGAGGAGCTGGCAAAAACTATAGCTGGCAAAACCAGAGTGGCTGCCCTTCCCTGAAATAGACTCAGCTCCTGCTGGCCAGTCCCCTATGCTCAGCCCCTCACATCCCAAAAGTGTCTCTTTCCTCTGATTCCCACGGCCAGCCTGCTTCAGGGCTTGCCTGGGGAAGAGACCAGTCTCCAGCTCCTGTAGACTAGAGTCCCATCCCCTCTTTCCACCTTGGGATCTAGGGTAACACCTTGTGGTTCACTAACCTAGCCAGAAGGCCAAGGATAAAGCCTAGACCCCCTACCCAATCTTCTGTTCCCTTGAACAACTCCTGTGCCACCAGGATTCCTCCACCCTAGGTACTCTGGGCTGGTTCAGGATCCAGCCAGGACATCACCCCCAACACCCACGCCCCCCCCCACCCCCACACACACCCCACACACGGCAGGTACCAGGAAAAGGTATCCAACATCGGAGCCAGGCCACCAAGACAAGGACTTCATTCTGGCTCTCCTCTGCTGACACTCCACCCTTAGCTAGAGGCCTCAGTCATTCGCTAGAGGCCTCATCCTTCACAAGGCTCAGAACCTCAGGATCCCCCCAGCCTAGGCCCCGTTTTGTGCCTGAAGGAGAAGGGGGTGGGCAGAGTCGGAGAATCCCAGAACTCACCAGGTGGCTTCATGTAGTACTGCTCAATGTCGGCCATGTCCGTGTGCAGCGCACACTCCAGGTAGGCCAGAATCACCTTGCGACTGTAGTAGTAGCGGAGGGCCAGGAGCCCGGCCGGCACCAGGCACGTCAGCAGCAGTGAGCGGGTCACAGCGAGACAGAGGGCTGCAGGCAAGGGAGCACAGGTGAGGTGGCAGGTGCAGGGGGGCACGCAGCCAGGCTGAACGGGGGTGGGTCCCACAGTACCCAGAGTGCAAACCACCTTGGTAAATCAGTGCTTAGGGATGCGCCCCACCAGGGACTGTTTCTCTGTGGAGGAGCAGTCATGGCCGCAGTCCCTTTCTACGCTTCCTCATTTCCAAGCTCTCTGGCGTAAACACCTGCTACCTTCACAACCTGAAACAAAGGTCCACAATACAGCCTAGGCCAGGCCAGTGCTGGTCAGCCCTCGCTGCCCCCAGTTTCCAAAGGGGCACCTGCCTACTCCCCCTATCCTGGTGCTAAGTCAAAGAGCTGGACAGAGACACCAGGGCACTGCCTAACCAGGCAGGACATCCCACGCTGGGGTGTGAAGGGACCCGACTAGAGCCTTCCCTGGGCAGCTTCCTGGCCCACTAGGCCAACAGTCAGGCGACAAGCACCACACTGCTTCCAGCTTCGTTTATGATGTGGAGGAGGAAGAGGCGCAAGAGCGAAAGTTGCCTCCCTTGAATGACCTTGGGAGAGTCGCCTCAAGCTCCTCATCTGCAGAATGGGATGACATGGAGTGGGGGGTGGGGTGCGCCTCCCGACAGTACAGGGTATCCTCCCTGCGGCCCTGGCTCTGGCGAGCAGCCTCTCAGGCTCCCCGCGGAGCTGGCTGTCTTCCCGTCATAAATTAGCACTTGAGCCTCAGGCGGCCTCCCCCGCCCGCAGATTATATATAGTTGTCGCGCCGGGCCGCAGCTGCAGCGCTACCTGCCCTGTCACGCCGCCCCCACCCGGGATGCCCCGCGACGGGGAGGACGGACACGGAGGGCTGCGCTGCCGACCCGGCGCTTCCCGGACCGCAGCGCCCGCACTCAGCCCGCGCCGGTTCCCACGCCCGGCCCGGGCGCCTTGGCCGGAAGCCCGGAGCGCCGCGCCGCGGGGGCCAGCAGGTCTGCTCCGAGCCGCTCCGGCGCACAGACGCGGCCCCGGGATTCCGACACCGGGGACCCGGGAAGAAGGCGGAGTCGAGCGCTTCGGTCCCCGGAGGGGTCCGCCGGCCCCGGGCCCGGGGCGGGACTGCGGCAGCCCCGCCGGCCCCCCGCCCCCCGAGGCGCACTGACCCGCTAGCAGGGCGTAGAGCAGCTGGGTGCGCGGGTGCTGTCGCAGGCCGCGGAAAGCCGTGTTGGGGATGCGCTCCAAGATGCCGTCGTAGAAGATGCGGCGCGCCGCCTCCTGCTCGGCCGCGCGGAACTCGCGGATGCACACGCCGCGCCCCTCCGGCGGCCCCGCGCCCCCGGTGCCTCCGTGGGGCTGGGGACC